>NC_083598.1:73071713-74321713 GCF_020882245.1 Rhopalosiphum padi
TAATATATACCAGCGGTTCCTAAACTGTGTACCGCGAGCACTTTCTATGGGCACAGTGGTCTACATAAATTGGTTATCAATGAGTATTTTTTTTTGTTCTGTCTTTCGTGTTATTCACAGCAGGACACCATGGCTAAATTGGGTCCAAAAAAAGGCACCACGGAAAAAAGTTTGGGAACTGCTGATATAAACACATTTAATGGCTTTTGACATATCTCTCAAGCTATAAATAAGTGTGGTTAATACATATACTTTAGATACGTTTATGTGTTAGATATTTAATACCCATCATTTAGTAGCAATTTCTAAATATTGATTAAAAATCTATTAGTGGTAAAAAAAGGTAGACGTTTCTTAAGTTTAAATTTAAAATGGGATATTCTAAAACATAATATTATGAATAGAGATTAGAGATCAAAGGAACCAATTATTAATGTTTTAACAAGTTGCATATTCACGACTTTAGTATTCCAGTGATATCTCAAGCTTGTTAAAAATAAACATAACT
Source organism: Rhopalosiphum padi (assembly GCF_020882245.1). Classification (NCBI taxonomy): domain Eukaryota; kingdom Metazoa; phylum Arthropoda; class Insecta; order Hemiptera; family Aphididae; genus Rhopalosiphum; species Rhopalosiphum padi. Next base: position 73,072,222 of record NC_083598.1, read on the forward strand.
TAACACAGGTTTAACTTGTAAAAATAGTTATTTTAAATTGTAATATTAATATTCAATAAAAAAAAAAATTAAATCCAGTAGTCCAATGATTCAAATTATTATAGGTAAGTGTAGAAAGTATTTATATTAAAGTCTGTATGTATATGTGAATACATTATTGTATTAATGTCATCATCTAAATTTGAATAAAATAATTACAATACTTAATGGCTAACCAGAAGTTGCAATATTTCAATAAAACGCCATTAATAAAGTGTGAACTTCATAAAATAACAAATGTAGGTTGTCGGGACTCAACATTTTAAAGGTTGATATAAAAGTAAATACTAGATAATACTATCATTTTTAATATGATAAAAACCTTGTATTAGTTTTAATACGTTGACTGCCATGGACATTTTTCAGTGTCATTATAAATTTGTACTCAGATGTATACATTACTATTGAGTTTGAAAAAAAATGTTAAAATTATGTGTATTACATTAAAAAATTGCAATTATTCTCGGTATGCCACAGCGTATTTTCTAGATCATTATTGTAACGCCATGGAAAAGTTAATATAAATCTAAATTAATTTACAGCAGCCTGCGGCCATATGGCCTCCTATAAATGATATGGTGCGGCAGCCAGTGGTCTAAAAATTAACAATAACTAATCATATTTATACAGACGCTGGCGGCTGCATGTTAGTCAAACGTGTTAAATACAAATTCAAGACCATACCACAAACTTTCTGTGGCATGAAATAATCTTCTGATTCTATAACCACCAATAAATATTGTTTATTTTTATGTATATATCTTATTTTATTTTTGACGAATTTGAATTAATATTAAATAATAAAATAACTTACATCATCGGCCACGATTCCTAATTTAATATATTGAGAAAACTGTCGATTGTAGGCATCTTCATCCTCTTCCTCCAACTTCTTCATATATTCAGCCACATGTAAGCCTAATATGTGCTTACGGTGTGTTTCTGCACTGTATTCCTTGGCTTCAGCATCATAGCCAGGGAATCGCTTAACACTATATATATAAAAAATACAGGGTTAATAAATTATCAAAATCCATCCAATTTTTATTTACCTGTGAGGAATGTTGAATCCTCCGTCAACTGCTCCTTTCATGGCTCCGAATACTCTAGCACCAGTGCTGGTTTTCATCAAACCAACATCTAGATTACAACGGAAAGCATTTGGACCTTCATCTGCAGGTTCCACGTAGTATTCTTCACCATTAGCCTCTTTCAAGCCTTCGTATAAACGGTCCAATCCAAGTTTTTTCAATAACTAAATAAAGACACACGGAATTAAAACAGGACATTACAAACGCAAAAATAAAATTAAATAACTTACTCTTCGGGCAACCAAAAGTCCAGTGCAGTAAGCAGCAGCATAATTGGTCAAACCTACTTTAACACCATATTTAGGTAATTCATGGCTGTAGGCAGCGCAGACAATTTTGTCTCCTTCAATGCGAGAGTGTGCAACCTAAGTATTCATAGAAAATTTACTGAAAAAATCTGTCAAGTCATTGAATAAAATTTAAAACGAACCTGGCATGTGATGTCTCGGTTGGAGAAACGAACAATTAAACGGTACTTGGGAGTGTCGTATTTGTTCTTGTCTTGAACGATCAAACGTTTGCGCGCATAGTAGTCGGTTTTACCTTCACGACGCCTCTTGAATTTGACTTGATACCGTTTGAAATATTGTTTGTTCTTCACTACTTTAACGAAACCCTGAAAGTTAGAACGACATAATTAACGTATATAATTGATCGTCGGTTATAAAAAAATGGTTTTTAGGTAAACAGAGTGGTTGGCAATTTTATCCGGTTGAATCCGCGAAAGTATAAAAGGGAAACTTTAGAACTAATTGAAACTAATATATTTACTTATAATTTATTTCGATTACTTACCATTGTTAATACGAAAAATCACAAACGAACGACGTAAACCTAAAGAATACGCCGTGCAAAAGTAATGATTTTTCAAGAGAAGTACTAAGACTCAAAAAGAGACAACAATCCAAGAAGGAGATAACATAACCTAAAATTGGCAGTACACGATCATGGAAGAAATCACTTTAAACATTTCACGTGTCGTGAACATAGTTACGGTTTCTATTCCATGATTAACTTTAGTTTTACTTTTTGAATTTGAAAAAAAAATTATTTTATTATCAGATCAGAGTAATCTGTCATTTTTCTGTGGATGAAGTTTGATGTGTTACGACTTACGAGTGATTTGTTTCATTTATTCATACTATTTTGTCATTGTCCAAGTAATGAAGTTATCACACCGGACGGTGGACAGGAGTAATCATCACAGTTATATAAAATAAGTTGTTTTATCTTTTACATCAAGGCTTATAGATAATAAATATAATAATCTATAAACCTTGGTTTTATTTTTATATGTCCCTATGGGGGATATTAATCATTTTAATTATGCCACCTGTCCTGTGGCAAGTGACAAGTGTTGAAGTGTGCACTATGCACAACTGCAGTCAGATGGAAAACGCTAGCATATTGCATACTTAGGTCTATGTCTATGCTGCATGCACAGATAAATTTGGGTTTATTAGTCTGTGTCAAAGACCGTGGTCTGTGTCGTCTAGAGACGCGCTTTTTATCAGCACTTTCCTTATCGGAATTACGCTATCACGGATCGAGAGCAAAATTCTTGAACCAATCATTGCACTTCAAAATCAGTTGTTTCTTATCAATCACGATTTAAGATTTAAATCGTGTTATCAACCAGTAATGTTATGAATACGTAAATAATAAACTATTATCCGTTGTCAATCGGAATCATCGCGGAATCATCAACATTCATCATACCTGTACTATATGCACAGAACAATAAACAGTATACAAAAAAAATATATATATCTTTACATTATATATCAATACATCATTATTGATTTAAATAAATTTAATTGGGTTGTGATAGCCGATTACTGGATAACGACATGAAATACAATACGCTTGTTTAATTCATATTAATACTTTTTAGTTTTTAGTAATTGTTGATACGTTAAATTCATAATTTTAATTTGGCGGATTATACGCGGAATTCGCTTATCCGTAGGTGCCCTGCCACCCTATTCGGCGGATAATCGAGAGTACAAATCCTTTATTTTCCAAACATTGATACCTCTTATAAAACAAATTAACATAGTATCACAACACGGCAGTGATTATGCGTGTATCGGGCATCGGCACTCGTCGCTCCGCTCCGCAAATCGAAAACATCCCTCGACTTGCTATGCAAAACCACCTTATGTAGGACATAGGGTAAAAACTAAAATATGTATTAATAATAATTAATTTTAATACGAAAACGAAGAAAAGCAAAGTATACAGCGTTACGATAAGAAACAACTGATTTTGAAGCTCAATGATTGATTCATGAATTTTGCTCTCTATCCTCTACACGGAAGTTAGTTTATCACACAAGAATATTTATGCATATCAGTTATCACAGAATCATTGATGGTCGAATCATTCAATCATGACATGATGCATACCTAACGAATTTAACATGGAATTAAATTAATTATAAGATCTTATTATGATTAATTTTATAATTTTTTGGTAAATATTAAAACAATTTGAATAATATAAAAACAATTATACATAATTAGTTATTAATTACACAAACTCAATAGACAGTAGTATAGTATAGACGTAAAGTACAATGTTCATGTTTTAATGAAAGTGTTTTGGATTTTTAATGTGTATTTCAATAAAATTTATTATAAAATTCTGAATTTAATTATTTGAATGATAATGAGGAGTTGGTAAGTTCGATATGTCGTGTCCCACATCGAAGATTGATATTTACAACTAAAAGTAAGGGGAAATGTAAGTTTAAGATAACTAAATCTTGTAAAATAAGTAAAAAGTAATCAGCAATGCCTAGGCATTATATTATATATTTTTCATGAATTTTTGGTCATTACTGCTCTTTTTTTTTACAAGACAGGGTTGTACAGTAATCAAATTATTGCAAACTTTGCTTTTGACACAAAAATTAAAATAGATTTTTCCCATCTCTACTACTATTCAAGAAAAGGTTGTTGGGTAAGGTACGCTTTAATATATATTTTTGGTTTTTTTCTGAAATATGTTCTTAGATGGAGTTGAATATACCTTAATATGTAGATATTATTGTATTAATACTAATAAATTATACTTGAGGATCTTTAAATTGTACTTTATCTGAGATAACTGTTCTTTTAGGTTATACATTTATTTAATATATTTTAATATATTATTATTGTAATTGTTATTGACACATTCAACCAATAATAGTGATGGCCAGGGTAAATAAATACTAACTTATGCTAATCTTATACAGGTTTTAAATTTTAATAGTATTTTATAATATATTCATACAAGTAATGTGCAAGTATTCTAATATATAATTTTAATTACCTATATGTGATATTTATCTTAATTTTTAGAATAACTTTTTCAATCAAATTCAATTGCCTAATTAACATATTTGATATGAATAATATTAAGTAGCTAAACTGTATAGGAATTAAAAAATAATATATATATATATAAACTAAAATAAATATGTATTTTAAATATAGGTAATACAAATATTATTTTTGTGGTGGCTTGAATAGTTGAGTTTTCTAACTCTAGGAGTAAGCTTCATAAGCTACTCACCCACCAACTAAATAAAATGTTTTTAGTACTTTTTTTTTGAGTTACATTTTTTATGTACTTTTAAACTTAATTTTAGATAAACCTATTTTAACTTTAATGACTAACCTTCTGTTATGATAAATCTGATAACTTTAAAAAAAATATGAATGATATTGATTAATTAATATTTAATATGTTATCAGTGGCATGCCACGTGCCCAAGAATTTTCTATGGTGGAAGAGAATTTATATAATACATGTAAATGAATTGTGGTGATCCAAAGACATATAATTAGGGGCTTTATGGCTTTGGGTTAATAATTTATAAGCAATAACTTATTACTAAAATTATTTTATCGGATGCAATTCACTAAACCCGATTTATTTATGTCATAAAGAGTGCCGTAAAGCGGAGGTTTCTCAAGTGAATTTGTTCCTTGTCATTTAAATATTATACACATAAAAATAGTTATGATAACAAAAATTCATATAATAAGTATTTACAGATTTTTTTTTAAAAAGGCAATCAAATGAATATTCTGTTGTGCATGGGTCACTGTAGTTTTTGCATCAGCAACGACAGCAATATTATTTTCCAGTCCTTTATTCTCTGCAACTATTGTCATTGACTGATAGGAAAGTATAAGCGGATTTCATTTTTCTTTCTAATTTACTCTCAGGTACAATTGACTCTCCAAATCTCCTTTCTTGTAACTCTTTCAAAATTCTTACATTGGCCATATGTAATATCTAATAACAGTAATAATTATCGGTTTTATATTCTTTCTTGTAACACAAGGTAATACAAGCTACCTATATTACTAATAAGTCACTTGTAAGAATTATGAGAATTGTTAATAGTCAATACTGAACCGTCTCACTTTTCTAATTAACTTACTATAGATTTTATTATACATACTTTAACTTTATGTTATCTTTTTTGTTCATTATAATTTTTTTTTTATTTTGTTTTTATTGTAGGTATCTTTTAATTGTATTTTAATATTTTAATTGTTAAATGTTTCTTGTAATGTAACCATTACCATTGGGATACCAGCCTGTACTTTTAATAAATAAACATAGTTCAATATATGCTGTGAAAGCATTTTTAGTTCCTTGGTCAAAAAGCTTGAAAATTATTTAACACTAGGTTCTCTATGTGCTTTTTTTTTATATCAGTTAGTTAAAAAGAAATAATTCAAAAATACAGTCATAATTTTCCAGTGGCATATATAGATTTTGATTTTTTTGGGGAGGGGGGGGCGATTATATATATTATGTGGTTTTTTTTTGGTAAAAGAGGTAGGAGACACACTATTTTAAATAGTTTATCGTGGGGGTGGGGAGTTACCCCTCATAAATACGCCACTGTAATTTTCACATGAAATAAATTAATTTTACAATACTATTTTGGAATAGGTACTGTTTGGTACTACAATGATTTACGTTTTCGATTAATAGTCGCTTCAGGCCTCCTCACCACAAAATTTGGTGTCAAAGGTATGTCTCTTGTAAATGGCCGGCTGTACATGACATACCTTGCCACGGTTTTAGTTTCAGCCGCGTTGAGGTGGACGGTGCCGTTCACCTCGAGTTCACACACCGTCTCTCTGTCATCAGGAAATATGATGCTTTTTGTAGTGCGACCATTGACATCCATGGTTGTGCGAGTTCGGTCTGTTCGGCTTCATAAAAACCAACTCGACCACCGGTTCGTTGTCGTTGGTGGCCCCAGACGTCGTCCTCATGATACTCGGCATCGGATGAGTGTTGTTTTCGGATGAGGATTTTTAAATAATTATGCGATAAAAACTTATTACGTTTGTAATATTATTATTTCGTGTACATACACGAAATAAATAATATAGCTATAACCATTTCCTCGACATTTTTATCGTTTTGACAAAAAATAGACTGTGTAAAGAAATATAAAAAATAGCGTAAACACTATATAAACACATGTTATTATTTTGTGCTCATTTTTCACATAAAATTATTGTATTATTTTATATAATACATTTAATTCATTTATGGCTTATTGAATTCTTAAGTATGTTTTAAGACTATATTTTTTTTTATATATTTTTGTTATACAAAATAATATATTACATTATTTTCATAATTAGATTTTAGGAGCATTCTACAAGTTTCTTTTTTCAAATGAAAACTGCTATTTAAGTAGGTAGTTTTTTTTCGAAACTATTTACGTAAGTATCTAAACTTTAAAGTGAATATCTGGAAAAATAATAAAATGTATTAGCTATCAAAAACATAAATAAATAAATAAACAGTTTATTTGGAAGCCACATAATGTCTTGAAATTGTTTGTTAAGAACCTTTTTTCTTGAGTAAGAACTTCTATGGCTAAAAGCCTAGTTAAGAAGCCAAATTGTCACCATAAAAAATATAAAATTTGAATAAGTATTTTACAGATATAAAATTACTCTAAAAAATATAGTCAAAATATATTTTTGTTGGGTAAACTACTTAAAATATTTTATTTTAGTTATTTACGTGGTGCTTAAAAACAATGATAATTTATTATTGGTTGTTGTTTATTAAAATGTATCGGCACACGTTGGTATATACTGGTATAAATGATTTAGTTCGTAGTTCATATATTCAAGAAAATATAGGTACATTTTTAAATTTTGTTATTACATTGACATAATGACGTATATCTGTACATAAATCTGATTTATGACTAACGGATTATTAAAGAAAAACTAATTGGTATTGTGACTTGTGAGTAATATGCATGATTATTTCCCACCCGGGATATAAACAAAAATAAAAAAGATGTTATGGATGCAGTGAGTGGCGTGCTCAGGAATTTTCAACGGGGGGGGGGGGATGTTAAAAGTAATAATACATTTAAATGGATTGTGGTGATAATTGATAATATCTAATAAGTTGTTTTCTGGAAGTCAGCAAAAATGAGTCACCCCCGGCACATCACTGTATGTTATACTAATTTAAAACAGTTAAGCGAATGGGTACCACTATGCTATAATATATACGATTTCTAATTTTCATATTGGTTCAGCATACAACCCATAGATAGTAGATACACATGACACAGCCACCTATTTTCAGGTCAGGAGCAGTCGCTCTTAGTATTCTTATAACAAGCTGCCTCCACTTATGATACACACACGTTTTACTTGCATATTAACCATGTCCAATGTCCATACACAGCTCTTTGGTGACATTGGGACCATACCGAATAGTAAAGCATGCCATTTAAAATGCGTATTTTTTTGATCCACGCTAGTACTGAGCCTTGAAGGTAGAGCTCCTAAATTTGAATTATAGCCTATAGCTAGGGACATCTGCATGATATTGAATTCTATGCATTCGTTGTAGGTTCATTACTCTGGATCATTGATGAATTTTTTCAAAATAGTTTGACAGTACTAACAAGTATTTATAGTAAATCTAATTTAATTTATATTTTTTAACTTACGACTTGAAATTAATATAGTTAATGATTAATTTTTATATTAATTATTTATTAATTATTTTGCATTTGTAGGTACGATAATTTTTGATCTAAAAATTCAATAGGTATTGACTATATTACATATACGTAACATAATTTTCGGATGATAGGGGTCACTAGGTCAGCATTTTTTTCATACTTCGTTTGAATTTTGATTTAGCATTGTTCGGCCATAAATTTACAACTATGTGACGATTATAATTTCTTGAATTATTTAGTTTTGTTAAAAAATAAAAAAACAACGTACCTAGTTGTAAAATAGTACACGCCACACAGTGACTTTGAATTTATTTTTTCCGTGTCTCTAAAAATAATTTCTGCATCGCATTATTCAATCCCATAAAACAATACATGTTCAGTTTAATGTATAACATAAAATCAGTTTTTTTTTAATCAGTTTTACCTTGTTTAACAACTACATATAGTTATCCAAAATAACTCAATAGGTAGGTATTTCATATTTTTATTGTAGGTATGTACTTTAATATAGACACTAATTTAGTTATTTTATGAATTTATAACATTTTTAAAGAGCTTTATGAATTGGAATTTAATAACGATAGCACATTATCGGTAAACAAACCATTTTACAATGAAAAAGACAATACATTTCATCAATTTTTATTCGTGAACCGTAAACAACAAAAAAATGGTGATTAAATATAACAAACAAATTTATTAATATATAGGTATTAGGTACTATATAATTACAGAAAATTTGTAACTAGAAATTATTTATTATGTTAGGGGGATTATTTTTAAATTATATAACAATGTACATATTACATATATCATGTATGTGTATAATATGATGTGCGTCTGAATATCCTTTAATAATATAATAGTAAATGTCATGCCTAGGCCTTTATAGAAGTATAATACATATTATACAATTTAATATACACAATATGCACAATCCACAAAAGCTATATATTATAATATTTTGTACATAGGATAAAATTGTTAATATAAGATACTTACTATAATATATAAGTAGTAGGTATTAGGTATACACAAATATAGTTTTATTTTAGAACGTGGGACATTTGGACATGGGTGATGGGTTTATTTTTTACCACGCATAGTGTATCCCGCATATGGTGCCTGTGCCTAACAAGTGGCGCAACTTCCGGTGAGATTAGGAATGTCAATCACTAGGGTCCCCGTATTTACTTACTTTAATGGGAACTGGCTCAATCAATAACACTTGAATGTTTTGACTGTAAAAAAAAAAAATTATAATGAGTTTTTATACGATGTAAAAAAAAAAGAAGGAAGAGGTCTAGGGGCACCCGTAAGTAAATGTATTTTAAAATGGAAAAAATGTAATTAAATAAAAAATTTTGTTGTACCTACCTAGTTTATAGAGACTGCTGTCTATTCTGATTTTTAAACTCGATAAATGATTAACTGTATCAAATTCATTAATGAAATATTATTCAGAGGTCACTTGGGGATAACTGGCAAAATTATAAAAAATGTATATAAAATAAATTAACTTGAGTACCTAAATAAAAAAAAAATGGTGAGAGGTAGACGGGCGCCTAGAGGCAAAAGCCTTTTAAGCGTATAACAACAAATTAAATTAACTATAAAAGTATGTTGTAATGGAAGCCCGAGATTATAATTTTTCAGATTTCTAAACCTAATAAATTAATAACTATTAATTTAATCGATGAAACTCAAATTAATTCAGATGTCACTCAGGAATCGCTTGCAAAATTTGCAATGTTTAAATAATTATCATAATTTTTTATGTATAAAATATTAATTTATTTAATAAGGTGTATAAAAACAAAAAAAAAGTAAGGGGAATAATTCGGGTGACAATTGGCAAATGCATTTTAAGAAAAAAAAATTAAATAAATAACTGTACTAGCTGCAGGAGTCGGAGATTGTAATCTAATAGGTACAATTTTAATCTATTGATATTTTGTGAGTTCATATGTTATTGAAGTAACATGTTCTGATAGTGTTTCTCCATTTAATAAATGGTAATAAATATTGAGATTCACTGCTAGTATAATGATGATATCAAACATTAAGTTAATACAGTTTTAAGGCATCAATTCGTTTTTTATCCACTAAGATGTTGAATAAAGAACGTAGTGCTCGTAGTTATTTTAATGTTTGTTTTTCATTTGAGCTTTGATACTATTCTTGATTAGTCATATTTAATACATACATTTAACACCCAAGGAATAAAATCTGAATTCATCATTATTCATTAGTATTTTTTACCGAAAAAAAAAGGTTAGAATAAAGCTATATACATTTATTTGTGTGCTTGAAGTTTACAAATGTTAATAATACTAGTTTAACTTATAATTACGATAAATTCTAATGATTTTCTTTAGTCTGTTATTTTTAAGAAATATTAAAAAAAACAAAATTGAAACATTGCATTATTACTTAATAATTAAATAAAATATATAAAATGGAAATTTCAAACTACAAAATAATATAATATATATATATATATAAGAATATAATATACTCGTAATGTAAAATCCACATTATTAAATATTTTTAAACTTACGTATTGTTTTACTCCTATAATCTTTAGTATTTTAAGACAATACAATAATACGCATCAATAAAAAAAAATAGAGGTTGCATTTAGTAAAAACAATTAATTTTTTATAAAAAAATAGTCAATTATTATAGTCGTTAAATAATTACCTAGTAGAAGATACGTTTTATAGCATAGCGAAGAACTTACAATAAAATCAAGATAACGTTTACGACTATCATAACAAAACATGTGTATAGTTACGCTAATGTATACACACATATTGTAATTTCAAGCTATAAGGGGTAATAAAATTAAAACTTTGAATTTATATTTGTTCAAGCAGAGCTGCACAAGTGAATAAATCGAAATTTGTATCGTAAATATTATGCAAAATAACAATTAAATTTTATAAATCACAACAATTGACGCAAATACGCAATAGTTTTTTCCGTGTATTTGTTTTATGTTTACCAAATGAACGCGTCACTTCATATTCATTGTTTTATGTGTATATTTGATTTTGATTGTACATTTCCATTATAGAATTTATAATCTAATAAAAACGTTGAGACAATTAATGATTCAACAATTCATATTATTATTTTAAGATCGAAAGTGTTCTCGTATAATAATTATAATATGCAAAACAGATTATTTTATTGATTTCCTTTGTTTGACGATAATATAGTTTTATTTCTTTAAGGGATAAGTTTTTTGACATTTTTTTTAAAAAATATGAAAAACCATTACATTTATGCAATTACGTTACACAACAAAAGTGTTTTGCGTGAACCCAAAATTTTTAATGCATAATTACAATAAAAATTAACCAGGATTAAAATTTTGAAATTGTACTGGTGAACAAATTATTTCTCATGCAAAAGAAAATCCACCAATATAAGAAACCTGTGAAGAAGGTTAACATAAACAAATACCCAATCGTCCCAATCCCATAATGGTCAAACACGCATACTGAAAGAATATCACAAGTATAGGGAAGAACTTCAAAAATTCAGAACACCTAACATATTATTTGTGGTAAAATGACCAAACCCATAAAACAGCTAAAACATTAAAATATTATAAAAAAAAACAAGTATTAAGTAAAAATTGTAAAAATATAATGGATTATGAAGTCTGCATTGTATTTAATTATATTTGAATACATTAGTATTATATATAATATATTTATATAAAATAACTATGTTTCTGTTATTAAATATATCCACCGTATTAATTATATAATTGAACTTATTTTTTATTGCTTATTTTTTAACACAATAAACCAAATAAATATTTTGTTTACTATGAATGAAATGTAGGTACTCTGTAAAAACTACTTATGAATGTGGTTTTAATAAGAATATAATATTTTGTATGTGGATTGTTGTTATTTAAATTTAAAAAAGATTTATTCAAAATATATTTTAATAGAAGTCCAAAGATTCATTGCTCGAATTTTGAATTAAGATTCAATTGAGTTTAAGATTTCAATGTCTTACATATACACAAAAAAAATTTTTTAGAATTTACCAACGGAGAAAACTTCTGTTCAACGGGAGACATATTAATCTCAGTTTGGTATACTTTTGACGTTTTCACTAGACCATATAATATAATCTAAGTTTTAAACGCCATTGTAAGGCACACCGCACACATACACAAACATCCATAATATATCTATTAAATATATAGGATATGTTATATATAATACATGTATAATGTATATAAATAAATATATAGATATTAGCTTTATAGATATATTGTATAATATATACATGTGGTTTAACAATACAATGGCGGAAAACTGTCAAGTGCAGACCACTTATTTAACTTGATTCAAAAAGTGTCAAAAATGTATAGTTGACTGCGTGTGTACACGATATCAAACTGCGATTATCGCACACATATATTATGATTTAGTTCGTTTGCTGCGTATTCAAGTGCAACAATTAAAAATTCAATATTATGTTTACGTATATAAGTTTTATTTACAGAGTGTAACAGAAAGAACTGACAAAAATAAAATGATCTCATTGTACTTAATAACTTTTATTCTTTTAAATTTAAAAAAATTTAAATAAATGAGTATTTAAGTTAATTATATAAGTATTTAAAATAAAAATTACTAAATAATATTAAAAACAAAGGTTGGACAATTAAAATTTATATTTGTCAGAATGTTTAGTATACTCAGCCATTATTTATAAGGATTAATTATAATTTATTAATATTACTTTTGGTAAATTGTTTTTTTTTTTTAGGATGGTGGTGTAATTCAAAATAACTGACTCAACATTTATTGAAAATTTTATTTTACCTATGTATATTATATGTCGATAAATTTCAGTTACAAAAAATTAATGAAATTGATAGAGAATACATCGATATGTTTCGAAAAAGATATTTCAATTCACTAAAATTTGAACTTTAAAACGCTTATAAAATATTAATTCAATTTATTTTTAAAATACTTTAAAAAACCATTTATGAAGAATCGTGTATTAAAAGTTTCATGATTTTTGATTGAAAAAATTGTGAATAACATGAAAAAAGATTTGAAAAATTTCAAATATCTATAATGTTATAATTATAAATAGCTTGAAATTAGTCTAATTAATATTTTTAATATTTTAGTGTCAATTTAAGTTATAATGGATTGTTTTAAGTTTATACGATTAATATTAATTGTGAATAATAAAATTACAAAATTAATTTTAAGAGAAATCGTTATATGTATAATACCTACTAAAATACGTTTAAATAAAATGTGCAATTTTATTAAAATTTGAACTTTAAATTAAACGTTTATAAAAATATCGCCACATTGGTATAGCCTTAGCAGTTTTCCGATATATTTTTAAATTAAATTAAAAATGAGGAATGTTGTATTAAATATCAACATAAAAAAAATAAGTAGAACATTTTAATTTTAAACGCCATTAAATATCTTAAAAAAAGACAAAATATTTTGTAAACTACCTATGTATTTAGAATTTTCAAATATTATTATCCAGTTATTTATTTTGTAATTAAAAAAATGCCTTATGTTTATGCCCTAAATGTTTAATAGCCGGTTTTCGTAAATATTCCCATTTTTGAGATTTTATTTTGTTTTTTATTTTTCCTTGATCTAATTTGGTATCAGGCAATATCAGCAACCACCCCTCACATGAGAGTTATCATTTTTTCTGATATGACAAATATTTTCGTGCACAAAAAAAAATACATAATTGTAAAGCCAATACATTCATTGCTCCACTTTGTATCACTAGTGTACCTTAGTATCGCTTTTAAAAAGATATCGAGGAAAATGAAAACGTGAACGTGAATTAAAAAAATGATCAATACAAATGTTTGAATTGGTTCCCATACCTGAAAGTAGGCAATATTGTTGATGACTTTACTTTCTACCAAAAATTCTGGTAGAATTTTTATTTACATCAAAACATTCATCATGTTGATGCCAATCGTTTGTCGGAAAACTAAGAATTTCATTCACCTTCTAAAATATTTTTTTTTATAAGTTGAAAAAAGATACACAAACAGTATACATATGTATTTTGTAAACGTATACCATATTATTATTATTTTTCAATTACCTATTTCAATGTTCACTTCGTATTTCACTTATATAATACATAGGTTAGACTATTATTATTAGTACGTATTGGTGAATACGTATAATATAGCTTATTGTTTATACTTGTACATATGGATTGATTAGCAACACAAACGCGCGAAACAGTTGTCGATTTCTACCCGGGAATCAATTCTGTAATTGGGAACCAAATCATAAGCGTCCTTTACACCAATATACATCAAGTGGTCCCACAACGGGAGTATGGTTATAACTACGTCTGGTCGTATATTACGAACGATCTCTAAGTTCTTACCGCAATACTGTCACAGGGGACCACCAGAAGGATAATAACATTATCCGTTCGTGTATTATACGGTGTCGAGAGTGAGTAAAATGTACAAACGAGATAAAACTTTCACGCACAATAATTACTGCAACCGATGTTACAGCGGATTACTTTTTCGCCAACACAGATGCATGCATAATATCATTACAGGACACGAGGCGTGACGATGACTACGACTTAAAAAACAAATTATCCAAAACGATACTTTTTTACAACTGTGTGCACAATAATTCAAACACGGTACAGTTATTGTGCATTACAGCAGTATTCGACGCAGATTATATTTTCGGGAAGGAAACTGGAAATCGACCGGTAAAATCTCAAGGAGTGAGTTTGGAAAGTCGATGAGGTAACATAATACGGAACAGTAAAAGGTCACATTGTAAGACGCACGAGAGTGGCAATAAAATTACCCGAACATGCAGGGAATTCTACGATTTGGGTGACCAAAGGCATTATTTCAAGAGAATGGCCTGCAGTCCGTGTCCACTGTCTAAGGCAAAACCCAAAAATATTTTTTATAATTCTTCGATTATTCCGAGGAAAAAAATTATTTTTTTAGCGTATAATATTATTACGGCCGTTTTAAACAATGTTTATTAATATAATAGTTTGTTAGTATATTCACTGATTGTATTTTTTAATGACACAGTGAAATGCGTAATAATGTTATTTATTGTAAATATATAGGCTCTTGAAGGTGTGACGCGCGATGCGAAGAAATTAGTTTCAGTGATGGTGTCTGCGTACGCACTAGGTGTTGTACGGGTGGATCGATGGACGCAATACTATTATATTATGTGTTTTGACTACATAATGTTAAACAGAAAAATGGGTTCAAGTTTATTATCGATTAAAAATAAGTAAATTTTAGATTGTTTGCTAGTCAATATATTGTTTATAATATAAGACAATAATGTGGCATGATAATTTTAAGAATATTTCAAAATTAAAATTTTATCTAATTATACGTATTATACCGTAGATCATTCTTGTGTTAAAACTGTTTTTGATCGATTAAAATATCAAACATTTATTGGAGCATTAAATTTGAAAATAGTGTGAATTATAATAAGAAATAAAACTTAATTTCAAATCAATACGTTTGTCATTTCGCGTTAGTGTTTTTTAATTGAGAAGTGCATAATATACAACATTTTTATCTAGTAGATGTTTTGATTTTGTTAATAAATTACAGTTATTTAAGAATAACGAATACATATTAGGTTATGCAAGCATTTTATAAAAATGTAAGTAGTTAGGTATATATCGTCTAATTATATTTGTTCAAACATTTTACTTAGCGTTTTCAATATTTCATGTATTAATTTTTATTTCATAAAAATACTAAAAATATAATTAATATGTAGATGCTATGATATTTAACACATTTTTTTTTTATTAATATAACATTTTCCTTTGTGCTTGAGCTTATAAGTTACTTGTGTTTTTTTTTCAATGAATTATTTAAGCCTATGTTTTTTGTTTTGGTCATATCTTGTCGTGATTTTACGGGGAAACTAATATTTAGTAAATACATTTTCTAAGAGAGCTATATTGGCTTTTGTAGGTCATCGACATCCGGGCCCTTTATTAATTACCCTCACGCCACGGGTAATAGGTTCCCGCACGAACGCCAATGGAACAGACAACTTCGTGTATAGAATAAACTATAAAGTCAATAGGGCCTTGGAACTTTGACCACCTTGCTGATCACCTTAGAAGAAAACTTTATGATTTATTACGTTAGAAACTGTATATAATAATATGTAGATCAATATGCGAAAATCGTTCATGATAAACTCAATATATTATAACTTATAACGAATAACACTCGCTTGCGAGTGAACGCGGGCCACCTCTCGTGTCCTCGTGACCTACCTATGTATATTAATATATATATTTATGCAGTACAATCCGTTGTCTGTTGATAAATGTATATTCGAGCAAATTGGAATACTATTTTAATTTTTTGATTTCAAACTGAATTTTATTCTTTTTACAGAAAAGCGTATGTATCGCATGCAATTGAGCCGTTTTAGTTGTACTTAGTAACAGTTGTACAGTAGTTGGCGGAGGTGAAAATGTCTTACTCATAATCCTATCGTAAGAAAATTAGTCTTAAATCCGTCACTGATATATATAAATGTTATAATATCTTGTAAAATGGTGTGTTGATAATCTTTACATTAAGAACATTATATTCCTGAAAATATCACACGGGTTTTATATACTTAGCACATAGTTCATATTAGGTATACATCTATAATATACCTTTTTTTTTTGGAATATCGAGGACCGGAGGAAGGACTGCTGTTGGCATTACTTTCCCTCCGGCCCCCATCGTTTATTGTATATATAATATACCTAATGTATAGGATATTTATATTTAAATACAATAACTTTTTTCTAATTAAGTTTTGAAATATGCAATTTGGAAAATTGTTATTACTTATATATTATAATATTAAGTACTCGACAATTGTTTATATTGGAAACTACAATATGTTATTATAGTTATTATAATATTTATAGAATTTTTTTTATTAGGTTAGATCAGTAGAGTTTCTTTGTGATTAAGATGTAGATATAAAGCGATGATGACTGATGATTACAAACACTAATACATGAAATATCTTGTACGTTATTGGAGCTTAGGCTAGTTACGGTTGTGTATCCATTGAAATAGGTTCTTTTTGGAGTGTTGGTCAGAGCATAATATGAATTTTAATGATCTTATAATAGTATTTCCTTATAATATATAAATATATACATATATATATATATTTATGCATACTTATATAGTTACTATATAGTATACTTATATATAAAGTTATTATTGTAAACACAGTGTACGTGCGGTGATATACTAAAATGAAGTGTATGTACATAATACCCTCGTTAATGTTAAAATTAATTTACCGTTTTGCGAGTGGGTTTAAGAATATTATTTTGACGTTGAAAAACGTCAATAATTTTGCAGTATAAAGCAATTTTTAATTATTACATACTTCTACCCGTATAACTATCGAGCAAACTAACTAAAAAAGAAAAACACCAGTAAGTCGTTTTACTAGGTTTGAGTGTACCTCGTTATTGTATTTATGAAGAACCTTGTACAAACTATATGAAGTCTAGAAAATGCTAATATAAATATTTGATGGAATATTCAGGTTAATCAATTTATTTGACTTCATAAATTTAATTTTATAAGTAAATGTTTGAAATACTTAGAGGAGTAGAATGTCAAAGGGTACAATGCTCAAGTTACGATATATACTTATCTCATCTCCTTGCTGATTAAAAAACATTTTGAAAAAAAAATCGGTAAGTACTTAGTTTGAGTTATGTGAAAACGGTTTTTTTAAAAACATTACAGGTAAAATTACTCAAGTCGACTTGGGCAATTAGTGCACAGAAAATAATGGATCACTCTGTATACAATATCATAATATAGTTTCTCTCGTTAGTCAATTTTCGACGCGAATACAACGAATAATGACCGAAACCATTTATATAAACATATATATATATATATATATATATATATATATATACACGTTAGGTGTATAGTATATATATATATACGTTAGGTGTATACCTCGGTCCCTAAACTACCTATAATTGTACACGTCCGTCACTGCAGGCGCATCACGATGATCTCCTTCTCGTCCGGCTGTCACGTGCCATTTCATCAGTGCCATCATTTTTCATTTCGTCTGACGCCTCGCAAAATCCTTCTCACCACACGACCGTTGTTAAATGTTTTCGGATGAATCGCCACTATGAAACATAACAATAATAATAATAATAATAATAATAATTTGATGTTCTTCCAATGATAGAATTCTCAATTCTATGAGTTATGTATTTTTTCCTCTGCTCGTATACATCATGTCATCATGTCATCATGTCATCATACCATTTGCTTATTGTTTGATATTTATAAACTGATTGTAATATAAAAAAAAAAAATTAAAAAAAAAATTATAATACAATGTGCAAAATAAAATATTATATTCTCGGAAATGTCAGATGTAAAATATATAAATAATAATAATCTGATTTGACGGGGAATATAATATATAAAATAATATATCGATTTGATCACGAAGACAATTTACACGATGCTCAATAATAGTGTCTGATATTATAAGTTATAACAACCCTGCGAGTGCTCTGGCGATTTACGATCATAATCAAATGTCCACCGGTGTCGGACTGGTGATTTTCGTTTTGCACCCCGCAGTGGTTTTCTGACGTGGTTCAGTGCACGCGTACGATCCACTTATAACGAAGGGTCTGATTTTCGAATTTTGAAATTAGATTAATAAGCGTGCAGATGAGGAGGACCCCTAACTATTAGAAACGAATTAAGCTGCGAGCTGTCTAAGAGAGAACAATTACCACGATCCGTGATGAAGTCCGTCCCTTGATTGTATGCTTCGTAACAGTATTATTGTCGTCACGAAAAACGATCGCGTGAGCATTGTCCATCGAAACATGATTTGCGGTATCAACTGTGTCCGTTTCAGGACGACAGGACCGACCGGTAATAATAATATTATACGATTGGAATAATTGTTTATGGCAGTCTCTCCTATTTTCTGAAACGGGAGAAAAACGACTGCTGCAGACAATGGGCTAGGTTGAAACGGATTCAATACTCAGTAAACAATAATATTTATTTTTACCCAGAAATATTACGTTATAATTATTAACAAAAACTGAATATGAATTATTTTACGAGTTTATGGTTTTTCGAACATTATTGTTTGTTTATTATAAGGATAAATAAATACAATTTAAGTATGATTTAGTAGCATAAATGCAAGTAATTAATATTTACACATTTAAAATTATGTTCGCATAATGATGGCTTCCTATTCTTCTCGGCCGTACAAAGCTAAGGTTATTGCAGTTGAGTCCATTCTCCATACATTTAACGAAATTAACGAATAAAATTATTTTTTATAACACACTTTACAAGCTTATTAATATAGGATCAGAAATTTAAAACAAAAATAATTCGATTTGATGAAAGGTACATTTCCATGGGAAGTGTGCTACCAGTGGTCCATCAAAATGTCAATCCGAGTGCGTGTCAATTGGTGATCTGGACTTCCGGTACTATACAGTAATAACCTCTTATCACTTTAATTAGCTATCTCCGTGGAAAATCAATGTATTAATAATTAAATTCCGAGTTTCACATAATAAACGATAAGAAAGTTATAATTTAATTATATACATTCTATAAAAAATAAATAAAAAAACGCTGGAATAATATCTATCAAAAAAGATGATATAATGCGTTCATACATATTTATTTTGTTTAGAAATGTATTTTGGTCTTTTAAAATACGATGAATTGTGTTTTATAACTCAAAATTGAATAAACAATAAGCCGACTATAAAAAATTAAAACACTTGCTAAAAATTGACTTTCATATGAATATTTAATATTTTGATGCGTTAACTTGTGTTTTATAAATCATGATACGATTTACAAATGAATTCACGTGTGAGTAAAGTTAGTTCGCCTGACTTTTATCTTTCTTATAATTATTTGAATACGATAAATATTTAATCGCATGTCTTTATGGTTAACGAGATAGGGTCGTTATTCTAATATATATATTATGTATATACATATATTATAGAATGTTAGAAATTACCTCGTATTATTTACAATGACAGTGAATTATTGTAAACTTGAACGTTTCAAGATTATAATTAATAAATACGTAATGCAGCAGCAGAATGGTGTGTGATTCACACAAATCTCCGTCACCTAAAAAGCATACTCTTTTATACATATAAATTTAAGTTTGTATTTAATGGATTTAAACCTTATATTTAATGAATATGTATACATTGTTCGCGCAAAAATTAATTACGATTTGAAAATGTTTTCTAAGAAATATACAAAATGATAGGGGAACAGATTGCAGTACACGAAATGTATTCTTCTTTGTGCACCGTACACCAGTTACTTTTGCTCATGTACTAGTACAAAATAATAAAAACATCAAAAAGTCGTTAGAGAATATGGTATGGTAAAAATTTCAGACACTGAATGTTTTTTCAACAAATTAAGAATTAATAATAATGTCCACAATGGATATTTGTTGCAATTGGTCGATTGCCCTTTGAATCAGCAGGTTGTAATATTTTAATTTATACAATTATACATTTTTCTGTTTAGATAATAATATCACAACCTATTTCATTGTTATTTTAAATGTCACTTATCTAATTTTTTTTTTAAACATTTCTTTGGATTATTTGATAGCATTATAGATTGTTAAAAAAATGGATAATTGTATGGACGTGACATAATTATAACGATTGTCGGCCAACTATTTTACAATGATGCTTCATTCAATCATTACGTTTATATACATTATACAATATACATAATATTAGATTATATTGACATGTTTTACCGGGATATTTTTGCACGTAGGAGTTACCTCGCTATAAATTTTCTGTAGTACCTGTTAACCATAGTAGTATTTTATTTGCTCCACTCGGCAGCGAAATTGGATGATTTCCAAAGTTTCAACATACAATGGGGCCGAGACGACCGTTTTTGGGGGTGCGATGTTGCGACCATTCTTTTGACGAAATTCGGGATTTTATAATAATGATTTTATCGAACAATGGCGTTCGTCGAAATATAATTATATAACGTGTAACGCGTTGGCAGAAACGAAAACAATTTAGTGTGGGTGGCACACTATCAACAATATTTTTCACCACACGGCAGTTGGCGTGCCGAGTAGTTATGGGTTAAGCCCGGCTCGCAATTCCCGCGGTGGTTAAAAAAAATAATATATAAATATATATTACTCGAGCGCATGTCGGGTAGGTATATATATAATATATGTATGCGTCCTCTGGGTTTAGAGGTTATATCTAGTTCACTGTCGTACTCACGTATTATAATAAATATAACGCACAAGTGTTACATAATGAATTAGGTACTATATATAAAGTCATTGCGAATAAAATACATAAATAAAATTTAAAAATAACTACGAAATATATATTTATATATATATATAATAAGAAGGAGAAAAAAACGCAAACCGAGAAACAAACGGAAAACAAAAAAAAATCGCAAAAAACATGCAACAATTGCAAATGAGCGACGGTGGCGGAACGATGACGATTCACTGTGTGCGATGAAAAAGTGACTTAATTCGAGTAACGAGTCGATGCTAGAGTTTCTTTCCTCCTACCTACCTCACATTGTCGTAATAATAATAATAATAATAATAATAATAACAACACTATAATTTGTGAGTAGGTCGGTGTTTTTTCTTCTTCGCTATATCGAGGGTCGAATCTCGTTAAAATTCCACAGCACGTCCCTAAACACCGGAAATAACACATTAAAACTTTAATCATTATACTAAATCCTTGTTTAGTAGTGCAAACCACGTATTTTTTTTTTTTTTTTGATCTACTTGTTTCCAAGTTTGATCGAAATAAACAAATTAGTTATGATGTGTGCGTCTAAATATTTTAAATTTTTCTTCGAATAATCGTATCACATTTAATTAGAATAATAACAATAACAAAAATATCACCATTAAGATTATAAAACTGACTAAAGCTATCGGCTCGCCATGGTGTTATCTAAATCTCGTATATTATAACATTATTAGGTATATAGATGATCCATAAATATTATTTTCCAGTCAGTTATTATAGTTATTATAGTTATTATATTATATTATACTCAATTTTGTTTATGTACATTTACGTAATTGACGGATCTTCTTATCTCTTACGCGGAGAAAATATAACCTCTGGCGCATGCGAATTATAACCATAAAAATAAAATGGTCTGAAAAATTTGTGAAATAAAATAGGAGTGTACCTCTAGGCACCTATAAAATATATTTTCGTCTATAGGGAAGAAATAACATAAAATTCGTATTGGATACATAAACGTTTATAGTCCTATAGAATCTGGGGTTTTATTATTTCGATTTGACCGATGGCAAAATATATTGTTAAAATACGAATTTAGGATATATTGTATAGCGCGTGATATATGTCGAGTCATACAACGTATAATATGGAGTATATACATAGATTTCGATACGACACATACAGCGGAATGACTCTGCAGCCAGATACGTATATAGGATGGTCTATTTTGGGGGTTGGGGAGGAGGCCATCGCCAAGGGTGTCGATTGTGTGTGGCGTATTTCTTTTTATCTGGGCATAATATTTGTGTCGTTCAAATTATTATTTAACCTTCGTTTTTGATCTGAGCTTATACATTTTATCGATATACGAGTAATACATTTTTATTGTATTGATTTATTTATATCGAACTGTTTCAACTTAAAAATAGTTATTGCTGTAAGCATTATTATTAATTGCTATTGTTTAAAGCGATTCAATGAACAACGATGGCTTGCCTCTGTTGGATTGTTTTTTAAATTTAATTATAAATATAATATAATATTATATATTTATATACAAAGTGATTCGTTTAGCATACTCTTCACTATTTTTTTTCTTTAATTACGAACTAATTTGTATTCTGATTTTTGGAGTTCTTAAATGTATAAGCGCAATAATATATTTTTACTAATAGTAGTCGAATTTTTACACCATTTTAAAAATGTAGTAATGTAGCAATAAAAATTTATATTTTTTAAAATGCAAGAGTGATCCTTTTTTATGAAAATTCTGAAGCAGTACAATTTTTACAAAGTATAAATGTTTCTAAGATAACACTATAAAATTACCATGATTTTAAAAACCATTATAGCTTGAGAATCTTTCAAACCTATTATCCTTTGTAAAAAATATTAAATAACTTAAAAACAACGAGTTCAAATTTCGACTTTTGAATTTACATAACAATTATTATTAAATAATCCAATTCAAATTTACAGGAAAAAGGGCGATTTCAATTTGAAAAATAGGAATTTGTATTTCTGTAGAAGACTTCTTAAACACAATACAAAATCTGAGTATTTGATAATACGATCATTATAATAAGTAGGTATATTTCAAAATTTAAATATATTTATCATAAACCTATAAGAAACCCATAAGAAGGAGAGTGGAAATGAATTAGCAACGGATCTTGAAGGTTTTAAAGACTTGTCGCTCGCTATATCACAGCGGTATCGAGGGTATCCCAAATAATCACCGGTGACGATATAGGTACAATATTAATATACATTATTATATTCTTATCTCGATATCGACCAACGTCGCAGTGTTATTTCGTCCGATCGATATGACCTTTTACGATCGCCTTTTAGACGCGTGCGATCGCTTCTGATATAATGCACGTAAGACGTAACTATATAATAATATATAGAACAGAGTTTGCTATTGTAGTTACGGCTTTGTTGTGTGACTATATATATACTTGCCGTTTGTATAGACGTCGGTAATTGGTTCGTTTCGATCCCGATTAAGCTTCCGCCATCAAAAACTTCCGGCGGTTGCTCGTATATGTTTAAAAGCCCTTAAGACTTTCACATTCGCGCGGTACGTGCACCGAATACTCTCTAATGCGCCGCAATCGCCGAGGTTGAACCGCGCGCGCGATTCGCACGGGTCGTTTGTCTTGCGTGCCGATCACCGTTTGTCTGTCCGTCCGTCTCTTGCGACTCTCGCGTCGGTGCCATATTGCACAGAGTCAAAAACTATTATACCTACGTCGCCCACGATCGATAATTTGACGGCATTTCCACCCGCGTCGTAAGCAGTTGTCGCAGCGCTCACTATTCTCGTATATTTCCGATAACGATAATCGTCCGATACGTTTTGAGGGTTTTTAAAGGTTCGCCGTCGTATTGTCCTGCCCGATTTAATGCCACGACAATGCGCAGTAAACAGTGCACGTAAAATAATAAATTCTTTCGAATATTTTTTTTTATACACTTTTTTTTTTATCGTAGTACATTATATAGTACCCACAAATTTGTTTATAATATGAACATTATAAATTTGTTACGCATATTTTTTATTATCACCTTTCAAACCCTATAAATATACAACTGTGAATTTTTATTGAACTGTTGGTGCACATTTCCTTATTTCTGATGGTGCGATTTGAATAATTCATGAATTTTATTTTGGTAGCATCGATATTTACTACCTTAACAATAATTTTGGAATAATATATGACTCGTAATGATACCGCGGACAGTAGGCCATGACATTTATTTGATACCCAAAATAGACCAAGTGGTTTTATTTTGATTTATATTAATTTTGTTTATATTTTCATAATATAGTCAAGCCTTTTTATAGATTTAAATCTGCTTAATTTTAAACTTTTATAGCCAAAAAATAAAGGTAAAAACAATAAACATAATTTTAGAATGTTACTAATATTCCAATCTAATAAAAAAATATTTATTTCACTTTATACAAGAATGATAATTTCAAATATTTTTATGATAATTTAATTTATATATCTTTTTCTTAGTATTTGAATAATAACGTACATAATTCTATTGTTCACGTATATATATATATATTTTAATCTCGAATGAAAAACTAATTGTTAGACGTACATTGTTTATAACTATGTAATGTTCGTAATATTGTCGAAAACTACTTGCACCAATTTCATTAGTTACATTGACAAGATTCCCTTGGAAGATGTATGGTGATTTGATCACGGTGATTATACGACAATGTAATCTTGTTGGTAGTACTTGGTACTCGTATAATCGACTGGAAATACGGATTAAATGTGAACAGATTAGTGTAGTGCGCTGAAATTAACAACGTTTTGAATATTAGTATAAACACGAAGGTTGGGCGTATAAAACAACATTTACTAAGATGCACGCACTGTTCCTGAAAGGTAGTTAGTGTTCCTAGAAAAAACGAATTTTTCTATTACCCAGACGTAAATGTTTGCAAATTATAACACGTTTGAATAATAAATACGGAAGCAAAAGGTGTAAATAAATAATATTTTACTGCTTTAATAATTAGACATTGACATAAGATTTTTGAGTGAGTGGAAAAAATTTGGACAAAAAGTTACTCGAGTTATACATTTTTGAAAAACTATGTGTCTTTTTAAAAACAATTATATCATTTTACGATATTCACATCTATAAATGCTATGCAATTGTAATTATATATATATAAATCGTCGTTTAAACGCACGTTCCTTCTTTAAAGGTAATGGGAGACCTGACACTTACATTAATCCTTGAATTCGCACAAATAAACGTTTTTAATATAAATTGTAAACCAGTTTGCTGTTTTGTTAAAATTTTAAAGTGAAAGGAGGAATTTAGTACCAGGACACAAAAAAATTGTAGACCTTATGCCAAAGTTTGCTCAATCATATATAGGTATAGGTTTTTACCTTTTATTCTTGCTATATTTTAACTTTTATAATATTTATATATTGTCGATAAGTTTCCATAAATTATATTTTCAATATTTGCAAAGGTACTTATTACCTTTAATACCTATTAAAAGGAATTTTCTAAGTACCGAGGGGGGAAGGGTCACCAATATTTCCCTCCCTTCCCACCTCAAGACCATCATTCTCCATTTATATGAAATATAAATCACTTAATAATATAACATCCATTATAATCTAGTTGTATATATTTTGTATAATATACTTTATTTGGAAAGTGTGAATGGTAATTAAATTAAAATGTCAGTAACATATTATAAACGTGTCGGGATTGCAGTTTATGAGATTTACATATAATATTGGCGTTGAAACAGATGACGAAAGTTTGAAAACTCTGATGGAATATTGGCTCTCTAGTCGTTTAGGATTATACAAACGAAAAATGGTGTATAATCAAAACCGAATGAATACATATAGTCCACTCATTGATTTTTGAATATCCCTTTCTATCCAATTATATGCGGTATTCATGTGAACTCGTGCAGAATTGTTTATAGTTTTTATGTCCGTGTGAAATAAATAAATTACAAACCGAAAATAATTTGATTCAACATGCGTTCGCTCCTCGTTTTTACACGTATTGTACGGTCTGGTATAATTTTCAAAATATACCTACTAAAAGCTCTGAATTGTTTATACACGTACCAACTTTAAAGTAAATTACATGAAAATGCATTATGCATTAAACTCGTAAGAATCTTATTATTTTATCTCACAGCACAGCGCAGTCGATCTTTAATAGTCATATTTCTGATAAATAAATTACGAGCGTTAGGAAACTACCAACTCATACAACAACTTATATTACATTTATTGAGTCTTATTGTCGTTTAAAGCAGTTAAACGTTTTGTCTCAAAGTTAAACTATTATTAACCTCTATTTCTTGTTTGTAAAGCTTTCGCTCATTTTCGGTATAATTTATTATTCCTTCATAATCAGATAAGCTGCGGCTGTCGTCGTCACACACTCGAATCTCAAGTGTCACGGTCACGACCGTTCTCGATTAAGAGCGCGGCTCATCTCTTTCGTAAAATATAAGGGTTGGGGGAGGGGGACGCTGCTTTTATGAACGAAATCTAAAACAAGAACGCCTAACAAATAGTGATATAGGTATAATATAATCATACGCTATAGAAAAGGAAAGAGAAAACGAATCTCGGAGAAAATCACTCGAGACGGACATAAAAATCGCAGTTTGACGTTGCCGTTTGTAAATATTATTATTATATATATATACACTAGAGTTACCTATACACAGCGAAGTTTATTTTACGCCGCTGAGATGGACGTCACATGTGTTCACGCGGTGCACGTACGGGGCATAAAACTTTACAGACGTATTTCCGGTGGATTTGTATACATATTATATGGGAAACCTGGTATTCGTAACCTTAGGCGGTTTTAAATAATCTATACACGGCGTGTATCAATCACTAGAACGACGACGATGCGAATATTCTTTTTATGCGGAATTTATATAATATAATATTATTATATCGGGCCCGGTGGCGTAGGTGCGGAATAAAAATTTCGATATCTCATCGTAAAAACTACATCGCAGATACTGGTGGATGATTTCAGGTTAGGTTAAATCGTACGAGCGCTCTATAAACAACACCACGTGCAAAGAGCGAGGGTTTTATATAATGATTTATGTAATATAGGCGTGGGATATATACGGAGTGATGCGCATAAACTGCAGGATACACTAAATTTCCCCTACATTTCTATAAGCCAATATTTTTTGTTTTAAAAAATAAAATATAACTTTTTGAATACTATACAGTTTAGAAAGTTTAGAGCATCATAAATTTCTACTATACTTATAATATAATTTTATTTTTTTGACGTACCTAATATTTACCATTTTACTCTGTAAAAGCTGCGGCCTACTACACTCGTCGCCGTTCATCTTCACTTAAAATGCGTTTTGTTAATAAAACAATTGTATTATGTACTATTCTTTATTTACACATCAACACTTTTAGATACCTAAGTGTAATCACACTAAAAGTATTCTTATCATAAAATAAAAAAATATTGGTTGTCATTAAGCAAATTAAAAAATTAAAAAACTACTACAATGAAAAAAAATAGTAAACAATTATAACTAATTAACGTAACATAGAGTATTATAATAATATTACATATTATTTTTTGAAAACACAATAATTTAATTTTAATATTGTTAAAACAATTTAAACATTCGATTACCCTTTATATATTATATTATACGCAAGTTTGTTACAAATTTACATTTCATTTTATCGTCTGCCTCTCGTTTTCGTTGGTTGTTTTTGCAATATTGTTATAATAATATATAATAATACAACACGCTTTGTGTTTTTTCGTTTCCGTTGGCCCATAAACCGATTGTATTTAAATATTATACATTATTCTATTATAGGTAATAGAATATTAAGACTTTTTTTCTATCCCAGGGTGAGGTTTAAAGTTTAAACATGTAGAACATTTATAATTAAAATATCATCTTCACAACGTATATACAAACTATACGCCAAACGACGTCTGCCTGTCTGTTTATTCAACAACATATACGTTCTGGTGTGTCACTATCACAAAAGCTATTATTTGCATTTACGTGATTTTTTTCTGCTACTCCACAGAAACGTTATGTTTGATTGACTTTAGTCTTATATTATTAGGTATTTATGCTCAAATAAAAAAATTATTATTAAAAAATCGTTTTTTTGCACATTTTTGATTTTAAGCATATTTTGGGCATATTATTTTCCTTATTCTTTAATAATATTTCACGGTTTTCAGACAAACTTTTCAAACTAAATCAATAATATTATACATTTTACATTTATACCTACAGGCTACGATGCGTGGAGATTATAAGTGGATTTTCAGATTTCAGGTTTTTGTCTTAATATTACGGAATATTTGTCAATATTGTGTAGTTATATATATATTTTTTACTTATTTTCACTATAGAAGTGATGACAATTGCAATCAAATATTAAACTTACAGTAGAGCGTTGCGATTACTTATTTATATCGATGTATTATAATATTTGTAATATTGTTAAACACTTATACAACTAATTGATTACTCATTGAATCAATCTCCATAAAACTATAAGAAGTCACCTAAAATAAAATAATTCGTCCTTTTCAAGTGAATAAAAAGAAAATCTTATTTTATTGCTATAATTTTGAAATATGAATAAATAAAAAAGTAGGAAAGTGGGTATCGCTTTGCTGTATAGTAGAGATGGAGAGTAGGTCACTAGTCATTTTAATGGATGTGTTAAATTTGAATGCAATGACAAGTATCATTGTGTACGAAAAACGATTCTGAACGGAGATGATTTGTCAGTCAATGATAATTAGTAGGATATATTATATTATTACCTATATTTAAATTGTAATATATCATTATTTTAGACGATTTCAAAAAAAATTTTCATTTCATACGCTCATAACATTTTTTCTATAATAACGCTGGAATTTTTTTTTATAGTTACTTGAAGGAAAACTTATAGATAACCTTGTATTGGGTATTTTAACCTTAGGTATAAATCACAAAAATTTTATGAATTTTCAACTTCAAAATTCCTTGTAAATTTTCGCGATTTTGATATATTTAGTAAACATTTGAACTTTAAATGCTTATAAACAAAAATTGTGTCTAACGATTTTTGATTTTTTTTTACTACGATAACTAAAACTTAAAATAAACCTTGTATTAAATTTTAAAGATTTTTTGGATAGCTAAATTTTTTTTATCGGCATTTTAAGAAAAAAAACTTAGAAAAGTCGAAAATTTCAATTGTCTATAAGTAGCTTAAAAAATATTTTGAAAATTTAACCATTAATAGATAACCATAACATAAATATTTAGTGAAAATTTCAAGTATTTATAATGATTTGTTTTTGAGTTACAACAAAATCAAAAAATCGATTATGTCGAAAAGTGGTTATGCGTAATAATTCCCGTTTTCCCGTTATTTTTCAGGGTTTTTTTTCCCGACGCTTTTGAAAACTACTTGAAATTTTTTACTTTTGACCCCTCAAAGTACCAACTAGATGAATTTTTCTTTTCAAAGAGGGGCTGAAGTCAAAAATCGAAGCATTATTACTACTCTAAAATGTGATGACAGATACAAAAAAAAATCACTCTGTTCAGAATCTAAAATTATTGAAAAAAATATATTTAAAATACTATTTTTATGGTGCAGTTTATCTATTAACTATTAAGTGATATAAACATAATCAATAATAATAATAATAATAATTGTTTTTAAAAAATCATTGAAAGTTTAAGTGATTGGTTACCTAAATACTTCAGAATGTTAAAAACTTGAACCATTCGATATGTTTGAAGTTATGATATTATAACTAATTACATCTTGCAGCGACAATCTAACCCATTAGTTCAGCAACGTGCAGACTTTTTTACTGCTAAAAGGTATGGGTCAAAGGATGATTGAGGTTGACCATAGACCACAGCACCAGACTTGTTTTTGTTCATAATCTATATGCCGCCTATTAAGAGATATATTATAACCAACAGTATTAATATTGATGACTTATTGTACACTTATTTGTCATGGTTGAACTTATTGATTTAAATAAAATATACTAAGATATAATAATTTTTATTTTTATCCCAATTACTATAATTGAGGGGCTAAGCCGGAATGTATTACTCGAATTTCGGTTATAACTATGATATTTTGAAAAGAAATCCATTTTTCAAAATTATTTTCTACGTTTTTGAGTTAATTTTCCATCTCTTTACATATATATTTAAGATATCTCGCGTGTATTGTATTATATGAACACGTTACACATGTTATTCTTGAACGATACATATTTTTTATTTATGCATCATTAAATTGTTCCCCCAAGACATTTATACATTTTATTGCACTTTTTGGTTCAGGAGATTACTACCGTGTTCTTTCCCTACGATATAATATACTGTTTATTCTTTACGTACCGCGAACTATTGAAGAAACAGACAGTACGAACACAGGTATGTATAATATATTCTAGTTTTATTATTAAAATAACCGGAAATTTTTTTTTCGCGCACGTCTTAACGAAAACATACTATTGTGCACGTTTTTTTGTTTCATGCGATGAGTGAATAGAAATCATTTTTTTCATCCCGCGTCTGTTTAATTTGCATAATATAATATATAGTAGCGCTCGTTTGTTTTTGTCGGTTCGTAATGTGGAGGAAAAACAAAATAGTAATAATATTTTCAGTGTTTTACCTCTGTGCATGGCGAATTTTTGGAAACAGAATATTATCACCCCACACAAAATATAAAAATTATCCCTTTAGTACAAAATTATTTTGTCACGTAACAATAATAATATAACGGTCGTACAGACGTATTACATAAATGCACATCCACGCGTGTTTACAAGATATATTATTCATCTCTCGTGACGTTCATAACAATTACGCGGTTTTTGCGTCGTATAATATATCTGCGTAGGTACTCGATAAGTGTATCGATTATTATACTATTATTCATTGTGTGTCTGTAACGTACGCGCATTATGATATGGTAATTATTACTGTTACGTGACTTTATCAGATTTTCATTATATGATCCCGTTTACATTGATATGTTACTATGATTGTGAAGTGTGTTTGATGAGTACCGACGTAAAATTTACTGCTGCAGCTACGCGCAAGAGCTTATCTATTCCTCAAAATTTTTCTTTGAGTTCTCAAATTATATAATATATATATATATAAAAATAGAAATCATGATTTGATTAAGATATGGTAAATGCATTTTCAACATTTAAATTCAAGTTGAATAAATTAACTTTTGAATAATAAATAAATTTGTGTTATTTTCCATGGCTTTTTGTTATATATTTATTTGGCAAATTATTGTGAACTTAGGTATAAGATTTTTAATTGTTTTTGCACTAATTCAATAAAATTATTATTTTTTTATGATGATTATAAAATATATAGTCTCATAGTATTATATAATAATATTACCATATATTATAACTTGCAATATTTGAGTTTAATTTAATTAAATTGTATTTTAGTGTTTATAATATATTATTATAACGACAGAAAGAATAATAATTTAAATTAATTATTGATATTATTTACTAGCTTACAACTAAACGCAGTATTATTATTTTATATTTAGACACTCCTGACAGTAAAATCAATATTATTTGGTTGTCGAATAAATATTAATAATTAGATGTTTTGTATGCTAATTTTACCTTTATCAAATCAAGTGTATTCGAGTAATATTACTACTGAGTTGAGTATTAAATATCGACCAGTGGTTTTTGGTTTTTACATTTTAAATTATTCAAGTTGGAGTATCAGAATTTAATGGGAAATAGGGAAACCTACTGCTATATTTGCAATTCAATTCAAAACGTTGCTTTAATTATTTTAACATTAGTGTAGTATAATTATTATGAATTTTGTTCATATTATGATACAATTAGATTTAGGAAAAAGGAGATTAATATATTGTTTTACGTACACGTATTAGGTATTGAAAATAGAATGTTTTACAAATATAATGACTTGACTTAAATGGTTGAATGAGCCGCATTTTCTGTTCTACGTTTATTCATTAATATAATTTGTTAGACGGCATAATATATATGCAATATAGGTGCATATTATTACTGCACCGGAAAATGACGAAGCATTTTGTATGCTCCTTTTCAAATAATTTGGTCAAAACGTTGTTTCACGCTCATTACATCGAATTGGACAAACATTTTTTATTTAACGTTTTAAAATTATCAATGTTTATTTGATCGAGTACTGCAGCTGTAAACTATTGTCGATTCCGAACGACAGTAATATGAAAAAAAAATTCGAGAGATGTAATCATGCCTGACAGGTCCTTCAATGCGGGTTCGCTATACGTCCAATCTCCTTTCTAGAAAACTCTTGTGATACGAGAAAACACGTTCATTCTGTACAATAAGTAATCCCGGACTCTAGTCGTATAATCTGTCGTTGGATTTTTCATGATTATTTTCTTTATATAATTGTATGTGATTTTTAGCGTTATTCATAGCTTAGTTCAACCTCAAATGGCTGGACGGCGCATTTAGGAAATGTCAAAGTATTTATTTCACTGAAAATATTTCTTTAAGAAATATTTATTAATCCGATCAGACGTTTTACCTGAATAGCAAGAGAAAACGGTATTTTTTTTGTGGTGTATTATAATGATTATTGGATAAAAAAAAAACAAAACGTTGATTAAGTAGATTTTAGTTCAGTTATTTTAATTAAAATCATTAATTTACATAACAAACTTTGAACGGTCGTGGTTTGTGAAGTAATGAACTATAATGTCAAATAAATGGCGTATATTCAAATAATGCTAATACCTTCAAAATAATGAACTGAAAAACTACGGTTTCGCGCTACCAATTTATTAGTAAAAAAATCTATGAGAATCGATTATTTATTTTTTTATACAGTTGCTTACCTTCAAAAAATTAGATAATTTGTAAAAGTTTGAAATGAAGAATTGTAAAATTTTTTAATTTTTATGCAAAATAAAAAGTTGTCTAAAAGAAAATATTTAAGCATATGGGATTTTTTGAAATTTAAGTTCACAATTTTCGTTTTAAATAGGTACAGCTGTATACAAAATATACATTGACGTAAGATACAATATAAACTCCGTATATTATTTTCAGTAGGAGAAATATTATAATCTTTATAATTTTCTAAAATATTTATGTAAATATAAATATATCATAGCAATTAGTTTTATTAGCAATTATAGTGTATAAATATGATATACCCGTATATTATATATATTATATATAACCGTTTTATTTATATGATAAGTATAGTATTTAAAACTAAAATTATTTTTTGGCATTCATATTAAAAAGTTTCTCATTTTTTGTGAATTGAAAAAGTCGCCTTATGATTTTTAAAAGCAAAGTAAACAATTTTTTCTCTTTAAATAGTTCAACAGAAAAAGTTCTACTAAAAAGTTTCTACACACATAAATCTAATTCTGTTTATTATTTTTCAACAGAATTCGAATAATCTTAATTTTTTTCTTTATATAATTCTTAGATAATTTTAATACGTAATTCAATATTTCAGATTTATGCACGTGCAATATAAAAACGTTCAGAACATGTATTCTCTGATATTTAGGTTTGTTGCATTCCAAGTTGTTGGCTATTTTAAAATCATAAAGATCTCACTAAAGGAACCTAACCTAAGTTTATAAAGAAATAGGAAAAAAATTGAATAAAAACCAAAAGAAAAAAAAGAAAACAGAGAACTTAAATTATATTTGCCGAATAAAAATCGGTGTCATATTATACGTGTGTAATACTTATCATGGATAATATCATACCATATTATATAGGTAGATAGTTTATAGTTGAAAAGTTTTTAAAAAGAGCTGGAAAATAATACGTTTATATATTGGAAAATTGATCATTTAGATAAGTATATTTAGAGAAATATATTATACATAATGTGCTGTTATGCTAATAATTGTTAGAAAGTACACAATTAAGTGCAACGATATAATTTTAATGTATTATTCTCGAATATCTCTTATCCTGTTGTTAAAATATTTATAAGCAATGTTATCTGGATAACTGTGATTATAACGTGTTGGTATATATGTATCGTATTATAAGTTTAATGTTGTCTCATGTCTTTTATTCTGTTTAATTTCTAAGCATAATTTGTAGTAATTATATGAAAAAGTACCTACGAATTTTTGATTGTATGAATGCAGTAATAGAAGTCAAAAGAAATATAGTTTAAGATCCAACAACGATTGTTGTCATGTATAATGGTAAGAAAAAAAAAATCAAAGTATTGCTATTTTTACTAGACAGGTTATTATTATGGTTAAAATTCATATTTTCAAGATTTTTACTAATACAATTTTTTATTATTCTTAATAAAAAAATATATATATTTGATATTTTTCACTTTGGTGTTAAAAAATCTTAAAAAGAACCTTATATTATATTTCCAAACTTTTATATTCTGTGACCGGCTATGGATGTATTGATTTTACAATGATGCATGTTATGTATATGAAACGATAATTAGTTGAATAAATACTTCAATTTTCAACTTTTAAGGTGCAGGTTTTGGATAGAAAATTGGATCTTGTTTGTAATTTAGAGAGATAAAAATTAAAAAATCTTTTTGCTCTACATTTTAAGTTAAAATTTTAAATTACTTATTTAAATATTGGATAACGGAGATTAATTATTTTGTTATGTACTTTATTATACGCAATTTACATTTTGATTTTTTTTAATATTATATTATATATTTGTAAATATATTTTTAAATTTAAACTTATATAAATTATATTACGGTGTAAATATATATTATTATAATAATAACTATATATTAATAATATAATACATTCAATATTTATGGAAAACAATTCAGTCTATTATAGTACTAATAGCAAATAAAATGACTTTAATAGCTATATGAAAATAAAAATAACATAAAATATATTTACTGATATAGGCTGACAGACGGTTTCCATTTAGAATTACTTTTTGTATACAATGATAAATCATTGAATTCAAATTTAACACACCAATAACAGTTACACAATTATTGACATGTGATGTTCAACAAAGCAGGGTAGCCACTTGCTTACTATTTTTTTTTTTATGAATAACAAAAATGTTATTATTTATTCATATCATAAAGAACTAAAAAAGTGTAATACTTCAAATGTCTATAAACAGCACAACAAAAAATTAAAATATTTTGAATATTATATTGAATTAAGAAAATGTTTATATAAATATTTAGTGAAAAATTCAAGTTTTTACTGTAATTTATTTTTGAGTTACAAATAAAGACATTTTTTCCCAATTATTTTGAAAAGTATTAGGAATTCTACCAATTATATCCGATTTGCTACTAAGAAACTAATAATAAAGTTCGAATTTTAAAAATGTGACGATAAAAAAAAAATACAAATTGTATCATATAACCATTCATTGCTTTATTCAGAATTTAACACTGAATAATATTTTTATAAAACTAGTTTTATTTTAATAGAGATATTATTTCACTAGATAACGGCGATAACTAATCAATGAATGTAACATAACAAAT
The DNA here is from genome assembly GCF_020882245.1 of Rhopalosiphum padi. Lineage (NCBI taxonomy): Eukaryota > Metazoa > Arthropoda > Insecta > Hemiptera > Aphididae > Rhopalosiphum > Rhopalosiphum padi. The sequence continues at coordinate 73,108,406 of NC_083598.1, forward strand.
GTATTATATCTGTACAAACATATATACGAGTGGTTTTATGTAGCAACTCTTTCATTGCGTTTTTTTTTGTAGGTCAAGTCGTATAATATCATAAAATGTTATTACGGTGTTGGATGAAAAATAGGTACCTATATTTTTTAATTCTTCATGTTTATTCAAAGGCCTCCATTATCAAATATGAAAAGTACGACTAAAATAGTAGTTCAGCTTAAATTTAATTTTGATATTTCATATTAACCGCAATACATAACCGTTTGATACATATTATAGTTATGTGTGGGTTCAGTCCGACATACTTAAAACAACATTAACGTGTATTATAATACATGCATCCATAGGCGTGCGCAGACCTGAATTTCGGAGGCGCCTACAATTTTTTCGGGCCCTTTTCTTAATTTGGGCCCTCTCTTAACAAGACATGTACATATTTTAATAAATTATAATGCCTGAATAAACATTACTTAAATTATATCACATATTAATCAGTAGTATTACTAGTACCAAGTTATATAATACTTCATTAGATAGTTGGATCTAAAGTCTATTTTCAAGATAATTGCAATATATTTTATTTATTATTTTTACTTTTTTAGTCAATAACATCAAGCTGTTATAATCATAATAAGTTTTACCACGCAAATTTAAAATATTTTAAGTTGTATTATTTTTTTTATCCCAAAACATAATTTTTTACAACATATTTTAGAAAAAATATCATTTTTATTCTAGTAACATTAGTTAAAATACGGACCCATATATATGCTATAATAGGACTTAAATTTTATGGCCCCAATTACGTCATGTTGGGGGGTGCCCAGGCACACCCGGAACCCCCCGTGCGCACGCCTATGCATGCATTATACGTATTTTGCGCCGATGCAATTTAAATGATAATATTATGCTGTTTGTATAAAATATGTAACTACTCTGTATCGATTCGATGAAGTTCAATGCAATACTTTGTCCGACGATAATAGGGTTAGACCCGTTAAAATGTTTCCATTTCTATGATTATTGCTTGTATGTTTATATTTAAATATGCATCAAATATTTTATTGAGACAGAAAAAGCTTATACAATAGTTTGTTTATTCAAAGTGAAGTTTTTTCGTTTTAACCTTATTTTACATTTATTACGACTTACCAAAAACCAATTTGTTATAGTAATGAAAAATTAGAATTAATCGTTAAATTACATTTGATGACATTGTGATAATAATAAAATTACTTTGAAAATTGCATATAAAAAAGTAAAATTTGAGTTTTTCTAATTAAAACAATTAAGTTACATAATTTCATTATCATAATACAAAATAGTAGGTATACTGATTAATTTAGTTTATTTACTATTTATGATATGACTATATATGACTTTTTTTCGGAGTATTTATTCATAAATTTTATGAAGAATATCAACTAAAAAAACTAATAAGTTTTATCTATCATTTTAATTTTATTATGCTCCATAAAACATATTTCAAACAGCATATTATTTTCAATTTGGTAAAAATTTGTTATTAATATTAGAATTAATTACCTACAGTGTTCATTTAAAATTTTTATTAATTACAACTTTTACCAGTTAAAATTAATCCATTATATTCATTATTATATTTTTTTTTTGTTAGAATTTAGTCTCTAAAAAATAAAAATACAATAACTCAAAAAATAAATAAAATAATTATAGGTGCTAAAGTCGTATACAGACCCGAATCGAAATAATATTCGCATTTCATATGGTGCAAATTTTGTAACATTAAAAGTCATTTGTTTTAAACTTCTCACCGTAAAATGTGTTATGATATAACACAAAATGTAAGCAAAAAAATAAATGAGATGTTGCGAATAATACTTAATACAAAATAATCGCCAACTATAATACTATGTCCTTATTATAATATAATATAACTATTTTTTTTTAAATAACTGATGTCGTGTGTTGTATAATAAAAATTTAAAAATTAATTAAACGTTTTCATTTTTTTTAAATGTATTGGTTCATTCTTTATTTCTATGATTGATGAGTTTTTATTGTACCCCGTAGTAACATTGAATTTATATTACATATTATTAAGTTTCATATTTAACGGCATAATACTATTATTAATAGTACTTATGAATTATATAAAACTTTAATTGTTAACATTGTGAAACTGAATATACTCATATTAATACATTTTACATTATTTGTTTTGAATAGTCACTTAAACATTTATGTGTTCAATGAGGTCTAATAAAATCAATAAAATATAAAATGTAATTACATTAATTTTGTCTCTAGAGGAAATCATTAAATAATAAATATTAATTTTTTTTTTTCCATTAATTTAGTAATTAAATTAACAATTATTGTTGCTATAAATAGGTATATTATTTTTTACTCTTTTGCATTAACTGTTGTATCTTCTCTACTCGAATTAAAGTTAACGGACTTATCTTGATATTTTTGTATTTTTTATAGGTAGTGTATATGCCATATGGTACAGAGCAGTATCATTTAATTTATTTTTGATTAATGATGTTTTATAATACTTTGATTGTTTTTGAAACTATAAATTATGAACTCTGTGCAATATTAATGAATGATTAAATAGTCATTAATGTTATGAGACAAATGACTTATATTTTGGGCTTTAAATTGTATTAACATCTTGTATTAAGCTAAATAATGATTTTAAGACATTATGTACAATATAATCTTATCAATATATTATGCACATTACTAAACAATTATTATTATTATTATTACGAAATAAGAGTTTTAATAATACAAAGAAACAAAATGATCTTTCATAGGGTTTAATTAAAATACTTTCTAAGTCTTTAAAACTTGTGTGTCTTTGACTTTCATTAAAGGAAACTTTGTTACGCGTATTTTAAATCTCAAAAATTTAAATCACTTGAAACGTATTTAAAATTAGAATTATTAACCATTTTTATGTATCAATAAATTAATTGTCAAAGTTTCAAAAATTAACAATTTTTTACGCTAGTATCTACATTTTATTCCAATATTAAGACATATTTTATCATACACTCATATCTTTAAATTTTTGTATGTCAACATAAGTTTTTAAAATATAACAAACTAAAAACTAAAAAATCCAATTTCAAATAATATTTTTGAGGTTTATTATAAAAATAATTATATTAATAATAATAATTCATGCAAACTATTTTTGTTTTGTTTAATTAGCTATTGTAAATTAAAATAATTTTCAAACAAAAAATATTTTTATTGAAAATTAATATTTGTAAGTTCCTTTTATGTACCGTTTGTAGTTATCTATTGCGTATCGTTTGGATATTAATTTAATTAATTTATTATATTAAATATAATTTAAAACATGTTTTTTGTTTTTAGACACAATATTTTTTACTTTACCGATTCATAATAAAGTAGAGAATTTTATAATAACAATTTTGTGCTAGCAATATTATATTAGTATAATAAAATCAAATACAAAATTTAATTTAGTTTTTAGTGGTGAGCTAATTGTATTTACGTATAGCAAAAAGTATTTAGTTTATTTTTTTATATGAACATAAATTATTTCATTCGTAATCGTGCTGAATATTAAAATCAATTTTAAATTCTGAGCGCAGCAATGAGTGTTGATTTTTATAATGATATGTGTGTTTTATTTTTATTTTTAGAAAATTCTACCAAGAAATAATAATATAAATATTTTGTGAAAATTTAAAGTACCTACGGTTATTCGGATTTGAATTACAATAAAATTTGATGAAAAATAGTTATTTTAAGCGTAAATATCAAAGTTTGTCAAAATTTAAACTTAAGACGCTTATAAAAAATATTTGTGGCTATACCTACTTAAATTTATTTTTAACTACAACAAAAATAATTGTCGGGAAATTTACCTTAAATTTTCAAACCTTTGTATAAATATTTTATGAATCTTTTAGTATAAAGTTAAATGTAAATTTTTGCAGTTTTTACAATATATGTCAATATTCAACATTTAAGGGATTTGATACTGCCCGTCTCTATTTTGTCTAATACTAATGAAATATACAAATTTAGTTATGTTTTTAGCCAAATGTATACTAATTGATCTAGCTAAGCAATTTAGAATTAAGAAACTATATTTAACATTTTCATGAAATCATCTTTCCCACAATTTTTGTAAAAAAATTTTCGTTTTTCATCAATTGTTTTGTCATTTTCTCCAATTGTTCTAAAAATATAAAGAATAAAGAATTTTTTGTTTTGAATCTCCAAAGTATGTATTTACCAGATCCAGTTTTCTACCAAAAACCACTTTAAAAATCGAAAATCGAAACATTTTTACTGCTCTAAAAAGAGATGAGTGACAGACGTTAAAATTAAAAAATATACATCATTGTAAAATCAATACACTCATCGCCTTGCTCAGAATCTAAAATGTGCGCTGTCATACAAAAATATTGTTGGTTAACATTATTTATTAACCAAATATTTGTCGATTATCGAGGCTTTTATGAATGTACCTAATTTATTAAATTATTTATGTAGAGGCTAAAATGCAAATAATTTCTACTTATGTTGCGCGGCAGTTATATAAAAGACAGTACGGAAAGAATAAAATCAAACCATTTTAACAGTAAAATATGAATTTTTAGGAGAAGCGATTACTTTATATTTGAAAAAAAAACTGTATTTAGATTGCATTCGGTCTTAATATTTGAATTGACTTTGAATGGATAATACTTAAAAAATACTTTCCAAAATACTCTGACATATGTGATTACTTAGATATTTATTACTAATTTTATAAATAAAATTATTTAAAAACGGATTCTAGATAACATCATGTATTAGTTTTTATATTTTAAATAAAATAAATTTATCAAAACCTGACTATTTTACGAGGTATGCCAATTTTTCGGATCGTCGACTACGAATCCTTTAATAAAAAAAAAATAATGTCTCGAAAAATAAAAAAAGATTAGGTATGTACTTACTTATTGTGAATAATAATAAGAAAAATGAACAGTGATGGAATTCAGTCTGCTGAATACATCCAAATATTTTGATAATGATTTTTGAGGGGACTTAGAATTTTGTTGTATCTTAAGAGAGATAATGCGTAGGAATATGTTAAAAAAATAAACATTATAAATATAATAATCACGGGTGAGCAGTGTTGCTCAGTGGTTGCTGTAGTAGATTATCATCAAATGTTTCAATCGCCGAAGTTGGACACGGTATACCTGAATTGGCAATAGAATACAAAAGTGCAGTCGCTGTAGAGCTATAAACGAAGATGATCAATGCAATACAAACGCAGAGTATGATCACTGCAATGGTAGTTCAGTCGTAGACGACATCGTTGTTTAGTCACTGATGATGAACACCAGAAGTGCAGTCTGGTCGCTGATGAAGAAAAAAAATCTGAAGGCTATTGTCAATGTCAAAACGTTAGACTGAAGTATATTTTTGTGTTATAATATAATATTGTATAAATAAATTTATATATTAATTATTGAGTACCTAAATTTTATTTTATAAGTTTTAGGTGTGGATGGATAGATATTGCCAACAAAATCATAATGTACTTCTCTAACTTATAAAGGTATCAATTTTCACACAAATTGATGTATAATTAGAGGTAATAACATGTAATAACTAATAACATATATGAAACAAAACAAAAAGTCGTATTTTTAAATAATTCTTTTCTCAAAGTTTGAATGAGCTTGATGGGTCATAATTCTCTAAAAATTGTGGGTTTTCTGAAATCGTGTGTTAAATAGATTATTTAGTAGTAGGTATTTCGCTTTATTTTTTTTAAGTAATTTTTAATACAATTAATTGGAATATTTTAAGGGCATTGATAAGTCGACAGAACTGATTTTAATTTTTAGTTAGAAAATATGTAAATATGTGATGGCATCAAGTTATAATCGCATATTATAATATATTGATATGCCAATATATTTGAGCCAATGAGATTATGAGAACTACAGTCTCAAATAGTAGTCATAATAGATCATGGCGTGATCACTGTGTAGATAGATCACTCTTATGATTTATTAGTCATAGTTAGTAACTTAAATGTCAGTTAATACTATGTCCCAGTTACACTATTGTTGGTACTCCAGTAAAGCTAACTATAAAGCTTAACTGATGATTAAATTTGTATGTAAATAAACGATTGGTAATGATTATTATTACAACTCAATTATGCCGTAATTATTACGAAATAGTTATTTCTTCGTTAATGACTTTAATTAAATTTAAATTAAATTAAATAAAAATTACAAGATATTTTCTTCGTTGAATCTCATTAAATACACTTATAATCCAAATCATACTAATTATTTAATATAAACATCCGTGGAATAATGATTGGAATTATTAATTTTAAACCGTCGAGTACGTTTTTAATTATTTTGCGGAGAAATTATCGTTATCGATTTTGTACCCAAGCGAAATGCATATATGTGTTACTATTTAGAAAAAAATCAACGTTCATTTTTTATATCTGTTGTCATCACATACGTGTATAATATATTACAGCGATTGACCGACCACAAAATATACATGATATATACACAGTGAATGGTGATTTTAAGTGTTAACATTAATTATTTTTAATACGAGTACAAGACCGACATTTTTCGTGGTATTTATGTGGCAGTAGTATTCTTCTCTGTTTATTTAAACTAAATACCTATAACTAATTAATTACTCAATAGAATTAAATATTACAATTATTAGATTATCGTGTATTGGAATGCTACAAAAAATATTCTGTTTTAATATTCAAAAAAGTAAAAACTAAAAATTAAAACAATGAAAAGTTGTAAAAATAGAATTTTTTTAAAAAGTGAAAACCATTTGAAAAAATCCGTGTAGACACTTAAATGGATCACCTTGTTTATCACAAACATTTATTGGTCCAAGAGTTGTTAAATTAATCAGATTTCAAGTGTTAAGTCATTCGAAAACTATAATTGTAGAAGTATAGGTAACACGGTTTTGGTACGAAAAATAAACGAAATACATTAAACAATATATAAATACATCAATCGAAAAATTTTTCAGTATCTATCTACTCAGGTTTACATACATAGGTGTGATGAAAAATATATACATATGCTAAAATAATTTTATGAAAAAACTAACGGGAACCTGTGTATTTTGAGCTCAATATACCTAACGTACCATCCTCGACACAAAAAAAAAATCAACAATTTTTCAATGGAAGACGTATCTTTTAATAACTTTATCTTAAAATAGTAAAAATAATCAAGAAATGGACTTTTTTTTAAAGTTATAGGCTATACATCTTTTTTTCCATTTGATAATCGTTTCATGATTGATAGCTGGGACTTCTATGTACCAATAGTTTAAAATGACCTGATATGTTTATTAGGTTTTTTTGAAAATACTGATTACAAATAATTGAAAATACGCCTCTAAGGAAACATAATCATTTTTTGAAAACACTACTAAAATATTTAAAGAGGAGGGGGCGATCCATACACCACTGAATATTCGCTACTTAGCAAAATGGTTTTTAGTCCAACGGATCTCATCGATATCGCTTGCATTTGCGTTACTATTATGACGCGTAGTGCGTTTGTACATGATGTATACAACGGCTGTAAACAAACATTCTTTGGAAGCACAGTAAATAAATAAAAACGTCCCCTCCGGACGGTGCAGAATGCGTTTTTTCCCGAGTTCTTCTTGATTCTTGCGGACGTTTCGAAATAGGGCCCCGGTCATCCACTGCAGAGTCGACTACGAACACGGATAAAATATAATATAATAACGTGGTACACATTTATGTACGTGCGTCAGTCGAGTTCGGTGGTTCATCCGGGGGGACGGGGGTGCGTTGGTGTCGCGAGACTTACGCGCGCGTCTCGGGGGACTCTATCTAAACGACCGGTAAGACCCGATACGCCCAGCCGTATGTATACAAACAGTTTATATATATATATATATATATATGTATGTATATACACATATTATATATGTATGTATATATATATATATATTATGACGTAAAACTGAGTTCGCGGTGATATTTATTTCGGTGGAAAAGTAAAAAAAAAAATAATAATCGTAAATCCGTCTCGGGTCCGGTCGGCGTCAGTACACCCACGTAATCGCGTTTGCGTGTATATACATATATATAGGTAATACACGTCGCTGCGTTATTCTGCGTATATACCGTCATCCGTCGCTCGCCCCTCACCTACCACTTTTATACATTACCACCGACCCGCCGCAATGTCCGCCCGCGCACGGTGAAAATGCAGCTGGTGTCCTTCCCCTACTGCATCTCTTCCATACATACTATGTACGTATATAATGTAAGGACGGTGATGCTGCGACGGTGGTGGAGTTGACGGTTGCCATGGCGAGGACAGCGTTCGGGCCGGATGACGTCATGGGCTTGCGCCTAACCCAAAATCCAATCGAAATCGGTCGCCGTCCTTCGCCGCCGCGCTCGCATCGCAAATATAAGCGCACATATTAAAAATTTCCACACACATACACATACACACACACATGCGCGCGCGCGCTCGCGTTTATTCATATTTATAGCCCCCCCTCTCAAAAAACCTTTGTACACAAATATATTATGTTCTTAATGAAACACCTCTATAGTAGAGTCTATACATTATACGTAAATATATGATGTATATACGTATATACGAAATACGATGTATATACGCTTACAGCATGACATCCTAACCGATCATATTTCGACGAAGTAGTTGTCTCATCATCCGTCGGCCGCCCACTCTTACCACCGCGGAGTTCAATTGCGACTCTGCAACAGTCTTTGTTATGGACGAGCGTGTTGGTTTTGTGTACACCTTCGGTTACTATATATGTAATGGATGCTAATTATATGAGATGTGCTCATTTCGACACGGAATTAGGAATCACGATGTCTGTTTTCGGTCCGCGCGCACTCTTCGTCACCACCGCGTTAGAGCACAAATATGTGTTCGCGATGATTATTGTTACAATAATGTTACTTATGCTGTAAAATATTCCACTTACTCTACAGAGTATAAGCTTTACGCACTTGTTTTTTAAACAATTCCAATGCGAAAAGAACACTGTCTATATCATAACTAGTAACATATTACACCAACAAAATATCCAACATAGATCTGATGAATAATGTAAGTTGTGGAATACTTACTTCGGCGAATTTCGTTTCGTGCGTGTAAGTCGTATCAAGTAGATACCGGGGAAATTCACGCATGATTGTGATGTAGCTAAATAGCGTACACAGAAAGCCGTATAATCACAATTGTATCGTTGCAACCATAGACCTTATATACTATAGTTATATTATTACCTTAGTATAAGCCATGAGGTCTATGGGTACGGCTCATAAAAATATACTAAGAACATAAGTTACCAGAATAATTTTACTAACGGTATTATGGAAAAAGGAAAAATCGTGTCAAAAATGGGTTATGACTTTATGAGTGAGCCCTAAGTCAGATTTTTGTGAGATTAAGCGCTTTAGAGACTAACTTTAACCTTTTATCAAAATTTCGTTCTGAATTTATAATATATAAAAACCTTTATAGTGTCTTCCTGATAATATACACTTATTAAATACAAATATACTTAAGAAAGTTAGCCAATTAAAAATGACAGTCAAAATATAGTTTTAAACAATTTTTAAATATAAAAAATATTCGATTTACGAACAAATAGAATAGATGATATGTTATATGTTTACGGGTTATGCATTATTACCTTATATTTTACTGACACTTTAAGTTATACGAAGACGAGTTAATAAATAAAAATACAAAAAAAATCGTCTACTAGACGTATATGTATAGTTTATTATACATATATGATATATATATATATATTAGGTATATATTCAAAAACGTTACGATTGCCAAAGTGAATGATTATTTAAGAAAACATACCACATAAAAATGTTCTCATATACGTTATTTATTATTTCTTAATATAATATAATATAATATAATTATTTCAATAGATAAATAAAAATGTTAAAAACAATTATTTTTTTAACTATAATGTATAATATTACACCTAGTTTTATATTTTTTATTTATACATGTGTAATAGCTCTGAAGAAAATAATAAACTAAAAATAAATCGTATATTATTATAGTTAATATGTATTATTTACACGCGAAAAAACAATAGTTTTGAAAACGTATTTGTTTACACTTTTTATCGCAGACCCTCGATACAATATAATTACACATATACTCGTAATAATATAATGTATTGATATTGTCGTTTCCGCTATACGTCGTATATTATTGTTATTATATGAAACAATAATACCAGTATGGCAGTATCGCGGGATGTGTGCGTATCATTATTATGATATTATTATACCGCACAATGTCCATCGGGAACCATATATAATATTATGTATGTACAAAAGTATAATATATAAATATATATATATATATATTTCCAAGTGCGCGCAGACTCGTTATATTTTAATTGGGTATCTTGTGCGAACTCAGGGCACGCACTTTATATGTATAAAATACGTACGCCAACATGTACATAATATAATGTATTAGCAGGTATAGGATGCATGCCCAGTACACGATACAGGATAAAATTATATTATATGCAGTCATACAGCCCATACAGGACAATCGTTTTGTCGTAGAACACTCGATACTCCTTGACTTTACATATACTTAAGTCAACCCTACTCACCCAGCGTAGATTTTCTAATTGTCTAGATAACTGAACGGATTATTTCTTCGATAAACTAGGTTTGTCATTGTTTTTTTTTTTTTTTTTTTTCCTCGAGTCACAATATTCATTTTTATCATTAATATTATGATGTTTATTATCGGTACCTATTTGCACTGCAACATCGTACAATATTTAAAACTTTCTAATTTTATATAATTAGTATATGCATAGTGTATAATACCGATTGAATGTCTGAAGTGAAACATATTACATATTTTTAATAATATAAATAAGTAATATGAACACCTAACGAGATTGTTTCGAACGACAAATCGTTTCCGACACTCATCAGTGGCAAATACATTGAACAAAACATAATTGTACTTGTGGTGTGACAGTTGGTATGTCAATAGTTGATAGCAGTCAAGTTGCGTGATAAAGATATCATATTATTATGACGTACTACTGGTCGATTGACCAGCCACGGACGGCTTCCGTTTAAATTTTGTTTATTATATTTTTTTATAAGAAGGTATAATATTATTAATTATTATAGTTATGTTTGTTTTTAATATATAAAAATGATATACTTTTCGAGAATTTTTGAGTGTTGCTAATATTTAATTTAAAGATTCATGCAAAATATTGGTAGACATTTTCAGTTCAGCCATATAAATAAAAGGCTGTATACATCCATGCCTTGGAGTTTAATCCTCATGTATCAATCGATTCGCGGTCTCCGTTTGCTGATTGAAGCATATTTATGGTTTTAGATTCTGAATAGAAACCACGTGTGACTAAATTTAGTAACTAGTGTTCCTGGAAATTGCCAAAGACACGTACGTACGACGTACCTGTTAAGTTTTGTTTCAGGAAAGTACTAGAGACACGTATTAACATTATTCCAAGTTTAGGAGAAGCGGTTGTGGTGATGAAAATTTCAATGAAATATGTATTATCCATGTATGTGTTTTGAATTTTCTACCGTATTAATGTCAATTATTGTTACCATAGCGTCACTATCTGGTTTAATCATAGGCCAAGGTTGACGATCTCAAATTATTCTTATAAGTATATCATTGTATAGATTGTATACCTATTACTATTACATTTTATTTAATCCAAGTAATGGTGTGACAAAATAGTTTGACATAATATATGGTATACACCATAACAAAAAAAATAACATACTCAAAATAGTGAATTATTATTTTTAATAAATTAAGTAAACCCAGCCTATAATAGGCAGTGTTCCACATTTATAGGCATATTGATATAGTGTATCTACTACAGCAAACGTAAATGTTGTTTGGCCACGACTTGAACACCTAGTCCTACGCTTCTGCGTATAACATAACGTGTCGAGTATACGCGTATATAATATTTATATTGTGTAGATGTTTACAGGGTAACCGCGCTTGCGAAAATTCAATGAGTGTTCTGATTGGAATGTTGTTAAAACGAGTACACAGCGGTCTATAACGACATCATGTACATAAACGAAATGCTGAGATAGATAAGTAAAAAGATTTCAATCTAAAATATCGCGACGTCGAGGTTTTTTTTGTTTGTTTTATTTTATGACAAATACGTGCGGACGTTCGAATGTTTGGATTGGTAGAACGGTGATATAAAAACAACGTAGTGAAATATGATGAAGATCTCGTACGAAATAGTACATACGATATTAGCAGCATTAAGTATTTATATAGTACGCATGTTATAATATAGTATATCTCGTTTTACATGATGATGCGTTCAAGACGTAAAGGATTTAGTGTGTTGTGGATTTTCATGCGTAAATTCCAGACGTAAACAAAATATAAGCTGCACGCCCTAAATCTATTACTGTATATTGTTCATAGGCGCAAATAGCTTGAGAGATAAGAAAGAAGCTCCGTAACAAATTGTCAAGCATCTCAAAAACAGATCAGATATAAGACGAAAAAAATATATACTTTTTTTCGTATGAAAGATATTTATTGTATTTTGTCCGAATAACATAGCCTTCACCCCTTAAAATGTAGAGTATAAGTATATGTGTCCGTGACTCTGTAACAATCATAAAGCTACGATACACATAAACATTATATTATAGTATACAAATAAAGCACTGAAGTGATATAACTTGAGATAATTTTTTTTTTTTTTGTGAGAGATTACCTCTTTTGCTACGACCTAAAGTGTGAAATTTGTAACTCGTTCTCTTTTGATAATATTTTTATCGTCAATACTTTATATTATAATATGTATACCATACCATCATTTAAGTTCACGTATTATAGAAAAATGTAATATAAAACATGTTAAAACCGATACAATCCTTATTTCCAACATCTCCCTATCACTCCTGTTATACTTTCGTTAATAATATAATATATTTATTAATTTATAATGAGCTTATAGCTATAAGTTATAACAGAGTATATTAATGAGTGCCGCGTCTAGCGCATTACGTCGTACGTCGGTACGGTGGACAGTCCCCACCATACCCACGTAATACAATTATTAATTGCGATAGCGGTGGGTATCAGTATATAACAACACCAAAACCATTAATAATCACTATACAATATAGACTCTTAGAGTTTCTCAAACTGTGGTTCACGGGTTAATTTTTGGCGGGCCGTGAGAGTTTTTTTTAATTTTATAGATTTTAAGATATTTATGTTATTTTATACTGTATAAACATAAACTTTATAAATATAAATTATAAAATGCCGTTATCAGCCACAGCAACAAAAACAAACACACACTTCGCGTACGCTTCATTATTAAAAATCCATTTGTAAAATTATATAAATTATATCTATAGACCTTATAGTTTAAAGTAATAAGTAATAAAAGTAGCAAACAAACTTTGATTTTTTAGAACTACATATTGATCCTGTAAAAGTGAAACCATATGAGTCGCAAGGGAAAAATTTGGATCGTAATCTTAAAAAGATTGATAACCACTCTATATTATAGAGTATATAGACTGTAATCCCAAATAATTTTTTTTAATATCGTAATACTTTAATAACGTAATTTTCAATTTGGGATTGAAAGTACACATTTTTTATGAATTTTAAATTAAAATTTGTTATAATTAAAAATTAAAAACGTTGCACCCAATTTTTCGAAAAAAATAAACATTAATTATATAGAAAAAAGATATTTTTAATTTGATTCGTTGTAACAGCCACTTCTATAAAAAAAAATTTGATTAAAACAGCTCAATTGTATCGTATAATTTTTTTCCACTTAAATAAAAAAAGGAAAACTTTTTTGTTTTAACGTTTTGTTTTTTCTATTTTGCATGTTAATTACTTTAAAACTGAGAAAAACAGAACTACCCAAAAAACGTACACTAAGAATTTTGTAGCGACGCAATGTTGAAAAATGAAATAACTTCTATACTAATTAAATACACGCTGATTGAATATAATGTACTAAAGGTATAAACAACACGATACAAGTACGCTCACTTATCTCCATGAGACCTATGGTACTGCAATAGCATAATATACTACCTACTGTACACTGTCATTGGTGGGTCGTTTTTCCGTGTATTTTTGTTGAGGGATGAAATCGTTTCTTATTTTTACTCGCAAAGCGATGGATCGAACCTCGAAATAAGTGGTCTGAAAATGTTTGCAAAACGATGTATACACGAAATTTAGCCTTCTTTAACTGTTTTATTGGCCAGAGGCTACGTATGTTTTTTTTTTTAAATTTTTATCACATTATGTGAGCGTAAAAAACCCTTTTCACAGTAACTCATTTCCTCTAGAAACCATATTATAGTTCCCTAGCAACCATAAGCCTCTAGCAACGTCATCACGTAAAATAATGTTTCACCACGGTTACATACCGTTTTACTAATTTTTAATATTTTATTATTCAATGAAATTACAATGCAAGACTGCAATACAGCTATGGCATAATTTTTCTTAAAGAATATAATTTTTAATCAAAATGAATAATAAAAACTTCGGGAATTCTTAGAATTGTTATTATAACTTATTATAAAAGTACGATCTTTGTGGCATTTAGAATCAAATTACTCAAATTTGATGAAAAGAATAAAACGTAACAGTTACTTAATATTCGTATGTATTTTGAACAATGCGCATTCAAATATTTAATCACATTATTATGAATTACACTGAATAAATTACAAATTATAATCACACGACAGGCAATTACAATTTCTAATTAAATAATAATTAAATAATTTAGCCCTTCGTGCATGGGCATTTTATTTTAAAAGAATTAAAATGTAATAAAATATTTATATTTTATTTTATATATATATAATATATATATTATATTATAAAGAATATTGCTCCGTTTCGTATTTGCATTCGTCATATGTATTTGTATTCCGATAATGTCGAATACATCCTTAATAAGTTATATAAGTTATTGAACAAATACTAATTTATTTTTTAATAGATGGCCTTTATAGGAATTCTTGTTTAATTTGTGTTTTATAAATAAATTAAATTGTACTCTAGATTCGACAACGGACAAAGTAATTATATATTACAATATATAATAAGTGGCATATTATTTAAGATTATGTATATAATTATTGTATTATATACAATTATGTATATATAAATATAATTATAGTTATTTTTATAAAAGATAAATGTCAAAGTATTTTTAAAATTAAACATCAAACTACTTGTGTGGTGTAACAAATTTCATTTTATATTCATTTGATGAATTTTGTTTCATATTTCTTTTTGAACTTCACCTTTTATTTTATGCTTGAAAGCATATAATTATTATAATAAACATTATTGTAGGAACAAAGAACAATATGTCGTTTTTAATACAAGAAACATTAATATTACATTATTACGTTTCAATTTGCTAATATTATAGGTACCTAAGAACGAACTTGAAATTTGATTTAAACCTTTATCGTTCACTAAATGTATACAATAAAGAGTCGAACATTTTACTGTTATAAAAACTCGTATTTGTATTTTTTTTTCAGAAATGAAAATTTTAAAGATAAAAATAAAGAAGGTAACATGTGATATATTTTTTAACATTATGCTATTTATTTCTTCTCAACTATTAATTTATGAGTAATAACTTGGCACTATTTTTTTTTTTAAATGTTGTTATATAATCATTATTCAACTAGTGTTAATTGATACAAAATGTGTAAATAATAGACAAAAATACTGAGTAGACAGAAAAAAATGATTTTTATTAATAGCTAATGATCACTAAATAACTAACTCTTCGTGTCCGCGTTTATATAATTGTTTATAATTAATAAATAATAAGGGTACTATACTCGAGTACTCGACAGCTAACGCTAATTCCTCTATAACAATAATTATTATATAATATCATACACTGTATGATACACAGCGCACTGTGCTTGTTGCAAAAAAATATTTATAGATTGTACGAATTCAAAACAAAAAATAAAAAAATTTAGCCCGAGTACGATACTGGTGGAGTTTGTCGAATGTTTTTTTTTTTTTTTTTTTAATGCACGTGCTGTACACGTGTTTACGTATGGCGTGGAATTCGCGGGTAACATATTTTAATTGTATACTATTTGCCGTTAAACGTATATCATATTGGGTATATTTGCGTTGCCAATTCTAATTACAATATTATACATACACAACATAATGTACACCGACGATTACGGTAGTAAAACTTTGTGACGAACCCGATACTTGTTATGTTATAACCGTTAAACGTATAAAAATAGCATCAAACGTTATACCGTTATAGTACAAATAACATCGATTGACGTTTTAGTGGTTAGTTTAAACTTTTACAGTAAAAGTTCGTTCCAGCATATTATATTAATGTATAGTTTCATCATTATGACGAAAGTTGGATACATTTATTGCTTTACCTTATAATATATATATTATTATAATGTCATTATTATATTATCGTCATCACACGGTTACCGTACAGTGTAGAATCGCGTCGCACACTCGTAATAACATTATAATAATATTATAAAACCGACCGATCGAAACCGCTTTGTCGTTGCAGCGGCGTGTACCTCTATATTATTATATTGTTTGCGCTGCGAAGACTGGTGCGGAAAGAACGCTGAGAACTATGTGTTATTATAATAATATCATATACGCAATACAATGCTCTACTACGTATTATACACTATATACAGATATATCTGACGTCGCCGCAATTTTAGGTTTACCCTCATATCGACGTCATTTATCTAATACCGTTAACGCGGTTCACTATTGTTGTTTTGGAACGACACGCTTACATGCCTGAACACTCGCCCGCGTAATATACGACGTTAAAGTTTAGACATGACGTCGAAGACAGCGGCAATCACGACAGTCACGTTCGACGCGCCTGTAATCATAAAAACGCTTTTCGCTTTGTTACCTACGTCGGGTATCGAAGACTCAAATTGACAGTCGCCAGCTGCTGCAGTATAATAGGTGTATAAGATATCTGAAAGTGATGACTAATAACCGTGACGATATAATAAATAATAATGATTATAATAAACGTGCGAAACACGGGCTTTGACGTGGTGCCGATATTTCGTCATTTTATATATTAATATAATTTTATGATATACATCATGTATATTATACGTATACTAGCTATATAGCAGGGACGGGAAATGCTTCCCAAGCAGGTCCAATTTTTTTAAATCGAAAATCTAGCGGGTCAGAGAACATACAGATTGCAAAAACAAAAAAAAAAAAGGTCAATTTAATTTACAATTGACATTTATAGCTAGTTCAATATTAGAAAAGAAATATTATATCTACGTTTTACAATAAAAATTATGTCGGTTTTATAAATATAATAAAATAAAATACAAAAAAAAAATCCTAACATTTTATATTTTTATAAAGTAATTTGAAATGTAGCACGAGCCAACGGGTCACATATTGTTATGTATCATGCTTTTTTTGTGTTTACTAAAAAATAGATTTTAAAATCACATTGTCATTATATATTTTATAATATCTTCGATATGATTTAATCATAATTTAATTTTTACTTGATATTTTATGAGTTTTGCTTTTATATTAATATCGAAGATGCTGGCACAGTGATTGATTTTTAGACATTTTATTAAAATATACCACTTAATAAACATTGCATAATTTTCCAGTTTTTTTTTTAAAAAAAAGATAATTTATCATGAAACTAATCTGATTTTAAATGTCCAAGAAATTAAAGCAAAATTTAAAATTGTATACAAAGGAAAAAACTACGATTGAGGTGGCATACATATATTTATATTTTTTTAAATGTCGCTTTTATAGTTTTACGGTATTACAAGAAAGTATAGTAAAGAAAAAAAGGTTTTTTCCTCGAATCCTAGTCCCTGGCATATTAATGCGCTATACTAGAGGCTTTCGATATAGTTTTTACAATTCTCTTAAAAAACTAGGTCGGCCTTAAAGAACTATCTACGTCAAATAGGTATCCGATGTCTAAGCGATGGGGGGCGAGTTGTATAAGAAACTTTTTGAATATTCATTCTGCTGGGAACGAAAAAAGTGTATACACATACACACACATTTATACACATGTATATATATATATATATATATATTTAAAAAAAAATATACGTCATTGTAAAAACGTACATGTATATAAATATATTTAGCGTCTAAAGCGCTTCGATCTGAAAGTGCTCGCGTTGTATTATACCCAGATAAATTAAGTGGTTTGGGTATTGATTGGCACAAAAGCTACTGGAAAATCCAAGAAAATACGCATTACATAGCAAAACATTCCACTTCTACAGATTAAGGGTATTATTTTTCTTAAAAGTTTAATTTCATAAACAGGCATCTATATGTGTGTGTGTGTGTGTGTGTGTGTGTGTGTGTGTGTGTGTGTGTATTTATAAGACAGAAAAAAAATTATCGACGGTTATATTTTTTTTTGCACTATTTCTTTATCATTACGTCATTAATCACTTCCGGTGTCCTTTTCACCGCTGAAGCTACTACCCTCCACCGCCCGGTTGACAATAAAGCCGAGCTTTTACGACTATATAGTATAAAATTGAATCAGCCCTGTACATAACTAGTCCACGTTCTAATGTAAGTACCGTCAGCAAGGCGATAAAAGATGATATATTACCGTCCGAGCGATCATGTTTCCTAGAAAATGACTGATATGATACACCTAAACGTATGTACGGGGTGGGGCAATATTGATATTAATAATAATAAGTCTTTTGCATTGAAGGTGTGGCGGGGGTGGAGTTGAAGGTGTACGAGATACACGCATATATGGATTAGTATGTAACTACGACTGTATGAGAACATACTATCAAACGGCCATCACATGCATGTGGACGGCATAATACTATTGGCATCATATAGGTTTGGTATGAATCATACCCGCGTGTCGGCCGAAAGAATATATAATATAATATATCATGTGAAATGTGCAACTCAAAACGCCGACAGCCGCGGCAAAAAGGATGATGATAATTAATAGCAGCACGCGTTCTTGAATCTAAATATTGATTTTATGTCTGGAAAGGCTTGGGTAACATGGTGTATTTGAAGTGGTAAATATATAAGGTTTAATGGAGTTTGCCCAACCACTTCTGTAAAGTATACACACACACACACACACACACACACATACACATACACACGCATATATATACACCTACTATAGAATATAACTACGCGGTCCTCGGCAGAATTGAGTTTTATCGTTTTTAACGACCTGCTGCTGCAGGAGATTGTGATGTCTATGATATGTTTCGTATTAATTAATATTACGTTTTATATTATTATCTCGAGTTTTTTTTTTTTAAGTTTTTATTAATTTTTGTTTATGAATTTGGAGTGAACACTTTTGAGCTCTAATTAATTATTTCAAAGTATTTAAAAGTGTGCGTTTTTACACCGTCCGTAACGGAAAAAAAATGAATTATTATACACGCGTAAAAATGACGTTATCTAAATAACTACGAGTGTTCCATTAACGAATTCTATATAAAAGAAGAAATACATATAAATAAATTATATTCGTCGCGATTGCATACACCAAACACGTATTATAGTCGTATACGGTTGTAATATTAAATTATAGTATTATTGTAGCAAACATTTTCGAAAATATTTCAATTTGTTATAACGTTTTAGATATTTTGATATTTAAGCTAGGGATTCCTTAAATTAATCCTTTTCCTTTGTTCGTTTATATTGTGTACGTTAACAACTATTTAAATTTACTTCCAAAGTTTAGTACGCTAAAGCATAATATTTCTAACAAACATTTGAACTGTCTTGGCCAATATTTTAATATCTCATTTCACATACGATGACATCATTATATATGCGACTAAACCGTTATACTGTATGTGTTCATATAAACAGTTTTGTTTTGAATTAATTGTACAATGTATATGTGTGCATTGCTAACAGCGTAGCTGACACATGTACCAGTGTATATTATATAAATATCTATATATATATACGCGTGTGTATGTGTTCCCGTGTTTTTACATATTAAGTCCATTGGAGCAGCAGTGTCGCTCGCTCGCAAAACGAACTTTATATTGTTATATATAGCACGCGCTTACACACATCGAAGCTTGTTGTTGTGCCCTACATACCCTACATACTAAAATAACTGTCTATAAGAACGGTCAACCGCAGTGAATATTATATAGTTATAACTCGTACAATGTCCTATATTATAATAGAATATTGTGTGTAAAAAAACAACTGCTGTATTGTAGATGTGGATGAAAACACGACGTCTATCGCTCCGCCGACAATAATAATATATATAAAAAAACGTTAAACGTAATAATAATTATTACACGACGGATTATTTATAGGGTGGTAGATATTCCATTATAATAAATTATAGATGGTAAATTATTCGAAAAATAATAAAAGTTAATACTATAACGCGCAACTCGGTTAGTACAATGGTACATTTATTATACGTGTACGATATAATATATATTATGTTACCGGCAGACTATATGGGGAAATAGGGCATTGATCGGTTTTACAACTGCATTTTGATTATCGACCGGCGACTGAGTATGTAATACTGTGTACTGTGTAGAAAAATATTGTTTTTTTTTTATATACAACAGCGTTGTAGTATGTAATATTTTTTTGTATGATTAGATTGTAAAATTTCTCAACGTAAACTGTAACGCTATATAATATTGTAAAACTATAATTTTTAATCTAAACAATGCGATTGTAAAAATTCCCGGTGACTTTGTAAGTAAAAATGACACAGAGGAGACCATTTGAAATGAATCTATAATAATTAAATAAATAAATAACGATTAGGTATAGGCGATATAGCTTCGTATAATCAGGGTTAGAATATATTGGAATTTTAATAAAGTCTTAAATAATTCTACATTACTTTTAAATTATTATAATATATTTTTAGTAATTATAGTTTATAACTTCGTAAAAATTGTTTCAATTTTGCATTCATAGTATTATTATTATATGTACTGTTTTGTAGTATCATAGGTAAATTAATAGTGGCTTCATACAATTAAAAAATTCATTACACGGCACATTGAATAGTATACAATATATTTGTTATGATAGTAAATTTAATTTTTAAATAACTTCATTGTAGAAGTCGATTGAATTTTAGCGTATACGAAAAACGAATAAAATTATAAATTGTATAGTTTTAGTATCCAAAATAATAATAGTAATAATAATGTTTATTCGAATAAATAATTAAGTAAATAAAACGGGCCAAGGACGGGCAATATACATACTGTAGTATGTATAATATTATATGCAAATAATAAACAAAATGGCAGTAAACTAAAAGAATCATACAAATCAATGATAGTAATAATTTTTTATGTTGGTAAAAAGCAAAATAAAAATTTAAAATCTTAAGAATGTGAGAAGAAAAAGTTTCATTAACATTCTGATATCGTACATTTAACAAATAATAAAAAAAGGTAATCGTATTCTTTTTCAATCAATGATAAAATATAAAACAGACATTGCGTTCCTATTGGAGTATCGGATGGGCATTTAGCAAAATATTAAATTAATATTATTTAATTAAAAATGCATTGTAAAAATAATAGCATTGGTGAATTTTTAGTACATTTTTATAAATTCCTATCAATACACTGCAGAATGTTGAAAATTAAAAAAAACGTTCGAAGTAAGTTACAAAGTAAGCTTTCAGTTGAAAGTCGAATTTAAAGGATTTAATATAAATATAACTGATAATGATTTATAAAAATAATTAAATCAAATTAAAATAATCTCTGAATTAAGTTATTAATAAATATCAAAGTATAGGTGTGCATAAATTATAAGAATATTTTTTATTAGTATTAATAAAAATAATAATAATAGTTAGTAAACGTTTTGATTTATATCAAACGAGTATAAAATAAAAAGACTCGATATCAGTTAGAGTTTTGAACCTAATCGGAGACCGATACTGGACCCACGTATATTCGTATATTATATATATATATAACAGTGACCCGAAGTGTTTAAACGACTAATAATAATATGGTAATAGTATATGTGTAATTCTCCATGTAAAAACCAATATATATCCTTCTGTAGCACCATTGACCACCATATAGTGAGTTATTACCAAAACTTTTCCGACCCGATACGTATATATACATACACCGATTCCCAAACTATCGAAACAAAGTACACATACATATATATATATTTATATGTGTACGTATGCGTATCAATATATATATATATATATATGGTATATACATAGATAAATATATTACGTGTGAATTGAAAATACAATGTTTGGTATTAATACAAATGGTGTTTCTTTGCTATCTATGTATATAGATATATATTTGTCTCCTTGTTGTGGAATTCTAATCATTTGAGTTGCAGGTATAAGGATGCGATTTTCAAACGTCACCTACATGAGATACGAATACGATATATTATATTCGTATCGAAATACTTTAGATGCGTCCATGTAAGATATATATATATAGTATAATAAATTTTGATAGATCGTATTTTGTATAAATTAAATTAAATAAATAAAAACGGTAATGTTCACGTTAAATGAATGATCGGTTACCATTATTATTACTTTTGTATTATACTTCAACTGCACCGAGTTTTCAACCGAACGGCTTTTATACATTATTTAAGTTAACATGTATAATATGATTAAACTATATATATATATATATAACATTATATAAACCGATTTGTTCATAATATATTAATATATAGAAAACTTAAATAATCATTGTTCTTTCAATCGAACAGATTTTGATGTCAGTTTGCTTCTGTTTAAAATTATCATATATATACGAATTATGTAATAGTAATATCATGCCACAGTATTCACATAATATATTTTAATATACCAAGTGATTTACCAAGTATGTTCACTTTCATTTTCATTTAAACAATTTAGTGATTTAAATTCTAATTTTTCAAATTCAAGATCATATTATTGAGAATTTTTGTACAACTCAGTAGTTTCAAATGGAGATACAAACTTTTATTTTTCAAACTAAAACCACCCTTTTTTATGATAAATTAAAAGTAAAAATAAATAAAAAGGGGGATTTTTGTGTTAAAAGTGTTCTTTTAATTTTCCTCGTTTCTAATTGATAGTAAAAAAGGGAGGTTTTTTACCTATGCAATAAACATTTATTATTTACACCTAAAATGCACTGTATTGAATCTTTTTAATCATTTTTTTTTTATTTTATTATTACTATTATTTTAATAAAATGCATATCTCTCATCTTGAAGAAGGTATCTTTAAATTCGCCGAAAACCTAACGTAAGACGCTATTGGAATGAGTAAGCGTGATTGGGGTTAGTATTATATAGAGTCTCAAGTATATGTAAGAGTTTTCTCTTTTAACACCTTTGTAGGTAGTTGCATGTGTAAGCTTATGCGTGCTTTCAAATAGAGCCTTTAAGGCGAAAAGTTTATGGATTCACTAGTATTTCTACGTATATAACAATAAATATATACCTAAATGGGCTAAACGTTTCACAGTTTTTACACTAAATTGGTTAAAAGTAGGTTAAGCCATACAAGCTTCGGAGAAAGAAAACCGTCAATGTTCAACACACAAAAAAAAAAATGAGTTTAAAACTTTTCCTCTAAAATTACAAAATGGTTATGATAAACATCTGTTATGGTTATCTCATGGTCGTGTTTCGTAACGACAGCAAAAAAAAAATATAAATAAAAATGAAATAGAATGTCGAGGATTACAATATATTATATATAAGTACGCGCGTTTATTCGGGAAAATTGAATGTTAATATAAAACGTGAAATGGGCTATTTAGGCGCATATACTTACGGCAAGTTTGTTTGGTGCCCGTTTAGAATAATATATTCAGTACCTACATCTCCGGAATACAGCTAAGGTCGTTTACAATAACTCTACGCGCGGTCTGGATCAATATTTTTCAATGCGGTCTTGTGCACAAAGAAAATATATATCTACTTAATGGTTAGCGTTTTTATATGCATTTTTTAATGTATTTCATTTTTTACGCTTGATTTGTTTTTTTCTTACGCGCACACAATATGACCGTGAATTTAATATGTAATAATATTGATATGACGGATGACTTCAATTCGACGCTTAAGTTATAGATGGTCAAAGGTGCCAAAGGTGTTGTTATGCTAAATATTCCACGATATTTAAAACATTTTTTACGCTAAAATTATTTGAGTATGCGTGTACCAAATTATATCAATTATATGTATATTATAATGTGTACCATGTATCATATACGTAAAATTCTACAAACATGAAAATAGGTGATTACATTTGATTAAATCAAGAAACTCGCACTCGGCAGTATATCATACAATATGTACATATTTAATATTATGGCATATGACTTTTGAGAGAGAAAGATAAATGGAAACTCGAAATTCTGCCTGTAAATATAATAAACGTCTTAATAATATTATTCAACGAAATAATTATTATTTACTCTTGTGATGAGAATAAAGAGATAACTCAATGACAATTTAAAACGAATAAATATTAGAAGTATAATATTAGCTTTTGTTCAAAAAAAAAAAACATTTTATATGATGAAATACGATTATGTAACATGAGAACAACTGTAATATTATAGTATTCTATAATATATTTATTTATGTATAAAGTACTAGGTACATATATTATAAACGTTTACAATTTTAACTTATATTTATGCATTGGAAATAAGGATCTTTTAAGCTTTAAAGTAATTCAATTTATTTTTCAGAGTATTTCGTCCAAATTTATACATAGTTTATTATAACAAACAATTGTTAACAGTTTTTTTTTCCAAAAAACTTGTTTAACTCATAAAGGTATACTTTGTTAATTAAAATAATAACATTCTTTAATTAAATACCAATTTAATATATTGTAAGCAATAGTTTTTAAATTAACCATTAAAAACAATAAATGTACATTCAAATGAGTTTATTTTAACAGGCGACAGAGTTTTTGAAAAAAACTAAAAGTATAGTTATCTAATAAATTAATTTTTCAACGATATTTGGTCAAATAATATACTAATATTTGTTGACGTGTTTTGTTTATTTTTAAAATTATTAAATGTAAATTTAAGTATTTTTATTTGTTTGATTTAAAAATTGATTGTCATTGATAAATTATGTTTCTTATTCATTTCGTTTTTATTATAATTTTAAATGTTCAATTTTTAGTTTGTACTATTATTATAGTTAATATAATTTTTTTTTTTAACCGTTTATGTTTCAGCGAACCAAATGTAAATTATTACAAATATAATAAAGCATTGTAAGTAATTGGTTATAAATAATGCCTTAAAAATTAATTATATTATTAAATTATTATTATTTTATTATTAAATTAATTATATATTAATTTTTCGTTGAGTTCTAGGTATGTGATCCATAATGCATAATTTAAATCTTATTGACCTTAAAGTAAAAATAAATTTAAATTTAAAAAAAATCAAACATTAGATTACGTATTTTACGCACATATTTATTTCTTTTGTATTATTTAGTACGAGTGTAGATAAAATAGTATAACAGAGGAAGCGTAAAGCGTAAAGTTGAGAATTGAGATCGTAAAAATTATGTATCACATACATTACTATTACTGTTTGCACAAACGATCAAAAAATCAAAAAGAGAATATTTCTGTATAATTGTATAGGGCAGGGATCTTCAAAATATTTAGGCAGTAGATAACCTAGTAATTTTTTTTGAAAATCTCGCGGGTCTTATTCATAATATAAGCATGTGGGTGTTAAACTATTAAAAATGTATTAAAAAATTGGGCAAGTGGGTATCGCTCAGTATATAAAGCGTCAATAGGGCCACTATAATAGATATTATATTAAATTTTGATTTAATGATATATTATTTTATATGAAAAAGAATTCCAAGTGGTGACAGTCTGTCAGCTTATATCATTAAGTATATTTTATGATATAATTATCAAAGTAATGTATTTTACTTATTATATTAGTATAAAGGTAAGGTTAATTTAATTTTTATAGACAAAATTACATAATATTATATTATGTTATTAATAATAATAATAATATATAATTTATAGCATAAAGCAATATATTATTGTTATTTACTTTTGAGTCAATTCCATTTAATCTTATAAGAACAGTGTGAATAGATTCATGGATAGTTCATTAATAAATAAGTGATATTTTAAAACAAATCTATATATTTTGGAAATGTTATCATATAAAGTAAAATTTATGAATCCCCAGAACATATTTTTTAAATTATAACAAAATAATGAACATTGTTATTCATCTTTAATTACGAGTATATCTTCAAAATTTAATAATTTTTAAAATTTAAACTATAAAAATCGAAGATTTAATAACTATAAAATTCTTGTAGCTTGTTCATTTATTTATTTATTTATTTATTATTTTTATTTATTTAAAAAAATAGAAATTTTTAATTGTTTATAATTATCTCAATAGAGTCGAAACATTTTAAAAGTCATATAATGATTAAAAAATGATAATATAAAATATACTTTATGAAAATGTTAAGTGTAATAACCTATGGTTATTCGTTTTTGAACTATAACAAAATAAATAAATCAATTTTGTCAAAAACTGGTTTAACGTAAAATTCCTATTTTTCCTACATTTTTTTTTTATGTACCAACTATTAATCATCTCTGAAGTTAAAAATACATACTATATACATAAAAATATATGTTTTGTGGACTCAAATAAAAACAATTAGGACTACCCGTAGAATGAAGACCATTTTTCTAAATAAACTATGAAAGAAATCTGATACTAATGACATTAAGATTGCGTTTATTATTCATCTGTCCAAAGTTAACAAATGATAATAATTAACACAATATGATTTTTGGGGAAATTAAACGGCTGTTTCGGTAAACCGATGACACGTACGTTACACATTATAATTTTCACAACCGTGGTTTATAGATTAACCGATGAAGGTCCATTGTGATATTATAACCTGTACTGGCAATAAAAATATTTTAAAAAAAACGTGTTGAATTATGTTTGTTGTATTTTTTTTTATCTCATTTGTATACTATTTTGCAATAAATATAATATTTTTCATTTGAACGAGGTATTCGAAAGTTATTATTAAAAAAATATACATTTGTTTTCGGAATTAAACTAACGATATTCTCGACATTATGTGATGTAAATATTTCGTTCGTATTTTTAGTTCGGTGTATGAAATAGTTAGAGTATTACCAATCGAATAAATATAAATTTGTGGATTTAATTATTTTGGACGTTTGAATTAAAATTTATGAACTTGAGTTTTGATAAATTTCACTGTTATAAATTAAATGCTAATCAAGATCTATTTTACTGATATATGGCTTTAAAGCTGCAGTCGTCTGCTGTTAAAATCTAATTTGTATAAAATAAGCACGATAGAAGTATATACAAATTATATTTTAAATATATCAATAGTTTTATAACATTTTTCAGATAAATTTATTGTGTTTATAAAAAAGATTTTGAGTAGATTGAATAAAATTAGTTGATAAGTTTCAATTTTTCGGTTTATTGTTTTTCGAAATCAGAAAAATATTTTTACCAAATATACACAATGTTTATACCATGCAAGTAGTTTATTTGAGAGAAAAGAATTAGATTTAAAACCAAAATTATTAGAAGAATGTTTTCATTAAATGGCAACCCAAGTAACAAAATGGTTAATTAAATTCGTTTTCCAACGATTACAATCTACTTACTAATAATAATATCGTTAGTTTAATTTACAGTTTTAATGAAAAAAAAAAAATTAATGAAAATCTGTTTTTTTGTTTGAAAAGTGTGGTTGATTAAAAACAACAATAACGCTTCGCCCTGCAGAGACCGTGACTTTTAGCGCACGGATCGCATGTCAGAAAAAATAAAAACTATTCAAGTGACAACTCGGTTTTATTTCCATGGCCGTCCACGGGACGGTATTAAACTTTTAATCATTGTACACATTCAGACCGAAACTTAAAGATTTTTCAGTTTTGTTTTTAAAAAAAGAACCGAATGGCTGCGGTGTGACGATACTTCGTAAGTGTTAATCAAAATATAATTGCGTATAAATAATAATATCATAATCGTATCGTGTAGACTCGCAGTACTTTAAACTCGGTTAGGTAGCCGAAACACAAGATAGTTTTTGAATTAATGTCACATATACGCACGGAAGTACCGAAATTGCCCATCCGAGACGCCGTGTTACGCGGTAACAATTATTATTATTTTACCGTTGCAAGTTTTCACAAAATACAAAATATTACGGCAACGCACACTTTATTCTATAGTTTTACACGTTTCTCAGTGTGTGTTGTAATACAATACTTTTTCGTACGCACACGTGCACACATACACACACCAACACTGTAAACATTGCAGAATGAGAGTTATTACAATATATTACAGTTTAAACAAACGCGTCGTTTATAACAATATTAATATACCCGAACACGTATATTTATTCCGAAACGCAAGCGTGATTTATACCGTGTACGCGAACGTTTTATGTAAATATCGCGTAAACAATATTATTTATTACTATAACGGGGAGAAATGAAAGAATGTAAGAAAGAACAATAACACAAACAAAAAAAAAAAAAAATCATAGCCAACTTACAGGTCGACCGTATTTAGTTGTGCTTCTGCTGCTGCTACTGCTGCCGCCAACGCCAGTGCATGAATGTATATTATAATGCACGACCTCGCAGCACGTTCAACGACGGCCGTTGGGGTGCGAGAAAATAAAAACCCGTAATATCCCTGATACATATAATAATAGTAATAATACATAACGTCCGGTTTAAACAATGATTTATATATGCGTTGGCGGCGGGTCTCGTTCGCCGCTATTGCGTAATCAACTGAGACATTCTGATCCGCGCTTGACGTCACCAAAACAAAATTGTATACAGCACGATTCATTTAACTGTAAACACTCGTTATCTCGAAAAATATTAAGTGTTTTGAATGAAATAAATTTTAAATTTCATATTACAAAACAAAATACGGTTTACTGTTTCCCTTCATTCCGAAAAAAAAAAAATTAAAAAACATTAAATTTAAAAAACAGTTAAGAAAATACAATGTTTTTCCATAATCTTGTTCGGTAACAATCTCAAAAACTTTATTAATTTAAAAATAATGAGTGTTTACTGTTAAAAAAAGCATCGGTTCATAGTTGTAAACATTGTATAATGTATACTAAATTGGAATTCTCCGTTAAAATGTTGTGGAACCATCTTATTTCAGTGATGAAGTGGAATCTTAAAAATATAAATAAGTTTGTCGTTTATTTGTTTTATATATGAATTATTAAGATCACATCACGTTCTACCGGATTTTACATCTTCCGTTTTGCACATAACAGTATGAAATTAAACACTACACATATATACCGACATACCACAGACGTTAATCTTAATTAACATTATTTATTAAAGATGCACACGCTTCATAAATTAATTTCAACTTTCTGCAATTATGCAATGTCAAAGTTTATTTCGTCAAATATGTAATATATGCGGATATTATTATTCAGTGGATTATGTATGATCGTTGTGTCTCTGTCCTATTATAAGGTATCAATGTTCCATATAGTAATTTTAATGTATACGTAATTAAAGAAAACATTATTGTGGATAATAAATGTATCTACACAACCATTTTTTTGATAAGAAAATGGATTTATTTAATTACAATACATTATGGAGGTTTTTTTTTTGTTTTTATCAATAACGTATGTTTAAGAATTTACTAACAACTGCAGACATTTATGAAATAAACGCCAAGACTGTCGTCGATGGACGATGTTTTCCAATCAAGCTTCCTAGATAAAAATAGCTTTTTTTGGTTATCATATTTTATATTCATAATACTTATAAAAAAATAGCCCAACGACTAAATCCAGAAAGTCGAAAACTATAAACCACGGGAGCATCTATAAATGCCTAACACGATGGGATGATGTCGAGATGTTCATGTAGTTACTATTTGTAGCATCGTAAAATTTATGTTAAAATATTTTTTTTATCGACGTTGCGAAAAAATAACACAAATTTGGAACCAATCGGATTATGACGGGGTGTCAACTTTGCGTATGTCACGTTTCCGTTGTTTATTTACTACTACGTTATCGATGTTTTCGTTGAATTTAAATAAACTAACAATTCGGCCAGCCTAATAGAAAAGCAGATTGAACGCGTTCTCTTGACAAGAAATATGAATAATATATATGATCATTGATTATTGGCCGTTAAAATAGAAACATATTATATAACATGACACATAACTGATGTGACATCAGTATCAATATTAGTGAGCCGACAGACTACACGGGTGGGTTTTTCCGTTAAGGGTTCATGATTATTTTGACTTTCGGAAGGTGTACACAGTGATCTTCAACGGTCGTATCATTATATTTTTATAATAGGTAATTAAAAAATGAATAAATTGCAAAAGTGTATTTCATTCTACAAGACAATAAGAATAATATTACACTAAATTAATTATAAGAATAATTGGTCCGTTTTTATCCATAACAGTATTTTATCGAACATTTTTTCTTTTTTTTTTTTAACACGAGAGTCGCAAGTACAGAAAAGTCAAAGATCACTGGTCAATACGATAAGTCGTATATTATTATAACGACAAATGAGTAATGACAATACGGCATTAATAAATTATATTACATTTTCACCCGAAACGGATCACCCGACCGCGACATGGTTCCGCGTTCCGGTAACTACAGAAACGTGATATAATTAACGTCCCGATCTAGGTTGTATCCCATGGACGCCTGTGATTTGGTGATCATAAATGAAAATGTTTATTTGAAAATCACAATGATATACTGCTGTCGGACTGTCCGAATAGGATTTCCGCGCACACATAAATATAATAAGTTCGACGAGTATCCTATTTATATTAAACGAATTATTTCCGATCGACTTACACTTTATGCGGGACCAATAAAATAGAAATATATATAAATATATTTACTACCACGATGTTTTATTTTCATTGCCATAAATCATATTTTTATTTAATGATTTTATGGTATTTTTACGCACATATTATTATGTTTGGTTAACAGCATAATATCATTATACGCCGCGACGATTGTAGTCGTGGTCGGACGTTTGTTGATATATCGTATCACGAAACAAAATATACTCGACATTTACTATTGTCATTTCTACAATAGGGATAAATTCATTCTGAACATTTTAAGATGTGTATAGTATTATAACAATACTTTCAATTGTCTTGCATAATAATAATAATACTTTATTATATACAATATATGAACATTTAAAAGCGATAAAACATTATTTGGAGACTTTCACGCAGAAAAACAGAAGAATTCATTCAGATTTATTTTCACAAGTCCCATTAAATGTCTCAGAAACTCTTGAAATACAACGAGGAAGCCGTCTAACCGATTTATTCTGTATAAGCTCTTATGACAAAAGTTTGAGGGACGACTATTATAATATTAGTTTTTTTCTCCAGATGACTTATATATAAAAGCGGTTACACGAGAAGGTCGTGCCGGCGTAGAATTGTTTTTCTGTTCACTGGCACACTTAAACAGTATTTAATTTATAGAATAGTTCATTTAATGTGCTACACTTATTATATCAGAAAATTTATGTGATTTCAAAGAATTGTATTTTGTAATTTTACACTTTAATATTAAATTATAAATAAATACTGAAGTTTTTAGAATATATGAAATTAAAAATATTAATCAGCATTTAAATACAGCTAAAAATAGTGAAATTAAAAAACGTGTATTTATAGCGCTTTGTAAATTGTATACAAAAAATATTATTTCAAAATCACAAAAAACTTGTCGATAGCATAAGCTCGTTTAATACTCGTGTATAATGACATTTTAATTTGACATCAGGCCTTTACGTTTAAATATATATACTATATGTACAATAAAACGAATATATTTGGTATTCGGTTAATATTCAAACGTATCAAAATATAGTTATTAGAATGAAAAAAATAATCACGTGTACAAAAATGTGTATGCACATAATTTTTCTTGAATGTCGTGCGTCCGTGAAACTCTTGTCTTCGTTGCCACTATCATCATCATCACCACCACCACCACCACCACCACCACCACCACCGCCATCATCATCATCATCAACGAATTCCAAAACCCTTCTCGTTCTCTTTCGACGCATATATCATTTAAACTACTGCGCGTTTATATACGGCGAAGGTTTCTCCGTTGTTTGATCGACACCGACGGCCGCCACGAATAGCTGCTGGGCTTAACCTCGAATTCCGAACGCAATTTATTTCAGTTCGAGATAGCTGCTGATGTATCGTCGTCGTCTCGACCACCGTTAGAAAAAGAAAAAAAAAATCACGTTCCACCCTCCACTCATTCCTCACTCGACAACTCGTTAAACTATATATATATATATATTGTTATACACGCGCACCGTTATTACATTGTCTGTCTGGTCCAAATTTTATTTGTTTCCAATTTTTCTGACTCGAAGGGACAATAATATAATATATATATATATATATTTATTATTTTATGACGTATACACAAGAGTCGATCGGGTTTCCATACAACATATTATTATTATTTCTCGTCCATTCGTTCTCGTGTTTCGCGTCCGATATGATATTAATATATATTTTACTCAGATACAACGAATGGGTCGAATATACAGGATGTTTCGCAAATGTAATGTTTGTCTTCGAACACACCTGTGCTCGTCTATTACATAGACATATCAAAATATTTACCTATATATTTTCTAAATGTCAACACGTACACATATATACATTTTTGAATACTTGATGAACATCAAATCAGTTATTTGATTTGTAAAACACTAACATAAATTAGATAAATAAAATGTTATGAGACACGATGGTTTGACTGTGAGTCTTCATGTACAATGATGATGTTCCATGATCATACATCTATATTATATTTATTTCAAAAATATTAAGCAGAAAAATATTTATGGACATTTTTGTCTGGGTGGACTTCCAAACACCCTATGTAT
The DNA here is from genome assembly GCF_020882245.1 of Rhopalosiphum padi. Lineage (NCBI taxonomy): Eukaryota > Metazoa > Arthropoda > Insecta > Hemiptera > Aphididae > Rhopalosiphum > Rhopalosiphum padi. The sequence goes on from NC_083598.1 coordinate 73,141,685, forward strand.
ATTGTTTGGAGTCCGTCACGGTTGTAAAGCTCGAGCTCGTGTGTGAGTGTTGTACTCATGTCCGATAACGGCAACATGCCCGGACTTGCGATCCATATACGCGCGTCGTATATTGTTAAGTGATTTTACGGTTATATGTATGTTACGATCGAGTAGAGACGAAATGGATCAGCTATATTGTACACTATATATAGCCGGGCACACCCCCAAAAATATAAAAATATCTTTTAAAATGACAGAATTTCCCAAATCCATGTCACTGTTTATATTCAGTATACACAATATAATGAAATATATATAGTGTAGCGCAATTGATTTTGGTCAATGATAGTAATACGATGCGAGTATATAATAATAAAAGTGTACTTAATGTCGAGCATAGTTCAATTTTATTATTAACCTACTCTCACATTTTTTTTTTTATCTTTTTCTTACTATATAAATACATGTTTTTTTGTAATAATGATTATAGACCGTTAAATTTGTATTAATTTAACTACGATTGACTTATGTATAATATACAGAGTGTTTCTCCAAGCATCCTTAGCCTCATGTTTTTCTTTGATAATGAAATTATTTTAATCATTTTTTTTGGAATTTTGAAGTATACTTAACGATTATACACTCAAATATTTAAAAAAAAATTTATACTATTAAAGGAGTGATACTCATTTCTTTATTTTAAATGAGAATCAACCTTTTTACCATACATAATATTTAAGCAGGTGGTTTTTTTTTTTTTTTTTTTGAATGTTGATATATCTCAATCAAATCGAGTATGAGTAATTTAGTTTTGTGCGATAAGGATAGTATAATATAAGTTCATATCATTAGGTTTAGAAGACATGGTCCACATGGGAGCTATAGCTATTTAAAAAATGTAGTAATTAATATTTATCTATTAAAATTTCATAATTTCGGAAAGTTGTCTAAATTTAATAAGTTCTAGTTTAAATACTATAATATTATAGTACAAATATTATATTCCATATATATTTTTTTAAACCATTTTTAAATCTATTATCTTTATTAGTTATATTTTGAAAATGTTACTTGTTAAAATTTTGATTTTTATGAACATTTAAAAAAAAATTATGAATTTAACAATTATCAAAAAAAGGACTAATATCATTCAAAAAAAGTAGCATTATGTTAATTTTTAAATAGTATAAAAATCTAAGAATTTAAAAATATGGTTCTCAAATAAATGTATTTAAAATTAAAAAAAAATCAGATTATTAAAGAAAACAATGGAAGTAAACATGGTTGATAATTCACATTGTATATTCAACTCCAATTACATTAAAATGGGTTGTTTAAAAAAAAAAACTCCGATATAATATTAGTAAACTAATAAATAATAGGTACACTATAATAGAATAATGACACAAGATACGATAGACACCAATATAAATCAGAGTGAGACATCAAATAAGAAAATGGAACAAATAATATTACCTACCTATCCAATTTGTAACCAGATTTTTTATAAAAGTAACACATTTTATGATTTTGATCTTTTACATATTATTATATTGGTGGTTTTATTGATATCAGCAGACATTTTTATGGTAGGCGAAAGGTATACAGATTTCGCCAGTCATGTAATCTAAAAGCAACCTATCGATTCCACGACCTAACTGAACCGGAGAAAAATTAATCTTGTCGAATAAAAATTATAGTTTGATTTTTAAATTAATACCTAGCTATAGTATAAATTATTCTATACTATTTAGATATATATAGTTTTATTTGAAATGCCTGAATAAAAATATTGTTTTATAGTCTTTTCTGAAATATTGACATGTTATCTCTAATTAGATGATAATTTAACGTATAGAACGATGAGTAAAACGACAAATATTTGTCCTTCACTAAAATCAAGTTAGTTGTATTGATAGTATAACCGTATGCATATGATTCGTTTTATAGGTATGTAAATTTTGTTTATAATACATCTATTATTTATAGGTAGAACTTGACACTAAAAATATTAATTGCATAATCAAGTAAAATGTAATTGTATTTTTTAATAAAATTGAAAAGGATATAAGATTGCCAAAAATAAATTTTAGTAGTTGTCGGAATCGATAGGTTTCTTTTATAGACTATTCTGTACTAAGCAATATTGATTCTATAATGGCTTAATAGATCAGTCCTCATTATATGGTCGACTTAAAGATGTCAGCTTGAAAGTTTTAAAATGTGTTCTATTAAAAAAAAAATTATTTGTATTTTTGTCTCAAGTGAATACTATGAATATTTAAAATTTCCTGAAAATGTTTAATGGAATGTATTATTATTACAAGATTAAAATTGAAGGTTATCTCGTAAAGGTGTTTAGTTTTTACCTCTAAACTTAGACAGGCTTTATATGATTTTCATTCAACTTTGTATTGACTACATTAGTGTTGCATTTTTTGTTAAATTTTCATCTGACCTAGATTCATTTTCCAATTCGGTTAAAAAAATGTATATTTAAAACTATTATATACAGTAGTAATAAGCGGGAAATGTTAGAATATTTATAGTATATTATAATTTATGATGATTTTGTTGTTTACAATTATGTGTATAATAGTAATGTGTTATTACTATAATTAAATATCTGTTGATTTATTACATTTCAGTTCGTCATTTGTGAAAATTTATGTTGCACGTTTTATTTAAGTTATTATGACCCATAGCAAAAGAAATGTTTAAACGTTTTTATGACGTAAAATATATTATCATAAGCCAATTAGCATATTTCAACCTTTGAGAGGTGTTCTTGAAATATTGTTTGTTCCTTTTTGACAGTTGACGCTATATTACAAAACTTTTTTTTTTTTGAAACGTTTAAAGTGTTATGGTGAAAATGCCCAAATATATAAATGAGTCATATACTTTTGATCTATATTATAAAATGTTATTAATATGGAACAGTAGAAGCAACAAAATTAATAATTACTAAAATATAACAATCCGTTTACCAATGCATACTTTAATTTTACATTATTATAATAATGTGAATTACGATATTAAATCATGATGTAAATAAACTATTACTACAAGGATTAGATAATGATTAAACAAATACAAGTATTATAACTAGATAAAATGAAAAAGTATTATTAAGCGAATTTAATGATAATTGCTTACATTATAATATTCAAACAATTTTATAATTGTATCCAACTACAAACTTTATTAAGTTTATATCAGATAGACGATAACTTAAAAAAAAATTTTTATTATATTATCACAGCAGGTAATCGGAGTTCATATTTGCCGTTTAAAAGTCATGAAAATTTAAATGTAAGTACCTACCTGGCTATGTAGACGACTATTATATAACTTCTTATCGTTAAGATTTTAAGTTACATCATTATTTTTTGAAGAATTTACCATTTTGATAGTCCATCCTTTATAAATAATACCTAACCTCATTAGTTAATTATCTAAAGTTAAAATCTTCAAAAGATAAAGTTATTTTTTGTTTTCATACGAAAAATACATTTTCGAAGGTAAAAAATTATGATAGGGATTAATTACAATAATTTATAATAATTATTATAATTTATTATTATAATAATTTCATTTCACAGACTGATTTGATTATAAAATTACTCAGGGTTAATTGTATGTTATTAAACTATATTAGATTCGGTTCTTTTTTAATTATAGTATATTTTTTTGTACAAAATTATAGGTTATATGCTATAGGTTATAGCATTGTACGTACCTACCAATAATATTATTTTTTGTATTTATTTTAACAGCTACGATAATTATTATTTGTTATAATGCCTGAAATCAGTAAGATATTTTATCTGCTGAAGAGAGTTTATAACAGCTGGGTGTTTAATTTTTTTTTTTTTTGAGAACGTTAAAACTGAATTAAGTGTTAAAAAAGCAATATAGCAATAAAATATTATATAGTAGTATCAAAGAAATTTAAATTTTATATAGGCACATACTTTTTTAAATCATTCAATAAAAATAATAATGTATTAGGTTATTGTTATAAAAAAACTTTTGTAAGTTAAAACAGCTTGTTATTATTACTTATTGATCTTTTTTGTAACTGTGTAATAAACTAATATTGGTGTTTAATGACTTTATATTACAATTAATATTACTTTTTCTGCACGTTTATTAAAATGATAAATTTACAGTAATCAAATGCAAATAATATTCGATTTACAGACATGTACAGATCTGGAATTTTTATTGATATATTGTATGAAGTCAACATAATGCAAGTTTAGGTATTATAAGAAATAAGAATATCAAAATCCATAACATTATTTAACAAATATTTATTTTTATAATACATACTTCTAGGGGATTTAGATAAATCGATTACTGCTTTTACCTTCGTCGTGGTCTAGACCCTAGAATTTTATAATACTTGTTGTATTGAAATTACAAAACTTATCACTTTACGCTTAACTTTGTTTTTTTATTTTAGATTCTACTAGGAGCAAAGTTTTGATAATTATGTTATTGTTTTTTTTTTTTTATAACTTTTTACGGAGTAATCTAAAAGCTGAATAAATTAAATACACTACTAGTCTCAACTTATATATATATTTTTTTTGAATATTGATCATACTTGGATAATGTTATTTATCAAATTCATCTATAGTTTTCGAAAAAATAACAATAAAACTTTTTTATGATTACAACTGTTTTAACCGATCGATTTATTATTAGTTTAAAAATAATGTATCTTCTCTAGTAATTGTGTTAGATTTTTTTTCTTGTTGTTTATTACTCGCTTATATATTAAGTTATAATTTATCATATATTTCTTGCGAAAAATATTTTTTATGATTTTATTAATGTTTAAACAAACATTGATCATAGTTAATACTTTGTGACATCATGTTTATGTAGATTAGTGTAATAAATTTCGTGAGTTATTTATAATTTAAAATTTGAGGTATTCGTACTATATTTTATTCTTTGTCGTAACGTAATACAATTTTAAGATATTATTTTATATCTCCTTTAATATGTATTGTTAAAATTTGAAATTGTTCTAAAATTGTAATACGACAATTCTAAGCATGTTGTAAAAATCCTAATTTAATCATATATTACTATCGGTAATTATATATGTAATGTTTAATAATACATTTCTTTGGAAATCTGCCATCTGGTTATTTCCAAATAAAATGAAGTATTACAATTTGTCATTTCCAAAACAAAAAGAAAATTTCTAAATGAAAACTTCAATTTATATTTTAAAATTTAGCTTGTACTATTGATTTATTCGTGAGTTATGACTTATGACTGTTTGAAAAACGATTGTTCTTAGTATCGGTATCTATAATGGAATCTATTTCCGGTATGATATTAATGACCTTTAAAACTTTCTTTTATTACTACAAAGCAATTGAGTCATAATTTATATTGTATAGATGCGTAAATTTGAAAAAAAATTTACGGGGACGTTATTAATTATTTTTAATAAAAAAAATGCAATTCAATTTCCGTCATGTTCTGTATGTGCAGAAAGTCATAACCCAAATTATTGGCAATTGAAGGTATCAATAAAAAATATTACAAAAAATGCATTATCTTAAGTAATTAATTCAGTAAGCTAATAAACTTATACTATTATTTCAAACCTAATGACTAAATAATATACTATTTAAATTCTATAGGAAATCCAAAATAAACAACAAGGAAAGTGAGTAAAACAATTTTAATTAGGTACATAAAAGTAATCGGTATTAGGTAACAGGATAACGTATAAAATATAGACAAATTACAGTCATCTTCTTTCGCCAAATAATTATTATCATCAGATATATAGCACACATATCTTTAGAATTTAATAATTAGTAAGTATGTGTACACAATTAAAATAATCCACGTGTATAATATCGAATTTCACTGTAATTTCAAGTATATAATATTATTATACGTCATAATAATATTTGATAATAATCATTCCTAACGATTATTAGGTATTATAGTATTAGTGGTAATAATGTATGAGTCCACGGGAATGAACATTTACAAAATGTCGAAACTTGTACTGGGGATTTCAAATACGTAGGATGAACAATATAATCAGTAGCATTTTCCATACATCGTTATGATGTTTTAGAACTCAAAAAATGTTTAAATGATAAATAATATGATATGGTTATCCAAACAAGTAAAACAAAGATACAAGTTCTCATAAGACGCATAATATTAATAATATATAATATAATATATTATAATAACAATGCATAATATAACATAATATTATGATATAGTGGTCTGTATAGGAGAGTTAGTGGTAGAGAATGTGCACTACAGGCCAACTTAAAATCTGAGTACACAGGTGGCCTGTATTGCACATACATTGAAACGTCTTGAAGACATTGGTTACGGCGGAGCTAAATAATACACGTATAATCGTGTGATATTGTGATCATTATAATACGCATATTATACGCATTACGGAACTAAACAATGGACTATTTGTCACTTCCTAGTGGGTTTCGCCGCCTCGTGAGAGATGTAAATTTTTAATTTGACCCGTTTTGAAATGAGTATGTAAATCGCGACGTTAATTTCGAATAGTTTTTGAGTGTTTTTAGCGTCGTGTTTTCGCGATGTACAAAAACTTAATTTAAATATCGTTTTTAGTACTGCGTATTATACCCAGGAAATGGCATTACACTCACTGCGTTTTCAGCTGTATTATACCCGTATACACATATTATTTTAATTATTATATACAGAGGACTTTTTACGGTGTATACAGCACATATACGGCGCATAATATCATCATCGCACGATAACAATAATAATAATGTCGTTGTGAAATTGAATCTGCCATGTGAAATATTGCAATGGCATTATTGTGATGTTGGTAAATATTTATAATTTCACTATGGTGTCTGAACTGTTTAAACCAAAAGCTACGAGTCAATTGTCAAACAAACAGGAGCAGTGCGTATAAAATATACAATATGCCGTTTATTTTTGTATTTTATTTTATCATAGTATGATATGTGGCGTAAAAGTTATTGGATATTAATGCAAATAACACTGATATGACTGAATAATAGAGTCCCATCCGTAACATTATGCGTTGAATCCATTTTGAATATATTTGTTCGAAAATGTATTATTCTCGAATTCTGGGTATATCCACTACTCACCTATATAATATGTACTACTAACTATTAATTAAAAAATAGATTTTTATTTAAATTTCAAATAATTTTGACAAATATTTACAAGAACAAAGCTTTTAATAAAACGAGTGTTTACATTAAATATATTTTATTTATTATAATATAAATTGTTAATACAATGAAAATAAAAATTGGACCAGCTTAACACAATATAATTATTAATAATTGTATTCGTTATATTGGAAAATATTAAACTTTCTTTTAACAAAATTATGCATTTATCATATTTTATTATTCATTAAATTGTTATGAAAAAATATTTTTTTGATAGGTAAACCTTGTAAAATAGTATACACACAAACCTTAAATTATTTTCAATCAATATAAAAAAAGCAATGCGCTCGTTCGGCGTAACTCTATTGACGCGTTCCTCAGTAGTCGAAAGTACAAACACTGCAGTGTACCGCCGCGACGGTCTTTCCTATCAACACTTCAGGACAAAAACAGCGTAACTCTGTCCACTCTCCCACCTTACACGATCACAGGAGAGATGGGACTGAGGACCAAGCCAGCGGTACGTACGAAGGGAATGGCTGTGGCCCGTGACTTGCCTCGGTGACGTCCTACGAAAAACCGAGTCCGTAACGACGACGACCTACCATTCCGAGTGACAGAGTGTAATTCGTTCTAACAAAGACTAATATCCATTGTACGATCAATTTTACATTAGGTGTCAGTGTTTTATCCTCATTCTTCACACAGCGCAGATTTTAACCTGCCAACGACAACCAACGACTAAAGTCATCACAATCCGCGTCGCAACATAAAATTAAACTACGTATCCTATAGGTATCATACATGTACTGTTATTATCGTATTATCTAAATCAGCGGTTCCCAACCTTTTTGAGACTATTACCCATAAGTCAGGTTAGATATTAACAAATACCCCTCCCAACCCCCAAAAACGTTGAGTAAAAAAATAACGAAAACAAAATATATATTATGATTATAGTTATAATTTATTTTAATTTTTCAAACAAATAAAACAAGGGTTATTACAATTACATTTACAGTTATAGTACACATGATTAAATAGATAATAAGTACTTAAAATTAAAATAAATAGTTTAACCTTTACCCCTCAAAAAATCGTGTTTTTACCCTCAGGTTGGGAACCGCTGATATAAACACTAACATGTCCTTTAATATTCAAGTCGCATTTGCCTATAATTCCACCAAATTCACACACACTACCCATTAATAACCTAATACTACAATATTATGAAATAATGACATGGCACATATAGAAACGTATATAGTACGTATAATATTTATGTATTTTAAACCTACGATTGTTAGGCTTTTTTCGATTTATTAAAATGTTTAAAATTACTCATATTAATATGTTTTTACGTTTAAACCAATGTATTTTCTTTTCTTTTTTTTTGTAAATATACTAAAATAGATATAGTAGGAATATTACTAAACTAGTTCATGGTTATGGCGTACGGCGAACTATTAGCTTATAGAATATAGAATTTCATTCTAGAACTCGCAGATGCGAAGACTCGTTCGGAAAGTTGTTTTACGAAACATTATCCAACTAAATCTATTCAGGACACCCTCACAATCGGATTGCGGTAAGCATGACAGACCACATTGTTTATGGTAATCGTCGTATAATACAAAGGATGAAACAGTCGTCGCGGTCGTTTTCTTCACCGAACGTCTTCGCCGGCTGATTTTATCAATCACTGCATTTAAAAACAAATAACTCAGTAAAAACACGGATGACAATTGTGTATGTAAAAGTATGGCTTAATGTTTATATTATTATACGAATATAATTTAATATCGTTACGCGATTGCGTTTGTTGGGAAAACGAGTTGTTTTGCTATAATACAACTCCGACGTCTGTGCTAATAACTATATGTGTCTCGCTACTGTAGTCTCTGATTAGCCGATAACCTATCCCCAATTGGCCTATACCAACATATCCTCAGCCCGTCAAATATTTCTCTCTACCCTTCAAAATCGTACAAACTTCTAAACATGTTACAAGATCTCTCTGACTCGTTATTGATTTTTCAGAACTCGACATAAGTTATTTTCGACCTTTCGGCTTCGCATCGTTTAAGTTAGGTTGGTGACATGGAATATATGAAATCATGTTGTAGGATGAGTCTCTTATAGGTTACATATTTAAAATTTCATTGATTAAAATAAAAAATAATGTTATTTTCTTAATCGTCATTTATATTGTGTGTTTCATAAAATGCGCAATTTTTGAAAATGCAATAAATACGCCGATGGTTACTGAATCGCTCCATGACAATTCTAATCGAAGTAATAATAGATGACAAAAATAATTAAAATAGGGTTGAAAACCTTCAAACAAACAAATACCACGCATTTCAAAAATTGCGCAATTTATAAAACACCCTAATACCCTATATATTATTATAAATGCCATTTTTTAGTTATAGAATATATTTATTTCAGGAATACTAAAAGAAATAAATGTTATGTAATTTTTTAGAAGATACTTGGATTACAATTTAATATATATATATATATATAAATTAACTAGTTACTTAAAAAAATTAAGTGTGATACAAAAAATAGTAACAAAATAAGATTATTTTGCAAAAAAGTAATTTAAACTAAATTAATATTATAAAACTGACTAAAAAATAAGTGTACCCCATTTTCCAACAACTTGCACAGACTATATTTATTCCAAGTCATTGATCATGAATTTAAAGTTTTTTCTCTTTTAACCACTGTCCACGTGCACACGATCTAACGATCAGCGATTGCTAGGCCAACGAGAGAAAATTTTTCGAATCAAAAAAATTCTTTAAATAAAACCGAAACAAAAGGGCCAATTTAGTGGGCAAAAGTGATTATATATTTCTATGAAATTACATTCAATTACGTAGTTTGACGGAGAACAAATAATATAAGGTACTATATTATACTTGAAACCAAAATAAGGTGAATTTATCAGTTATAAAACGCAGGTTTGCCTGTCAAACGAGATGTTTATGTTTTAAGTATAATAATATGGAATTTGAATATTGGAAATTTTATTGTATTTTCCACAAATACAATACAATAATATAATAATAACTATGTTAAAAAAAAAAATACCAAACATGCTTTGAAAACTACTATAATAATAATAATAATAATAATATTATATAGGTTATGTCATTTTATAATTATATATTATGCTTAAGAGTTGATGTATTTTTATTTCAAATTTTTTATTTCTTTATCACTGATTTAAAATATTTTGTTTTGACAAATAAAACAAATAGAAAATTTTTTCTTTAAACTAAAAATTTCTCTTAAAATGCACATCGACTACCAAAAAATACAAAATAAAAACCGAACGAAAAAATAAATCATTCAAAAGAACAAATGAATAATGATATACGAACTAGATACTCTGCCAAACGGTTGAAAAATATAAAATTTTCAGCTACATTAGCATCGTAGAGTTGAAAAAAAAATGGCAAAAGTCATTAACATTACTATTCTACAATACACAGCTTATAATAGTTACACATTCAGTAATTTCCGTCACTTGTTTTTTGAAAAAATGCTATAAAAAATATCTCAGTGATATACAAGTATATAATAATATAAAATAGATTATATTTGTCTGAGTACGTGTTAAATAATTAGCGACTAGTGGTTCACCGGAGCGTATAATACTACGAAATAGCTTATATAGTCTCCAGGGGATTAAAATAATAAATGTTAGAATATAAATTTTGAAACGTACTTACAAATATTTGATGACTTATATATATACTATGTATGACTTATAAATTGACCGAATCAGTTTGGCCGCATTATAGTTGGAAAGATCAATACACTTAGCTTAAAAACTTTTTTTAAAAATTCACTAGAAAATTTGGTTATTAACTTTCAATTTATTTAAACTTATTTTGACTTCAAAAAAGGAGCTAACTTCACACGATTTCAAAATTACATAACTATTGGAAGAATAGTTATGTTGCATTCGTGCTGTTGCTACATTATATACACCAAACGCATACCGTGGTGTAAATACATTATCACGCCGGACATGATGGAATTTATGTAATACATTTTATCTAACTTCGTGTCGGCTGTAGTTATTATATACGAAAAAATCAATTTATTATAATTTATATCGTTACATTTTATCAAGTATTAAGATAATTGATACCTATTAATATTTTTACCAGCTGTTTTGTCTGTCCGGAGAATTCGTCAATCTGTTTCCTACCTATTTACACTAGGCATAAATTATAATATTATGATCATAAATTCATAATTATTCTAAGATTTATGAAAACCCCAGCGACCTACACGCAATCACCATGATGATTTTATTTACATAGGTCACGATTGCATAATGTTGGTTAGATAACTGACTTTTATAATATATAGTCACCGTTCGTTTGTGGAATATATTTTATCCATCGATGAACTCTGCGTACCCAAACTGCAAATACGCTCGTATAATTGGATTTCGACTATGTTGTATTTTTTTAGCCTCCGATATTGTGTATATATTTACATGATGATTCATCAAAGACACTAACTCTTTTTTTGTTCTTCAATGATTCAGTTATATAAAATATGATTTTGTGATTTTTAAGTATAATTTAAAACTATATATTTTCAAATTCTTAAGATTTTTTGTAATATTTAAAGTGTCCCATGGAGAAAAAACTTCTGTCTTTTAAATGATAACTCTCCCCCCCATTCTACTGTAAATTATAACAAAGATATTTTTTCTAAAAATGTTGACGTTTCAAAATATTAGTAATGATTAATCTATCAATATTTATACTTTAAAAAAATGTCCGAAGTATAATAAAATATTCTTTATCCGATACTACATCCAGTATATAATTGTATAATTGAAAACCTACTCATTAGGAATTTTAAATAGGTACATCAACATTAAAAAACAATTGTTCATTGAAAAGTTTACTATAAAAAAAGAGTGTTCTCATTTAAAAAATAGAAGTCTGTATCATCAAAGAATATTCCTTAAGTAGTTCACGAAATCTTGAAAATGTATTAAAAAAATATCAAAAAACAGAATTTGAATAAACTGATTATCAGATAAAAAAAAAAAATAAGGGTAAATTATAGTGTATATATAAACACAAAATACTATTAGGTATTTCAACTGTGTTTTAAACACACTCGATATCAGGGGTGGTGAACCTTTTTGGGGTCAAGTGCCAAATTTTCCCAATCAAGGTTTTGAAAATTGTTCACGTGCCCAAAGGAAATTCAATTTTCTAAAGATAAAAATAAAGTTACTCATTTATTATGTATTATTTAATTAAGTAAGCACGCCTTTTTTTTTTAATTATAATTTTTAAAATGTATATAATTTGTGTCTTTGAATTGTTTATAACAGTAATAATCAAAATTTTATAAATAGCATACATTTTCATAATTTAAATTTTTTCACGTGCCATTGAAATTTGATCAACGCACCATCTTTGGCACGCGTGCCGTAGGTTTGCCACTCAGGTTTACGCTGCAGAAGTTGTGATCACATAATAATATCTCAAGTGAAAAACTTAAAAAAAATGCAAAGTATTAAAATTGAGATGAGTACCGGGTTGCCAACTTTTGTGAAGGCGTGGGCTTCATCTGCTGCTTTAGTCTGGTGATTGACTTGGTGAGGGAATCCGGTTAACGTCATTTGTCCGTCATCGATGAAACTGTTCGTCGCCGCCCGATACTGATCTCAATTTGAATACATTATAGACGATGATGATTCACGTGTAGTTTAAAATCCAAACCTTTGACTAATGAATTATGGTATAGAATACTGCATGCCTGAATATTAGTTATAATTTATAAGACAAGAGAAAAATTATTGCATTTGTCTTTCTTCGACTTACAAATTCTGTTACAAAAAAATTAGATAAAGGAACACCAAATAATAATTTATTTGATAATGTTTGATATCTCTACACTATCAAACATGTTTAGTTGTTGAACATATACAAAATACACACATACGTCATATAAATTATTAATTAACTAATAATTTATGATAATATTACGTTAATGTTATTTTATTTTATGTTAATTAATTATTAGTATATTAATTATAATTAATATATAAATTATAATATTATTATCGAGTAAAATTAAATTCTAAAATGTTGTTTTAACGGTTAAGCACGATATGTCCTTTCTGTAATGTTTACGTTAGCTTGTTTCTAGGGCTTAAATATATTTTATGAATGATCTAAACCCGATATATAAAACGCGTATGGAAATATTGTTAGTTAATTGTTATCTACTAAAATTTTTTTAGATATTATGTACACTATATTAATCATTATAAATAAAAATTACGTAAATAATACTTATATATAATTGAAAAATAAAACATTAAAGGAAACGTACGATTTTGTATCTTACAAACTGAATACATCTTAATTAATATTATTATCGTTTAATTATTTTTTCCTTGTAGGTTGTTATAATATCATCTATTTACCGATTTGCTGCAGTTAGCTCTAAAGCACTGTTTTTCATAAATTGCGTTTTATTTAATTTATTTGTTTCAACCCTTTTCAATATTATTACCTTTAAAAACTTTTTGATTTGACAACGAATATTTTTTTTTTAACGCATTTATATTTTATCATTTTTTTTTTTATATATTTACCAATATTAATCTCGAAATATTATTTATTTTACGAAATCTATTATCATAATTATACAAGCATAGCTTATCTAGTACCTCAAATAAATTAAATTAATTTTTTGAAATGTGTTATTAAAATTTATTTCTAAAAACAGTGTAATAAAACATGTAGTTTAATTTATTTTTATCTTATTTAAACCTAAAACGTGATTCTTAAGTGGCGATACCTAGAATGTATTATAATAATTAATAGATTAATAGAAAATTATAAAATCAAGGATGTTAAGTGATAACTGATCACTGAGGGGTTGTTTAATAGGGATTACGAACTGGCGGAACATCGCACGTTATCTGCATCCCGACCACGAACATATTTTTTACGGACCCTGATGATCATATGATTATAAATGATGTAATATTGTTTTTAAAATATATTTTAAATTTTTATTAGTAAAATGTGTATTTTTCACTATTTGTTAATGTGTGAAAAAAGTCATTACAACGGTTTTGGAGCACGCGAGAAGTTTAGTAAGTTTTAAAACGGACCCCCATAGAAATTAGTTGATGGCCTTTATTGAATAAGATCTTTGTAACTAATGTTTTTGAAAAATGTAGAGGAAGTTTTGCATATTATTAGTTTTATCCAAAGAGATGAATTGACTTTCTTAGGATATATTTTTTACAATATATTCATGACAATACATACGTACAATAAAATGTATTAAAACATTTATTGTATAAGCATTATGCGCGCAATTTCTATAATGAACAATTTTAAGTATAATAAAAGACGGTTTAATTATTTGTTTTCTTTTATCTTGTAAACAATATATTTTATGTACAATGAACCATTGTTAACAAATAACTATACATATATATGTATATATCATATACATATACATGAATTTTGTTTGTATAAGTATAACATACTAAATGTTGTATTATGTAAGAATGTTTATTCGGACCTTTGTATTGTTTATAATATATTTGTAAGCGGTACTATGTACATTTATATATTATAAGGTTAAAAAAATTCATGTTCATCACTATTTTGTAAAGTGTTTATGATTCAAATATATTGTGAGTTGTAACATTGAATTTTCTCATTGGCCTGACTTTCGCAACTCTACAATTTCGTTTTTAAACATATCGATATTTTGGGCAATAAATCAATATGTATATGAATGTTCAACCATTTATTGTCGTTTGAATAACTGTTGAAAGTTATGAAAAAAACGTTACTGCAAATCTGTATAGCTCGTAATACCCAGATATATAGGTGGTTGGTTAGGGCGGGGTCGCATGTCTTGCTGTACAGAAAAACAACACAAAACAACAAGAATAATAGTGTATCAACTTATAATTTATGTTTAACAACGAACGCACACACTAACACTTACGAATATACATTATTCAAACCCTAAAAAAATCGTATCTGCATCATTATAATATTACATAAATACTTTAAATCCGGATGAATGATTTATATTTATATATTTTTAAAAACAAGGTTTATCATTCCTTCATTCTCTTACCAATTTATGTGTAATAATAATCGTGCATTTACATTATTTATAAATCTATTGATAGGCACCGCCTACTTATGTTTTCACTGCCAAACGGTTGTAAAGTTGTAGCACACTTATGATGAATCGAAGAAATTGAAGAATAAAACTGATCAACAATCAAATATATAGTATAATATAGTATATAACACATTAAAACAGTATAAAACGAGCAATTTAACCTCAGACAAATAACGCGAAAGCCAACTTACAGAGAAAATAAAAACTGAAAAAAGTAGAAAATAAAAGATAAAATGCTCTGCGCGTCCCTTATTTACTTGATAGATTGTAGTGTATGTTGAAAGTATTATTTTTTTTTACCCGTAAATCAATATTTTCTTTTCTTTATTACATTTATACTATATTTAAAGATATATATATATATATATTATGAAGTCTAACGTAACTTTTGTTATAATTTATAAAACTCACTTTTTCGACCACACATATATCTTAATATATATATATATATACACATCTTAATGCTTCTACTGCAGCAGTTACTTAGTCTGCCTCACGCTCTCCGGCACATATTCACCAGTCCATAACTTGGCTAACATTTATCTTGAATTTTTAAAAATTCCTAAAGTATTAAAGCTAAATTTTTAATTGTTATCGATTGTTTACATAATACTAATATTAATAATATATCCCGGATAATCTCATAATAAAAGTTGAACTTTTTTCTAAGAATATAAATTGTCATAAAATATAAAATAATAAATAATGTTTTTTGATATCTATCAATATTTATCGAGAGCATGAAAAATAAGCAATGGTTTCCACATACTACAAATCTGAATGATATCATCGTCTATCGCCTATCTACCTAATCGGTCTGTAAGGCTGTTATTCTGAGAAATACAAAATATTATTTATACATAATATTTTAGACTATAATGAAGTAATATCTGTATTAGTATACTAGTATAGTTAGTATAGTCTATAATACCTATTATTTCTTTGACATGCGGTCTGCGCAGTGTCATACTGCACCAGTTAGGTTAGGATTTTTTGCCATTTACAGTGTTCAAAATTTTAAATAATCACAGATTTAATTTGAATTTTTTGCCTTAAAAATACCCCAAAATGTACGTCTATGATCGACTGCCTCTCAGTCGTGGGGCCCCGATGTTAGCATCGCCATCCACCCCGAGTGTTGCACTACTGAGATAAGCCCACCATAAGCTACTTAAATACTTTATATCCGCACATTCTTCACCTCTACAATATCATCTTCGGCTATATTAATTTAAACTATGAATTGATATTATAACAGCAACAATATAATGATGATAATAATGTATATCCGTGTACTGCAATTGAGATCGCGTGCGCCGACGACCTTGTCTTCAAAAATAAAACGTCGTTTCGTCTCTCTTTATAACAATATGTACATTGTACATGCATATATTATAACAATAATATAGTTAAGTGCATCGTGGCTGCATAATGTATTGTGTCGCTCACCCGTTAGGTGCATTATAAAATTACTAATTTTTTATATTTCTATATACGTATTAAATCCTATGGCCCTAACGCACGTCATTATCTCTAGGTATACATTATGCATGTCAAAATCGTTATCGCAATATTATATTATTATTATCATTATTACTATTATTATTATTATTATTAGCATCGCGTGAAACAAAGACGCTGCGTAATACGACCGTTGTGATACCTAACCGTAACGGGACGGTGGGTAGTCGCCTTTTTCTTTCTTCTTTAAATTGTATTTATTTATTATTATTATTATTTTTTTGTCTCACATACGCTGCAAATGATGTGTCCTGCGAAGACATAAAGAATGGTCTCGGGGTCGCCAGAGTTTACAGAGAGTGGTCGTACATATACGGAGTGCTCAAAGTTTTACGGTCTATTATATTGCTTCTGTGCAGCGTCCCCGTCGGGACGTCATTAGTGCATGCAATCCGTCTAGAAGGCCCACGAGACCGACAACAATGTGATAGCAGCAGACAAGGGTTGACGTGTCATAAATTTCTGCAATTATGAGACCGCACATATGCATATTGTTGTCATATTATGTATTTGTTTCTATGCGAAGAAATTGTATTTTGTGTGTCACCACTCCTCGACTTTTCTCACATGCAGATAAGTCGACGATACGTTTACAAGATTACAAGCAACTATGGGTTCAATTATTCCATCGATAAGGATTCTGTATGTCATCGATCTAATCCTTCTGCCGATCATAAATTTAAAACATTTACCTGAGTTGGATGTTTCTCTAAAAAATACTATTCGTATTTTCCACGATACGTGTGCAATAATTATTTACCCACTTCGAAACCAGACGCTCTCTTCTCAAACCCTCCATACCGGCCAACCGAAATAACGTCGTTTCCGAAAAGTCGTATTTGTATGTATATATATTTATCATCGTCGAGCGCTTTATTTATTTTCTTTAATTACGCCCACGAACCGATGGATAATAGAGTGTATACCACAGCTGCAGGCTACAGTAAGTACAATATAAATGTATGACACAATACAACGGTGTGTGCGCTTTGTTTTTACTTGATCGCTCTATATAATATTATGATAAATATATTTTACTATACCGGGTGATCTATTGACAATCTCGACATACAAGTAAATCATTTTATAAGAAAAATGTCGTGTTTTTTGAAAAACAGATTTATTTCAATACAGTTTGAAGTATTCATAACTTTATAAGATTTATTATTTTATTATTAAAAATCATAATTATTTTTTATTACCGATTTTTTTATCAGTAGCTATGTTAATAACAAATATTTAAATTGATGAGTAATAATACACGTGCATTACATGATTGCTGATGCGTATACATCTGGCTAATTTTATCTGTTAATCTAAAAAATGTTTAATTTAAAATATGCTTATTTATAAAAACAAACATGTATTTGGTATTTGTTAAACAAAACAAATGATTGTTGTTAGTTATAAATATGGATTACCCAATAGAATTTAATAATATTATCTTGCGTAAAACAGACCCTGTTTGATAGGTAGGCGTTAATATATTTCTGTCTAGTGTGTGTGAGAGAGAGACGTATAAGTATATGTATATAAATATGTCTAATACACGCGTTATAAAATTACAATAGTGTGTAATAGGTACACGCACACATATGTGATAATATACACGAGTATATACGATATATCACCGACATACTGTGAAAGCATGAAATATAGCCTTCTATTTGAATTATCGGTTTGCCGCAGAGTTTTCATTCGACTCTATAGGTGTTTTATTTTTATTTTTAATTACTTTATATACCTGTATATTATTAATATAATACAATGCTCAATAACTGAATTATTACAGTATTATCACTTATCATAATAATATGACTGCTGGCAACTGCAGTTTATTATAAATGATTTCGAAGTCGACTCAAAAATCATGCAAATCCATTAATCACGGATAAAACATTTAATAACCTTCCTGCAATTTGCTGGCTGAAAATATATTGGTGAAGAGATCAAATTATATTCATCCAAAATTTAACATTTAAAATTAATAATTATGTTAACTTTAATAGTTGAATTCCGTTAACCAACTGTTTCTCTTGATTTGTATACGTAAGTTTTTTAAATTAATTAACCACATATACTTATTATACATAATTTATGGATAGAAAGAATCTTCTAAAAAATAAATAAAATAATATTGTTTTCTTATAGCATATTAGCGTAATATTTATATAAGAACATTGTAGAAAATCATAATGCGGTATTTCTAACTGTCTTAAGGTTAATTTCGTTTTATTTAACAAACGGATAATAGTTTTTTTTTGTTTACAAGAAAAATGTGATTTTAAAAGTTCTATTTTTTTTTATTTTTTTTTTTTTGGCAACAGACCAATATGTGACCTATAATGATTTAATGGTCTAATTTATAGGGTTTGAAAAATTCGTTTTAAAACGAACGCAATATACTGAGAAAAATACAAACCATTAATCCACTGATTTTGGCGATGGGCGTGTTACAACCGCATTCGAGGGTAAACCCGTGAATACGCAATCGACTGATTACTCCGATACGGTTAATGAAATTTTCTGCGGTGGGGATAGCTAAACCAAACACGCGTTTAATATATAATAAGACTGGCGTTTGCGGAGAGACAGATTCACAGATTTTCCTCGCCCGGGTGGTTCAAAACAGGGACTCTACACTCTATATAAAATAAATATACAAATACCATGGAAATGTATTAAATATATAAATATATTAGTATACAATCGTTGATATTCTAACGGTATATTGCATGAGAGACTCGATTGATGTAGCCATGTAGGTAACATAAACCCTACACAGCAAAGTCAATCGATCCGACGATAGGATGTCGTGAATTGTTAATTGTGAAAAATAAAGTTGGAATCAAAAGAAGAAACGTGAGCAACATGATCCACTAGATAAGATTATAAAATTAAATATAAATAAAGTATGAGTTCTCTTATATATAGCTGTTTCAGACTCAGCAGGGGTGTGAACTTTTTTGTTAGCGATACAAGAAAATTTCAGTAACGCTACCCACATGTTTTATTCGCTCGGTACTGTAATAGGAGTTTGCCACATACAACATATTAACATGATTTCATAACGAATTGATTCTACTGAAAAATTTAATTGAACTTCAATAAAAAGAATTTTTTTATGATTATATTATAAATACTGCTTTTATAAAAGTCTTAATCACTGTGAAAATGCAAAATAAAAATAAAAATTGTTGTTATTTTATAGTAATTCAAAAAAATAAAAATATTTTAAGTATATTATTTGTAACTTTGTAAGGACTCGAACTTACTATATTTATGTATATTATTATTTAATAAACACAATGACATTTTCAAAATAATTACACATTAACACCGTTCTACGGTACGATAGTAATTACTTAAAATTAACCTATAAACTATAATTTAATTAATAGTAACTAGTACTGTTATACGAAATAATATTAAAATAATTACTTTTATTATGATATATTATTTGGAAAAAAAATAATCTAGTTTGCCGAAAAACTAGTAAAAATAAATTGCTTATAGCAATAAAAAATTTCGGGACTTTGATTATAATTTAAAACTTTTTTTAAAATTTTTTTTTTTTATATATTACATTCAGAGTGGAAAGAAAAATATGTTGATTTTATAATGATGTTTTTTGTTTGTCTAAAGAAAACATTTTCTAGTAAAAAAAAATGCTCATAATCAACTTCAAGAAGTTTTTGATAACAAATTTAATTTATTTAGTGCTTTAAAGGGGTTAAAGTTGAAAATACACAGTACTTATTAAAGTTATTAGAAAAATAAATTTAAAATATGTTGAAATTCTAATATTATTTTAAAAATAATTGTTTGTCAGTTTTAACTATAGAAAACCCTAATAGAAGTAGACTTACTTGATACACTACTGATATATTTCTACTTTAAAGCCAATGAAAATTTTTAACTTTCAAAATATACATTATAAGTATAGCTTATTGGATGGTTATGGTTTGTTTGATTTCTCATAATAAGATTGAAAAACATTTTAAAAGTTTATTTATATATATATATATTTTTATTGATCGAAAATTAATATTTATTATATTATATATTTATAACATTTTTTCGATTATCTATTTCTTTTAAGCTAGGCTTTTGTGTTGAAGATAGAGAGTTACAGATTTTTAAATAATATGATTTTACATTATAAAACTAATAACAAATACAATTTAGCAACATTAATTAGTAGGTACTTGCTAAAAATTAGAGTTTTAAAATTATTAATCAACATAACATAAATTATGAATAATTATAAACTCACAAATAAACTCCTTAATATTATAAGATACGAAAAAAACTAAAAAATAAAATAAAAATTATAATAATAATATTAATAATAGTATACCGTTTAGCTGTCTTTGATGTATACAATTAAATTAAATTAGGTTTATGGTAAATTGAACAATAACCATTCATGTATTTCTTTTTTTTTCTTTTTCTTTTTATACTATAACAATTTCTGTTTTATGTCAAAATCCAATGAATTAAATATAGTAGTGCTCTTAGATAATCTATGAATTTTTGACCACAAATTGTTTTACGTATATTATTTTAGCATCTAAAATTCTGTGTTGTCTTTTATTTTTGAAAGTTTCTGTATTGTACCATATATTTCTATTTTTCTCTACCTAATTTATTGTAATTTTTTATAAACCGATCTTATTGGCAATACTTTAAAAACTTTATTATAATTTAGAATCGTAGAACCTTCCAAACTTTTTCATCTAGTCAAATTCTTATAGCCTTATTTTGTTGAAGCTGTAAAGGTTAGGATAACATGATATATCATTTTTTGAAATTAATAATTATATATTTTTTTTTTTTTGGTATAAATTCCAATGTAAATGCATTTTGGAAAATCAATCTCCTGTATGTAAAATGTTATCACTGAGTAGATAATTTAAGTTTAAATTTAATACTATCATTACACAAAAAGCTTGGTACTTCAAATATTTTTCAGTGGCACGCATTATCGACTTGAGTATTAGATTGAATATAGTTTTTTTTTATTAATATCTTATGTACCTATAATTGTTTATTATACACTAACACTGGTGATATAACAATACTTCACAAAAAATGTATCTATAATAATCACATAAACATAAATTAAATGCTCGAAATTTTAAAAAGTGATTAACCATAAATATAAAACATATTATATTGTAAATAAATTATATGCGAGACTAATATATATTACTCATTTATATAAATTAAGTAATTAAAGTTGAAGATACCTAATATTGTAGAAAAGAGGAATTATCCTCATAGCTCATCCATCCTTTGTAATAATCTCCGAGTAATAAATGGCTTTATTCAGTGAGAGTAGAAAATGAATATAATAGGGAATTGCAGCGAGCCACCGAGTACGAATATTTTTCCGTTTAATTTTCAACCGGAAAGTCGTTATTGGAAATATTTTAGGCTATTCAAAGAAATATTCTAGATTCCGGTATTGCAGTGATTGTAATTGTTAACGTTGTGTTATTTCACCAAGCTGGTTAAAATATATTTCCGAAAATAGTAATTTGCTTTCTTGCTAAATATCTATAGGTTTGTGTATAATATTGTATGTATCGCCTGTAATTGCAGTATATTATGCAACTCTTACTTATATAATAGATACTACCGCATTGTCGACGTGAGCTACATTTTTTATCATTGTTTGCCAACAGCAATTTATTGTACAAAAACTGGTGGGTATTTTAATTAAATGTTTTATTTAAAGCCTAGAGCACATTAAATTTGATTAAAACTAATCGTTATAGAGAATGGTGAATGTAAGACGTTGACTAATAGAACTGATATTTTATAAACTAAAAATTAAAATAAATTATTAATTGAATGATATTATATTGATGATTAAAGTTTTCATCACATTTCTTGGTTTTCTGTCTCATGTTTTTTTTATATTTTTATTCTGTCAAAGATGTTTTCTGAAACAATAATAGCTTTTATAACATGTATAATATGTATTATATGCGTTCTGCATAATTGATTTATGACTTTAATTTAGATATAAATCTTCTTATAAATAATTGTTATAATTTCACAATTTTTCAGTAAAAACGAGTAATTTAAAATATTTAATAACTAACTTCACGAGATTATATACATAAAATAAATATTATATTTTATAAGTGCCAAAAATTCTATAAAAAATATATTTTATTTTCATTTTTTATGTTATGTAATATTATATATATTTTACGAATATTGTTATTTGAGTAGAACAGTTAAACTTATTTTCTATGTTATTATATTATATTCAGATGTTTATTGCTTGTTCAGCACTAAAATGTTAAAAGTACTCGTTCTCAACGATATAGTCACTAAAGCTATATTTTATAAATATTATTACTAGTGTTATGGAAATAGAATCTTTTACCGTAGTTCTGGGAATTTATATTTGCAATATAATGATAAATTTATAAATTACTATACAATGAATGCTAACGTATGTTTTTATTTTTATTATATTATATTATTATTCTGCCGTAAGTATATAATTGATAGTTATATTTAAATAGATTTAATTTTTTTTGTTATGGCTATTAAAGGTTTTTAAGTAAGAGATGAATATGTTTGGTTTTTTCTTTTAATAGTGTAGTTTTACTTTCGTTATCATACAATTTGTCATTGAAATTTTTTTTTGTACACCACCACTATGTCTTTTTTTAGTAATTTCTTTACGTGAAAATTTAAAATTTTTTATAAACAATTAGTTCTTTACTATGTTCACTTAATTAAAATGAAGAATAATTATAATATTATACTAAATTTATATCTTAAACGATTACTTTACAACACCACGAACGACGTAACGATACTGATAATATTTGAAAACAAGTTACGTATGTAACTTTATATTTTAATTCTTAGACATTATTATTATTTTTTCTGATTTTATTTTTCGTGGATATTCCGATGTCACCAATTTATAATTTTATCTCATGTTAAAAGAAAGCTTTCATACACAAATTATGTATACGATCACACGTATCTTAATATCGTTTATTTTTCAACTTTTCACTTAATTCAATTAAAACAGGTTATTTTGCAGGTAAATTTATATTGTCTAGCGCAATATTTATTTATATATTACCATTGTGAATCCCGTAATTTGTTTTTTTTTTACTTGTAATTTTTTGCGTGATTAACATAATAATATATGTCAATATACAAATTACATAATATACATTATAATAATTATAACCTTCCATTTTTAATCTTTATTTTATAAAAATATATTGGACGGCGCCTTGTATAGGCAATATAGCTACATTCATGTGCTTACATAGTTTTGTGTAATATAATAATATAATATCATTATCACCACTAGACCAACGGATATACAGAATAAATAATTATAATCATATCCAACTATCCAAGTTATCTCAATCATAAATTATATATATATTTATATATACTCGTATATAAAGTTTATGATGTGTCTTAACTCTTTACGAGTATCTATAAAGTATAAAATAATATATTGTGTGCACGTATGCAACTTGAATATTATACGCTTACAATTGTACTTGCAAAAAGTAATATATATATTTTTAAATATAATATTATTCATCGTAGTCCAGAAATAATAGTTGTGTATAAAGTAGTCTATTTATGTACTCGTATTGAATCCAGTGTACTATTATACGTACTCGAGTCTCGAGTGATTATGTACATACTATTACATGTATAACTACACAATTGTAAGCTCCAGAAATCACCATATAGTGCAGACACAAGCATCGTATAAAAACTTATTCATAAAGAAACGATAGTAAATAGTGCGAAATCGATTTGGCTAAACTCATGTTCGGCAATGTAAGCGTTACAATATGAAAATAAATACACAACCAAAGTGTGCAGTACTGCGCATGTTATTCATCGTTGATCTATGGATACAACATTCTGCAGATTGATCGAGAATAAACCAAACAAGCCTCTATTACTTTGTAATATCATCTATGTAATAACTGTCCAATCGATGCAATACAATACAATACAAGTAATGAAGTACACATATATACTCAACGGATCAATGTAATTTATCGTAATATGATTGAACATCATTTTATACACGAGTGTACGGAACAAGATTTAGCACATTTGGTATAATATAACTACATGAATTGCTAACTCATAGACGCAATTTTCGTTTGTGTGTATGTTTTTTTTCTTTAAGAATATTATGCAGTCCAAAGTCCATATACGTATAATATATTATAGTTTTATAAGCTACCGAGTGTAAGTGAACTGCAGTATAAAAAAAAAGCCAAATCATCAAAAGTCATTGAATAGGTCCAATCCACTTGCCGGAAATTCGTGATCTAGGTAATCCCTAAACTGCAGCTTGACTGCAAACTGTGTGTATATGTGCTCAAGCATCGTATCGTAGGAATATATTAAATTTTTTCTTTGTTTAAAAATGCGTATGACTTTTATTCCATTTGATATTACGAAATACTATTGTAGAAGCCAAAAGTCGTATTTTTGGAAACTACTTATAATGTTTTACCACAAATATAATATACCAGTAATATTGTTGTGTTAGATACACAGTTTTTTTTTTATTTTGGCCAGGCCATTGGATATGACATTGAGTATATAAAAAATGTACGCTAGTAAATTATTATATGTAGTTTAGACGTTCGATAAATTTAATTAAAACCATTGATTAATGTATTAAACCTTGAAGGGTCGTGACCGGTAAAGTAATGAACTAAAAATAAACGGTTTGACCACCAACATTTTTTGGAAAAAAACTATCTTAATGTATTTTTAAAGATAGTCACCTGTACTCGGATAAAGTTGAATTTTTGAACGTGTAAACTGTCCATTATACTATATTATGTTTAGAATGTTCATTGAACATGATATATAAGAAACATATAAATAAAGAAATTTAATTGCTTTGTTTCATTGTATTGAAATTCATTTTTTTAATATTCATCAATAAATCAGGTCATATTGTAATATAACGACAAAAGATAAAGATAATATAGATTTATATTTTGTTATTAAAAGTTTTAGTTATTTAGATATTTTAAGGCAATTATAATATCTAATTTAAAATTGTGTTTATATAAAATAACTATATTTTACTTTTATATTTAAAATATAAAGGATTCAAATATATTCCCAAGTATTCCGAATAAGAATTTAAATACATTTTATATCTATAAAAAAAACAGAAAAAATAATAGGACAGAATTAAATATTAATCTAATAAATATGTAAGAATATGTCTAAATATGTACAATATTTTTGCAGCTATTATTATTAAAAAAATTATTTTTTTTAAGTCGAAGAGTGAGATAGAAAGATAATTTTTTATATATGATAAACTGGAGAGAAGTAGTTGGCTATTATAATGTGATAGCATATTTTAAGTCGTGAAATAATCCCCTTACGAGGAAGCTATAATTATTATTTTTTAAATGAAACATACTACTTATTTGCTGTTCAATACGGATAACTAAAATATACCAAGACAAAATCAACTAATTATGGTATTAATGCATCACAACTAACAACGGTATGAAAAATGTTGTCTTATTTAAAGCCATATATAAACCAATAAATGATTCTGAGAATCTTAAGCTAACCATTTTTAGCAGTGTGTTACTCTGACAAAACGTCAAACAAAACGCTAAAGGTATTTTAAGTATTTTTTACTAGAATAATAAAATTAAAATAAAAACTGAAAAAAATATATAATTATTTAAAGTTATACATAAATACGAGTATACAATATTTACATTTAAAATTGTTGACTTTTTACAATATTTTACTTTTTTAAAATTTAATAATATAAATAAGATTAATATAATTTTGGTTATTAGATAGAAAACTTTATTATACGTATTATTGTTGTTTATCCCTCATAATATATTAAGTCTTATACTTAAAATTATACAAAAATTTAACTTATTTTACAATTTAAAAGTTAATAGTAGGTATGTATAGTTGACTACATTATTTGTAGAATTAGATAAAATCTTCGTAATATATGAAAATGGTCGATAAAATAATCATCGGAATATCGGGATTGTAATTGAATCAAAATATTACTGTAATAATATTTCAGGTGTATTTATAACATAAGAAAAAAAATTGTTTGCCAATAACACATTGAAACAATACAACTATTAATTTAAAATTTCAATCGGTAAATGTGAAGAGTGTTCTTTAAAATTGTATTATTCCTATACATAAAAATGCTGAAGTTTAAAATTAAAAAACTTGTAAAGAATAAACTTGCGAAAAGATGTTTAAGACTGACTGAAATGTTTTATTTTATAAATTATGCGAAGTCAAAATATATTTTGAAAAAAATATTTATGTATGTTATTAAATTATTTTTTTTAATCTTAATAAATCATTTTATTTTTTGATATTTGTGCAGTATATTTTTTTACTTTTAAGCTTAAATTAAACAATAAATATCTTAATTTTGATTTTTTTTTTGGCAATCGTAAACAATATTTTAAGATTTATATGGCTACAAAATCCATGCATTATAAATTATAATAGCACAAACATTATTAATATAATAATACTTAATAATATTATATAACTTACACCTCTGTAACCAAAAAAATACATATATATATATATATTATATAAATAATAAATTTATATTGTATATGCATAGAAAGTTTGAAAAAACTTTATGCATTTATTACAACACTTGCAAACTTTTAAGATAATTTACGTGTGTAATATATTATATACCTTACAACTAGATAAGTCGTTATTGATATACTAATTTCGATATCTTCGATGACGTAACGAAACAATTGGCAAGAACTCCTGAAAACATTACATTGTACACTATTATAATTTTCGCAATATTCTGAGCTTTTTGGTCATTTATAAATAAACAAAACGTTTTGTTATATCATATCATAAAAAAAAATACACAACATAATATATACCGAAAAATCTCTCACTGATAAGAGTTAATTTTAAATTAAAATAAATAGTAATAATGATTTTAATTCAGTAATTGTATCAACTAGATGGTTTTGTAGTGGATTTTTATTTTTCACTCTAAGATAAGATTTCATTTTTAAGTGAAAAAATACTCGCTAAGGGTCGTTGAATTTGGAAAAATGCTTATATTTTCGCAGCAGGAGTTAACCTTATACGGCATACCTACCCACACTGATATGGTATTAGATATTATGTGTTCTACAGTACTATTATGATCTCGAATTTGTAATAATGGCGGGTGGTAGTGCGACACGCAGCCTTTTCGAACTCATATTACACCTTTATGTATATATATATATATAATATAATATGCTTACGTGCGTATTATGTATATAATGTCATTATAAATTATGTATACTTATATCGCTGCAAATGTATTGTTCCTCGGTTCTCCGATCTTTGTCACCGACATCGCGTTTCTATAATATCATATAATATTAATATTATATATACTGTATACATATATACAGTGGCGTCTGTCACCGTCTACGTGTATAAATAGTCTCGAGTAAGTCATTAGTCATATATAGCGTATTATAATGTTGTTATTGTTATCGCATTTCTACAAAAACTGACGAGGTGGATACAAATATTGTTTTGCACGTGCAAATGTCACAGCTTCGCCGTCGATGTTATAATTTAAATCATATATACCTACCGGCCACGGTATTATAAACACAATTTGTAATGACAATACGCGCGTTCGACGGTTTATGCGAAAATGCCACTATAGGCAAAGTTGAATTAATATTAATGACTGCAGTTGCGTGTATATATAGATACAATAGATATTGTTTTTTTTTTATATACAAATCTATTATATCATATATTCCTAGAGAAAAAATAATATATTTAATTCGTTGACCTGATTACAATCTAAGTCACCGTCCACAACACTATAACATAAGATATGAGTTTTTTTGCCGCGTAAATAACGTTAATATTCTCGTTCGATTTTTGTGTTTTCAAAATAGGCCATGGTATGAGTATGATTATTTGTAAAAATTTGATTTGTGAAAAATCCAAAATTATCAAAGTGATTTAAAGTTCTTTCGCTGTTTTAAATAGTATAACCTTTATTTTAAATTTTATATTCCCCATCCCAACCAATATATTCCAATATAATATGTATAATGTGTATTTCCATTCTACATGACCAAATATTTATAGTTTATAGAAGACTCTAGATCATATCACGATCGTTATTAAGTATATATTAACTTAATATTACTTGCGGGTTGTCTTTCTAGTACGAGCCAGCTAAATTATATTATATAATAGCAAATACCAGTATATATATATATATAATATACCATAATATTATACTATATTATATATTGTTAACAGAGCCTTAACCCCCGTTGTTATTTTAACGAAATTGTGCACCTGAAGACGCCTATATATAATATATTAAATATTAAACACTCGAATAAGACGAGTATTGAGATCGTGTAGTTATACGGCCTCTACAGATCGATGGGATTCAGAGTCGGGTAATGCCTGATGAGAACGATCCGACCATTTTTATATTAATAATTATATTATCATCGTTATTATTATTTAACCTCACGGAGTCAGCACTATATTCGGTCCGAAACGGAATAAACAGCAGCTAATGCTTTATAACATTATCTCTTCTATATTTTACAGGTATAGAAGTCATTACTCGTACACACACGTGCACACGGGCGGCGTATATACGGTGTTATAATAACATTATACTCTGGATTTCGGTTTTAATCGAAAACCACGGGTGCCGGCATAATATATTATTATAATATACGATGCACATGCGGCGAGGAAACCGAAACCGTTTAATTCGTCTCACACTCACGAATATATATATGCCTGTATAATATACTACTGCACAGTTCCTCGACATACGCATTCTGCACGCATATATATATATATATAAGGGAGATTTAAGGATCCTACGGGAATTCCTGCCGGGAAAACGTATTTACGCGGCGGCGTTTTAGGGGTGCAGTTTGATCGCAAATTACCGTCGACGAACGCGCGAATTCCGGTGGCAAAAAGCGCTCCCGGTTAATGTCCCGGAATCGGATCGAATCGATATTATTCGTCGTGGTACGCGGCCGCTCGTATAATATATATTATATATATATATATATATAAAAATCGCTACGGGTCCATTGTTCTTTGTCTCAGTCGCATCTGCACGCATACACAAACAGTAGTGATCACTGATTACTGTCACATTGTTATAAAGTAGAATTTATTAATTTTATATTATATCATACTGTACTCTCTCGTACTGGGTTGTTTTTTTTCAATCTTATCAATTCATTTATCTCTATTTGCTTTTGTTTTCTCCCTTTTCTCTACGTTTTATATAATATTCTAAGTACAATTAGTAAATAAATATCTTACTTTGAATATTTTAGATTAGTACTCAAACAAAATTCCACCGATAAGAGGTTTTCCTCGGTTGGGGGTATGGCTTATACAGAATTATGTAAAGTAAAAAATAAAAACAAGTGTAATATTTCCTCGAGCCAAATAAATAAAATTATCGACATTATTTTTGTATTGTACGATATATGGTATATAACTGTATACGAATACAGTTTTCAATAGTCTACGGAGACATATCATTATTACTACGTGAGCGACGGCTTATTAAGACTAAAGCTATAGGTAGTGCTATACGTAGAGTTTTTCGTCGCGATTCGAAACGATATTTGCGTCTGTCTTGTACAGTGTCCTCGAATCGTATATATATATCCCTATACTTCGAAACCACTACGGATTTCTGTCTTAAGATTTTAAATCTCAACCCGGGTTATCACAAAATGATGTGTAACGTCCTTAGAATTATTTGATAATACCTATAGGAACTGTAATAATGCATAAAAATATAGCCATAATATGAAATAAACGTGAATAATGCGATATATTTTAACGAGTGCAGTTGTACGTCGAGCCCTCGTGATGACAGTACGTTGCGTGCGATATATGGCACGAAATCGTCATAGTTTGCAACAGCGGTTTGTGTTTATAATCGTCTACGATTATATTAGTACATAAGCACAATGATTAATCAAATAAACGGTCTATTAATATTGATATTAATAATGTATGATTTAAAGTCACATACTGACGCGTATTACGAACGAAAAACAAATACATTGGTATGTAGATATCTACATAACTATATTATGTCTTCAGCAGTTTAGCGTATAAAACGAGGCAGGTAAACATTATCAATAATAAATGCAGGTTACGTTATATTATTACTATATATATATATATATATATACACTATACGTATTTGTATTACTATAAATTGTATAATACAAATTAAAAACGTGACGATTCAAATGCAGGTAAAAAATAACATTAATAATAAATTATATTAGTATCGATTGCAACGTTCAATTTTATGAAACCAATTAATATAATGCGCCATACGCGTTATTGTTTTACCCTCTATTTTACTCGAAATGTCCGTGCAAATAGTGTTATCGACCAGCTATCGTCGAGTATTTACTATGTTAGGCATTATTTGCGATAGGTATATACTTGCATTGTCTCATAAATCATAATGTGACTAACATATATTATTTAAGTAGAATTCTGTGTCGTTATAGGTACCTACTATCTACTACCTGGATATAAGTCTTTTTGCATACTCAGACAAGTCCAAAAACATGTAATATCTATTTACACTATATTGGGGTAGTCCTATTTTCGGCCAAAACGTACAGTTCCCTTTTAGGCCACTGTTCCTATTCGACTACTATACTTACAGTTTTATTTAAAATTTAAAATAAAATAACTGGTTTTGTCAATTTTTATAATTAATTAAATATGATTATTCCCATAAATGTGATTTATAGTTAACTAATTTATTGTATACAGAGTGAAAATAAATGCTTTCATGAATATGTCAAAAATTAAAATTAAGTTAAATTTTTTATAATTATACGATATTTTGTTGACAAAGTAATGCGTGAAAAAATAATGAAATAATATATTTTGAAATAAAATGTTTAAATATATTCAAGGTTATTTAATACCTTGTTAATAATATTAATTTAAAATCAAATATAAAAAATGTCATTTTCAGTTGTTAAAATTGTAAATTTTAATGAAAACTGTATCAGCTGAAAAGGGAACTGTAAAAGTAATACAGGCCGAAAATTGAAGGATACATTTTGGCAGAAAATAATGACGCCTTTATATTGAATAGTTCCTAACGAGTAATGACCCAATTCCTCTATATTGCAGAGATATACCTATTTCTCTTTCTAATTAAATCGTGTAAACCGCCATCAAACAAACACTCTAATTATGTTTCTAAAATGTTCGTAAAATTAAACACAGTAGTGTAAAACTGTAAATGATAAAATGTTAGTAGAACTATGTGCGAATTTCAAAAAAGAATTAAATACGCGCATATAAGTATACTCAACTACTCGAGCCATTTAGATATTAAAGTTTTAAAACCATTCACACGGAGTAACAATGCAATTGTTTATCCATTTTGATGATTAAAATCTATATGGACTGTAATATGCATGCTAGACACGTGCACAAGGACGGCAACGGTTGCTCAATATGATATAATGACCCGTTGCTGTTTTAAGATTAGTTTTTAAATATAATACAATAATATAACGTGACTACTATTTTATTATATTATCACAGACACTGGGTCGATAGACGTGAAAAACGTCACTGTAAAATTATAAAGTTTCATTCTGCAAATAGAATAAGGATAAAAATTAGGCTCAAATGAATGTAAGTCAATTATTATATAAGTGAAATAATCTTTAAAAGAGATCAAAGATTTATCGTGATTATAAATTGTTAAAATTTATGATGATAATATTAATAAATTTTTACTTAAATTACTATTGTATAATTACATTCATATGAACCCTAGGCAATTGGCCATTTGGGGGTGAGATCGATATAGGATTATAAACGCGATTTTTATAAGATATTACGATATACAATAAAGCAAATTAAAAATAAAGTAGTAAAGTAATTTGTATATTTCATACATATATTTATTCAAAGTATAGTATTACAATATTATATATTTGTTCGATCAACGAATGCAATTACCGAATACCGATTTTATACTGTCTTTATACCAGCTGGAAAAGACGATTTATCAAAATAAAAATTGTAATAGTAGTATTAATTTATAGAAACGAAAAAACTCCGAAAAACAAACAAATTACATTATAATATAATTTAATTGTGTAACATTAACTGATGCCTTCTGGCCGCGCTATCGCTCCGGCCCAACGACGTCTCCCCGGTGATAAATCATCGGATCGGGCGCGCGAGAACTCTGCATAAACACCCTTAATTACTACCCTCTCACTTATATACTTTTTTCCCTCGCTCCACTATCGTGTTATATAAACATTAAGTATATGCAATCTCAAATAAATCTATGTAAAAGAAAAGAAAAAAAAACAATACAACAGAAAACCAAACAAACGTATTATAATCCTATCGTCATCATTGTTCGCAGATCTTGTTGTTTATCCACCGCTACACAGACGTTATTCGGTCGGGAAGAGCCTAGCACGCTAAATACGTTTTACATTTTTACACTGTAAGAAACTCGATTTTGTTATAATATAAAAATATTAGACGAAAAACGTAGTCCGTTTTTATATAAATATAAAAAATTTTTTAAATAATTGTTAATTCCTATGAATGATATTAATGATCATTTCTATGATGATCTATGCTTGTACGAATGTCCTAACTAAATACAATAAAAATAATCATTACAGCCCTGCTATACTTAAAATATCTATATGTATCCGATACGATAATAAAGTTTTAAGACTTGATGAAAAATTCTTCAACATTCGCACTGAAATATATTAATATACTTATATACTTATATTTATTATATACTAAATATTATGTATGTATTGATGCATGTTTATAAATATATATATATTGATTTTTCAAGATAAATATTCAATTGTGGATTAGCAAAACATACAGCAAACTTGATCTCTTTGAATCTCATGTATTGTATTTTCACTGGAGACGAATATAAGTACAACAATGCATAAAATGCTGTTAAAAATTTATGAGAAACGTTGTGTGTTATAACATTTTTTACTTATAAGTAAAAATTGTATCTATATAAATTGAAAAAATGTAGAAAAGTCAAAAATACATAAAAAAAAATTATTTGTAAAATAATATAATGTTAATAAAATGATAGTATAAATATTTGGTGAAAATGTCAAGTCTAGGCGATTATTCATTTTTGAATAACAACTAAAAACAATGTCGATTTTTCTTAAATATTACTGTTTTTCTGTATTTTTTGGTTTTTTGTTTTTCGTGATTGTTGTTTTGCTATGTTACATTTTTACATTTACTTCCCAAAAACTATAAACTTAATCCAATTTTTTATCAGAAAAAAAGGAATAAAGTTCAAAGCATTTTTCTGTTTTTAAATGTGATGACTGACACAAAAAAATCACATATCATTGTAAAATCAATACATTGCTCTGCACAGAATTTAAAAAATCGATATTAAAGCACGTATAATGACATTATAAGCTATCTGTCGATTAAATAATATAACCTACCATGCATGACCGTACCTGGAGAGGGGGATATGGGTTTAACCCTCCCCTCCATCCATACATTTGTTCTGTGTACGGCTTTGGCATTACGTATGGAAACAATAAGTATAGAATAAATCTGATGTGTCGTTTGGAAGAGACAATAAAATATTTTAACGATATTATGTGACAGCGGATGCCGTACCAAATCTGAATTTGGGTTAACTATATGTGTATTTTTTCTACAACGGATAATGTAAAAGTATCACAGTCGTGGTAAGTAAGCGAATTTGCTACTAACTATACCATCCATTATGTAGTACAATAATAATCTGTAACAAGGTAAAAACATCAAAATCTAAAGTGCTTATTATACTTTGAAAAGCTAATATAGATATGTGTAATATGGCGATAGCCTACATAGAATTGGGAATCAACTCCATATTTTATAAAATTCCAAACAATGTGATATTCATGATTAAATATTGTTATTTATATGCCATCTTTTGTATATAACATATTTAAAAAAATAAATAATTAATTAAAAAATGTAATTAAAAACGAACAACATATCACTGTTATCAATACATTCATTGTTCCAAATCTAAAATACGTAAAAATTAAATCTCACCACCAATGAAAACAGTGAGAATTCAATACATTGAAAAAGAATTAAATGATAGTATACGGTTGTAACAATTTTAAAAGTGAAAAATTGTATTTTTAAACGAATTTAAAAAAGTTGACAATCAATCAATAAAATACAAGTGTCGAACCATTAATGTGTTTAAAAAACAATCACTAAATACAGTATGCCGATGTATTATGATAAAGTGAACTCTGAAGTACCTATCCGATGTATTATTCATTTATTTTTATTCTATGCTGTTTTGAAAAAAAATTTCGTTCGATACACTTGTAAAACTCATAGTTGAATACCACTAAACAGTCAACGCATATTATTATTATGTACGTAGTATACAGTATACACATATTATATTATAAATTTATAAGTGTTTGCATTGATCGGTCAACACTTTTACTTATAAAAGATAATTCACCAAGAATGTTCACCTGCTTTTTTATTAAATAATGCAGTTATTAAAAATTTGAATTTTTAAATAATATACATTGAGACCTTATTTTAAAAATTCTTGAGATTGAGGACGATATTGAGGTACCTGTACAAATGTTATAATTTAATCAAGTTAAAAAGTTGAAAATAAACGATCGTAGACATAATTTGTTCATAAATATGTTATTTTACATGCGATAAAATTATAAATTGATCAGTACGGAATAATATTAGTATTATAATATATACATTAATAAAAATCAGATAAAATTTTATCTGAAGATTAAATTTGAAGTTATACAACTTGTTTACAAATGATTAATATCGTTTCGTTATTCGTATAATCATATGGTGTTGTAAAATAGTCATTTAAAATATCAATTTAGTGTAATATTATAAGAACTATTTATTTATAAAAAAATTTAAATTATTATGTAAAGAACTTTCTAAAATGTAAGCGGTGGTATACAGAAAAAAGGACAATGTTAAATATTTAGTCTATCACTACTGGAACCAGAAAATGTTGGCAATTGCTTTGCAAATTATTTTATGAGTATAAAATCTACGGATGAATGGATATGTCGATTTAGTGATTATCGTATATATATTATACGTCAATATATGTATATATTGACGAAGATGCAACTTTTCCACCATTTGTTTGGGCGTTGTGTAATACATCAAATGAAAAAACTATAAATGCCTGTAAGTCGTTTCATTCAGTATTCGGAAAATACTTTTACTCAGCTCACCCAACTAATTTTGTGTTGTTTGAAGTTTTGAAACTTATTCAAGTGCAAATATACATTAAAGGAAAATAAAATACAAAATAGTAAATATAAAAGCAAGTATTGAAGATAATATTTCGAAATATAAAAACGACAATTTCAATATTTTCCAATTTACGAAATCAGTAAGTTACCATTACAAGTTACAAAAAATAATAAAAAATACAAAAAAAAATATTTTACACGTTATTTTCATTTATTTTCACAATTTATTATGAATTTATTTATTTATTAATTTATTATATTTCATATTTTACAAGTTATTTTACGGTATATTTTATAGTTACTTTATTTATTATTTGTAATTTTTCAATTTCTATACTTATTTAAAATAAAATATCTCAACATATTATAATGAACATTTTTGTTAAAATATTTTTCTGGCACAACTATTGATGTATATCATTTTAGTTTGTGATAAATCCACTAGCGCAAAACATTTGTATAGTTCAGATAATTTAGATGTCTAGAAAAATTGGTGCAATTGATGAACATCAATTTTAATGTGGTTATTATGAATAATATCTGGTATAAAATATAATATCATATTATAGTATGCGTCAACGAATAAATATTATATACTATATATCGGCATGTTTATAATGCCTACATTTCACAATATTGTATAAACGAATAAATTGATTTTTACTAGGACGTGAATATGAAGATAATTTAAATAATAATAATACAGAAAATAAAAAAAAAACGTTTTTCAATATCAACTTCGCGACGACACAATCTCTATATTATACTATTATACGACTTACGGCGTTTTTCGAGCCACTATCTCTCTTCGCCGATGGTCATTAGTCTCCATTCACATCATTGATTTATTTCATCTTATTTTTTTTTTTTTTTTGTACTTTTTTTATTCGTCGACGTCGTTTTTGCTCTCTTAGAAGTGGTTAGTAGTCACTATATTATTGACTTTCAGCGAGTTTATCATCTTTACGACAATGACGAAAGTAAATCGTGAAAATAACCTTTTTTCCGAGAAAATCTCGAACAACCACAATAAATACATAGTACGAACTAAGCCATTGCAGTATTGCACAGTGATAAAATATAATATATTTTTCGATAATCAAATTTAAGAAAATATATACGAAAGTAGTAGACCAATAAAAT
The DNA here is from genome assembly GCF_020882245.1 of Rhopalosiphum padi. Lineage (NCBI taxonomy): Eukaryota > Metazoa > Arthropoda > Insecta > Hemiptera > Aphididae > Rhopalosiphum > Rhopalosiphum padi. Next base: position 73,179,192 of record NC_083598.1, read on the forward strand.
TGATTATGATGATTGTCCCTGATCGAAGTATTGGTTACCATAATTTGACACGTTTTAGGATTCTATGAGCGAATTGTGGATAGTATATTAGTTTTATTGCAATGATATATTTTATTATATCCGTAATCGTTTTCGAGTTAATAATGATTCGATCAACTCATGCTTTTAAAACTTTTCAGTGGGAAATTGAACACATACATTGTATACGTTAAAGGGATCATTTTTCGATTTGCTCACGTTTTGTGTAAAGAAACCCCGCTGAAAAATCACGAAAAACACTCCAATTTACGACACGTTCATTTTTCATAAAATCCATTTTGATTTTTTTTTGTTATAATTTGAAAAATATTTAATGTTTGTGACATTAAACATTAAACTCCCGCCGATCATTTATAATCATGATATAATATCAGGATTAAATTTTGATTGAGCGTTTTCGAGTGTTTAACGTATATTTTGTATAATTTGAATAACAAAATATTTTCACCGTTATTATTACTTATACACTTACTAACTCTATAAAATAGGTTTAGTATATAAATATATACAATGGTCAGTTACCATGTAGTTGGGGAAGTTTTAGTAGATTTGTATTTTATGTCAAACTTTGAACTTTTCTGGATCCAAGAAAAGTTTGTTTGATACTTGATTTTTTAGTACCTTTATCGAAATTACTGAAAACTGGTCTCTGTTTATATAAACAAACGCAAACTGCATAATGAAGCAATTATTAATTTTCCTTTGAGATCTGCACATTAGTGAATATTTATTTTACAACGATTTTAATAATTATAGGTGCCTACTCTTAACGCTCAACGCTACAGACAGATCGATTAATTATAATATGTTCACTTGATTACGATGTCAATATTTATTATACTGAATACTTATGTAACTAAATAGACTGCGACTAATGGCAACTATAAATATTATTGTTTAATATATTAATATGTATTATGTACAAAAATAGCGTGTGACTTATTGGTGGGCTTTCGTGTTCAACGGCTATTAATAAAATGTATTTAAGCGAGCGTGAAATAAACGCGGTTTTATAACTATCTTTTCTGATAGTTAACATTTTTATTTTTATACTTGTTTGTCAAGACTCATTTGGAAAGTATTTAGATACTGGATATAACATCTGATAAATTGATTCTTTTAATTAACCATGAAAGTTAAAATGTAATGTTTTCATTGAAGCAAGTTGCATAAACTACAATGATAATCGATAACATTTTTGCAGGAAAATTCGACTGAACTAATATATTTTTTTTATCTTTTAATGTACCTTGTTTGCATCGATTCTCAAATATTATCAAAATGTTCATGTGTAGAAAAAATTTAATTTTGAATTCCTAATGGCGAAAATTATTTTCTGTTCATATTGGAATAGAATATATTTTCAGAGTACATAATATTATAGAAGCAATGATGAACATAAAATATGTAATATTGGAAAAGAGGTTTATCGATTACAACCATATTAAACTCTGCAGACAAATTGAACTGGGATGAGCAGACGTTTCTTATCTCAATTTGCCATTAAATCCGCTCTTTTCCTATATAATATATGAACTTTGAAATATTTACAGCTTTTAAGCCAATCGTACGATATACGATGTTTAATGTACATACACATTTTACATTTAAACACGATTGTACGATATATCAGATAACCATATAAAAACCATGAAATTGACAAATAATAAACTAAAAAATACTAACTGCAGCAATATGTACATATATTCAAAAAATGAATGCGATTAATATCGAGCACAAATTATATATGAAACGTATTCAAAATGATATACAATAATGTATCTTACTTTTGACATATGAATTTTGAATACAATTTGAAAACATAATTTGAAAACACGTGCGAAAAAATGCAGAATAATAATTCTGCACGCCATGTATTACATTTGCAATCAAATATGGTTTGAGTGAAAATTAAAGTTTGTCGGAGCTTACCAAAATAATCATATTATATTTAAATTATACAATAATATGATAAAAAAAATCATAATTTTAAATTTCACTGTTCAAACTTATTAGTTAAAATACAAAGCCAATAAATATTCATATTGATATTAATAATAAATATAAGTTTACATTTAACAATATTAGTATAATGAATTGAAATAGTACATTGTAATCCAAATATTAAAACCTAGAGAAACTATTTGATTATTAAAAGAATACATAGTGTTTAAATGTCTTTAAAGGGAATAAATTTAACTTATTATAAAAAAAGAAGTACATTACGTTTATTTTAATGATTATACGGATTAAAATGATTTTTTTTTTTATTCAGAATTTGCACAATCTGTAAATATATATATATGTGTATATATTTTATAATAAGCACAAAATATTATGTTTAAAGGTTAATAAAATAAGTTAAATAAAATAAATTAGCTACATTTAGAGACTGAAGATTTGAAACAAGGTGCCATCAAAATATAATGGACCTTTGTGACATGGCGTAAGGAGGCGGTTAAAATAAGATTTGTATAATGATGTATTTTCATACAATGTTAAAAAGATTTTTTTTTTTAGTGGAATTTCGATTTGAAAAATACGAATATTTACTAATAATTTCAACTACATATAGCAAAATCATCCTTAAAAAAAAGCTTAAAAACACCATCATTAATATAGTCGTATTTCCAATTTAAATCTTTACTATACATATTATATATAACAGTAAATAAGAAATATATCGGCTAATATTATTTTGACCTATTTAAAACCAATTTGAATTGATTACTGATTGATCGTGTTCAGTGAAATTAAAAAGAAAAGAAAAACAAAAAGCCCTTTTGTACACTACACATACACCAGAGTTTTATATAATACATACTAGGAATTTCTGTGCAACTGTGCAATCATTATTCGTATCTAAAGCTAAACTTACCGATGTTATTTCGCAATTACTGAAGAATTCTAAACATTTCGTAACAATTAAATTTCTTTTCGGAATACATTTAAGATAGTAATATTGTTCATTAAATTGGAATGGATTCGTATAGAAGTTGGTTTAGCGTCTTGATAGTAAACGAACACAAATCGAATCATAAAAGACAATGCTCGAGCGCAAAACTCGATTCCTTTGTATCCCCGTGTGCATTGTTGTGTGTTCCATTCTATTATATAATGACAATAATTATATTAACTGTGCTCTGCGAACGGACCTATATGCGCGCGTATAGTCCACAAATAGCGAATATAATAATTTTGATTGCATTTAAGGGCGTTCGCAAAGATTGAAAGAAAAAAAGCAATATGTATCTTATTTAAAATTCAAATAGCATGCTGTTTAAGCTTGTCAACGTGATGACATTTTTTCCATAAACATATTCCATTTAACTGCGTATATAATATTATAGGTCCCCTTACTACAATTGTATATGTACTACACGCCGTAGTGAGTAGTAAGCCATAAGATGTGTGTGAGTTGGAAGTGTAATAATATTATATTAAACAATAAAAATCTGAAATATAATAATATTATAATAATAAGTAATTAATATCCACAGACTGGCACCAAAAGGTACCAAAATTCTCAATTAGGTACCTAGTGAAAACTCATGTCTGACTCCATAAATATCATGTCAAACAGTTATTATTACGTGTATCATATGAATATACAATACACGACGTCGACGTCGACGTGTAGAAACAATAACACGTTATTATTGTTATAAACGTATATTTTCATTAAATCGTCCATAACTAGGTATAACTATAGGTAGGTATTTTATAGTAACTGGTCTAACAAAAAAAAAAATGATTCACAATTAACGAAAGCCGAGAGGCCATGTTATGTATATTGCTATTTATCAGATCCTGCAAATTATTAGCTAAATATAATATAATACAATTTTATACTAATCTTATAAACTAAAATTTATACCGAATATGATTTCCACCTAGATTCACGATACTATATATTATGGAGCATTGGAGCTATATATACATGTTACGTGTTCTTAATTAAATCAAACACATAAACATCATTTTATTGTAAATTATGATATTTTAATAAATAATGTAAGAGACGGTTTTGATTAATTGTAATTTGTGAGTTTCAATCATTACAGCCGTGTTTAATATACACACACCTTTGGACGCACCGTTGCACACGCCTATTATAATATTATAAGAGTATATGTCGAGAATTTCTTCGGGATTTTAGTTTTACAGTGATAAATGCGAAAACACGTGCCGAGTAACAAATAATAATATTCGTGTCGATGTTTATATTATATACGTTTTCGGTCTTCAGACGAAATGTTGAAATAATAATACACGGCTCTTATATAATATTATATTAAATAACTTCGCTCGGCAAACGAAAACTAAAGTACATATATAGTAGCGTAAGCAATATATCACCCGTTTTAGAGTTTGAATGTCGGTAGTGAGAGCTCGTCAAGTTGAAATTTTTCCAATACGAAGCAACTTACATTTGCATACGTTACTCGTAATTGGCGGGTAACTATACAACAGAGGCACGAACTTATATAGTTATATGACTTATATGTAATAAACGACATAGAACGGTACCTATATAGCAGTGATGCCAAACTTTATTATTCAGCGTGCCACTTTGGTAAACAATCATCTCCGAGCAGGCCACCAAATTTAAAAGTACAAATAATCCCAATCTTGATCTAATAATATAATTTTGTTATACATAATAAGTGTACAATATATGATATATATTTGGTATATATCTTATTAACTATTGAAAAGATCACGGATTGAGGTATACATCGTAGGTACATTATAACGATCAGTATATGAAAAAATGAAAAATATATATAGTGTAATAATATTAAAAAAATATATACGTACATTGAAGTATGACGACTGCAGACGAATGTTATAATTCTATGCATTTATTCATAAATAATAATTTTATTTAACATTTATAATGTTCGAAAATACCGTACACGCGGAACCCAATACAATATTATATACCTAGGTATAGCTATAACTACAATAATATACAATACAGTTATAAACTTTCGTCTCAATTTAGTCAAATGTAAAATAATCGATGACTTACAGTGACAGTTTGAAAAAATGAATTTCTGAGATAAAGCCGTTAGACTTTTCTTTTCTCTTTTTTTTTAACGAATTGTTATTATGAGTTATGATCCGCAACAGAATATCACATTAAAATGTCGTTTGTCTGCATGATAATACATCATAAATTCGAATTCACTCAAATTCGTTTAGTTTAAATTAGGTTATTTAAAATAAATAACATTAATAATATTAAATGTATCTACTGCTGTTTGAGAAAAATGTAATAATTTTCGAGTATAAATTCCCTATATAATATGATATAGAATCATTATTTATATAATATGGGAAACGGTGAAACCGGAAAGGACAAAAGTCCATTTTTTGTTCACGGAAATTACTTTTTAAACAGATAAGTATTATGTTGTATTATACGTTATTTACTTTTGATGTTTAAACCTATTGCTGTGCGTGCTGTGTAAGAACTGCAAGCGAGCATATTTCAGGAACTTTTTTTTGTAACGGTCACTTTAACCTGCTACACGTTTCTGTAATAGCCACACAATTTTTAAACATTTTTTTTCTTTAATCCTATTTTATTTAGAACTATAAGTGCATAGTCCTCATCTGGAAAAATTATAATAAAATGAGAGACATTCGTACACATTTAATTTTGAAGGACTTTGTTTGAATGTATACGTATAATAACATAATAGGATTTTTTGTTGCATATTTTATTCCACTCATTCTATTTATTTCTAGGTAATAACTTTAAAATTATATCGTTTATGTATATCCATTTCAAAACTTTACAAATAAAATAGGTATGAAAAATATATAATGCATACTTCATAATTTTTGCCCATATATTTGGTTATTAATATAATTAATAATACTATGCCAGTATAGTAAAAAAATTCTTCATTTCCCATCAAAAAATAACAAAATTGATTTGAGATTTTAATCTTATAACTATAACATGAATTTATTTCTAATGATATTAAAGCTTTGACACTGGTGTTATATTTTTAATACTACTACGGAACTCGAAAATATTTAAATGTGAAAAGTAAAGAATATTTCATATATTAGTTTTGAATGCACCTCGTTACGATAAACATACTATGTAAAAATATGTAAATGCTGCAATAATTTAAAATATACGATAAATAATAAGCCATTTTTTGTTTGTTTCAGTTAGATTTTTTTTTTTAATGTAAATTCATATAACTACACGCATGTTTAATGTTAAGTTCATTTGTAGAACATTAAAGTTCGATTCCTAAACATGAAAGTGTACTGATAATTGATATAATATACAGATTACGCAAGTAAACAATCACTTGTTAACATTATTCTCGTAATGTCAGACGGGTATAAATAAATAATAATCGATACTTGACGTAACATGCACAGTATAATATACTATAGTATATATTACATTATTTTTCACGCTTCACATATTGAAACTATCAAAACGAGATTCTATTTTTTTCTGCGTAAGTTTTATCTTTCCATTGAACACCAATTTTAAATTGAACGTCATTCGGTGTGAGGTATACAAACTACAGATGCACTCTGAACTCCAACGTTACATCAAGGATGTATATAATATATTTTTATTATTAAATAGTACTTGCAGCAGTTAGGATATCGGAATTCTAGTTATATTACAAAAATGAAAAAATTGTCTTAAATTCTAATACTGTAGTTATTTAATGTATTATATATATGTGTGTGTTTTATTTTGTTTTGAATAAATTTTAGGTTGACATAAGCTGTCGTGTGACCGGAATGCTGTTGGTTCAAATATAAAATGAAAAAAAAAATAAAAAACTTCATCGTAACATTCGAAATCGAAATATATTGCGAAAAATATATCACATACTACGGGTATGTTTTACATATTCAGATGGCCAAAAACCAACTAATATTGTAGTAGAATCTTTTTTAAAGTTTTTATAGTTATATTTTTACTGTATAGGTAATAATTATTTTAGATTCTAAGCGAAGCGATGGATGTACTGATTTTACAATGATGTGATTTTTTTACACTATAAGTTGTCAATAAAATGCTTCAATTTTCAAAAATGTGGGTGGTTTTTGATACTTATAATACCAAAGTAAAATAAATTACTTGTATCAAAATAAAATATTACTTGGTAATATAGACCGTTTTTGCTCAAAATGTTTCTTCTCATACGATAATATATCATTGATTTCTAATTCAGCACAACTATAATTATAGTGAGTAACTTTACAGCCAATTTACTTACTTAACTTTTTTAATTTTGTTAGACAATTATTTATTATATTTATTAATATTTTTAAGATTAGAAGTAAATTTTACAATATAAATTATACAGCATAATATATGGATAAAATACGATAATATGGAAAATATATCTGTTTTGTGGATGTGAGAATATTTTTTTGGATATTGAAGAGGATGTTGGCAAATTTAAAGGGGGATAATAGGTGGGCTCGTCGTGGTGGTAATTTAGGGCTGAGAATAATTATGTCACATTAATTTTTTTTATATTTATAATATAACGTTTATAATTGAGTTTCGTTCTGTGGTTAATAACATTATATAATATCATTATAGATAGAAAAAACTTGTTTTTAATTGTATTCGATCATGTGGCCACTACAATATTATTCTCATCCTTCCACAAAAGGTTAAACTAACTAAAACCACTAGAACAGATAATATACCTTATAATATGAACTCATAATATTCTAATAACGGCTATTATCATGAAGAATAATTTTGTATAAATATTTATTTATAATGTAAATAAAATATGATCTAAAATTTACGAAAAATAGTTATAATTTTTTTCAAATCAATTGGTTCGCGACTTGACTATACTGGTAAAAAAAAAGCTTGCAAAAATTAAGTGTGTGTATATAGTACTCATTGTACGACAATAACCTTGTAATATTACAGAAATTTAATAGCACAACATTTGTAAATGTTCTCAATATTAAATTCCTAAAATATTATATTTAAAAACTGTTGCTCTTAGTTATTTACTTAAAATATGTTAATGATGAATACATTTGACTATTCATAATTTAATTTATAAAAATGTTGAAAAAAGCATTTACACTAATTTAATTTTAAAAAACTAAGTCACTAAATCATATCAAGTTTAAACTGTTTAAAAACAATTTTTACAATAATTATGATAATTTAATTTGACTTTATTAAACACGAATTCATATTAAATAATAATATATAATATAATACAGAGTAATTCACGTTACGTGTAGTAGTACTGTAACATTTTTGGAAATCACGTAATAACTTGATGTAATTTTTGGTGACTTACACGAAGATTGAAAACTCCTGTACAACATAACATATTATAATGTGAAACTTCACGCACGTTTAACGTTTGACAAGGTGTCTAAATATACTTCTGCAGACTTCAGTATTCGACGACGTAATTTTGTTCCGGACAAATATAAAGGCTTGGAGTTTTGACCCACCGCTGGATGTGCATCGTTCAAAAACTGCAATGCAGTTATTAGTGACAAAATATTAAAATGAATAATTCATCAAGAATGTTCACCTCGCTTTTTATAATAATTAAATTATTGAAAATCTCATTTTTGGAATTTTTAAGTATAATTTAAGACTATACTTTTAAATCCCTGGGAAGTTTTTATACTAATTAAGGAATTTTCTATGGAAATAATATAAGCTTTTGTTTTTCAAACGAGAAATCCCATTTTCTACTGCAAACCATTTAGCGGATAATTTCGGCGTATCAACGTCAAAACATGAACGAGTTTTTGTGTTATTTAACTATGTGTATTGAGGACGTTAGGTTCATTATAATAGGACCTATGGATTGAAATTTTATTAAATAATATTAATCTATTATAGTTTATAATTTATAAAAATGTTTAAAGCACAATAAATACTAGATCTAATGTTATACAAACATTTTGATATCTAAAAAACTAAATAATTCGTTTACATTTTAAATTAGGTACATCGACAGTTTTAAAAAAAAATTATCCACTAAATAAATCACAGTTAAAGATTGGTTCTAATTGGGAAAATAGAAGTTTGCATCATCAAAATAATACTTCTTAAATAGTTAAAAGATCTCAAAAAATGTAAAAAAAGGTCTTGAAGTATATTTGAAAATTACAAAAGCCAGAATTTGAATAAATAAATTATTACATGGTCAAATTTGAATATAATTTTTATAATGAAATAAATAATAATAGATTCATTATTAAATGAAAAATAAATACTGAATAACTGGCGTGTTAACTTTGTAATAAATGTTTGTATGCCGTATAATAATATTGTTAAGTCCATGGTGTATACAAATAATTTTTTTTCTAAGTCGTTTGTTTATCGGAAATCTTCTTCGTAAAATATAGGTGTAAAACAAACCATGCGTAATAATAATAACACAACAAATGACCTTTGTGCATCAAAGTCTTATACTCGGAACAGCAACAACAATAATAATAATAATAATAATATTACAAAACCATTCGATCGAATTATGGTAAACGTGAGTATAATATTGGGAAGGTGTGAATACAGATTGTTATGGACCGTCGGTATCCACAGTGAATTTCGCGTTTGACCGGATTTCCGGTCGCGCGTCATAAACCGAATTATGTAGTTTTGAAGTATATTATGTAGGCGAAGACCGAATATATTCGTTTTCGTGTTCAGCATTTCTAATATATAATCGCATCGCGAAATACTGCGTAGCCGCACCACAAAATGAGAAACGTATAGCTGTAAACTTCCGCGTCGACGGTGTTCAACGGTCATGAGGGGCCGAGGGGTTATGGGTGGACGTTTGATGAGAGGGTTGGTGGGTAAACGGGTTGAGGAATGGTGTAACTCAGCCGTTAAAGAGGTTTTTATTTTTTTTTTTATCCACGAGTGCTCTATATACGACGTGTATATATAGTTAATGTTTCCTTTTTACACACCGACTTTTATTACTCGCAGTTTTGAGAAGACGAAGAGTGAGCTAGTGAAGGAAATGTATACTAATAACGAAGAAATTTAATATATGCGCGTTCCGTCACTTTGGTGGCGATGGCGGTGGAAACGACGGCGCAGAACAAAAAACCCAAAAGGGCTGTTTGACGAGAAACAAAATATTATAATAATATATACTATTATGATATTACGATATAATAATATATTATAACGTAAAAAGTGTTATATTTTAGTATGTATGTATACCTACTATGTTTCGCATTCAATGTTGATGTTTTTACTTCAAAGTGTAAAAGGGTAACCCAATTTCAATTGTATATATATATATATATAATTCGGAATAATATAAAAACTACTTTCTTGAGAATACCGGTCAACAAATATCGGAAACAGAGGATTTTATCTTATACAGTAAGCATCCAATTTTAAGTTCAGACAATAGCGGATTAGTATCCCTATCCGGAAAGCTGCTTATATATTATTTAAACTTGAAATCCTTATTTAGTACTTATCATTTATAAATAATAAACTAATTGTTCGGTATTTTATTCTTTCAAAAGAAAAACAAAAAGTTCAGAAAAATGTTCCAAATATAAAGTAAAAACGTAGTTAATACGTTGCGCCAAGGTTAAACAACGATCTTTTTCTAAACTTTTTGTTTTACTTAGGTAGACCTAACCTAGATTTTTAAGAGGATTATATTTTTTGTCTACTAAAATTTTATCTCGTTATAATTTATAACCTCAAGCTATAAGCTTATATATAGTAAAAAGTAAACAGACATTGGTGATAATTAATTGAAAACATTTGTTAAAAGCTAAAACTCTCTAAAATTAAAATACTAATAATTATTCACGTTGAAGTTGTATGTAGATTTTTAAGAATTGTTTGTATTAAATGTTTAAAAATTATTTGTTTTTATAATTCAATAACAATGTTATAATATAATATGTTAATTAAAAGAATACTGAATGGAAAAAAATGTTTATTGAAGACGAATTTATTAATGATTTTAATATTCTATTCTAAAAGATAATTATATACCAGATTATACATTGCGATAGCCACAATGACACTTATAGTTATGTAGATGGATTTTATAACGGTAATACGTTTTTTACGATATAACCTTTTTTTATGGAAAAACAAAGTAAAATATGAACATGACCTATCTAAATTATGTTGAATGATCCAGCTCTGCGTGCAGCTTAATGCTTAAAACTATTCGACACAACTATTGTCTCGTATTTAGAACATTAGTTTTTATTTGTTATAATATTATTATTATTATTATTATACGTTATAAGATCTCAAGAAAATTACACCTTATTCATAATACGCATGTGCTGTAAAATATGTCTAAACGGCAATCATAATATAGTGATTATTCCATATAACGAAGTTTTATGGATAACAAAAAAATATCGTATTATAAAGAAATAAATACATTATCTCCCCACCTCCTCGCCAATGATGCGGTGAATAGTGTACAACTCATCAGCTTAACTATAATGTATATATTATGTAATTAACCATATACGTATAATGTATATAATATATATATAAACATATATATATTATACACAACAGTTAACACAAACACACACACTATTTAGGGCTTAAAAACGTGTAGTTTTTGGCACATTCGTGTCCTTTGAACAATTACCACTTTAATGTGCTGCCGACGTTAATTTGTTTGGCAGGTGAATAAGCGTCGACTGCCGCGCGAATGGTATACGCGGCTTAACGTAAATGAGTTTTTCGAACGACCGAGTGTGAAAAATGGTGACAGTCAGCGAGCGTTTGTTTTTACTGTAACACGCGAAAATAGACTGCCGGCGAGAACGTGCGGCGACGATATATTATAAAAATGTCTCTCTACAACTTCTAGATATACGGTATATAATACTTGTTGATAATAATAATAATTTGTAATAAAATAGCTTCGATATTTCATGACTTTTTGTATAAATATAATTATTGTACTTGACTATATTATATAACATTATATATTCTATATCATTGGCCACTCCCACCGCCAATCTTCAGTATATTATATACTTTTATATACCTTTTAGCGAATACAAAACATCTAATATTATATGTTAGGATATTTGGTTTTAATAAATTAATCTATAGTATATAAGTATTGGTGGAAACGAAGAAGTTTCAACTTTAAGTAGCTGAAATATTGACATTTTCGAGAAAGTAAATAGCAATATGCAATTTTCCTCACCACAACTTATCAAAATGCATAATAATAGTGCTGTGTACAAAAAAAGTCTAAAACTTCCCTGCATAGCACCAGTAAGCCATTACGTTTGATACTAACAATTATTATTAACGATATAATTTATGATCGTTAGAAATATTAAATTAAATTATAATTATTAAAACAATGTTTAAAGGTTTTTATTTGCTTAAGGATGTTTTAATTGGCAGTGCTGCAAAAATAATAAAACAAATTTTCAAGGAACACACAAATCAAATACAATATTATTAATAACGTTTATACTGTTATCACTACCGGCGTATGATGAAACTTGTTCTAAATATAAGATTTTTTTCCACAAAAACTAAATATAATAATATTTTTCCGCCCATTGTTTTTAAAATTGAACGGGGGTGAGGGACTATACTTCAGTAAGCTTTCAATGTAATAATAATTTAAGATTACAAAAAACTTTTTCAACATTTCATCGCCGCGTCCTCTTCTCTGTAGACTTACGGTGGTGGTTTCATTAAAAGAAAAAAAAAATATCAAGACGGTTTTACGTGACCAAAATATTATTAACATAAGGGATAAAACTTCCGGTTTTTTCTACTGGTCCTGTGTTTGAAGCAATAACTTTTTTCAAACAACCCTTACAAACAACTGACTGAAATACAACGAAGGTTTAATTATTATAATAATATTCCGGGTAGTTTTGTATTTTGTTTTACCTACTGAATTATCACTAACCACGTTATTATTCGATAAAAATGCGTACTACATCCGTTGTCGTAATAACAATATTATATCGACGCGTGTATATTATATTATGCTTATTATAGTAGATGATATTGTTCCTAAATCGGAACTTAAAATCATATATAATACGAATTACAGTAGTCCGTGTTTTCGTAACGATACGTGAATAGGATTAAATGGGTTTAATAATAATTATAAAGAATATTAATGTGCGCACGCCGTCGCCATGGGTAGTGAAGGTTTTACACAAAATATTGTAAATACTTACGTGGTGTACATAATTACCGTATTATAAATAATATTACATATATTATATAATATTTTAATTATAATGTATGCACATTACCCACTTGGGCTTTACTGTTATTAACGTTTTGTATATCGTACTATAATCGTTAGCGCTTAACGATAATACGTGTATAGAAACAATATGTTTATAATATCGACGGTGGTCTTGGGCACCGAATAACAAAACTGAAATCTTGCCTACACATAATATCGATGAAGATGTTTAGATACACAAACTCGATTGTTTGTTTAAAATGTATAGCGGAACACTTAAGACGCATGAGCTTTTTATTTTGTTCTTTTTTTATTATTATTATTATACCATTAATAATAAATTAAATATTAATTTTACATAGCATAGTTTATTAATATCGACGTATATTATAGTATTTTATTATATTATATATTAATCATATGATAATAATTTAATAACGAATATACCTTATATGTGTATAATATATAATGTTTTAGAGCAACTATATTATATTATAATAATAATAATAATATATAAATGTAATGAAATTTACAACACCATATCATATCATTTCGTCGTAACACGATGAATATGTTTAATGTATATCTATTTAAATGGCTACCATTTTCTAAAAAAAAAAAAATAAACAATACAAATATATATATTATATTATAATTGTATAACCACGAAACCGATTTATTATTCGGTACAAAATAGGGATATAATCAAATTGGTCCTAAAATATAATAGTAATATTATGATTTATATTATTATTAAAAGGTATTACGTACGATTAATAAAATTAGGCCAAAATTTAAAATTTATTTTATAAAATAATGGTGTTTTAATGATAAGTTTGTTTTTTTGGGGGGTGGGGAAGAGGGATAGGTTTATTAATTATTATTATATGAATATACATAAATAAATCTATATATATATATAAATATTCATATATATTGTATTATTATATATTATTCGAACGTAATATTCCTATTTCTAGACCCTAGTAATAATTTAATAATAATAACATTAAAAATAATAATGATATATATTAAATGGTATATAATGGTATATACTAATCATCATTATATTTTATATATATATAAACGTTACGTATATTAATAATAATTAAAGGAATGGAAAAAAAATATAGAAACGTAAACGGAAAACAAAAATAGAATAATAATAATAATAATATCTACAAAATAGTATTATAATAATAATGATAATAATAATAATAATAATAATATGTTTGGTCTGAGATGTCATAAATTATGAATAATATGACGACGGGCGCGCGTTACCCTCGTCATCTCGTCTCGTCTCGGTGACGGTGTCGGTTGTCGAAATTCATGAATCCCTGACGAATACGAACTCATTGTAATGATTCCAGCGGCATTCCTCCGAGTCCACGCCCGGTTTGAGTTCGGCAGCGGATGTGCCACCGGCTGTGCCCGATCCACAACTGCCGGCCATGTAGAACCCTTGTTCCTGAAGCATGTCGAACGCCTGTTCGATAGACGTGTGTTTCAGAAAGAACCTGCGCAACAATTACCACTCCGTTAGTGTCAATGTTTATATTGTTTATTATTTTTGAGTTTTTTCGAGTTGAAAAAAAATATTCTCAAAAATCTTTTATTCGGGCTGTATAATGTGTATTGACCAGAAATAATTTTCGATTTAACGCGGCCGCTAACCACAGTATATAATGTTATTATAATTTATACCTAACACTTATAAGTTATTAATATTATGTTGTTATGATGCTATATGTACTTTTTATATTTCTTTCTACACATGAACTACTTTTTTTCTCAATTACAATTATGAAATTTGATCAAGATGAACCGAAACAACTAGTTGCAGTCTGCAAATGCCTGACACGAGTTCATATCGGCTACGTATTGCTCTGTACAAGGAAAGAAAAAGCTACTTTTGATTTCACAGTAAATTTGTGCGTGTTTTCAATAATAACAATTATTAAAGGTGCAATTTGTAGAATTAGTTCATTCATACGTATATTTTAAAAGCCGTATTGTCTACTTGCTTGTTATTTACATTCCACTCTCATATTATTTATCTAAATTTAAATTTATAACAAATAATAGATTATATTTAGGCTCATTATTCGATGTATGTAAATATGTAGACATTTCGACTTCAACAAAAAATTATCCTGCCTAGGAAAGGAATATGAAATTCCAAAAAAAAAAATGTTTTCTTTGTGAAAATCGATATACTTACGTAGTATTATACAAGCGCGTCAAGACGAATATTTAATAGACGCACGAAATTAACCGCAAAATATATGTATCTACCTACTATAATATCTAGCGTTCAACATACCATCTCGTATATCAGGGATGGGCAACTGAAAGTTATTAGAGGGCCGATTTTTAGAAAATTAATATTTAGCGGGCCAGAGTATAGAGAGCAAAAAAAAGGTCATTCAAAATATGCATTTTAATTTAGCATAGAGTATAGACAATTGACTTTGAAATTGTACAATGTAATTTGAAAATGTAGCGCAGGCCAGATAAAAAAGGTTCGCGGGCCGCCAGTTGCCCACCCCTGTTGTTTATTATAATATATTATGTGTATAAAATAAAATCATCTCTGTGATTAGAGCTCGATTACGTGTTCAAAATAATCTTGTGATGAGATATTATAGTTCGTCGTGTAACAAAAAAAAAAAAAAATAGTAATAATAATAAAGCTTAATAACCGAACCAACTTGGCAACTTATGTAAAAAGGTCGGCCGCCGAACAATGGTATGCAATTTCGAGTAATCGTGTCTCGTTCCAGATAAGGTGAAAAACACTGTCACATAACTATACTATGACGTGTATATGTAGTAGATACGCACACTAGATTTAAAAGAGCGCTCTACCCCGTCCTGTGTACTATACATAGGTGTATGTATTTTATACCGTATTTCAGCAAAATAAAATATTGTTCTCGCAATAAAAACACACATAACCATTACCAATAACAATATAGAGGTCCAACGCAGTATTCAAAAAAATATTTTGGTGGACTTTATACAAACCTTAGTATAATATGTGGTGTATAAAATAATGGACAATTGTTAAACGCTTTAAGCTTTAAATCGGTTTTTTTTTAAAATTAAGCTTCGGAAACTATGGCCATTAGCTTTGGGATTTTACGATAGGGTATGGTACGGTAAGTTTTGGAACACGTGTTCTCAGATGTGGGGCATGGATTCGTGGCTAAAAACCCGGGTGGTGACCCATCTGAAAGCTAGCAACACCGGGTGGTGCTTGACCGCAACACCATTCAGCGACTGCGTCCAAACACAACGCCACGCCATGCCCCTATATTGTGATTTATTGTTTTAGCTGTAATGTTCAATTATTAATATTATATTAATAAAAAAAAAAATGAACCCCTAACTCACCTCCCACAATTATTGCCTTTTATAGGTCTGACTTGTGATATGTGAACATATAGTAGAGGTGCGAATGGGAGGGCGTTTTCGAAAACATAATATGGAGGTCATTTGACTGTACCAACTCACTGATTTAGTGATTTAAGGGCTTTGGACAATACCGACACAGGTTTGGCGGTAACCATTGCAGATAATAAAGAAATGTTTAGGCATCGCATAGAATAATATAAATAGTAATACTACTCTATTGGTCATCGACTCAAATGTTTTGTTCCCGAATGATAAGAACCCATGTTGATTAATTTTATATTCCAAAATAATGTCGTAAATATATATTATATATATATATATATATATATGTTCCATCAAGAATATATTACCATGGTTAAAACGATAAATCATAATTCATAATATTGAAACAGTTGGATTTGATTAATTTTTCACTATTTAAATCAGTTTATTCTTGAAAAGCATACAAACTGTACAGATTTGATATTTAAACAATTTAATACAATAATTTAATATTATCTATATTGATATCGTCATATATCGCACTGTAATGTTGGATGTGCACACGCCGACGGGCGACAGCTGCTGTAAATGTACGTTTATGTAGATGTATACTATTATAGTATTACTATAAACCTGCTGACTGCTGTTAAGAGAGTAAGTAATAGCGGAAATCTAAAAAAACGAATATTATTTAAATATATTAAAATATTAACACTGTTATCGTTGTATCCAAGGTATTTCAAATTTTGTGTGACAAAAATGGTGGGAGTTGTATATTGGTTCGATCCCCAACATTTTTGTAATACAACATTTTGAATACTCAGTATAACTATCGGTTAACACCCCCCTCTCCCAAGCCCCCTTCTATTTGCGCCACTGGAAGAAAGAGAAATCGTACTCGACGGATTGAGAGAGCCATATATAGATATATATAATATGTATATACTATATATATATATATATAATGTATATTTGAATACATATATTACACTGCCATCGTCGTAATAATATATCGAGCTGAAACTGTTTAGGGCACAACAATGACGACTACGGTGATAGCTACGGTAGCAATGCCGAAGACACAGAGTATGGTAAAGGCTTATAGTACAATTAGCGTACACAACCCTTTCCCGTTGTTTGGATAGACAATCGCTCGAACGAGAACAATGGCGAATATTTGCAAACAAAGAGAACACTTTACGGACATTTTTAGGCTCATTAAGGACGCGCGTATCCGCAAAGGGAGCTTTTACAGAGTCAAAATTAAACAAAATAATAGTGAAACAAAACATTCGGACGAAAACAAACTTTTTTTTAAATAACAATTGCCATTTGTTTTTTAGATGATTTCGTCGTACATTCTCGAATAGAATAATATTATATAACAAAACAGTAGTGAAAACAATTGTAAAAACTAATTATGCATATTTTCTCGAATCGGTTTATGTAGATTTGATTCAATTTACTCTAAATTGTGTGAATTCAATTTTTTTTCCGTAACCATTAACCATAATTTGATTTAATCGCGCACCAATATAGCCATACTTATATCTATAAATATGTTTTTGCTTTTATTTAATTTCAACTATTCTCGTATTTTATATACGAAAACTTGATCATAATTTAATATGACGCGTTTATTTAATAATATTATCTATATAATATTTTGTATAATTTAATTGTGCATTACATTATTGGTATTTACTATTTTAGTCAAGAAAAACTGCGAATTTAATCGATTTACACGTACTTACATAGAATATAATAACGATATATTTAATCCATTCATATATATAATGATGTTATGCACGTTGGAAATAGAATTTAATGAAAATATATATTAAATAGGTTATCCTTCTTCGTTTCATTTTATTATACAATAAAAATATGTATAATATATTATAATAATCGATATTTTTTTGATTTTAGGAGCCCTATATTATATATTATATAGTTAGGTAAGCTAAGTATAATAATATGATGTAGGTAATCTTTCGACTTAATGTTCAAAGTATAGATATGCCTACTTATACTATATATATTATACATTTTTTTTAAGTGAAATATAAAAAAATCAATCATTACAGTGTTATAGGTATATGATAGAATTCGTTTTCTATAGCCTATAGGTATATATAATATATATGTTAACTGTATTTCCGGTTATTACAACACATGTTTAACGTCACTGCTCCCCTATTTTGGACACAGAGGCAGGTTATTAATAGGCGAATACATAAACGTTTATGAAAATAAGTGAGCGTAAATTCGCATTGAAAATGTTTATTTTTATGGACGATAAAACAAGTTAACAACAAAACAGTACGTATAATAAAGACATAAGGATGTACACATAGGCTATAGGCACGTTCAGTAATATAGCACAAATAACAATTATTTATAACAAGAAAAATTTTTAGATTTAAAAATGCTCAAAATAATAATGTATAATTATTTAAGATATTGAGCAAGTAAAATAGATTACAAATAACTTTGTGTAATTTTGTAATTATTTTACACCGTCGCACGTCGTCGTTGTCGTATATATCATCGAGCTGAGAAGAAAGGAATTCTATTTCGAATTAAGGGGACGCATGGAGGTTTGAATGGTCGGAAGGTTTAAGAACGAAGAGGTTTGGAGTACAGGAATTTATAGCGTCATACCCGCGTCATATATATTACATGTATACGTCACAAAGTGTGTTCGCAACATGTATATTACACGCGCTACGTTTGCATAGTATAGCGTATGACGTGTTAAGAAAAGGTTATAAACGGTCCATTTTCGTAGAGACATGCAAATTTGTATAATATATAAAATATGCACGTGTGTACTCGTATCGTAGTATTTATATAAGAAATTTTCGGAAAACAAGGCAAACAAAATAAACAACAAACATATATAGTGAATCTCTAAATACCGGATACTCTCAATCGCTAAATGTTGTCCACTAATCAGAGTATTTAGTTTGTAGAAAATGCTTAGTTTGTTCCCGAAATAACGACCGCTATTCGGAGGTGTTCAATATTTATAGTTGTCCGTACTTAGGGTTAAGTTGGCTTAACTTAATTAGTAATCATCTTAAGATTTTAGGACCAATTCTTAATGATATGGTATAAAAATTTTATGAGTAAAATAAAATAGAAATATTAGTCGTACATTAATATACCCTCGTTCTTAAAACATAATCTTTATTTTATCCAAAGGCTCTGGTGGTATCGTTGATATAGATATACCGTTATTATTCCGTGCGTTAAATTTAAAAAAAAAAAATACGAACTTTGCTGTACTTCTCAGTTCTTATTATATTATGAAATATGCAGCAATATACGATAGTTTTAGTATTAAACGGCACCATTATATTATTAAAAGTTCGAAGAAATGACTAGTGTGCGTAGAACATAAAACGATAAACATTAAAAGTCGTATAAAAAAATAAAAATTTTTGTTTGCTAACAATCAAATTATATAATTTATAGGTACTTATGGCCATATGGGATGTAAGTTTTCGAAATCAAGTAGGTAGCATTAATCATTCGTGGCGAGACTTCGGTCGGCAAATGGCCCGTGACCAGAACGGAATCTTAAACAGCGCGGAGCCAGACCGGAATACCTTTAAAGCTCTTAGGCAACTCGATATTAATGGTGACGGTTAGTGGGTAGTAATAGGTTGGGGTACTAAGAATCCAACTATATGACCGTAACTTTACATATTACATCAATATAATGTAGTATAATATGCGAAAATTCGATTTTAATGCGGTTGTGATTTGATGTGTTGTATTGACAACAGAGACCATTTTCCCTACCGTGAGTGGTCAATTGGTGTACATTTTTCTAAGAGCTCTGTTAGAAATTTAATTTAAAAGATTTCAATGTGATTTTCTCATAGATTATAACTAAATATCTAAATAAATTTATATTTATATATTTATTTATCTAAATAAAAATATCTAGTTTTACCTTTCTTGGACAGAAAAAAATTCAAATTAACGTTCGCGAATAAAATATAATAGAAGTAAATAATACATGAGTTTGTCAAAAAAATATGTTATATGCGGGACGTTGAAAAAGGATCGTATATAGTTATCGTGAAAATAGTTTTTTTTTTTTTGGTGAATTTTATATTAAATTATATATGAGTATTACGTTTCACTTTCTATAAGAAGTTATCAGAAATACACATCGTTATTAGGTATACCCACGGCAATTTACGCAATTATGGGGGAGCTGGGAGGACTTAGCTACCCAAAACTATGCCAAGTCCTACAATATCAAATGTATAATTACTAAGTAAATATAATTTTTCTACATTTATAAAATTATTAATTTCAATAAAAATTATTTAAAATTTTATTTTTTTATGACAATAATATTAACAGGTGAGATATAAATACAAACGACGAGAATTGTTGTTTTTTCCTTAAAAAATGCGGTATAAGAATAATATGACCCAATCGTGTAATATTTTATCACAGATGTGAATGTCTGTCAACTAAACTACTCCATTCGCGCTTAATAGATATACTCGTAAAATAAATATTGAATGTAAATCATGTATCTAGTTTATGTAAATAATAATTTGTATTTGCATATCGGTAACTATAGTTGGAGGTACGCCCCGCGAAAATTAGGTTATTTGCGTCTATGTATATAAAAATTATTATATATTCAATAGAATAAATCATCAAGAATATTGTCTTTGTAGTTTGTACTGTATTTACATGCGTATTTGAATTGGCATTTTCGACATGCATTATTCTAACCAGTAAGTGCCAACTAAAGGTGCTTAATATTTGCATGAAAGATGAAACACTCAAACGGCCAATAATTTCATGTTGAAATTTATAATATTTTTATTTGGTCGCTTTTCCAAAAACCCAGAATATAAAATACTATATTATTCAATTATATTTAATCTAATACGATATAATGTGAATGTATTAATGGTAACTTATATAAATGTATACCATTGCATAGGGTATATGCATTTGGCTTGTTATTTTATTATACTATAATATTAGTCTTGACTCTCGAGGAAAATAATTATGTTATGTACATTGTACATATTTGGTGGAAAAGAAACTATGTATCAAATATAATTTTGTATTACTCTCTAAAAGGTATTTTATCAAACCCCCTGAAATAATGTTATTTCGGTGTTTTTGTTGATCACAACACACACGTATACATATTATATGCTGTTTCATGTTAGTAAAGTTGTTCTCTAAAGAATAAAAGGTTGAGAATAATGACTGCGGCCTACTGTGTTAAGTTTAACCAAAGTTTGTTTGACGTATTAACACAATAATATCCGTTTTCTTTTAAATGTAATAATAAATTCACTTTATAAACTTATTCAGAAACCATACGAAATTCACCTCTAGAATATTTTTATTCGATCAAAGGGCAACAATTTGATACATATTATCACAGTTTTGTATAAATTATATTATATTTTCAACCACAGTTTTTAAAAATTCCATACACGTAAATTAAATAATTATTATAACATTAAAAATAATAACACTGTTATAATCTATAAAATATTTATCATGAAGAGGTATTGATGTACCTTTTTTTTATGTCTCTGACTTCTACTCATTTTTTTGTATTTTAATCGATAAACTTTATTTTACAAAATTATAAAATAAATGAAAAAATCACTAATATTATACATTTTTATACTGTCTCGGTTTATTATTGTTATGAATAATGCTATTTCGTGATATATTGTATATGAGAATTTAATCTATCTTTAATATAATGAAAAATACATGACTATTCATTATTATTTTTATTTAAAACTGATTTTTACTAATTCTTAATAATAAATTCTATCATCTATTTCAATTTGTTTAACTGCAATAACACAAATGCAACGGGTGACCATTTAAAATTAATCGATGCATAGTTACACGCTCCATATGTATTTATAATTTAATTAAGCTTTTTGTATTTTATTTTTAAAAATAAAACACGACTTTAATTATTGTTGAAAATAGTTACTTGACAGATTCAGTATAGTGTCTATATCGTTATTCGCCGTTTACAAAATTAAATTTCAAGTAATTTTATTAGTGGTCGATGGATGACGGCTGTTAGTTATAACATGTAGCTTTGTTCGTTTGTTTTTTTTTTTTATAAAGATATCGTAATTAGAGAGTTTTTGTTTCGTTTGTGGAAGAATATATAACGTTTATTGCGTAGGTACCTATAGTAATTGTCGTTTACAAAAATCGATTTTTACTGAACTTTTAACGCCGTCGGTATTATTATAGAAATACGTTGCCTACATCATATAAGCGCAAAAAAGGAAAATTTTAACGGAGCGTAAATAAATAACACATTAACAAAATAATAACGATAAAAAAAAATAATACACCCAGGAAGTCTTATGAAAGGATCTTTTTGTTATATTTAATGTTTGTCCGCGAGTCCTTAAACAAAAAAAAACAAAAACAAAATAAAGCTTTTTCGACCATTTTCGTTTATATATATAATTATTACTATACGAATTGCTGAATGAAACATGTCAAACACATGTTGCTTTGGAACCTATTAAAATATTCATTTCACAGGCGTCCACACACAAAAGACGCTCTTATAAGCTATAGGCGATCAATTTATTATAATAATAATATAATGCACCTACAAGTATTATGTCCGACGTTGTACCTTAAATATAAATACGATACCCAGGTGTACTCGAAATCATAACGCGTGGTTACCAGCAGTTACCTATAAAGTATTAATATAAACACACACACACACACACACACGATAAACCTGCAGACCAAACAGACACATACTCAAACCCGGTTACGCGGTTACTGGTAAGATTGGCGAACGGCGGCGTCCCCTGTATTTACATAACCATAACGCTTACACGATACCGGCTCAAGACTGGTAACGGTTTTAATGTTTACATATATAAATATTAAAGAGTATTGTTTATATAATATATATAAATATATTTACAACCAGACATTTTTTTTGAAATAAAATTTCCTAACGGTGGTGTGCTGGAGTAATCAGTGGCGCAATTTCAATGAAAAAACTGAGGGTAATGAAGTCTCTTTATTTTTTCAGTTAGTCCACAAATAGAATGTATTGTTTGGGCGCTAGGTGCTAATACGTTTTTGAATCTATTAGAAGAAAAATCTCTAACACGAAACTCACATTTACTCTACATCGATCGTAGACTAGACGGCAACTAACTACAAATTATTAAATGTTATGTTAAAATATTTGATAACATTTTAATGGCTTGCAGTTTTCAAAAAAGTTTTGATTGTGACAATTGACGAGGGGTTATCGAAAATTATATTATATAAGTATTTAAGTATGCACCTTTACTGCGTATAACCATATTGAATTCTCAACAATAAATAAGTGATCATTTGTAAAATACTTTGTAAAAAACAGATAATCAAACTTATAAACAGATTCAGTTAATAAAATTTAAAATGACAGTATTTTTCAGTATTTTGTATCGAAAACCGTTAGATATGCGTTTAAACAGAAAAAACACATATTATGCACTTATAAATAGAAAATGGTAAAGTATATGCAATTATATGCAAAATCATATACACCCTAACCCTAATTATAATAATATACTCGACCAATAATAATAATAATAATAATAATGAAAATGGTGACGATAAATAATAATGATGATATAATGTTATTATGATAATATCGTTTCGGCGTGAAAAAAAAATATAATATAATGAACACCCACCTGGCCGTATACCGATCCGTGTCGCCGTGGTCCGGGTCTCTGCTCTCGTTGAGCGAGTCGCCGAACACGTCACGACACAGTTGCACGCGACCGCATATTAGTATCCGGGGTATCTTGCGGAAGTTGACGTCGGACAGCCCGTCCCGGCCGAATGCGAACGTGCCGCGATAACCGACAGTGATGTAGCCGGGCCTCTGTTCTCGGAGCCGCTCGGTGAGACCGTCCAGCCTGTAGTAGGCCGCTTCAAGCCGGAGCCGCTCCTTTTCCCGAAAGCTCTCGGGAAGCGACAGCTTGCCGTCCCGCAGGAAGTCCAATACGTACCGGAACAGCACGCCGTCGCGGTCGATGAAGTACCGGCCCTTGCTGTCCTTGGGCAGCGGGTCGAGCCGGCCGCTGAACCGGTCGGCCAACAGCGACGGTTGCGCTTGTACCAGCGTGGACGCGGCCGTCGTGTAGAACACGCCACCGACGTTCAGGTCGACCACCTGGTCCACCATCGCCGCGCGAGATCTGTAGTTCTCGGTGACGACGACGTAGATGAATTTTTAGTCGCGAGTACGCGAGTCTCTGCTATGTTATGCTTTAGAGACACGCGAGAGCTCACCAACACGCAACGCGTAAATATTATCGCAATGCGACAACCAAGTGATGATATTATTACAATCGCGTGCGCGGTGATGGCGACTACTGTCGCGGTGCTATAATAATAGTATAGCACGTCGTATTTATATTATATTATATTTATATTATATAAATACAATACGACACGGAGGCGATATAATTGTAATAATAATAATAATAATAATAATAATGATGATGATGATGATAATAATATACGCACGTTCACGATGACGACACACCAACTGCAACCACCGCCGCCGCCGAAGCCGCCGCTACCACCGGTGGTATACGCTGACTGACCGGAACGCGAAGCGCACGCCGCTGCCGTCTCACTCTCGCGCCGCGGTGGTACAAGTCTAACCGCTTCGCTCTCCTCGCCGACTCTCGCTCGGTGGCGCGCGCGGGTGACCGCGCTCGTCGCGCGTAATCAATATACACCGCCGCCGCCGCCCCGTCACATGCCGTCCCGTCGCCGCCCCGCGATCACGACGCTTGCGCCACAGTCGCGCGCGTCGCATCCGTTGCCGCCGCCGCCGCCACGGTCGACCGACGTAATCGCGCAAGCGACCCATCTTCACCCGTCCACGCCGCCCGACCGCCCGCCAGCACACGCGTCCGACGCAGCCGTCGCGTGCGACATATTTCAATTTAATTAAAAAGAATTACCGCGAGATCCGAGACCGTCTGTGTCCGTGGTATGATAATATTAATAACGCGGTTAGACGCGGTATACGATATGGACCATACGCTATGCCGCCACTGATGTTCCGAAAGTGGAAAACAACAGATATTATAACAATCTCGTAGTCATCGTCATTATTATTACAGCTGTCAGCCGTCGTATAGCCGTGTCCCCAGACGATATGTCGTCGAGCAGGGTCGATGTGTGGTCCAAAACGCATTATTATCATTATGTTATATTCTGCAGTGGTAACTGGTATATGTTACGCCATCCGAGTGTGGTCGTCAGATATTAATAGTGTGGGCCCGACGCTGACGATCTGATGCTATTATTACTCGCGGCTTTTTATTATTGTATCACATCATACGAAATATTCGTCCAAACCATCATAACACCTAATAAATATACGGCGACCGCCTTTTCAACTCTCGTCCCTCTGCCGAACAACCCGTTGTTTGACTCTGTTGCTTCTAACTCCGACAATAATCATATGCTATGATGACCAATTACTTATGAAAACGAAACATCATCATCGACATTTCTTTCCCGTCTTTAATTTAATCTTTGTTAACCCACTTTGTTATTGCATATTATATACCTAAAGAATGTTTCCCAACATCTATAATATTATCTCAATAGGTACCTATACTATACTCTATATATGTTTAGTATTACGTTATTAGAACGCATTATTATTGTATTTATACAATGTAATGTGTACGCCTTATCTCTAGCCTACCTTGATGTTATAATTATATTATATATTTAATCACTCTGTAATTGAAATTTACTAAGATTGAATAATTACCTATACATCATGGTTATTGCAGGTTGAGAGACTTACTTATTAATCGAATTATATTAATAGGTTGGTAGGTATAGTTTCGAAACTCTCATCTCTGGTCAATTTATCCAAGTCAAGTGCCTATACCAATTAATTTAAGTACTTATCGGCTATATTACGTGTTATATTGTATAGATTTTAAATATTTTTAAATAAAGCGTGATTTGTAAAAAAAAAAAAAAACGATGTATAATGTTGCAGCGGTATGCTCGATGACTGCCAAATAATTCGTCGAGTACTTTTCAGGTTGCGAGAAAATGTTTAATCAAGTCAATAAAGTATGTCACATTGGACTCTGGCGTAAATACTATATGGTGTTACATAATATTATAATAATGAGTATTATTATTAATTGTATGAGATAATCAAACTGTTGGAACTCGGCATGCTATCGGATCACAGTATATCACAATAAATATATGCCATCTACTACTATACATATCATAGTATAATATCTAGGATACAGCAGTCGAATTTTTAATTATTATTCGATTATTCTAACCGTTTGAGTGGAGAAACAGCAATGTGATCCGTATATATGGTACTCGTTATATTATTACATTATATAGTTATAGCAATATATACAGACCGATGTTTGATGATATCGACGACGACGACATAGTCATTTTATTCTACTCGGCGTGGACTTTGTGTGTCGCGTGACGATGAGAGACGATGAAAACCATTGAATTTTCAATATTAATCGACCTTTTCACCATCGTCATGGACTTAAGTTACACCGCACATCATACGCACATATATCATCATATATACACCTAGCTATATATATTTATACTTACTTTTGCCTACATACATACTATATTTCTTTATTTCTTATACATATTATAGCTGCGATACTACATAAATAAAATATGAATACAGGTACACATTTCCGGGGGTGTCTTTTCTCGTTATACTACGTTTCTTCAAATCCACACGTAGGATGTGTACGGTAAAATTTAATATAGCACGTCATGACTAGCGAGCAGTCATTCGAAATGAAATTATTGCAGTGTTCTATCCGCTTCGGTTTTCAAAGACGTTTTTTTCGCCGCGGCGGTGGGACTTCCTCTTCCCGGTCATTTTGACGAAGCGTTATACATATATTACTATACAGTGTGTGATTCTTTTGCCGCATGAACTTACAGGCACGAAAATTCGGGAAGTAATTAGTCAAAAAACGTTTAAATAGTTTTTAAAATTTTACATGTCGGTTACTTATTCCCAGAGTTCGACAAAAAAAAAATTCAACAATGTCTTGTATTACCAAAATATTTGCGATAAAAGTATACCCTGTATAATGCAACCTCCTCCACCAACTTGTTTTTATGAAACCATAGAAAACAAAATTTTATTGATACGCGTTAAAAGATCGATTTATTCGTATGTTTATGAATGTATGATATTGTAATAACATATTTAATATACAATATTATAATAATGTGATAATTTGTGTTGGAACAAAAAGTATTTGTCAATTCTGGTTAAAATGTATATTTTTGAATTCTATACACTATTTTGCCTTACATAAATATTTTATTTTAAAACCAGAATTTTAATCAGATTTATGGCACTAGTATTATCTGACTCTACTTATTCCATTTTACATATTGTTCAAGTTTTAAAGAGATCAACCGATATCGTAAAAAATTCAATAATTTATTTAAATATGATACATCGTTTATATTCCTGTTGTACAGAAAACTGCATATGAAAATACAAGTTTATAGGCAAGCAAGCATGACCACGTATAATTTTTCTTTAATTACACATTTATAAAAACCTTTATTTTCGGAATTTTTAAAACCTTAATTTCAAATATAAAATTAACTTTTTAAAATCATAACTAGCCGTTTTATTTGTACTTTGTCAACCAGATTGAAAATGACAATGTTCTTAAATTTAATTTTGAACAAGTAGTATTTGATTTATTTTATTTTATATACCTGCTAAGGATAATATGTCCATAATAATTTTTTTAGAATATATGGACACTATCCTGATTTAAACATTAAAGTATGTAAATACTAAATAATATTAATCTATTAACATTTTAAAATTACTTAAAAAGTTTAACTCGGTACCGTATCGTTTATTCACCAACTTATAAAACATAGATATATACATTGTCTAAGTACCTATAATAAGTACTAAGTATCTTCTATCTATCTATCTCTATATATATATATAAAAATGGAGCCAAAAATGTATAACAATTCATCAATTGAGAACGGCTCAAATTTTTTTTTAATTGTCCGTAATTGCCAGGGGAAGGTTTATATATATATAAAGAGAGTGATAAAAAAATAAACGGGCCCGCGAAATCCTATAATGTCGGTCGATTAGAATTGACGAACGTGGAATTACACCAAAACTGGCAGCAGACCGGGAACTGGTAGACGAAATACATGTGGCCGTAATCGGCGATGTGGTGCTTGAAGGTCTTGTGTAAAGGCGGCATGCGGTTCAGGTGACAGCACCATCCAGGAGGGCACTGCAGATGGTGATAAGAACGTGGAAAAACCGGACGGGCCGACGTGAAAGAAAAAATGCGTTTCCCGAAGTTGGCAGAATAGCGGTGGCGGCGGCGAAGGAGATCTGGACCCTAGGCCGGTACTGCATATGACAGGACGACGGCGATGACGAAGGACGAGTGGAGGATACGAGAAGGCGGGTAAGTCACCTGTGCACATTTCACCAGAGATCACTTGCGGGCGCAAACGGGTTTGCGGTCGTCGTGAGCTCGCGGGTCTCCATGACGCGGTTGACCCTCTGGCGATGGTGGTGGTGCGTGCGCTCGGACGCTCAGGTCGCGCGGAGCCGTAAACTCTCGCAGTCGAGGCGGTAGAGAAAATCAAGAAGTATTATCCATAACACATAAAAAAGTACTTATTCGAATTTTAATTTTAGTGCGTTAACATTTTCAAAAAAATTTGATTCACAACATTTACAGTCGGTAATAAAAGTTTGAAAAAAGAATAGTATGTGTTGCCATAGGATACTCATTTATATGGTATCAGAAATCTGATGTATATAGTAGTATAATAGTATATGTACCTGTATATATTTGAAAATATCCCAAAAATCAAAACTTAAATTATCACATTGCAATGATGAAATAGGGAGAAGGAAACATGTTCGGTGATCACCCCATTTATAATATTATACATCACATATTGCACAGTAAATCGTGTTCCGCACGACAAAAATATAACGGTGAAGTAAGCGCATAAATTATATCATTGCTCGATCTCCGTCAATTTCGAACCCCTCCAAACAATCACAAGCCTTGAAGTTTTTCTGAAAAACATAATATATTTATCAATACATTATTATACCCGAATGCAGTTTTATATTGTATATGTATGCATAATATGAGTGACGCGCGAATCCTCTCATCCCATTTACATCCGTTTGAATTTCGTTTCAGATCACCATTGACGTTGGAAAATCTATCTCGTGCAAGTACTTCAAACGAAATATATTGAAAATGATTCTCTTTCTCTATCAATGCATAAATTATGCTTTCCGAGCTCTGCGTATAAGACTTTTTCGCTTCCGCAGAATTGCGGAAACGATTTGGCCCGGAAAACGTAAGTACAAAGGCAGCTGACGTTCATTACACGCCCGTTTAAAATTTAAATAACATTTATTTCGAATTCTTATAGAACGCGTTCGTGTTTTACGACGCAATAACCACTTGTTTGTTCTCGGAATCCAAGACCATTCGATGCGTGTTAACGTTTTTGTATAGATATAATATATTATATGCGTATAATGCATAAACTACAGCTTGCAATATAATAGTATTATATGTATTATTATATAAATACATAGAAAAGATTTCACAAAATGGACTACAATTTACAATGGATAATATCATTTGTATTGTTATACTACATACAGACATTGTATAATTAAAAAAATCGACTCAAATAATCTACATTATTAGACTAGCGTCATAATAATGTGTGTGTGATAACATTTGACAGGAAATTGAATTAAAAAAGAATATTCAGTATTCACTTCACATCGCGATGTACAATTTACAATTGTACGCGTTATATTATACGTGAATTAAAATATATTATTGTTCACGCAACTTGAATAATATATAAACTGACGTTTACTCGCTGTATATTACCATTTACACGTTCGTTAAACAAATTTCAATTGTCTACCATCTATAATATATTGATCACATCATCCACTTCTAACAATTTTTCTTTGCCAGCAATCATTTCTTGGCTTGCAGCGGCAAACTAGCCACTGAGATATCGGGGATTTTCTCTATTTTCTGATATTGGACCGTTTATAACAATTATAATTAGAGACATAATCATTTATAATTATATATAAAAAAAAATATATCGAATAATATTAAAGTTGGAAACAAAATTGACACTGTTAAAAATAAAGGATCTGTACATTTTTTTTAAATTTTATATTATAATATGTTTTTTATTCAATATTTTTATTTTATATAGCAATAATTTGAGATCGACATGTTCTACATAACTTTAAAATAATTATACCCATAAAATGTATATCCTAAAAAAATCATGTTTCACATATAAAAAAATGTTTAACCACCAGCTGTACCTTTTCTACTTCGATATAAAGTTGTATTAATTTTATACTTCCACTCACTAATTACACATTTAGCGGCCACCTTGTAATTTCTCGTTGAATATATATTTTATAATTAATGTGTTTACCTGGACCAGGTTCTTGCAATGACAAACAGACAGTATAATCATAATTCATAAATATTCAGTAGGTACTGATAATTATCAACATTTTCCATTTCATGTGACTATTAAGATTAATATTATTCACTAGAAAATAATTTTCACATAATATGTAGAAATATAACGTTATTTTCTAATATAAAGTAATTTACCATAACATATTATACAATTCATACTATATAAAAATATTATACGTTATTTATGTAATTGCTAATGCGACATAAAAACAACGAATATTAAATACGTAAATATAAATAATTGTCATCAATGAAAGAAAAAACTAATTTACGAATTGATGTAATTATTGTATAGGAATCGATCAAAATATTTACTTGACACTGTTATGATACATACAATATTACAAAATACATAATATACATATATGTAATACAATATACATAATATACATACATGTAATACAATATACATAATAAACATACATGTAATACAATATTACATAATATATTGCCTATAGTCTACTGTTGCTACATTACAAAAAAATATAATATGTCCTTGAAATTGCTAATATTTAAGTTATAGCGTTAAAGCTTGAAAATATAGTTACATTTTATCAAATGTCCAAATAACAATAAGTTACTAACAAAAAAAAGTTTATGATTGAAAAAATGCATCAATCATTTGGAAAATTGGACTTTTTTTACGCTATTATCGTTGTGCGTGGTAACTGTGTGAAATATCGTTTTGAAAGTTTTGTTATTTTGTTGTTGTTGTCGTTATGACAGACACATAGACGATACGCACTGTTAATAAAAACAATAAGTGCATAATTTTTTTTTTATTCATACCAAAGAAAAATATTATTTTAATATATAGTTTAGAGTTTCTTCAAGCATTTTTGTCCTTAATGCATTTCGGGAATAGTATCTTAATAATACTGTCTCGTTCATTATTATTTTGTTGACTCACACTTTGGGTTTTATTTCACTCCTGGAAATTAAAATAAAAAAAATAATATAAGAAATATTCTGAATTTTTTATAGGTACGTAATGTTTCAATTATATAAATTTACCTTCACAGTCAAGTCACTTATTAAAAATATATTCTAATAAAATTGGAAACTAAAATCTACACGCGTTTACAATTCCAGTAAAATTTAAAAAAATAAATGACTATTCTGATGTGATTTGGAGTTTGACAAAAAAAATATAAAAATGTATTAACTTGAGTACCTATAATACTATATGAAAATGGCAAGAAAATCTAGTTCATCCACAAGAAAATGTATTTTTAAAAACAATAAACATTAAAAACGGTATGAAAATTATATAGTCTATTCTGATATTTAAATATAATAAATTAATCATAATAATATAAATTTAATTAACGAATGATTATATTGATAATCGCTGAATAAATTATAAAAAAATCCATAAATCCATACAATATAAAAGAACATTAATACAATTTGCAAAAAAAAAATAGAGAGGGTGGCCGGGAGAAACCGCAAGTAAATGCATTAAAAAAAAAAAAATTAAATCAACCATAAAATATTATGTTGTTGTGGAAACGGAGTCAGCAGGTGGCTACATACGAACTGAATCCCAATAAAACCTTTTAGGATGTATTAGGGTTGTTTTAAGGTATAAGGTATATGGTATATACTAATTGAATCCATGTTTTAATATTAACTGAATCCTATCAAACTTTAAAAAAAACCATCTTCCTTTCCATTTTCACAGAAGTAGGACTGTCTGAAACAAAAAATAATGCAAGTATGGTTAAGAAATGTTTTTTTTTTTTAATATACATATACATATTATATAATATAATAATGTACGACTTTAATGTAATATGAATAATTTAAATTGTATATTATATGTATTATATAGGTAATGCTAAAATTACGATTTTTATGTGTGTGATAAACATTTTATACATTCAAATCATGTTATTTTCTTTGATTGCAGCTGTCTGCATTTGTTCTTTGATTTTTTTTTCTTTGTTTTTGATACCATTTCTTGTACCATTAATACGAGTACTTCTAATTTCGATATGTGTTTCGCATTGTACATTTTACAAAACTTTTATAAATTGATAAATGCTTGGATGAGCTGAATAAAACATATCGTTGAAATTTGAATGGAATGATTCACAACTGTTAGTTGTTTTCGCCAATAAACATGATATGAACGATATGACGTAGTCGTCTCCATATACGTGTATTATGGTTGGTTTTAAATTTTACTCAGAATAATCCTCAGACTCAATTTGTACATTTTTGGTTTCCCAACCGCGGACTCTATTAGTATATTTCTCGTTTATACCCAGGTTAGTATATTATTTTTTGCCTGTTCAGATACTGGACTCAATTAGTATACAACGCTGAAGGTAGGTATATGTGAACTCTTAATCGAACATTAAAATTAAGTTTAAAAAATGAATGAAAAATCATATGTGGCTTGAGCTTCGTTGGAAAAATTATAATAAGTTAATTCACTCGAGTAAAACACGAGTGTTTTTACATAGGTAGGTACATTTATTACACAATAATTTGAATAATTAATGAATTGTATATTAGGTATATTTTATAGTGATATTGTTTTATAATATCACTAGATGTTATAGACTTATAAGACAGAGTCGTTGTAGGTCAAATCAATGAGAGTACGTTCAAGGCATAAATAACTTAAAATGAATCTACATATTTTGAAAATTTCATTGTATAATCGTTAACAAATTTACCTATATAGTATTTAATTTTGATCATGTGTTATAGCAAATATATCATTCAGAATAATAAAGAATATATTATTTTAACTGTAATTTCTGAACCTCCATTGCTACGGTTAAAGTTATAAATATGTAGACAATAAATATGTAGATAAAGTGATAACCCTTACTTAATTACCAACTATAGGTACATAGCAAGTACCCAAATCCCGTTACATAATCTATGACGAATCCGTATCATTTAATATGATATTATGTATTAAATATACAAAACCAAGAAACTATACCGTTTGCCGATACATCACTGTCGTCGAGGCTATTTTGCATGAAAATGTATAATATTATATTATTATGTAGTTTTTCGGTAAAGTTC
Source organism: Rhopalosiphum padi (assembly GCF_020882245.1). NCBI lineage: Eukaryota > Metazoa > Arthropoda > Insecta > Hemiptera > Aphididae > Rhopalosiphum > Rhopalosiphum padi. The sequence continues at coordinate 73,213,582 of NC_083598.1, forward strand.
GTTTTAGATTTTGGTTGACTTTCTAAAATACAATAATATCATATTATTATAATATTATAACGAGAATATAACAATAATAAGAATAAGTTGATACGGCACTACTGAAACTTGGCATTCGTCTCGTTCTACACATATATATTATATATACCTATACGGCTATACCCTACTATACTGATGCGAATCAGTAAAAGTGTTATATATTATTGTTTTTATTATTGTTACTATAAACTTGAAAGCAATGATCAATCATCAGTCATCACATTCGAAAAACGAATCTGAGCACAGTTTGAATGTTTGTATAGAATATTATGTATCATAGTATTTATTCCATAGAACATTTTTCAAGTTTTAAGTGCTCATAAAATTAATTTATGAATAAAGATTCTCAAAATGTATTAAATAATGTACACACGTAACAAAATATGAGTAAACATTTGTATTAAATAATAATTTCCTAGTGAAAATAATATGTATAATACACACTAAATAGAGCTTTAAAATAATAAAAACTGGAATACGGCTTATTTATACTAAATATGTACATGCGCTACACAGTTTTAATATTAACCGGTAAAAAATTTGAACGAATGATGATTGAAAAATCAAAAATACGAGTATATAAATATATAACACATATAGTATCAAACTACTTCGGTAGAAATCTAAAAAAAAATGAATAATTTTCACATTAAAATATTAACTAACTAATAACTATGCATGGTATGTATATTATGCAGCTAGTAAATAATTGGATACATATTTCAATAACATATTATTATGTTGATATAAGTATTATTTGGTTAAGCCAATGCGTTTTATGATAAATATGTGTTGTTTTTGTATAAAAAAAAAAACAAAATATTAACTACAATTTATTAATTTATTTTTTTATTAAAAAGTAATAGTCAGTGAAAAATTGATTTTAAAACTTTAATAAAAAGTTATTTGTTTTAACCGTTGTAAGCTAGTCAGCTTTAAATTCGTTTTAATATTAAATACACAATTTTAGTTTTTACTCTTTTACGTTCATTAACTTTATTATCCGTGTAATGTGCGAGTATACATTATTATTCTACCATACAGTATTAACTTTGCGTATAGTTAATAAAATAATACTATATAATGAAAGTTTGTTAGTCGGCGTTATTAATTGGAAATTTCACACTTCACAGAGATGGAGCGCGTTAAAACAACTTGAATGGCGTTACCTCTCAGAATATTATAAAAACTAAAATAATGTTAATCACTTAATTATAATTATTTTTTTTTTACACTTCAACTGACACTTTCAAGTCACGAATGTGTATAAATAGAAGAAAATTATCCAACTGTTAAGAGTTAAAAGTAAATACGTTTATTCTCCTATATGTTATTTATACGTCACGATAAATAAAGGTACCGACCTAATTAAGTTTCTTATAAAATAGAACTTTACATAAAATTTACAGTTCAAAGTTGATAATATATCGTAAAAATATGATAGATTAAGTTAAATTTAAATTTTTTTTCATATTCACAAAGAAGCAGATACCTGCATGGTATGACTATACATCATCATGTATTTACAAACACATTCAAAAATAAACTTTGAAAATAAAGTTATTAAGTATTATATAGAAAAAAAAGCATTTACATGTTGCTCATATATTATTACAAATTATAGCATAATTTATTCAATATACCTATTTACTGTTTAGGGTTTCGGTATATTTACCTAAAAAAATAATAATTCGTATTTAAGTGAATACACGCTTTTATCCAAAATAACAGCTATTATATATTTATATACCGAAATTTATGAATATATTATATTTAAATATTATAATGTATATGAAATGATATACAATCTTAAATAATTAATGAGTATAACATGCATCGCGTGTAGATATACGTCCAGCAAGCTACACGCGTACCATTAAAAGTTATTTAAGTTTCAAGAGTTTGTACGGACATACAATTTATGTTGGATTATCATTTTATATTTTTTGTCGTCATATTTATATGCTTTTTACGGTTGATAGAAACTATAAAGTTTTGTGGTAAAAATACATTTTAAAAACGTATAGTTATTACTTATTTTTATGCATTGAAAGCTCACTACTAAAATCTGTTTATAAGGTATTGAATTTACATTTATAACTACTTTTATAAAGCTTGTTTTTATAGTTGAAGTGCTTTGATTGTACTCTGTCGATTTATAAATCTTTAAAAACTCCTAGATCATAAATCGTACTATATCATACAACATTTTCACTTTTGAGACTATATTATTAAGTGCACCTATCTACCAACCGTCAATAGGTAGAACAAGTAATCAAGTATGAGTATAGTTCGTGTAACTTTCAAATACTTTCGTATTAAAAAGTAACAATCACTTAAGATATTTATTTATACAAATTATATTCATAATTAATTATGATTCCAATTTATATTATCATCTTTAATGCTATAAAATATACCTATCATTAAATTGCATGTAATTATGTATTAAATATACTCAATTAAACTTAATAGTTAATATTTACTTACAATAATACTTTCGATTTTAGTTATTTTTAATATTTTTATTGTATCCTTATAGAATAATAATTATAACTTTTCTTCAAAAATGAATATAACTACTATTATTTTATTTAAAATTTCAAAGTATCTCACTCGTCATTTAAATATATCAATCAATAATAACTTTGATGATTATTATTTTTTTATACTTGTAAGCTTATATTCTTAACCAATAATAAAAAAAAATAATTCATTTATTTAAGTTTTAAATACATAAAAGTGTTTAAGTGAATTTATAATATAATACGCATACACTTTGGACCGTGGTTAATTTGGTATGCGGATTACTAAGGTAAAACTATAAGCGCGCACGTAGGACAATTAGAACCAATATTAATGACTTGATTCTACTATAATCTATGTGATTGGAATAATTAATGGAATATTTATGAGATTGTAGTAGTTGAGTTATTAACACACACACACACACTTATATATATATATACATTTAAATGATCACATAACTTACTGCACGTCTTATCATTTGCGGGTACATTTAAGCATTATGTATTTGCATAATATATACAATCAAATCATATTTTTTGTACCCGCTTCATTCCGCAAAGGTATTCATATAATCATATGACATAATATACACATAATATGTAGTAATATAAACCATTATAAAGACAAGGGGAAAATAAAATACATCTGGTGTACTTATGACTTATATAGAGATAAAAGATCATGGTAATAATATCTAATATCTATAGATAGCCGTATTTTTAAAAACTAATTTCAAAAATAAAAAAAGATTGTTAAATACTGCTTGTGTAAACCTAATATCTGTACATTTTTTAAGTAGTGAATATCTCATTAGAAACCTTCACGGGTTTTTTTTGAAAATATACTTAGGAATCATTATGTTGTTAGCTGCTATAAAATAAAATAAATCTATACATTTGCATATTTATTTTACTCGCCCAGTAAAGTTTAAAAAAGTTAGATACCCACGACCTTTTTCTGATATGTTAATTATTTCGAGATAACGATGACAGCCGGATAGACGCGTGGTCATTAAATTGATGAATGTAAAGTTGGAAATGAAGTTTTCTTGTACTTATTGGGAATTGTTAAGATGGTATGCGACGAACAAATAATAATCATAGTAATAGTAAAGCTAACCTTTCTGATGTTGTCTTCTGTTGAACGAACGGGAAATATATATACTATATAGTATGACAGTATTGTAATACTTAAAAAATAGAAGTCCGATGGAATGCAAATCGGAACAAATAAGGAGAAGAAGCAAAGAACAAGAAGAAAAAATACACAATAAACTGCAATATAGGGATATATTTACACCGTTGGACAAAAAAAACCTGAAGAATGAGTGAAAGACTATCAAAATGTCGCTGCTGAATTGAATTTTAGTAGTACGAGTATTATACAATATATAAAACGCTTTTTACAAAACTCCAAACAATAATAATATAACGTATGCAAAGTATTTCGTATACTGTTGTTGGTTTAATGTTAGAAACAAAAACGTATTATTTATACAAATATGTTAGCATTGTGCGTACGCCTAATGTTCACATTATTTTGTAATTTTTCTTTAAATCGGCATTTCATAATATAATTAAATATATCCTGTTTCGTTAAAATCTTAACTTGGAAAATTAAAGTGCCTACATCAATAATTATGCCTTTATATTTTTAATATTTTTAAATTATATATTTTTATTCTATGAGAATTACTTATGAAGAATTTTGTATTACGTTTTCAAGCTCTATGACTGAGATAAAAATAATTTATGTACATACGAGAAAGACACAAAAAGCAAGACGTGTGTACGTATTTCTATTATTATTATTATAACAGATGGTAAAGTGAATTATTTAATTTATCTATCACTACGAGTCACAAGAATAAACAAGCCGTGCTTAAATGCATATGAAAATATCCTAATCAGTAGTACGTCTGTACGGATGTTGTCAATGTAAAGACATTTCGACTAAATAAGCTCAAGTGCTATGTATGGCTTCTGGGTATCAAAGGTTAAGTGCTAATGGAAAGCTAGATTAGAGAAACTTCTCTTTTCTTACATTTTTATTCATTATACGTATCATTAGACAAAATAATGAGAATTTAGTCTGTTTTGTGTCGGATTCTTCGGTTTAACAAACAGATAGATATTTTTTTTTGATCCAATTCCTACAAAAAAAATATATACATATAAATAAAAGCTGTTTGCACTTACTTTGATTTTAATTGCCGTTTTTTTTATCTACAGATGTAATATTAAAATGATTCAAATGCTAGAAAATGTATTTCATACTCACATACATAGCAAAATATAAATATTTATTTCATAACATTTAATTAACCTATTTTAACCATTAAATAACAATGTTTATTATTTTATTTTTATATTCAAAAACATTATTTCCGGGAATATAAAAGTTGTATATACCTTATCAATTTTTCTATTCACTATACATCATTATAAAAATATATAAACTTTCAAAATATTATATAATAGAATGATTTTAATAGGTATATTGTCTATTTATACTATGACCCTATTTACACTATTTTATAGTATTTACAATAAAGTATTGTTAACTGCAAAACTAATAACAATAATATAATAAATGCAATGTTTTTCGAAAAAATTAAATCAACCTCGCGTAATAATAAAAGTAGAATAAATTACTTTAATAGCTATATCATGAAATATACTTGGTGATGTGGCTGACAGACCGTCTCCACTCAGAATTATTTTTCGTATACGAGTGCAATGATATATCATTGAATTCAAATTTAACACATTCGTTGGCCGTTGCAGTAAACCACTCAACACCTAATGAACAATAACGCAGTACCCACTTTTCTACATTTTTTTCTATTATTAGTTCGGTAAATTAAACCAATTTTTATCAAAAACATTGCAAGTATGATAAATTATTGTTTTCGAGTTATAAGACAACACCGGCGCATGCGGCACATGTATCACGTAGAATTGTATGAATAGTTTTGTATTAAAAAATTTAAGTATTTTTTTTAAATTGAATCTATTACAAAAAAAAATGTAATATAAATAATATAGTAGTGTTACGTACATTTCCCGTTTTCCTTTTTATATTTTTTACTAATTATTAAGAAAAATACTTTTGACCTCCCAACCATCCGACTATACTTAATCTTATACCAATAACTATCCTCATAGTTCAATATTGATGCATTTTTACTGTGTACAAGAAATGTGCAATTTGATAATGAATCAAAACAATATCGATATCAAAGCAAATATAATGTTATAATTATGTAGACTATCGAAGTGTGTAATGTGTTATGAGACTGACAAAGCGTATAGAATTAATTTGATGAGACATTTGACTGAGACAATAATATAATATAATAACGATATTATGTCACAGCGTACGCGTACGGTGCCCTAACTACTTGAAAATTGGGTCAAGTATATATTATTATATTTTCTACGATGTATAATGCAAACGTATCACAGCTGTGGTAAGAGAGTGAATGCGTATAAAGCCAACTGTGCCATCCGTTACGCAATATAATAATAATAATAATAATCTACAACAAGGTAAACACATCAAAAGCTAAAGAGCTTATAAATTGCAGAGCTGTAGGTAGGTAGGTACATTAAATCTGGTAATGGCCAAGGGAATTGAGAATCATCTCAATACTTTATTACAAACCGAAAGATGTGACATTTGTTAAATAATTAAGTATTGTTATTTATACTACCTATTCAATCTCATTTTCTATAATATCTCTGAGTATACTATTTTTGTAATGGTTATTTATCACACAATGCATATAAGTAATTAATGAGTTCATAATAATAATATATATATATGGTGATTTTTTTTAAGGTAAACACGCATTTCCTCGTAATGTTTTGTAATTTTTGGATAATTTTAGACAATTTTTAGTCATTAGAAAACAACAATATTTTTGAAAAAAAAACAATTTGTGTAGGTTACGTTATAACTTTAAAAAAAAATGTTTAATGAAAACCTTCCAATACATCTTAAATTTCATATTCCGAAGGAGAATAATTTTCTTATAATTTCAATACCTAAACAAAATTCAAATTTCGGACGAGTATAAAAACGAGTTATAATAACAGTTATATGTACTAAAATCTATTCGTTTAATCGTTTAATGGGTGTTGAATTCATCTGGAAGAAATATAGAAGATCATAATCAGTAAAATCCTAGTATCAAAATCTGTAGTATACGAATGAAACTTCGCAAATTTATAAACTATGTTATAGTTAAGATTATATAATGTTCTATGATATGAGTACGATATAAATTCGGCCGTAGCCATTTTCCTCCAAAAACGAGATACCGTTTTCCTTCACTGTCCATTTTCCTCCAAAAAAATAAAAGGTGGATTTCCATTTTCCTCCACATTATTTTTGACTAAAATTATGTCTATTTTCCTCCAATATTTAGCCAGTGTTGTAGTGTTGCGTTCCCAATTATAAAGATAAAATATGGCTAGGATCACATTTTGCGCGTATCTGTTGATTAAATTCTGGTCGCTTAATTTCTAGGTATGCAATTACTAAAAATAAAATAATTATTCGTATTATGTCTAATTTGTTACTTACAATGTCCTATAATTATAAAAAATATATAATATTATATAATACATACTGTAGTGATTTTACTATATTTTACATATTGTCTGGTTGCATTATCATCAACCACTTATTATTAATTATTATCTAATTTTTTATTATTATTATAATTATTGATTGATGCATCTTTATCGAAGTACGTATTTTTTTTATTATATTCATTCTGTTTTTAGCCACCCGCCAAGTTCGGCGCGAACGGTGTATTTTATATTATTATAATTATACTTGAAATATTTTATTTATTATTTTATTTTTAATATATTCTGACAACGAATGACGATTTTATTATTTTATTTATTGCAGTAAAATGGTCAAGAATTATTTTTTATTTTTTTTGGAGGAAAATGGACCCGCCCGTAAATTTAGGAGAAATTCTTAATATCGGCACCCGGCAATAGTATAAATACGTTTACGATTAATATATAATAAATAATTGGTAATAAGTCCAAATAGAAAACGAGTCCGATCAATTATTATTTATTGCGATTGTAATCTATCGTTTCGTCTGCGAAAAATGTCATTAAATCGATGTGGCTTTCACGTGCGTTACAAGGACATACGTGTAGAGTATAATATACATCATAGGTATGCGGCAGGTATCGATCAGGACCGGTAAAAATTCCAAAGGGCCCAAGTCGATGAGTGGTGTGTGCGTGCGTTCTCGTGCGTATACCGTTTTGGGTTCTACTTGCCTATATAATATATATCGTACCTATATATATAATATATATGCTATAAATCGTTATCGTGATTGTGCTTGTAAGACGATGAAGTGACGACGACGACGAAAAGGGTAGGTGTGTTTGCGGTGCGCTATAGTGTATTCCATATCGTGAAAACACCCGTTGTAATATTTTACCGTCTACGCGTATATGCTGTATATAGTATTATTTAAAGTTACGAACTGAAGGCGAACCGAAATAACTAACAAAGTCTGCACTTGCGATCGCCATCCCGCATAAATTTACACCGTATATCGTGTACGAACCCTGTCGTGCAGTGCGGCATACGCTGTCGGAGTGAATGATAATATATACGATACATAAGTACATAACATGATTTCTATGACTATATATATAATACGTGTAGGTATAAAAATATATAAGCGCACAATACCAACTTTATACATTATATTATATGCAATTTAATCTACGTATAATTATTTATCCACTTAACTTCACAATCATTATTTTAAAAAGAAATATTAACGTTTTAAAAAATATTTTTTTTCTATTTTTTATCGTTATATTTTATTTTACTTTTATATTAATGTCCCATATATTTTTAATTCTTTATTCTAAAACATATTATGCTGATACAATTTTGGATGAGTATTTTATGATTATTAAGCATTTAGATAAATTAGGTATCCCACAATAATTTTAATACTCATAGCTAGGGCTCGGGATTTCTAGGAGTTTGCATGTTTTTAAATAATCATTAAAAACATAGCTAAGTTATATAGAAATTTGTTTCATAGTAATACGAGTTTATATTTAAAATTGATAGTTGCATATTTTGCATATTTGAACATTTTTCATTTGATAAGTGCATATTTGACAATTATTTATATGAATAGGTAAGTTTTTAATTCCCTACTTAAGAAAATAGTTAATAGTTTAATTTAATGTTCAAGGTAATTAGCACTATATTAAAAATATACAAATATATTCAATTTAAGTTGTTCTTAAAAAAATTTTTGTTTAAGACTAAAACTCAATGTAAGATGAAAACAAATCTGAAAAAGGAAAATAATTAATAAAATTAATCTATTTAATCAAATCTATCTATTTATGTACCTATCATATCTACAAATATTATTAATATTAATAATATTACAAATATACTTTTTTTATATGCATATTTTAATAGCATATTTAGTGATAATTTAGGGCATAATTACATCCATATTTTAAGGTTTTTTAGGGCATGAAGTCCCTACTTATAGCTATAGTCAACTATAGTACTTATAGCAAATAAATTATTAACTTCGTGTCCGAAATTTGATTTTATAAATCTAAATACTCCGATTTTATTCTGCCTAGGAATATGAAATTAAAAATGTATGTTGTCATTCAAAAAGAGAATAAAACTTGAAAAATAAAAACGATAAAAAATGGTAAAAACATCATTTATACCCAAAAATGTTTGTTTCTAACGAATTTCATTTATGTAAAAGAAATATTTTTAAAAAACTTTGTTTTCCGAAATAATGATTAATATAATTTTGATCAACTATTAAGTATATAAATACTCTATATTATATAATTCTATTTCGTTATAATTGTATACACGTATTATTAAATATTCGCAGTTTTCAATGTATAGTAGTAGTATATAAAACGACTTTCGAATATGTATATATTATTATTCTGTACTACATAAAGCACTGGTGTGTATTTAAGAGTTGTGTGCCGGTTGCGGTAGACGTTTTAAAAAAAATACAAACACAGACCTGCGAACTTTCTGCAGTATATATAGACTGGTAGAATAATAATATATACCTATTCCTTACTCCAAGTCGTCGAGCTTGTTCGCTAAAAATTATTTCGATCACGCATTTCTATAATATAAACTTATATAATATGTATAATATACACAATATATACATCTTAAATAGCATGTGACCCTATCCTGCGCGCAAATACGAGTCTGCGAATTTATATATATATATATTATAGTGCCTATAAATATTAATAATATTCGAAGCAAAGGGAATGAGTTTATGCACTGTATAATATACGCTTTTAGTTCTCATTCGAAGATATTATGAGTAGGTTGTATTTGTGTGTGTGTGCGTGTATATGCCGAACAAAAATAAAAATATTTTTAAACAAATTGTACAACTATTGATGTTATAATTAGGATTTCATTATTGTTAAACAAATTTGAAATTATAACTATAGTTGACTAATATAATCCTATAGTTACATGTAGCACAACAAATACAGTAATGATAATATTATAATACAATATTCTATTGTCCCATAAAAACGAACGGTATAATAATGGTACGCATCTATCTATATATGATATTTATAGTCATATTATATCATGATAATTACTTAAACCAAATCCTTTAATTATAAATTATAAATGTAAATCGATTAATAACTAAATGTGTACTTATAATATTAGTACAAATATATATGTATAAACCGTACACAATACAAATTCTCCGTTTGCTTTACATATTTATCGAACACAATACGGGTATTTTCGTGTAATTTTATACATAAAATATTATATTATACAAGGTAATTTGCCAAACATTTTCATCCCCATTTTTCCTTCAGTAATGCATTAATTATTCTAATTATAATTTTTGGAATTTTATAGTATGATAAAAAGCCATTATTTCAAACACTTTTATTTTATACGAAGATGTACATTAGCTAGTTAAAAAGCTCATTCTACACATAATGAGTTCTACTGAACGCAAATTTACTATATCGTATGTTTATAAGCCGAAGACAATATATGCAGGTGTGGCATCCTCTTAAGTAACGTTTAATATGCCTAAACCACTGTAGCTAGTGCGCAATAAAAATATGAGTATTATGGTGTATTTTAACAAAAATTGTAATTATTATTTTATAAAAAATTTTAAATTGCACAACAATCTCTATATGTGTGACTTAGCCCCCTAGGTTAAAATTAAAATGGTTAATCGATTAACTTATGCACTGTGTACGTTATTAATATTAACTACACAAAACTTAATTAATTCAAACAAAATGTTTCTATTATAACTTGCCCATCAGACACAATTGGTTTTTATACCATTCAAATAAAAGTGTTCTGTGGCAGCTAGTATACAATTTTTTTTTTAAATGAGAATCATCCTTTATTACCGTACATTTTTAAGTAAATGACTTCTTTTAAAATGACGATGTATTTAAATAAAAATTAAAACGAGTTTTTGAGTTTTTAAAGTGCATATACATTATACATGTACTGAGAATAAAATATAAGATAATATAATCATAAATAATCATTTTAGGTTAAATATAAAATGCAAGTAGTATTTAATAGAACTTATTATACTCAGACACTAAAACCATTCAATCAAATAAATAAATAAGTACTACAGTTATTAAAATTATATTGAACAGCACGAACTTTATACACCAAAATCATAAACGAGAATAGCGAGATAATATTCTATTCTGACCAACAATGTATATATATAATATATTTTATACATATATATTAGGGACATGCAGGAATATTGTATACTACTAACACAGAGAACAAAACAATAACAAGACAATGTTTCTAACCTTTGTGATTTCCCTGTAGGATATACGTCATAGTATTATCTAACTATTGCTTACTATATAGCGCACTACACACGAAAGCAGGCAACCTGTACAGTGTACACAGTCATTCATAATAATTTAAGTTTAATTAAAACGCCTATATCGGTGGATATCCAAGACAAGCAAAATGTGTACATAAAAAAAATTATATTTGAGAGGAAACTCGAATCGTCGAACCGTTTTCTGAAAAACAGATGTTACAACAGAGAAAATTACAGCTCTGAACACTATCAAATGCTTGACAGAGATAAAAGATGGAAAAATTAAGAAAATTAATTTGTTTTATGGTGCATTGCACCATGGCCAATTATTATTTCTAATTATATTTCTATTCGATCGCTCTTTGACTTGAATTTTACTTGACAATGGACAAAAAAAAATTAACATACCCCGATCTAATAAACAATAATTATAATAATAATAATAATAATAATAATAATATTGTGATGTGCATTGCGACAAAATCTTAGCGAAACAACTCTAATTTGTATCTGAGAACTTCATCATTACCGTTGAAATCATAGACATAATATACAAAGATGTTTTTATTTATATGTCACGACTATATCTATTTTTATGAACAAAACGAGTCTCACATTTCCAAAAGATGACAACAGCAGAAGGCATTAAGGTATAAGATGCACATCACTCACACTTATATAGCTATTCTCACAGCCTACACACATAAATTCACCCAATGTATTGTGAATTCACCTAAATACATAAATCTAATGGCCGAAAACTCCGCTAAAAAATAATATTATCAAGACTATTATTGGTTCGTATAAGCCATAAGTTATAAAGATTGCAGGCATGATAAAGCAATTACAAGGTTTTACCGAACACGTCAGTTTTATGTTGTACTTCAATTAATGTGACCGCATCATTAGTTATTCTATAACATAATTTGTATGACATTTTATGACTTGAAACTGCGATTTATACTTAATTATTATTTTTAGTATTTTATTTTTTTTGTATCATAAATTCAGTATCTGCAAACGTAATATTCGTTCATTAGTTTTGTATAGTCCCATGTATAAAATAGACAAGTTTTATTTTTATCATCATACAACTAACAAAAAAAAAACGGTTGAAAACAATAGTGGCGTTATTGTGTAAAAAATGTTCAACTTACTTTAAATTATTTTTGAACCTTCAACTACAGATGAAAGTAAATAATGAAAATCCACAACCATGAACTTTGCAGTGGACAAATGATTCAGAGCAAACAATTATTATTCACATCAATTTTCAAAAGCAACTGAAAATCCACACGAAAAACAAAGTAAGGTTTCAATTAAAAGTTTAGATGTTCAGTCTACTAGTAAATTGAAATCACTGATTTGAAATACGCTAAAACAAATGCGTAAAATGCACATCGTAGTATATTGTAAATCCTTTGTACCAACAAATATAAACTGTTCACGCAAAGCTTTAGAAATTTATACAAGCTAAAAATAGTTTCCAAAATAATAAATTTAAAAGAAGACAAGATTTAAATTATAAATAAAAATTATTAAAACGGTTTACAAAAATAATATAATTTTAAAGATAATACAACGATAAATAAAATTAACTTGATTTTATAAATTATGAAATTAATACGTAATATAAATATAAAAACAACAAAATAAACTATAGAAGAAAAAAAAGAAATGTCTTCACTGAGTGTCCTCTAGTCCTCTACAAAGTAATACTATGTAAATGATTGTATATTATTATAAAAGTATATATAAGCATCCGGTACCTATATGGATGATGTTTATGTAATATATTATGGAAAATTACTATTTTAGATTTTTAGAATGCTTTAGTGGCTTACAATAAGGTTATTCTAATCTATTATTCACAACCTCTTTGTAAGTTGTAGGTTGAAGTTATATATACATGCTTCTATAACCGATATTAATTATAAAAATAATATAAGTTAGGATCATTATAAGAGTAATAATATCTTATTATGTCGATACTTCTAATTTATCATAATAATTATAAAAGCATATTGTATTTCTTTAAAAAGTTCAATTTAGGCAAACGTCTTCTTCCCCACCACCCAAAAAAAACATTGCCTAAATATGTCTCTGGTATTACCTAATTAATTAAAAATGTATTGTATTTAATAATGAAATAATAAGATCTTACATGTAATTACTGTTTAATTGCTTTGAAAAACTTTACGGTACTGGACGGTGCACGACGTAAGTGTTTAATTAATACACGAAGTAAGAAAGAGGATCCCTAACCAAATTACTAACAATTAGTTAAGTTGGTAAATGTTGGCTTACAAAACATAGTTTTCAAAGTTAAAGTAAATAATAAAGGGTAATAATATAAGGGTAATAGAATAATGAGAATCGGGCTGAAAGAAAAAATAGTTTGATGTGAATAATAATTGTCTTCAATCAATATACTAATTATATAGAACCTACGTTAAAATTTTATATAACTATAAAAGCTAATGGTCAAATTATAAATAAGTATAATAAATACTAAATCTGATAATACTTTTGTAAAACGGACTTAAATCCTTAATAGAAGCATTTTAATAACTGAAAAATAACTCGTTTGAATTTTGAATTAAGTAGGCATCATATACAATTTTTTTTTTAATTATCTACTAAATAATTTATACTTATATAAAAGCAGTTTTCATTTGAAAATATAGACATTTTTATCGCCATAAGATACTTCTTAAGTAATAAAATAATTTCAAGAATTTAAAAATATAATCTCAGTTTATTTAAAAAATTCCGAAAACCATAATTTGAATGCATTTTTTATTAAATGAAAAAGCGAGAGTTAGCATACTTGGTAAGTTACTCTGTATATATTTAGCTAAAAAAAAACTTCAACTGTACGTACATTTTAACTTTATTTATAATAATTTCCTTTATGGTTGTAAACAGAGGTAGTACGTTAAGGAAAAGTAGCCCTAACTACTCGTAAAATTATTTTGCGCAGCGTGGAGTGCACACTCATGAAAATATCCTGTAGATACGCCTATAAATATGTCGATATATAATATATATATAGGTATATTTAGTGTACATGTAAGACTGAACATCTCAAAATTGAGTTAAGAATTATTTTTAAAACTTTTAAGGTATGTTGTTGTTATTGGTACTTTATTCAGAAATCTGAACCAATTAACTTATAGCAAGTGGCTTTTCACAACAATGTATAACGGTAGATACACTAAGTTATTTTTCAACATAATCAAGTTAATTGGAAAAGTTTATAATTTATTGTAGTTTGTCTTTTTTGGTTGGATAACAATTTATTATTAAATTTGAAATTCATTATGTACGTATTTTTCTGTTAACATAGGTACTTGTAATTTAATTGTGGTAAATATAAATTTGGCTCCATGCCTATAATTCACCACGATATATTTTAGATAAACTAAATAATAATAATGATTCTTTTCTATTTGTTTTACAGATATTATTGTAAAATATAATTATTCTGTGTAAACACTGAATCTTAAAAGTCATTATTTCATTATTAAAAATCTATCCTACATATCCTAGTATATAAAAAAATTAACAAATTTACTAGAAAAAAAGGTTATTGGTTCTCATTTGAAAAAAAGTTTTTTGCACATAATGGCCCTTATATATGAATTGTATTAAAATCAAATTAGTTCTATATAACATATGGTCCTAAACTATACTCAGAAATTCCAAAAATCAAAATTTGATTAAACGCAATATAAAATAAAAACACGAGTTAATGTGATGACTGATGAGTCACCTTATACAAAATAGGTTATATACATTTGATATTGCAATAATTCCGCACACGTCCTTACAATCGGCTTTTCGGGATTAAGCATCGAAAATGTCTTCCAGATATAAATACGATTGTATGTCACACATATATATATATATAAACACAAAAATAGGTATCTCACTCTCTGAATTCAGCCAAAAATGAACTCCACAGCGGCACTTATACTCGTAAGCACATTGGCAAGTGTTAGTGCATAAAAATGAGACAAAATATTTTGGTGAATGCTGAATAAACAGACGTATAACTATAACCTATATAACTATTTATACATTACATATTTATATTGTATATCTATCGATAATATATCTATTTTATTATTATTTTATTAGTAAGGGTAATTTTATTTATATTTTCGAGTGCATAATATAAGTTTAATGCGCCTTGCATGACGAATGTGATTGATATGGCAAAATAACGTACCTATTTAGTTCAGTAGTATTGCACCAATTATTTCAAAATCATATTATAAGACATAATATTGTTCTTTCATATATTATGAATTTTAATAAAAATAGTCCAGTTGCATTAAAATAATAATAATAATAATAATAATAAAATAATTTTTTTTAGATTTTTGACGATATTTTATAAAAATCAATAGTTCATAGTGAATATTTTTTTAATGTCGTTATACTAAAATCAAAATTCGAATGATTAGTTACCAAATTTTTAATGAGGAATCATCATGTACTAAAGATAAAATATACATGACATAAAATACCTATAATATATTTAATATTATAATATTTATTTGTTTACGAAAAAGTTAAATAAGAGTTTGCATAAAACAGAAAGATTAGGTGATGATAGAAAATAATGCTCTTTAATTGATTTATAAATATTATAGTATTTATTAATTTAATCTATTATCATCTTTTACAATGTTTAATTATCATCTGAATAATATATAATAAAAAATCATGACTAAATAAATATTAAAATATTTACTAGTGTTAAAAATGATTCTTATATTTAATAAACAGAAGTTCCACATTCCTCAAATGAAACGATAAATCTTAAGTATTCAAAAATATTATTAGTAAGTAAGTAATAAGTATATTAAAAAATGTAAAAAATCAGATTTTGGATTACTGCTTATCGAAGAAAAGTAGAAAGTGAACATGCTTAATGAATTTCTCTTTATAAATTAGGTACACATATTTATTCTATTATATTGAACGAATAAAATATAGCTATTGTATAATATGCTTATAATCAATCACACTGCATAGCATAACACATACGAAATATAACTTTAATTTTGAAATTACCGCTCTTTCTTGTAAATAATTGATGATGGAAATTATCTTAAAAATAATAATATTATAAAAATGTATAATATAAAGCTCTGAGAAAGAAAATTGTTCGTCGGATTTTAAATCAAATTAAATAAACAACAATATCATGAATTAAGTTTACGTTCGTTATTTCCTAACGTCCTATTATATGGGTAGAAAGGTTGCCTATTGATTATATTCGTTTTGAAAATCGCAAAGAAGTTTTTGCGATGTGGGTTTAATAATAAACAGGTAACTGTTCTTATACCGCGCTTTACGTTATTTTATTTTATTCGAAATTCGGTATAAAGCAGTTTTATTCGGAAAATGTAATACCAAGAATAATGATAAAAACGCAACCGCACAACGATATTTTCTGATACCATAATATTCTCTCCCATCTATATTTGTTGTACAAAGTCACGTACCTATAAAAAAAATTACCAAAAAATATTTATAAAAAATTCGAAGAACACTATAACTAATAATAAAATAAATGTATACATTTTTAAGGCATAAAAGGAGAAGTGTGAAATAACGTGAATAAACACGATCATCCAATTAAATGTAATGTTTATTATTCAAAAAAAATATATCGCTTGACAAAATAATTTTTAGGGGCCCACGCTGCCCACAAATATTTGTTTAGCTCATATTACTAATAAGTAATAATCTATTGTTACGAGTAGTTGTAGTGTTCTGAATACACCTCGATATGTTGTGAATAAATTTTACCTATATCTATTTATTCGTAAATCTTAACACATTATTAAACAAAATATAACATAAATTACATTATTTGCATCAATTTTTTGCCCAAAAAAAAAAAAACAAAAAAAAATGCAAACGTCATTTATATTTAAATTTGTTTTCATGCATTATATCAATTTAATTAATACTGTAACCATTTAATCATTGGACGGCTCCTTTCTGTTTACTTTGTGTTTGTTACGTATATTAAATATAGCATATATATATATATATATACAGTATACGTTATCGACTATAGTGTATAAATTATTATTATTATATCTCATACACACATCACATCTTAGTACCGCAATATAGAGAACAGACCAGAACAACGTACCTATATACGTTTACTCATCATACCAACGCCAATTTACCATACCTAAAAGGTAGCCTGGTGACGTTTTTTGAAATCTGAAACATCAAATTTTAAGTAAATATAACTATTAAATTAATATTTTTATGTGTTGAATTTATTATATGCTTATTCGGGGGTGATTATACTAAATTATCGATAAATATTTTTCGACTAAAAAATTTAAATAATAAAATCTTTTTTATTTTTTACTTTCAAAACATTATGTTAAAGGTAAAACCCGGTAACAACGCCGTGTCCCAGAAAATCTGAAATGATTGGCCACCATAACTTAGAATTTACTACCTGAGAACGATGTAATATAGCTATTCATTTTTAAAAATAAAATATTTATCAACTTACTCTTTATGTAATAATATTATAATTATAATAATGAATATATATGTACATCTCGAATATCTGTGACATATAAATTACATTTTCAATTTAAATTACAATGAATAAGTTAAGTATAATGTATACCTATATTTATTTTATATTTATCTTTAGTCAATAGGATATACTTGTATTTCTTAAAATATTATTAAACGTGTATGTATTACATTAATTATAAAATTTATTTTAGATTTTGTTTTACAATAATTATTTTAATTGCATTAAATTCTTTTCTAACCATTATTATAAAAGAATAGATTATATTATGTATAAATAATATATTATATTATAAATACCATATACGTATGATGTATTGTTGTATTCACAGTTTTAAGGTAGTATATAAAAAGATGAGTTTAAAAAAAATATACTAATAAAAACTTTGAAGCCTTTGTTAATTGTTATAGTAATAATTATCTAATTTAAATAAAATTCTCTCCGATCCAATAATTTACTTAAAATATTATAGGCTTATTTCTGTAATTTATAAAAAGTGCCAGACAAGAAAAAACATTAACGACCATCTTAATTCACTTTATGATACAGATAATTTGTATACCTCTGCCATAGGTATTAGTAGTTTTAGTTATTTAAAATACATAATGTTGGAGATTAATGAGAATTATTTTGGAATCGATAAATAAATTATATATATATATATATTATCAAATACATAGGCTATTTTATTTCTAAGTTATTATTCATTTAATTTAATTTAATTACATTTTACATTGGCCCAACAAAATTAAAATAAGATAGCATAAGACAATATTAGGTTATTATTAAAATAAGAAAAGAAAGTCTTAAGACGACGCTATACCCGTATATGTTGTCTTTGTCTTATACACGTGTAACATAGCTAAAAACTGTTTTGTGCGAGACAACTTTACTCTCTCGATATTTATATCAAAATTACCAAAATTTTAAATCGCATTGAGAAGAACTTTACCTATGTTGTAGCGTTTTAATTTTTTGATAGTGGTAACCAATAGTTTTTAATAATTAAATGAAAAAAATCTTAAGTTCTCGTACCGATAACTTTAATCGTATTCATGTTATCAAAAAAATTAAAACGCTACGTCACAGGCATCCCAATGGGATTTATAATTTTGGTTGTTTTGATTAAAATATCAAGGGAGCAAAGTTGTCCCGTGAAAAACAGTTTTAGCTATGTTACGCGTGTATAAGACAGAGACAACACATACGGTTATAGCGTCCTCTTAATTTATAGTTAAATTAGAAAATATTTATTTAATTTTACTCATTAATTTTTAATTTTAACATTTTTAAACTCATTATAAAGTTACCTCGTTTAGAGAGATTCCCAATATCATAGAATACATCATTTTCAGTTTTTTTCATATGTCAATTATGTATTAGGTACTCATTTATTGTTCATCATAATATTAAAACAGATGTGAAATAAAAATGTAATCATTACATCTTTGTAAAACTTATATCTATTTTCATCACTCCGCTTGGATTCCAAAATAAATGATTATTTGAATATATTATTTGTATGACATAATTATTTAATACATAAGTGCCTATACTGATTTAAACTTTTTAATACTTACAACATTATTCCACCAAAAATGTTCAGAAGATATTTGCACCAATAACATAAGCTATCCAAATATTGAACGTTTTTGGCAAAATTAAACAGAAATAAATATAAAAAGTTATACATTTAGCTGTCAAAAATAATAATGATAATTTTAAACCAATACAAAAAAAAATTTAGTTTTATTATTTTTAGAGTATACGTACGTAATATATATTTTTATTTTATACCCATACAATATTATTACAATATTAAGAACATAATTTACCATTTGATGTGAATAGTTAAATATATAGACTCTTATCGCGGGTTTCCATTTTTCTAGACCCATTGAGTAAGGACTCCAGACTTTCCCTAACTATATTTCCACTGGTTTTACGTACCTAACACTAGTTTAAGTACACAAATACCTAAGAAAATGTAACTTAACAGAATATTTAATAAAAAAAAAAACAGAACATCTATCACTATAAACACGTCTTAACCTAACAGAAATGTTGGATAAAAAAACTGATTGTTTGGTTATTGATTAACCGATGATTAAAAATGACATTAATTACATTAATTATACATTTTTATAACTTATACTTGATTATAACCAGTAGATTATGCATATTGATATTCGATATTTAAATATATAGTTTGAAAAGTTACAATAAATATAGGTATCTAAATGGCTACACATATAATTAATTGAATCTATTAATATAAAAGTTTCGAGATTCAAAAGTACTCAATTATTACCTAGCTATTTCTGAATTATTTAGTTCCTACCTAAGTAATAAAACAAACTAAAATAAACGAATATGAGAATAAAAAAAAATATTTTAAAATAGTGTCGATGTTGATATAGTGTATCAATAATGTAAAATGTATAGACTAATAAATAATAATTAACTTTTCAATCGAAGCCTTTAATAGGTAGTATAATCCTAATAAAATAAAAAATAATTATAATACAATTTGACTATAACCTAACTATGAAAAATACTAGAAATGTTACATCGTAAGACATACCTAATAGGTACAATAAGTGGGTATTACTTTAGTTTTTGAAAGTTTGATTGACAATAGATCACTCCAAAGTGATTTTAAGATAATAACACTTATAAAAATGAATGACAATAACCTTTATGATACCTGTGAGATTAATTCGTCATCAAAAAGCTCTCTTTAATTATCATAACAGGTATTTTTTGCATTAAGTCACTTCAGTGTATTATCAATCAAGGTGTGCGTTTTTTTTCTAATTTTAATGAGATATAAATATATCTAAATATCTTAATATATTAAATACCTTTAAAACTATTCTGATTATGAGCTTTTTTTCCTTAACAGAACGGAAAACCAAAAATGCTGTTAAAATATTTAAGTCAGATAGGTAGTTAGAAGATAATATAATATTAAATAATTATTTTAATTATTTTTTATTCTTAAATAATGATTATTATTAGGCTTACGAGTATACGTTGTGTATTTAATTAAATTATGTTTTAAATGTATTGTTGTATTAATATTAAAATACGTGTTTTAAAAAATATTGAATATAATATTTAGATGTAAATTTTATAAAAAAAATCACTTTAATTATGCGTTATTCGGTTGTTCATTTAATAATAGGTAGTTTCCTACCAATCTAGATACAATTATTTAAGTGTCGTGTTAACAACTTTTTATCGTATAAATTAAATTATTCGACAAGTTATATTTTAAAATAAAATCGCGTGACAGTAACCTATTACCTATTTTATAAGTACGCACCTATAATTTGCAAACTATAATCAAACAATTAACTTTTTTTATTTTTCACAATTATATGCTACCTATAATACCTGTTACATATACATGTATAATTAAATAATAACGAATTTACAGTAAAATGTATCAATTTAAAATCTACGCAGTTCAGATGTAAGTATTTACATTAAATCTATGTTAATAACAACTTTTATCAATATTTTAATCGAGGTAAACACATCTTTATAGTATCTGCTATTAGAAGCTTATTTTTCTCACGTTTATTTATGCCAAGAAATTTGTAAATGAGAGTGGGTCTTCTATTAAGTAATTCGTAAATTGAGATTACACACTGTTTATGGTGAACATGAAGATGTGCTTTAAAAAAAATTTGGCAGGGGGACTCAAAACTAATCAAGTACGTACTTACTAAATATTATATTTTATAATATTTAAAAATGGTTTATATTTTTTATTTGTAACAATTAACAATCTTGTTTTAGTTCTTTCTTTCTTTCTTCTTTCAAATCATCATCATAGTCAGTGTTACGTATGTGCTATACTGTGTATACAGAAAATCATAAATCTTAGTGGGAGCTATTATTTAGTGGGGAAGCATCAACTCGACGAATTGCACAGATAAATATATAACAAAGCAATTGAATTTGTATTAAATATAATTATTCAGATAAATCATTTATGGTTAATATAAATTAAAATAAAATTCTCATATGGATAATTTATTTTGATACAGTAGTTTTTCGGATATGTCTCAACGCGGAATACTGGTATTAAATACTTGTTAAAATCAATTCGAACATTTGATGTTATCTGAAAAAATTATTTTTATATAGTAATACCAACACAATGACACTTGTCCAGGGACGTCATTAAGAAAGGACGAGACAATAAGACATTCCGTTCCGCGTCTCTTACTTTAAAGCTTTTCAAAAAATGCTTAATTTTTTATAGTGATTTTTTCTGTAACTGAACTTTTTCTCTTTATATCAATGATTAATAAAACTGTATATATATTATGAATGATTCCATATAAATATTATAATAGTATTACTAATAATAAATTAAATAGTTACATTTTCATATATTAATATTTTATTTTATTATCTCGAAACAATACAACACTATAACGGTTATGCATTATCACAGTTACTGGGAACTAACCTTTTAATGGTTAAAATGTAATCCTTGATCTCAAGGATTTTGTACCTGTTGTCTCCGTTATGCTGTGCATTATTTAGTTACACAAAATATCGATTTTTAAGTTTAGGTAAATTTTAAGTCCATTTTCCTTGTTGTTTAATATTAACCTTAGGAAATTGATAATTCAACATAATATAAAAAAAAAAAAAAACAACAAATAAATATTTAAACTGTAGATATCATAATACAAATGCATAATAGTTTCTTAAAATGTTATTGGTAATCAAGAAAAATTGTAGCATAAAGTGAAAAATTTAATTTGTTAAAATGGACACTCTATACAATTTATAAATATAATATTATCAGTGTGAGAAATTTAAAATAAATCTAAATTGTTTAGATAAATTTATTAATATTATTTGTATTAAAGAAAAATGTTCTTAAAAAATTGAGCTTACCGTATTTACGGTAGGTATAGTCTGTTTATTGAATGTTTATATAATATTTTATGCAATATTTTTTATTAGGTACCTACAATATTTTAAGAAAATATTAAAAAGTTAAATTTATGATTAATATGATATAAACAGTTAATTTTTTATTATATAAGATTAAAAACATATCGCCATGCGTCCGTGCATATTACATTATTACCCATGAACACTTATAAATATTATAAATTAAATTGAAACTATTTTTCAAAAAAGAATTAATGTTATACACATTTAAAAATTACAATTGTATGCTATATTTATGTTATTATTTATTATTAACTATTTTATAACGCAATTATAATTGATTTAATTTCAATGCTATAAATATAAATTATGCATAATAAAATCGTATAAAATTGGATTTAAAATTAACCATAACCCAAAATTTGTGATACAGAACTAATAGAAACTTATTTTTTTGTAAGGGATAAGTCCGAAACGACGCTACGCTCGAAACACGATCGTATGACCGTGTCGAATATATTATATGTACGCCGAGCCATTGTCCCGGATCGGCGCGAAACAGTAAATAAAAAACTGCGTCTTACACATTTGGCTTAGCAGGTTGAGTCGCAGTAACGGCCGGCAAACCGATTCCATGATCAACAGATCGTGAACGTCATCCAGTACTCTAATTTATTGTTGTGGGCCTCGGAGGCGGCGGAGACGCGGTCATACTTTCGCCACACCGGGGGGTGAAACGAACAGCAATACGGTCGTAATCACCGGGTTAACTAGCCCCATCGCGTTGCTCAGCATTTCAAGTAGATTGCTAAGACTTTTTTTAATGAATATTCTTGACAGTCATAATTGTATGTAACTTTATTGTAAAGCATTTGGAACTTGGGTAGGCACTCGCTAGTATTTAAACATTTTTTTAAAAATCGATGAGTCGAATGTTTTAAAGTACTTAACTACTTTTTTTAAAAAAAAAAATAGATAATATAAATAATTATTTTTAAACATAATTTTCTAGTTGGTAAAGAATAATAGCCAATAGGTATTATATTAAATACCTATTAGTTATTACATTTTTTTCTTATCTTTACAAGATATTACACAAGGACAACTTCCTATATTAAATTGTAAAATTGACTAAAGATAAAAAAATATTGACAAAACCAAATTCAATATTGTATAATGATTAAATTTCCCATACATACAGACTATTGACTTATCAATTATCACAATCGTAGGAAATCATATAATAATAAGCTCGGAAAAATAATTACATAATTATATACAGTAACAATTTAAATTATTTTTTACTTGAAAGTACCTACCTAACTGAAATATCGAGTTCGAGTAAAAGTATTTTTGAGACTATGAGACTAGTATTCATTTTTAAATATTTTTTATATACCTACATTTTTTATAACATAGCGTTTAGATAATTAATAATTAACTAATATTATTTACTTGATTAACATCTAATCATTTGATATTTAATTTTATTGTTCAATCATAATTAATAATTGTATGAGAGTTAATGTATTATTATTTTTTGAAATTGTGAAATTCGTGGCTTTAAAATATATTGTGTTTTAATTAATTCTGATATACCTACCAACACATTTGAATCAACTTTTGTGATATATGTAAATATCATAAGTAAACGTCATTCTTGCATATATAGCGAATAAGCTATTATATGACTATACATTATTAAAATCAATATAACATTTATAGCAATATTATATCGTATAGTTCAATATTTTTTATATACAGACATACAGTATATGATTTAATTTATCTTTTTGGCTTATTGTTTTAAAATACGTCTAAGTATACGTATATGTATTTTCTTGCATAACTATTTTTTTCTGCCCAATTGTACCCTATTTTATACTTGAATGACTACCTATAATATAATATTCATAGGAAATAAATGGACCGGCCAGAGATTCCAACATCGTTATGAATAATTCACTTTAATTAACATTATTTTTCTCTGGCTTTTTATTTTCTTAAAAACAATGAAGCTCTTCTAGTATATTGTTTACAAAATACAACATAATAACAGGTGATAATGAATATTTTGATAATACAATAAAACGAACAAAAGTTATTTTTTTTTTTTTTTTACAAGTAGGTCAGGACCGAAAGAATTAATGACAGCTTAAACTAAATAGATGAGTTATAGAAGATTTCGAACGTACCGCATTGTTGTGTAAATCTAAAGTCACCATGTGGAAGTATTTAATTAATTAAAAAACTTAAAAAGTCAATACATCAACGTAGGTACCTACGGACCGTAAATAAGTAGTTCGTGGTATAAATAGCTTAACATTAGGTACTCTAGCTAAATATTGTGAAAGTTTCATTATATATATCTATAAGAAATAATAATAACCATAATATTCGTAATGTCGTAATGGCGAAAAATGTCAAATCTCATTGATAAATACATTTTGTATTATAACAAAAACAGAATAGGAACGCTCATTCTGCTAACAGTGCTAACATGTTAACTTGCGACCGTTCGATAATTTTCCAAAAAAAAAATTCGGGAAGCGATAGTTTTGGACAATGTCACCAATCGGGACATTGTTCAATAACACACAAATTTTTTCAATTATAAAAAAATGAAATTTGGAAGGCCGATAATTAAAAACTATACACATTTGATTGACAGTTAAAAATTAAACATGTATTGTTATTAAAACAAATTGTCGTAAAAATAATTCAATAGATGAGATTTTATAATTTTAATAATACTAGCTAGTACTAACCTAATTAAAAATAATTGAATATATATAATGATAATAAAATATGTATAGTAGATATTACTTAGATTGGAATAAAAATAATTGATCCTAATGTTTTCAAATATTTAATTCATTTCATTTCATTGCTAATAATTTTGTGATTTTGATTAAATATGATATAATGATTATTAATGTACAGTTCTAAACGATAATATGATTTGCTATGATTTTAATATGTGTGCTTTAGGTATTAATACATATCAGTGTGCGCGGTATTAGATGGTTTGATTTTGGAAAAACTGTGTGCAGGAATTGATGTATAAAAATGTGCATATTTGAACGACGACCTTTTTTTGAATGTGTGTGGTTATGACGACCGCCAACAACCAACAACCCGAAACGTCGTGCATTTCAGAATAAACAATAAACATAAAGTGGAAATAAATAACAATAATAATAATAAAATACAACTTACGACACAATAATAGATATAGAGAAAAATTTCGTTTAATCTTAAATACAAATTCATTTAATTCTGAGAAAACTCCAACCGGTGTAAAACTTGGTCAGAAAAAGAAAATAATTAGAGATAAGATTTAATATCTTACCTAAGATGGTGAAACATAAAATCATCCTGTAAATCTCTGTCCTGTGACATTTATAATGATAAATACATAAACCACCAACTGACAATCAAAGCGACTCTGGACGGCCATTGAACAATATTATATCGATGTCAAGTTATGACAATATTATTTTATGTACATAACTAGATATATATACCTCACATAATTTATTTACCTGTTTTTTTACGCAAAACATCGTCACCCGTACACGGAGAGCGCATTTAGAGCGGTGTACCTCTACTATACGGTATTATACAAAAATGTCAGAGGAAAAAATGTCCACGGTAAAAATGTCCGGAAAAAATGTCCGAAACCAATAATGTCCTTGGTAAAAATGTCCGAAATCAAGAATATCCGAGGTGAAAATGTCCGAAACCAAGAATGTCCTAGGTGAAAATTTCCGAAACCAAGAATGTCCGTGGCAAAATTTAGTTAAAATTGGGCAAAGAGATATAGGACAACCTCCGGCAAAAAAAAATATATATTAATATGCAAGAAAAATTTTAAAAAATTTGCAAGAGTATAATAATAAAGAAAGAAGTATAGAAAACTTTTTAAAATGTATATCGTTGACATTCATAAATTTTGAATTAGGCAATAATTATCTGGGGTTTTTTTTGGACATTTTTATAATCAATTTTTTTATTTATTTTTATATTCAATAACGAAAGAATTATTAATTATTTTTTTAAATATTATAATCAATGTTGTATAAATACACTTTTCATATCTGACTACCGCAATAATGATATAATTGTTTATTTTTTTTTTAAATATTATTATAATCAATGTTGTAACGAGGTCTTTTACTTAGTTTATTTTGGACAATTTTACCATGAACATTTTTGGTTTTGGACAATTTTACCATGTACATTTTTGGTTTTGGACAATTTTACCACGGACATTTTTACCTAGATTCCTATTTCCTACTATACACAGTCACGTCATACACACTATAAATAAAGTTTGGATATGATAAATAACGGGATCTGTGATGTAGAAAAATATCATCACTATTGACACTATTAAAAATGGGGAGAGAAAATGTTGGATTATAGCGAAACGTACGTGTGTGTTGATGGCTGATGCGGTAGCCTGAATATAGGTATGTGTATGTATATAGTTTTTAGCTGGGAATCTGAGATAGACGGGATAGTACGTGCGTATTATCGTAATCACGAAAATACGAGATACTTCAATAATTATTTGTGTACGGATGCAGATCTGTAACCAGCTTACCAGCGTACGTATTACCATTCTGCACATGAAATAAAACCCATGATAAGTCCGGCTCCATGATTGGTCTATATACATTTGGTGTGAAAAATTAAATTATCACAGACTTATTATTAACTTAATATGGTATATGTACTCGTAATATTATGATAACACACAGTCTGATATTTAATTACATTTCATAGCAGCCAATTAGCAGGGGAGTAATTAATAAGGGGTGGTTGATCAATGATCATGGTAGGTATGTATATTTAAAAAAAAATCCCAGGAATCTACTTAAAAATATAAAACTTTGTCCGTTGTTTAACTAATAGAAAAACTCAGCAATAATGTATATCTAAATATATTAAATTATTATTATTGAATTGAATATTTAAATATAATAGGTATTATTTACTTTTGAAATGAGATATAAATATATTCTTACATATTTCCATAACCGTATTTTCAAATGGTTAATTATTTAATTTACTCATTAATTACGTAGATACACCTTTAGGCTTTAGTTGATTAATTTGATTACCTAGTAATAATAATATAAATACCTAATAACCATTCATGTCATTATTTGGTAATTTCATATAGGTACTATTACTTTTCATACAAATCTCGAAATAGTTGATTAAGTATAATATAAATAATATGGTAGGTACAAATTTTTTATTTTATTTTACTAATTAAAGTAGATTTTAAGAACTTAAAAAATACTTCGAATAATCTATTTACACCTAGCTATAGGATTCTAGTGGTTATTAAATCCAGAAGCAAATATAGTCGGAAAGAAATCCCAAAATTCAAGTCACTTCCATTTCAATGTTTTCATTTGTATTTATATCTATTTTTTATAGGCAGCATTGTGCAACGATATATATATATATCGTGTCGTCGCAGGCGGAGGATATCACTATAAATACTGCAAGTCGCGGTCGCGTATTCCTCCAACGTTTCGTGTAATTTATTGCCGACGCGCGACGTGCTAAAACTAGCCTACACGGCTACACGACGGTACCTATTCAATCGTCGTATTTGAAGCTCTACTACAATATCCCGTTCGACCATCTTCACAATATAATAGTATGATGTAGGTAC
Organism: Rhopalosiphum padi; assembly: GCF_020882245.1. Lineage (NCBI taxonomy): Eukaryota > Metazoa > Arthropoda > Insecta > Hemiptera > Aphididae > Rhopalosiphum > Rhopalosiphum padi. Next base: position 73,242,280 of record NC_083598.1, read on the forward strand.
GTTTGCAAGTTTATCTGTACTGTTACAGCTGAACACATATTTCTATAGATTTGTCTTATCCGAGACGCATAAGGCATAACGAATTAGCAAATATATTTCTCAGTTTCTCACGGCCTGTCGTCTGTGCGGCTGTGCAAGTGTGCCCAGGGCCTGATTTAGGCATTTTATGGCCTTAGGCAAAATAAAAAATATGGCTCCTTATTGTCAACAGTAGCGTATATAGGCATATAGCAATACCCCCCTCGACGAATGAGTTGTACAGAACAAAATAATAATTTATTACAATTTAGTCTTTACCTACTTATACATTTTCACAAACATAATGATAATTTTATACATTTTTTTTACCTCTACAGGATTTCTTTTGTACCTATTATTTTCATTTACATTTTACGCTGAAAAGGATTAATTATTTTATTTTTTTGAAATATTTCATGTTTCTTATATTTATTTTATATAATGAATAAATGAAAGTAGTACTCTAAAAAAAAAAAAAGGTTCATAAAAATCCGAGGCCTTGTAATAACGGAGGCTATAGGCAGTTGCCTATCCTGCCTAATGTAAATATGGCCCTGAGTGTGCCGATTTTAATTTGTTCGACTGTAAAAGTCAGATCTGTTGTCTAAGATGGCCTAGCTAAGATATAAATAATATGGGTTCAAAAAGTCTACGTGTAATGTGTGTATGCCCAAAATCATAAATGAAAACTAGTAAAAACTGTTTTGTGATCGAGTGTAAATGCCGTGAAAGTGAATATTATATTCCGTTCACGTCAGACGAACGACTACGATAGTACGATACAATATAATAAAACATAATTTTATTTTGGATTTAACGCATAATATTATACGACTGACCGCACTCGTTAAGAAAGAATTATATCTTTGATACTTAGGTATAAAAATGTATAAATCAAAATAATAACATTCGATTTAATACAAGTAACTATTCCATTTTTTTTTCGTTGTTTATGTAGGTACATATTATGAAAATTTTAATTTCATAAATAATATTAAATTTCGTTATACATTCATAACATTGTAGTCATCGCCAATCGATCATCTTATTATATTACAATAATTTATCAATAAGTAACCATTGCAAACAACATTAAATTATTCGACTATGACAATATTTTTTTTTCAATTTTATAACACGGAAAATGTTTAACTTTGTAATCAATTATTTATATTTTTTAATTTTTGGGTTATAGAAACTTGCGGTTGGCGTCAAGAGGGCCATATTACATTAATAATAATATCAGACGCTAAAGATTTTCAACTTTTATACGGACAGCGAATTCTTGGTATCGTACACCAATTTTAATTGTTCACACCTTTGTTTAAATTGTATAAGATCATTAATTATACGGTACACTTATAATGGTTTATGACTATTATTGAATCATTTATAAAAAAAAATCCTTTTAAAAAAAATATCGTTAAATCAACAATAATTAAATATAAAAATGAAATGAACGTTTATTAACCGATTCATGATTATTTTAGTAAACATGACATTAACGAATTTATCGCGAGAACGGCTGAACAGTTATAGAAGGAAAAAACGACAAGCATATTAAAATAATTTCATATACAATTTTATTTGAAACATTAACAATAACAAGTCCTATTAAGGAAAAAATAGTAGAAGATTCAAAAGTGTAAAAATACTAGAATATGTCTTAAATGTTTAATTGACTAAGATAGAAGGGATAGGTAACATTAATATTTTTATAAATATGAGACTTCGTCAGCCCTCAATTCAAGCATTGTATAATATATTAACCCAGTGGTTTTCAACCTTTTTGGGTCCACGGCTCCTTTTGATTTTGGAATCAAATATACGGCTCCCATACGAATAATGATAATAATAAAAACATATTGTTTACAATTTTATTATTAGTTTATACTACGGACGCTGCTCCTTTAATAATAACCAACGCCGCCCCTGGGAGCCGCGACGCACAGGTTGAAAATACACTACTGTATGTCTGTATTAACCTATACATGCCACTGATCGAGTATATTATTATGTACACATATATTATATAAATTGTATATAACACAATCTATAATGACTGCATATTATAATATGATGGTCATTTTTACGACGAAAAAACATAACGCAAATAACATTTATCGAATACATAGCGATTTGCTGCAATGTAACTACTCAAAAGTGAGTGAAAATAATGCAGAAGTCATTATTGGGACACGTCGCGCGAAATAACCTTCTTTTAAAAACTTATATTTTGTAGTTTTTATACCATTCTGCCCATAATTTTTTTAATTTTTTGCAAGGACTAAGAAACAATATAATATATTTAGAGAGTTAGAGCTATGAACCGTGGCACAAGCATCATTCCTACAACTGTATAATCAGATCAACTTATCAGATTATTTATTTAGAAACTTGATTACAAAGGAGATTTATCTATGTTTCAAAGGATAAATAAAAGAAATCTGTAAAATGTATACATTTACTAATTTACGTAAATTACATCTTTAGTTACAATTCAGACAATAAGAGGAAGATTCAAGATATTGAATAGTTTTAAGTTATAAGAGTAATTTATAACGTACAAATTATAAGATATTAGTATAATTACACAATACAATTATAGCTAATAGGTATACACTTTTACATTGGTAAGCGTATATGTTAACTTTATAAATATTATTTTTGATCTGTAAGGGCTCGAATTAAGATATTAAGACTGTTGTCTATCATATACATTATACATATTATACATACATCATAATTCATGATTAAGCTAGTAGGAACATATTACCTTATAACATATAAAAAGTTATTACAATAGAATATAATCATATAAAATTATCAAAAAGCGGCTATATTATACATTAATATATACATTATACATTTATATAAATTAGATATATGTCTGCATAAATTCTTAAATTTTTAAATTATTTTTTTCATTATTTATTTATATTACTTGCATATGGATTATTTAAACATAAAATATAAAATCTTAAATTTTCTATTGAAATAATATATTATATATATTGATAAATATGTTTCATGTTTTTTCTGCCTAAACCAGTTATAGGACTGGCTAAATAATTCCTGATTATTTCTGGTTTATGGATATCAGAAGAGGCTATAATAATTTACTGATGGATGATGGTTAATAAAAAAAATAAGTTATTAACAAAACTATTCAAGAGAATTAATGCTCATGTTGGAAGGCAAATATGTCCAGTGTTTACTTTCAAGACCATCAGTAATGAGTATATTCTTACAAAATTTTAATCTGATGAAATAACATACTTTTATTTGCGTTTTTTTTTTCGTTCATGGATTATCACATGTGTATGTAAATGCCCAGTTGTTCGAAATGCATCCCCGCATACAGGACATTTAAATGGCTTTTCACCTAAGATATAATAATAAACTCATAATTATACTTAAAATTTCATAAAATGTTGGTTTAAAAATATTTAAGCATACAAATTAGGTATGTAAGTAGTTTGATTAAAAAAATAATAACCAATTACCTGTATGCTGTCGCATGTGAACTTTCAAAGTTGAGGTGGTAGCAAATAATCCATTACATTGAGGGCACTCGGCTCTTTTCATCTTACCTGAATGAGTAATTATATGATATTCAAGTGAACTCTTAGTGGCAAATGCTTTGTTACAATCTGGTTGGTCGCATTTATATGGTTTGTCACCAGTGTGTATTCTTTCATGTCTTTCGAGATCAGCATTCTTTTTAAATATTTTTTCACAGAACTGACACACTTTTGGCGATGGTTTTTTGTGTCTATATTTAAAAAACAAATTTAAAGAAATTCTTAAAATTGGTATGGTAAAATAATACTTATAACTTACAATACTAATAGTTTTTTCTGCTGAATTAGTAGCTATATTTGGTACATATAAAACTTTTGGTTCAGCTTTACTACTTGCATGATTTATACTTTTCTTAACTTCATTACTAATACTATTCTTCTTTTTCAAATTAAATGTGCGCACATTTTTTTTTTTTTGGTCTAAAATTTAATTATACATTTAAATGAAACATTATTAAATAATAATACTATTACATATAACTTATAAGCTTACACAATCTTTTGTGAATCCAATTTAGATATTTTATCACCACATTTTTTTTTTTCTTAAAGGAAGCTATTTAACATGACACAGAATTAAGTATACATGTAAATCTTATATATCTATCTAATAAATATACTACCTTTTTAGTGGTTTCTTTTAAAACACTCAATGGTATTGATTCATTTTCTGTAGTAGTCATTTCAGGTCCCATCTCCTGAAATATAAAAAATACATAATATTAATAGTTACTTACTTCCAAAAAAAAATAAATGTAAAAGTTTAAAAAGTTTTATTATTAAGTAAATAAATATTCCAACAGATAAAGTGTTAGTTTTTAATTTTTGTTTGATACACTATAAAAGTTTCTATACTTTTTATACTTTTTTACAGAATAGAAGAAATTCATAGAAGGAACTTGAATTTAACAACTATAGAAAAACTTAAAATTTCTACAATATTCTGAATTTTCTTACTACCTAAACTTTAATTAAAAGCTTATTAGCCAATAAAAACTGGTACTCAAATTATTTCTTAAATTCAGACAGAATATATTAGGTAATATCAATAATTTCTATGTCAACATTATTCATTTAAAAGTATGGAAATTAAACAATACTAAGTATTGTTAATTTATACTTCAAACATCTAATAAATATGCTACCTCTTTAGTGGAATCTTTTAATATTGATTCATTTTCAATAGCAGTTATTACAGGTTCTATACTCTGTAATATAAAAATATATAGTATTAAAATACTTAACATAATATGTATAATAGTAAAATATAGAACAATTGTATTAATATCAAGTAAATATATATTCCAATGTGTAAGGTTAAAATAACTTTATACTTTTATTTATTTAAATAAAACTAAAAATTTAAAAAAGAAATTTGAGTTCAAAAAGAAGAACTCAACATTTATACAATATACATCATTTTCCTATAACAGTGAATTCTATTGAGAGCTAATTAATCAGAATAACCTAGGACCCATCTCTCAAATTATGACAGTATTGAGTATAATAATATATATTATATTATATAATATCAATAATTTATTTGTTAGTATTACTCATTTAATAGTATGTAAATTAACTAATGCTTAAAAATTTAAATTTATATTGTATATATTTTATAAGTATATTGCCTACTTTTATTGTTGTTTCTTTTACGACATTTAAAGCTAATGATTCATTTTCAGTAGCAGTTGTAACTAATTCCATTTCCTGTAACATAAAAACTCATAACGTTATTATAACTGATAAAAACTAGAATCCATTTTCCAAATTATGACTATACAGAGTGTAACAGGACTATATTGTAACATTTGTATTGGAAGATTGTCAAATAGTCTAATTACACCTTATATATATATATATGACATTAGTAGTTAATATATTACAGCCCTACTGTATGAACAATCATTAAACATTTAATGAATCAATAGTTAGCTAATGGTCTCTTAAACATAATTTTGTAGACCATGATTGATCCATTAAATTATATTGAACAATACAATTTTTTATGCAACCTAGCATTAGTGTTTTTGTTAACTGTTCTATTACATTTCTCAATACAACATATTTAAAATGGGAAACACAATACCTACTCAATATACCAATTTTTTAAAACCATCGGTATTGATAAGTTAAGTTAAAATTGCATATATGTATAAAAAAAAAATTTAATCACCTTAATTAAGTTCAGCAAACAACCATACAATAAGTAATGTAAATATAAATACTAATGTAGGCTAATGACCTAGTTGTTGAAACCTTTATACCTAATACAAAAAAAAAAAAAAAAGGGTTTTTTTAAACTCATTGAATAACAACCCAAAATCATTTAAATAAGTAGTGAGTAAATATTTTCTAAGTGGCTATCCTTACTAAAAATACAAATGTGAAAAGAAAAATTTTTAAATTATAATTGAAAAATGAGAAAATGTATAAAATTAATATGGACAAATAAAAATTGATTGAAGTACCTTCTATAAATTATTTTAATTATTTTAATAATTGAAACTAAACATTTTAATAGGAAGATAAATTATATTTTATTATCCCCTTGGTCTGACTAAGTGATGATTATTCAGTGAGCCAGTACATGTTATTTTATATATTATATTACATAGATTAATTATAATTTAACACAATTAATATAGAACACTATCATACTTTTATTATAATGGTTATTACATATCAAAAACTTTAAATTCAAATTATACGTTTTGTACTTTTGTCTATGGTTTTAATGAATTTAGTAATATTCTTTAAAATAAATTAAAAGATGAATACTAAAATACTAATTATCAGGACTATACAAATTGATTAATTTTTTTTCTTGAATCGATTTCATTTTCAATACAAACCAAACAATTATAAAATATTTAACTGTTATCAATTATTTTTGATCATTTAAATAATGAAACATTATAGTTATCTTAAGTTAAAAAGAGGCTTTAACCTTCTACCACGTGTGCGGGGTAATTTATTACCCCATGTTTTATAGGTATCGTATTATTTTTATCTTTATTAACTGAATGCTGTTATCTTATCTAGCTTCTGAGTATTTCCAGGCATAAAAATAATATATTATAATAATATTACAGCAAACTTTTCAACAACTACTCAAATGTATTAATTATTATGTATAATAAAACATTCTACAATACATTTTTGCTATTCATTGACATAAAACAATATTATGCATTTTACCAAGTGCACGAGGGTAGAAGGTTAAGTGCCTACTACTACCTTATCATCTATTCTATGCATAAGAATACAAATATTCAAAAAATAAATACTTGGGTTTGGACAATAGCATTTTCGATTGTTGATTGATCTTGTTTATTCTTCATAATAATATAATCTTGACCTATAGAACCAAATTAATAATTAATTAATATTTTTAGCTATGATAGGCGATACAACAATATTATACCTCTTTTGATTACTATAAATTAATATGCATTAACAATTTGAACTTAAAAATCAATTTTTTGTTTAGAAATAATTGATTAAAAAAAATAGTTGATATTACGAACAAATTTACTTATTATCATATTTATAGAGAAAAATATAAACTGTGTTCTAATATTAACTACAAATAAACTATAGTAAGAATCGGGTACATAGATATGCTATGTTACTTATGTGTTGATTTCTTCTTATTACTGCATAAGTGACCATAACATGGTTAATTTTATATTCAGATGAATCAATTTAACATTTCAATTAGAATAAATTTAACTTAATCAAACTTAAAAATAAGAATATTATCAAGGGCTTCACATAGATTTTTTTAATATTTGTATGATAAAACAAGTTATAAGTATTTTACACTTTTGAAATTTACAATTTCAAAATGATAATATTTGTACTTTTAAATTATATCGTAGGTAAGTTCAATTGAATATTAAAAACAACCGTAAAATAGATTCTTCTGCACATAAAAGTTATCATAGTATAGGTTAATAAGATAGCAATAATACATGCAGGAACACGAGAGTTCACTTACTATCAATTTTTAAATTGATTAGTTTATTGTTTCTACTATTTTTAACTTTATGGTAAAATTAACTAAACAAACCACCATAATTTTTATTTAAATTTAAATAATGATACTAAATATTTTACATTTAAAAGCTTTATAATATATAAATATATAATAAAAATTTAATACCATCTGCAAGAGAAAATGTCAAGTTTTCAATGTCAATGTGATCACTAGTTTTTATATTAGAAATCGGGCTTAAAATTTGATCAAAATGTTCACTTTCAATTAGATTTAATCCAAATTCACATTGAGTAGTAATTGGATCATTGCAATCCCTAAAAAATGTGTAACATTAAATGCATTAGAACATTTTTTAAACCAATATATTTAAAATTGTAATTACTTTAATTCTGTATTATTATCACCATTTTGCAATTCATGAGCTACTTCTTCAAGCCATTGTTCTAATTTTGAGGGATCTAAACATAAATATCATATAAATAATTAAATAAATGTAAAAAGGCAAATCAAATACATACTATTTGTTAAATTACTACAAAATATTTTTTCATGAATAAAAATCAATTGTCCATATTATGTACTTAGTAATTCATGCTATTTGATACAGGAATTGTGAAATACATTCTAGCCTAGAAGTTCTAAGTATATTTCAAATGGTAATTAGAATAAAATTTGCCAGGAAAACATAGAATAATGTTGTATTTGCAATACTGTCATTGAAAAATTGTATTCTGTAGATTTTTTTTTAGTAGTGGGTGAAATTATTTTTCATGGGTTTCTTTCTTGAAAGATTTTTATCCTGCAGTTAATTTAAAATATTTTCAATATAAAGATACTTTAATAAAGTAAAAATTGTATACCTATTAAAAAAAGTTGTGGAGGTACTTTTTCCAATTTTCAAAATAGAATAATATTTAAACAAAAATAGTCATGATATCCTCAAAAATTATGATTAAAACAATGAATTCTTTAAATTTAACTGTATATATTATGCATAAAGTTCCAAGAATAAAACATCTACAAGGCATTTACATTTAAAAAAAATGTTTTCTTATTAGAAGAAATTTTGTTTTTTTTTACCTTTAATTAAATGTATAGTTTCATCATCAACTGTTTCTATATTCTTTGTTAAATAATTTTGAACAGTTTTATCTAATTCTTTAGTTTTTAATCCATGGTAAACATTCATATGTTTACTAAGAGCATTGATGCTGTTGTAAACACAAGAACACATAGAACATTTATGAATTCTTGTTGCTTCTTTTGTAACAGCATGACATTTTTTCATATGATTAATTAAATGGCCTACAACATATCCAATGATGTTTTTTATTTATTATCTAAACGATGTATAAAATCTAAAATATATTCACACTGTTTAATGACCTTTTTGACAAAAACTCATTTCACAGAATTCACATCTGAATGGTCGTATTCCTTTATGTTTCAGCAGATGTCTATTTAATGAATTTTGTTGAGTAAAATATCTTGAACAAGAAGAGCACTACAAAAAAAATCCTATAAATTTCCAGAACAACAATCACATTTTAATAAGTTAATAAACAACTAACTTCAAATGGTTTTTCTCCAGTATGTGTTCTCATATGACGAAGTAAAAGATTTGACTTATTAAATGACCATTCACAATGATCACATTTAAATCTTTTAACTTTATTGCTTGTTTTATGCAATCTTTTTAATTTTGAAGTAACTTTATGATATTTTTTCAACACTGAATCAAACTATAATTAAAAATAAATAATTGGTAATTAAATTTTACCTCGGTTAATTGATCAGCAACATTATATCTAATTTAAAAAATTTAATTATTTAAATATTAAATTTTATTTATATGTAATACAACTTAGGTATTAAAAATGCCTACTTACTACCTTAATATCTTGAACTAATAAAATAAATATAAACTTCATTTTAGTATTATTTTAATTACTAAGTATTTTTTTTTTTTAATGGATAATTTTATTTGTAAAATTGCAATCTTTTTGCCTCATCATCAATTAAATTATTATACATAATAAATAATAAATCCAGCTTACTTTTCTATGTTCCTTTATGTGCATTTTATATTCTGGTATAGTTGAAAACGACTTATTACAAACTGTACAAGTTTTAATACAAGCAACAGATGTTCCTTCATCAGGATTAATTATATATTCTTGCATACAATTTTCTTTATGAATGTCCAACCGGTACTAAAATAAAAATGTAATTTTATGGCATCATAAAACATAAAAAAAAAAAAAAAACTGTAGAATACACAAACAAATATAAAGCATTTGCTTATTTATTAGCTGTAATATAGTAATGACTGTGGTTTTTGGAAGGCAATTAGATAATATACTCATTTCAAAGTTTTAAATTCAAACCAACTTAACACTATTCTATTTTACTTATTATATATATTATAAAAACCAGATTGTGCAACATTTGTTATTTTAATTTTTTAGTTATTATTTTTTAATCATAATTAAGAAAGTATACATTAAACCATTAAAAATAATAGTAATAGTACATTGATAATAAAAACAACATATTTATTACAATGCGTAATGAATTTCCAGCAAAGGGCTTAGGTCTAGACTTTCTAAAAAATTATTCACCATTAACACTTTCAACGCCGATGACATGTACACGTTTATTCCATTGGGCTAATGACATGTTTACACGTCAGTAACATGGACGTTTGTGTCTGCCATAATTTTATCGATTTTATTTTAATAAACTCTGAAATGTACACCGACTGTAGACAATAAACTCTAAATTTAAATCTATAATTGGTTTGTTTTCATTATTTTTAGATTCGCATTATTGAATCATCGTGTCACGGTATGAACAACGTGGCGTCGCGGTATAACCTACGAAATCATGGGCGGCGTTGAAAGTGTTAAAAAAAACAGAAATCACTGAATATTATATTTATAAACAAAAACAAATAAACTATAATTAAGTACCTGATTGTCAAATATTTTATCACAAATATTGCATGTAATCAGTTCTTCAGTTTTATGAATTTTTAAGTGAGCCTTAAAGCTAGCTATGCGTTTAAATTCTTTTTTACATTTTGGACATTTCAAATTACTTGTTGAATGAGAAGCAATGTGAAGTAAATAGTTATTCTGTGAATATAAAATAACATAATATACATAAATACATTTTACATTATATTAAGCAATTTATGGAAAATTATTATAACTTACATTATAATTAAATGATTTCAAACATTTCAAACATTTAAATGGCTTATCATTTAAATGTTCTAGTTTATGTTTCTTATAATTTTTCCAGTTGTAAAATTCATGTAAACATAAATCACAAACAAAATGACCCTAAATAAAATATAATAATAATTACTCATCTTGACTTAATAATTAATAATGCTTATTTATACCTAAATAATTCATCAAAAACTAACTTACATTAGTATCGACAGGACTTTTAGCAACATCATCTAAAATTTTAATAGCAGTCGAATAACTATAATTCCCACTAGTTATATCAGTGTTGATTGTAACTTGCAAATGTTCTTTCAAGTTATTACTATCATTTGTGGTTTTCATTATATCCAAATTGGTTTTATTAACTGTAAAGATATAAATATCTGTAAAACTACATTTCAAAAAAAATATGTATAAAAAAATGTATTAAATAAATAAACTTATTACGATCTGAATAAATATCTTGGAAATGGTCATCAGAATTCATAGTAAAATTAATATTTTCAATTGTTGATTTATCAGAATCAACATTATTTGAAATAGTCTGGATATCATTTATTTGTCCATTAGAGTCGATTTGTTGGAATGTAATCAACTGTAAAAGAAAAAAAATCATATTATTAAATAACAGACAAAAATTGAAATCAAAATTATTTACCTCTGTGCCATTTACAAATAATGGTTGTTCATTAGTCTCTATTAAGAATGTTTGTCCCAACAACAAATCATTTAATGGAGTCATGGTACTAATATTTTGACAATGAACTGGGTCTAAAACTAAATAATAATTAATAATGAATTATAATATTTCATAAATAGCAAATTACATAAATACATTTTTAGAATTAAACATTTAACTACATAAAATTATTATTTACACCTATTAAACAATCAAACATTTTTTTTTTTATAAAAAGATAATAATTATTATAAACAATTATTAATTTGACATTATAAATAACATATTTGGTTAGTAATAAAAATCAGCAATCACAATCTTTAAATACCTACTTAACAGTCAAGTTTAGATATATGTGACTCCAAAAATTCAAATTATTTGATAAAAAATATTACAATGTTTGTTGCACTGGTAGTATAAAATATAAGACTGTATTAAACAGAAGAGGTTTTAACAATAACATGTTAAATGTTATTTTTTTTTCCTAAAATCTATGTTATTGTTTCAAGTACATTGTCAACACTTAATGCAAATATTTGGATACTTACTCATATCTGTACACTCGTCAGATAATTGTTCGGGATGAGAGACCAATGAATGATCAGCATACGATAAGGTAATAAATTCTGAATTGGTATTGTCTAACATAATATCTAATTGATCATCCATGTTTGAATATCTGTTGAAAATAATAATGTAAGGTAAACCATATACATTTGAGACAAGGAAAGCAAAAATAAGTAGGTAGATCAATTTAATGGTATACTTACTTTCTGGGTATTCTTTACAATTGCATGATAATATAAATTGGATTATTAACACGAATAAGCAATGATTGTTCTATCTAACTATAATATAATATATCTACTATGTAACTTTCGATTAAATTAATATACAATTATTTATATGCATTATTGCATTAATAATGCACAACCATTGTATGCTTATAATTTTTTTACAAACTGAAATATTGTGAATATTACGATAAAATCAGTAGGAACCCAAAATGTTAGTATTTTCTAATGATCTATAGTTATATAATTCCATTGAGCTGAGAGGTATGTAGAAAAATAGAAAATATGTAATATAATATAGCATTATGCTTATGTAAATACTACCTATAAACAGTATAAACTGAATTATTACACTATTGTAGTTTCATTATCATATTCAATGTACACGCTCCACTGACACTGATAAAAAAGAAACGTGAGTTTGCACTTAAACGGTGGATAGATAGCGCGGAATACTCAAATCATTAGATCTGTTCGGCATGTTCTATCCATAATATTTACAAATATGATATTATTAGTTATAAAATAATATGTAATAAAATAATAATTGCTATTTAAGTAATATTACCATTTTTGTTTTTCCATACGTACAAATCCGATATCGTTAAATCATTTCGATTGATTTCATCCACCTGGCGGCCACAGTAACTTACTCTTCACTCTTCACTGGATAAGGAAACTAAGGCAAGTAGGTACGAATATTAGTTGGGCGCAAAATTATTATAAGAAATTAATTTCCGTACTTTTCATAGACATTTATTAATATGGGTAGGTAGGCAATATTGTCAAATTCTCAAATCTAGCTAACTATGTGTCGTATATTATGTTTTTTTTTTTAAATAAACACAACACATACGTTCAAACCTAGATGTCGCAGCTGATATTGTTATATTTGATTCACAGCAAAATTATTATTATGGTAATGGACCATATAAGTATGGTTTTGTACGATCGGCAATCAATTAAAAAAAATATTGATCTAAAACCACACGCGTTTCGCGTTTGTCGTAAATGGAAAACGACGCTTTGTAATCGTTTTAAATTAATGAGTGAAAATATCGTAAAAACCAATGAATTATATTAAAAGGTACCGATTTGTTAGGTCATCGTTAAATACATTTAATACGAGTTTTTGCGAGCCGCGTATAATGTGTTTTAAAAGTAAAAATGTTTAAAAAAAGTTCTTAATTTAATACGCGCCTACAATCTGGTAATCTCACGGTCTAAAATAGTAAAAAATCCAAAACGATAATCGTTTCTGGTTTATACATAGCTCCGAAAGTGAAAATAATAGTATCCAGTGATACACGACTGTGTACGGTTCTTAACGCCTCGATAAAATCGACTTTTAAGTCTGAACACCATTTTTATGTAAACATATAATTGAAGAGATTATAATAATACTTAAATTTTGTTTTAGTTTCATTAATATAATTATAAACTGGCCATTGAAAAAAATCATCGTTGCACAGTTGTACAGCACATTAAATTTTGTGGGGCATTAAATTCCAACCCTAATGATGGCTGTAGGTTAAACTATGATTTGCACGTCCGTTTGAAAGATATTTTCATTATCTCTTTAAGTATTACTATTTACTATAAACATTTTCAAAGAAGTATTCATGGATCATTTGAGATATTACTTTACTGCATATAATTCTAACATTTTTTATGGCCCTTATTTGTTTCACCCTTGTATGTTTGTTCATTTTGTTGTACAAACATTAACTTTTGATGATTCACTAACTTAGGTCTAGTTTTTTTGTAATGTATAGAAAAATACTTTTTAAAAAGTGATTATGTATATATATATATAATTATATAAATAAGTTATAACTAATATTAAATGTATAAATTGAATGGTTCTATTTTATGAATTATTAGCATTTAAAGTTGAGATGAGTGAAGTAGTGCAAAATATCGTTTATGCCACTTGATTCCTTTTAAATAAAATTAAAATGCACAAATAAAAAAAAACTAACGCTATATAAATTGTTTTAATAAAAATGCATAATTTTCATAAATAAGTCGTTTTAGATAAAGACAATTAAGGGTAGTACACTAGTATAAATGTTAAAATCTCATACCTACGTAGGTATAGTAACAATAGATATCTTATATTTTTCAAAAACAATATTTCAAGAAAAGCATTAATGCATTTCAAAATAATACGAAAAATTAATAGTTTTTATTGATTAACAAATAACCGCTCATAGTATAATAAAATGTGTACAGTATTATATCATAATATGTGACCATTAAAATTAAAGATTTTTTCAATATGTGTCAATAACTTCATTATAGTAGTCAGTGGCGTAATTGTGAGGGGCAAAGGGGGGCACTTGCCTCCCTGGCAATTTTTTGAGAGATAAAGGTATATATTTTAACCGGAGGGAGGGGTGTCACGGTTTTGATAATAATAAATATATTACATTCATTATACATTGCACCCCCTAGATTTTTTCCCAGTTACCTATGCCACTGATAGTAGTATAATAGATAATGTCCATATTATTAACAATATTAACTATATAAACATAGTGCTATATCCCTATATCCAGTAGATTACATGAAAAAATGAAGGAAATCCATAGCTAATGCTATCTATAGATAACTATCTATACAGACTATTATAGGCTAATTTGGAGATTTAATTTAATTTTAGAGATTTTTTGAAATCATCTTCTATTTATATTGGGCTATTATATTGTTTTTAACACCTTTAAAATTATATTTAAAAAAAAGGTTGGTACTTGTTTATTTTATAAAACTAATAATTGTACGTAAATAAATTAATAATCATAGAATTGTTTACGGTTTGCAAAACCCGTGTAACGCAACAACTGTTTATTGCCTATACCTATAATAGTTATTAGGTACTTAAATGTTCTCTACTTATTTATAGAAAACTACACGTGCCGTACAAGTTAGTAGGTAGTCACCATATATGGGAGTGTGAATTGAGGATATTAAAGTAGTATATAGACATATGGTACATGTATCATGTTGTACTTTAACTATGTTTAGGCCGGACGGCCGTCAATTATCGCATTGCGGTGCAGAACTCTGTAAATTTAAAAACTGTAAAACTTAATCATCTCGAATATTTATGATGTCTGTACCGAGGCTGTTGCGTTATTGGAGTTAAGTAGCATTTTTTTTATTTAAAATTAAAAAAAAAATTTATAAAGCATCATAGATATATTTATGGCATTTTTAAGAAAGGCAATTTTTCAATATCCTAAAAGACTTTTGACAAAGCGTCATTAAGAACAACCACTTACCGAAAATCGTCTACAAATTGTTATGAGTTTATGACTATACTCAGTACCATACTCCATAGATGTAAACTAGGGGGAGAGGGCAAGCAGAGGCCATTGCCCCCTAGAATAAATGAGGAGTAATATAATAATAAATAATATATTAATATGTAACTATATATTTTCCCCCTAATCAATTTCCTATATTTTTGCCCCTCCCCCTAATAAATTTCAAAGTTACGCTCATGCTCAGTTCATAATAACATATATCTATGAAAAAAAAAAAAGTTTTGAGATAATGGATGGTGTTTTCTGTTATGACAAGCACCCGGTATATAATATATACATAATATTAAGTATTAAAACGATATTATCGTAATAATTATCATCTCTAACTAACAGTAAATCCGTGAAAACTTCTACATCAGTCAATGTAGGCATAGCATGTATAGGTATATTCTATATCATCATATACATACAACATACATATTATACACATTAATTTTGTAGCTCCGTGGATTAAAGTTATCGTCAATCAGCGAGACTACTATTTTACTATAAACCCGTACTATTATTGAACTCATTGTTTGTGCTTATTGCTTAGTGTTGTGATTTATTTTAATTATTTATATGCCCAACCTTTATAATAATTATGACTATACTTTTTAAAAGAGATACATTATTATCTTTATTTTATTTTTTCTGTGATAGCTTATATTTTTTATTAATTAAAAATAATAAAAATTGATTATTTTGAAAATTTCATATAACATGCTGCATCCAAAATTGAAGTTTGTGCACGTCGTATGCATGAGTATTATGAACTACTTATTTAATATAATATTAATATTCTTTAGCAATAGCGAAAAAATAGCTTTCGTCAACTATAATAGTTCAATATGACAATATGCCAACGCTAAAGACTATAAAGAGTGGCAATACCCACCCACAGCCAATTTACTGCCAAACTATCGAATATCGATGACTCTTCGAGTATATTATTAATTTATAAATAACGGTTAAAGGTATCCAAATTATTAATTATAAATTTAAAATAAAACTATTTTTAAAGTTGTTTACCATATAGTTACATACTATAATAATTAATGTATTGTATTATGATATGATAGTATTGATGTTACGTGTGATTTATACTGAATCTAAAAAATAATTAAGCTGTAAGCAAGTAAAAACGTGTTTCCTCTAATATATTTTTTTTTATATAATTTGAAGTTATTTTAATTCAGAACATTAAAAAAAAATATAACATATATTATGACAATATGCCCTATACGTAAGTATTTAGAATTTTCATGATAATTATTGATTGGAGTGGTGGTTCAATAAAGGTTTCCCGCAAAATGTAGCTAAACGCTTAAACTTTAAATATTCTATATAACATATAATATAATGTGTTATAATTCAAAATTCAATTTTTTTTTTTATTTATAGTACTAAAAAAAAGTAAGAAATTAAAAGAATTATAAATAATTTTATAATGCCCTAATTTATGTAAAAAAAAATTATTTCGAAAACCTTAATGCTTTTTGAGATATTAACAATTAAACCAGTAAACCACCATATACATCCTATCTTATACATATACCTACTACCACTACTAAATTAATCTTAAACGACTTAAACTTATGTAATATAACATGTAATACTATCTATATCATCTTTGAGCAACTATATGGAATGGGCAGCTGATAAACTGGATTTAAGGATGGAAAATCTTCAAATCCTTTATTCTTCTCTTGGTGATAACATAATATAATGCTGTTTAATACCATTATATGTTATATCGATATTTAATAATATTTCAAATTTCAAAATAATATAAAACATTATTATTCGATTTTATCTAACGTAGCTAATAAATAGACCAGAATTAATTTAAAATAATTAGTAGGTTTTACAAAAACTGGATTTTATGGCTTAAAACACAATGTTAATTTTTTACCACATGTACGGGTACATTCTAATTTATTCTATGATAATATCTCGATTACAATTAATTTTTGTGAACAGTAACTAATTTTAATAAATTGAAATCCGTTCGAAATCGATTTTCGAAAGCTATCAGATACTGAATTGTGATTTGTTAATAATAATTAATATTAATATAATATCATATTTTGTACTATTCAGTATTCAGGACTACAAAAAAAATTTGCATTTAATTTATAAACTAGTCGATTATGTGTGACATATTCGATTCATTGGGTCGCGTTAAATTAGAAGGTTTTTATATTATATTACATTATATTATATAGATATTATACATTTGTATTTTATACTACATCTATATAATATATGCGTACATGACCGTCCACCTGACTGTACGGTTGTTACTATAATCGAATCGTCACGCAGTTTATAATACCATTGTAGACTTTATAAAAAAAGTATCATTGTCTTATGTTAAAAAATTCCATTTGCTCGCGTCTGATAGATATATTATTACGTTGAATGTACATACTCGATTGTCTTTTGAATGTATTGTTTTATGGATAATAAATTGATTAATCGATAGTCTATATTATTTTCTAGGTATTAGATATATAAAAATAGTAAATTTCACATTTATTATAAGCTCACATTAAGCCCACGATATCGTTATATAAACATAAATGAGAATTTAAAAATCGCATATAATGCACTACACCCGCATTTGAATTTATCCTTAAAGTGCAATTTCTCACCATTAACTTTGATGGCTTCGGTCTCATCTCGTTTGAGGGTAGGTATTAGCTTATTAAATATAGTTTATTTAATTTATAAATATTTCCTATAATATGTAAGATTATACCTAAATCGATTAATTATAGCTATCAAAGGCGATTTCAGTACAAAAGGGTCCAAAATAGGAGGCCATTCAAGTAAATTATATTTTGGAAAACGGGGAGTAACCTTTTTAAAAAAAAAATTACGGGAAACAATTATTCATGAGCGCCCTTAATAATATCAGTGGCGTAATTACGGATATATGAACCCACCCCTAAAAACATTTTTTCTGTATTAATTTCTTTTTACTTTTTAGTTTATGATATTAAATTTATTCTTTTGATATTGATTGGGATATGTCATGTAAACTTTAGATTGCGTGTTTTTTATTAGGCGGATAAACATAATGCGTAAAGATATAAAAATATCTCGATTCTTCCGAGTACTGTTTGAGACTATCAAGCAAACTCTATAACGATATGATATGAAAAACATGAAATATTGACATACATAATTATTATAAAAATTTTTTTTAATCTTTGTAATTTGTGACAATTATAATATATACCTAACTAATACATATTAAATTATTACTTTTCCTATACACACCCACAAAATAGTCCTAGTTTTGCCACTGAATAACATTATAATTCACCTAAAACACCTACATCATGGCGTTATATTAGGTATTTAATTTTTGACTCGCGTACAGAATGGTACGGAGAAATACCAGCAGGAAGCCGCATTCTCATATAATAATAATGTATACTGATTTTTGCACGTGTATTTTTTTTTTAATGCACCCTTTATGACGGACTAATCGATCAGACATAACCACATAACGTATAATAGTTATATTGTATTATTAACGCGAAACAACGGATATATTGATAATTGATATTATATTTGTACGGCGTTAACGCTCGTCGCGCGTATAGGTACAATACAATATTAAAAATTATCGTTATTATAAGTACGTGCGCGCGTTCGCTTGCCGAGTTCCTTGACCCACCGATGAAGCGGGTCGGCGGCGGGCCTGTTTTCTTGGGAGACGAGTCGTCAGCGGCGGCTTGTTGGTCTTTGGTGTATGTATGTTTGTATGTGTGTGTGTGTATGTGTGTGTGTGTGCGTGTGCTCGCACTCGTATAATATAATATAATAATATGTATAATATAGTCAGTGGTTCGTCTGGCCGCCGGTTCAACGTCCGGAAACAGTGAAAGTGGTCCAGTTCGAACACGCCGCTGGGTGTTCCGGGGGTCGATGAACCGTAGCCGTGCTCGCGACCGACGACGTATACAAACACGCGGGCGGCACACGTATTTTAGTGCACTAGGACACGACGACTCACATGCACACATACACTACACAAACGTGTACTCCTTCCCCCCTTTGCCCCGTTAAACCCTCTCCTCGATAACATAATGTTATAATAACGCTGCAGTCATCGGTAAACGACGTGTGTCATGTGTGTGTATGATCTACATATTTGACTTGAATGTGTATTTTTTAACTGTTTCTTTTCGTTGCCGCTCTCCCCCCTCTCTACGTCTTGCGGTAAGGGCACTGAGTCAAGGTTCATAGCGTCTATTATTATTATTACTATTATTATTACGTTATGCGCATTTCCGTCGTTCGTTTTGGGATATTTATTATATCCACTACAATACGATTATTAGATATATTGTATAATATAATCTATAAATTATATCATTATAATATAATATAATGGGTATGTGTATATTATTACTAGCATTAATATTATGTAATAGGTGTAGAAAATTTCTATAATGTAACACTTGGGTTAGGTTAGGTTCCTTTTTTTTCAATTTTATTTTGGCTTCAACCTTCAACAATAAAGTCATTAGCTAGGAAAAAAATTTACTTTTCATATTTAACATTATAATTAGAATGTACATTCATCATAATTAATAATCATACATTATAAAGGTACCTTGGTAACAATAATAATATAAATAGTATTATATTTATGATTATTTAAATTCGGTTGTACAGCTAGGTTAGTTTTTTCGAGGAAATGCTTAATGAAAAAATATCTTCTAGATTCGCTGGCTGAGAGAAGACTTTTATCTCTCCTACTAAGTATGGGAATTCCAAGAATAGGTGCTTTATGGATATTAAAGATGTATTACAAAATTCACATATTTTATTTTGTACAAAAAAAATTCCAGGCAAATTAATGTAGATTAAGATTCATTCTTAATAGGTATATAAAAATATAAGTCTTCTATAATGTCGAAATTTGATAATTTTAAGACATCTACTAAATGTATAGTCCGGAGGTATGTATTTATTATACTATATGTCTATGTAGGATCTAGATCTAACTTACGTGTATAATACAAAATATGTACATATTGATATTATGGTGTAGTAAAATTAGAATTCATGTACGTTTAACCTATAACTATCTAGCCTAAACTGGCTAAACTTATTGTAGCACTATTGTCTATTCGTTTGAATAAGAAAAATGTAATTGAATGCAATATAGCATAAAACTAGCCTATATATTTTAGAAGTTGAATTCTACAGTACTAAAAATGGTTTTATTAATAATAAAATATTATTACACGTTTTAGTAGTTTGCACAACATATAATATTATTGATAGAAATATATTTAAAAATAAATTAACCCATTTACAATTATTATTACGTTTTGTAATAATTCAAACTTTAATATTTTTCACAAAATATGTAAGTTTTAATTACTCATTTTAGTCTACTCGTCCACCTTAAATCATATCATATTATATAAAACAAGAAAGAGTTAAGATCTTTTATATTTATAAACCTTCGTGGTTTCTATAAAACAAAACATTATATAATATTATATAAAAACAAATAAATATCTATCTTAGTATCTACAACATTTTTAAGTTTCTTAAATTTATCAAAATTATTTATTGTGTATTACATATTTTGTACCACGAAAATTATATAAATATAGTATAAATTATGCCTATAAAATATTATTTTTAATTTCTATGATATTCTACGTTATTTAGATTTAGGGGTTGGCTTAATAAGACTTGCTTTTTATATTGTATTATTAGAATAGATGGAATACTTTAGAATCATAATTCACCTTTTTTAAACAAAATATAATTTTTATACTTCATTTAAGGTATAAAAGGTATGGAAACCTACAAGTAATTTTTAAAAATATCTATTGTATTAATTTATAATTAGTTGTATTTTAATGTTAAAGAAACTATAAAAATGAAATGGAATATATATTATATACATTATACATGTATATTTATTCTATAAACTTAAATAAATTATTTTCTATTCGAGATTCTACATTAGATAGTTACATATTCGAAAGTTTAATGTATGTTTTCCCGTTAACGTTTTAAATTATAATGAAGAAACCAAATTTATCAACCATATTTTGTTCATTAATTTTACTTATTTGATTTTTGGCATTCTTATGTTAAATGACAAATTATTATTTAATACAACAATTTAAATATTAGTAATTATTTTTAATTATTTTGAATCTACCGAATAATAATAATAATAATTTTATTTGCTCATTAAATTCCGTGATAAAACTGTTAAATCATGTTATTTGAAAAAAAAATTATAATTAAAATAAATTAAATAGATGCAATATGCTGTAATACTTGTATTATAAATAAATAATAATAATAATACGTAATATAATGCTATAAATTAATATTTGTTTATAAATGTTGACGTGCGTCGAGTGTAAGTTTGTTTCGTTCAAGGACCCCTTTCTCTTGTATTTTGCAGTTTGTAGATATATCTAAAGAAGAGAGGTCGAATAAAAATAAATAAATAGGAAAGGATCTTGAACACGGTCCAAAAAGATCAATAAACTTTTAGTTCTTAAAGTTATTAAAACACCGTTGTACCCTGTATTGCCTATAGCCTATACTATTACATATTAAGTGTTACATATAAACAACAATTTCAAAAACATTCGACCTTGTAATATGACATGTTATATAAGCATCGGCTGAATGTTTACTTGATTATGATATTATTTTACGTAGTTCAATGTCAATTTCTCATATTAGAGGCGGATGTTTAGATCGTAGTCTCGTAATTTGCATAAATTCACAAAAATACATTTTATTGATGTGTTATAAAAATATCGTTTGCATATAATTACCAAAAAATGATCAATTAGCATTGCCTACGAATATTTTTTGCAACTATAAGCCAAATAGCCAATCAGATGTACTCCTATAGTCATTGGCCATTACATGTGATCAGATATCGATAAAATAAACATATAAGTCAATTATCGTATGATACAAAGTTGTACGTACAACTTAATTAATAACTATATGAGTTGCTAACCTTCTTTTTACCTCGAAGCACAGTAAGCCTTCAAGACGTGCTGTCCTGTCGCCCCTTTTATAACACTATTATTTTCTATGTGTCTCTGTACCCAAGAAGGTTTGAATAAACTAATGATTATAATAGGTACTCGTATATCTATAAAAGTTCATGAACATTTATATGCAATGTAAATTATAATAATATATCTAAGTACTAGCTATTTAATTTGCATGATAAATTCTCGTGACCTACATAGACTATAATAATATATATATATCATTCGAATACTTTTCACAACTGCAGTGCTTGCAGTTCTATAGTGTTGTATAGCCAAATAGCCTATAGGGTCATGCGGAAATCTGGTATATACTATCAACCACTCGCCAATACTTCCTTTTAAGTCTTTTGGAAGAATTGACAGGAATTTATGCGACGATAATAGATTTCTTGTTTTGCAGATTTGTTAGAGTATTTAATGATATATATAGTTAGTTAATTAGTGTAGATTGTTTTGAAACATTGTCGATTATATACTTTATTAAATTTCTAAAAAAAAAATAACAAATGTTTCATCATGAAACTTTTAAATTTTTGAACAAAATTGAACATTGTTTATAATATCTTTCCGATTATCGTTTAGAAAATCAAAAATTGTTTCCATAAAACAATTAAACAACTATATAGTACTGATGAACCGAATAGTTTCCTATTGTCCAATTCAAAATACAGAAAACATTTCAAGTTTAATTTATTGAATAAAATATATTCAATTTTTTAGTAAATCAAAAAAAAAAGGACAAGGTGTATAATATTTTATTTTATGATTTTATCTGTAATGTTTGTTTCGCTTTTATTGTAGTAAATGAATCTATATGCAAATAAACATGCACTACTAGTTTAAAAAAAATCTTATTCAAATCAATGTAAACGTATGAACAATTATATTATATTATTATTTTCAAAAAGCTATTTATTGTGCCGCAGATCTAAACAAACTATTAAAAACATTAATTTGTGTAACACATAACTTTTAAATGTTAATATTCCTTCATTATGCAACGTATATCCACAAATGAGTATAATATATATTAATAATATACGTTCAAATATTAAAAGGGTTGTATTTGAATGTTTTTAATCATAATATTACAATAGGTTATACACTTCTTTTTTTACAGTTTTGAACCGACGACACCGTGGGAACTACTTTATCATTACTTCCACGGCCCTCACACTTCTACGCACTTGTAAACTATATATTTTTTTATTTTTCTGGTAAACAATTTTCACAATAATTTTTATATAAGTAATAAGCTTAAATAAGGTTAAGATAATAAAGTTTTAGTTAGATATCTTAAGAGGAAAAGTCGACAAGTCGTCTAATGACACGACAAGACACTTGAATATACTATATGTCCTATACATATACCTATTGTATTATACTAATATTTTTTTCATACAGGGATCATAATCAAAACCGTAACTTGGGGGAGGGTCCAGGGGTTAAATTTTTAAAAGTAGAAATATTTTAGTGGTTAATATAGTAGAGTAACTATAAATTTTCAGTATTTATATTTTTTTTTAAATGTTGGACCTCCCCTTTCTCCCCCGAAATTTTTTTCAGTTACGGCCTTGATCATAATTTAAAAAATTATAATTTATTTTATTTGAATCCTTATATTTTTAGTTCTTTACACTATTTTACATCTTATTATATTCAATTCTTTTAAATTTGCATTTATAACTCATTGGTTTTAAATTATTTATTTACAATAAAATCATATTATTTATTATAGACATAAATACATAATAAATTCCTCCCTCAAGAGCCTTTTTAGTTTAAGCCAAAGTTATAATTTAAACTGCAGAAACATCTGTAGAATAAACCACTGTTTTTCACAAAGTTTGTACCTACCTACTTATTAGTAATATTAGTATTAGTATATATGGTATACATGTTGAGGTTGTTGACGTCCATCTTTCAAGGGAAATATGCTCCTGGAAATCACAGTTGTAGACTACTTAGTTAAGTCGACATACACACCCAAGGACAACTATATGTATATATATATTTTTTTTTTTGAGTTCGTTATTCAAACCCTGTTCTTCTTTTATTAATTTACATATTTCTCATCTTGGTAATTTGTAGACGCCAGACGGTCATCGGCCTTAGGTTCAGGGGTCAATGCATTTATGGATTGGTATCGTTATTGGATTTCACTGAAAAATTCTTGGGTGACTGGATAGGTTAATGATCTTTTATAATGTTTTATTACAACGATGTGATTTATTTTTTAGAACACCTTAAGCACTTTTTGTTCTTGTAAGTGGTAAGAGACGTCAAACTGTTATAATATTATGAAATATATAAGTTTAAATTATTAATATTAATAAGATCAATATTTAAGCAAAATATCATGGCAAGTGGGTTGGTGATAAAAAAAAAACTAAACTTCTATCTTATTTTAAATCCGAGAAGTCACTCTGCTGTATAGAAAATGTGGAGTACATCTCATCATTGAGTAGGTCACTGTAATGGATATGTTAAAATTGAATTTAATAATAAATCTTCGTATACAAAAAAAAAATGATTCTGACGGGAGACGGTCTTAGCATATATTTCTTAGAATATTTTATTATATATTTATAATTTATATTATTGTTATAAGTGATTTGGTAGGTTGAACTAATCACAATTTACATAACATTATTTATGATAATAGTATAATAATATTATTACATATAATTAATATATCATATTACTAGCTGTTATTAACTTATTGTTTATGACTTATGAGTAAAGTAAATATCATTTTAATTTTAAAAATCTAAAAAAGAATTAACCATGTATAATTTTATGATTTTTAAATCGGAAATAAGAACAATGATTGACCACAAATTTTGGAAAATGTCAAACACCTATAAATAGTATAAAATTTGTTTAAGCTTTTTTAAATGCTATTTGTGTAGAAATGATTATACACATAATCAAAAAATATTTAATTTTTCTACGATTAATATTTTTAAAAAATAACAGAATAACACATTATTTAATTATTATAAATATAATACGTTTAAATAGATTTTAATATTATGTGCGCGGTGTATACATATACTATATACACGACATAGATCAACATGATTGTTTAATAAAGTATAATATTGTATAATATTATAATATTATATTAAATATTATTTTATGTATTATTACTATATTATATTATATTTTATATTGTGTATTATTTTTTAATATTGTATAATGTATTAGAGATAATGTAAGAGTATGTCATAGATATTTGGCGTATATGTGATAATAAAACCATTACTCCAATTCCTAATAATCATATATCTACTAAACTTATAATTTTAAAAAGAATATTTTTTACGTTTTCCAGTAAATATTATGAAAATCTAAGTATTGCATTTTTGACAGTTATTAACTATTATCAGTTTGAAGAATGTGTTATTATAATTTATAGTATGCAGTGGCGAGCGAACAATTGTAATTCGAGGGTGTATTAATACTAATGTGAAAGAAATGAAAGAATACTACTAAATCTATGAACCATAATTATAAATTACTATTAATCCAGGGCCATTGAAAAAATGAAATTTGCCAGCTTTGACATTTTCCAACTACCCTCCCACCTACCAAATTTTTGTCTGGGATACTTGTCCCAAAAAATCACGGTCACGAAACCACTGATAGTATGTTAATAGTTATATATATATGCACGATTGCATCTATCTGTGCAATACCGTCCTAAGACTGTAGTAAATTATAGTCATATTTATTGTAATTAGGTAAATTATATTTTTATTTTTATATATGTACCTATATATTTTTATGTATATTACACTAAAACATTTAAAGTTTAATTTTTTTTACTAATGCCTATTAATTATATTATGTTACGTAATAATATTTAACCATGCCAAAATATATTGTAGTTTAAATACAACTATGTTAAATAAATTTTATATTAATTATGACAGGTTTGATAAGAAATATTGTAATTTTTGTTGTAATTAATTTATACTTATAATTCAAGTATAGAAACCAGGAACTTACGCTATTTTTTTCAATTTCCACAGTAGATTTCCTTCAATTCAACATTTATTTGAATATAAATTCTCAGTTCAATATTAAACTAGTCTATGATACATTGATACAGACATAAACTTATACAGTTTAAGGAAATAACTAATTTATCAAAATCTTTATGGCAGTGAACATTTATATTTATAAAGTATAATAAATATCAATGTATATTTACCTACTGTAATTCTTGAAGTATAGTGTAAAACCACAATATTCTGCAATAAAAAAAAATGTTTACTACTCTTACAACATATATTGACATCGTTAAGATGATTATTTTTATATTAAATTATAATAATAGTTATTTTAACAATCATAGATATACATAATTCACTGACGGTAACAATAATATATAGGCAGCAATAGTCCAAATTCACGAAAGTCTACGGGTGATTAGAAAATACTTGAAGCAAATCGAGATGATAACCTATAAATTACTAATTATTTAGGTTTTATAAAAATATTTTATTAAATAATATTTATTTTTAATTATTTAATTATAAATATACTTTTTATAGACAATTTAAAGCTGTGTAAATAATTTTATAATTACGTTGTTATGTAGTTGTGTACATTTTTTAGTAGTGCCTAATTTTGTCTCATAAGCAAATTAGTTTTAAGTTGTTGGAATGGTTCGAATATTATAGACGATTCATGAGAGATTTTGGAATACAATTTTCATTATGTAGGCATATTTTGTATACGTGATATATGTGAGTACGTGACTTATGTACGTGATATACATACTACTGGACATTTTTGAATTTATTAGTTAGTTGTTTTATTTTTAGGAACTGTACCTAAATACATTAATATTTGATACTTTTATAACCGGAGTGTTCGTACTTGATTTCTAATTTTCTTTGAAAGTAGGTAGTCAATATTTTTATTGCGCACTAAATTTATAATTTATACCTATAGAACATTTAAAAAATGCCTCTCTGTTAAGTATAAGTACATACATTTTTAGACATCGAAAAAATGTATTAAAAAACATATCAGGTACTTCAAAGCTTACCTATAGGTATATATAAGTTACTATTTTTAAATATTGTATATTTTGTAAATATTCGTATTAAAATTGAGAACGTATAGTTAAATGTATTCATGTTTAATATCGTTTATCATGTAGTTATGTAAATGTGTAGATATAGTGGATACCCCAATAAAACTATGTTGTTTATTTACATGTGTTTTCTGTATTCATTAATATCCAAAGAAAATGGGTTAACCTTTGATAACTCAAATCATATTTATCTAATACTTACATAATACAATATACATAAAATACATATTTATACGATACGTTTATGTCGGTATCCCACGTTTAATATATTATAATGGAATACCGCCAAAGACCTTACGTCAGTGGTTTAATACGTAAGTATTTTTAAAAATATTTTCGTTAGGTACCTGTTTGAGGCTCAAACGAGGGCAAACCTTCATAATATACATAATATATTTAATACAAATATATACATATATACATAATTTATCCATAAAAAAATAATGAAAACCTCTATAAGTGAAAAATGATTTGTGTACCTATATTATTAAACTGCGTATTGAAAAATTGGCTACAATTTTATATTTCCATGGTATATATATATGTATGTATATTAAAAACTCGTTGGTATACATAATGTCAGATGATCAAAAGTACGCGACGTAATTAATGTGCCCAAGGTCTGAATGGGATTCCGTTCTACGTCTCGACTGTATATATCGTCCATGAACTGTATATGCGTCTGATATTATTATCTCATAATGTATTATTTTGAATATGTTAAAAGTATCGCGAAAATAATATATAATAGCTGACCTTGAAAAGAATTCGTTTTACTTTCAATTGAAAATAATTGTTTCGTAAATAAAAAATATCGTTAAATAGTAGTATACTCGTACATACAAAACTTTCTAAATCAACATTAGAAATTTTTAGAAATATAGATCAAGTATAAAAAAAAAAAAAATAAAGAATAATTCACAACTTATTAATCATTATTTTATAACCGATGATATACAAACTGACGTACAATATTTACTACATTTAACTGTCGATATATACCATATATATATATTTATCATTATCATTTTCTATACGACTATTGCAGGATCGAAAAATATGTAGGTATTTAAAATAGATCCATCTCCATAGTACGGGTTCCATTTGAATTAGGTTATAAAGCCTAAAAGTTGATTATAAAAATATTTTTCCCAGTAAAAGAGAAATTAAAAAACTTATAAATATCAAATAATGTTAATTTATTGTAAAAGTCACCATAATTTGTATTGTTATCACTTATTTAAAAAAAATGTAATTATAAATTTATAAATTAAATATTTTAAAATTTATATTTTCTCAGATTATGAGCTAATCTACCACGTAATATGAAACATAGTCGTCCAACAAGTGGCAAATATTGTGTTCGTTGAGTGATGGCTATTTAAAAGAAAATTATTAAATATATATATAATTAAAAGACTATATCTAGAATTGTATTAATATAAAAGAATAATAAAATTACATTATAACTATAATATAATAGCGGTATTGTAATAATAATAATATTATGTATGTTTCTTTTGTACCTATATTAAATTTACCTTTGTGAAATTGCGGGTGTTAATTAATTAATAAATAAATAAGGGACAGGGCTTACACACTTTGATTCTAGTAGTACTATAAAGTCCCTTTCTAACGTATTCTCTATATATAATAATTATAATATTATGCTAACGTTAATATAATGAATTATAAAATATATCATTATTCATTACAGATTCTACGGTTAAATGATTTTTTTCTAAGTGAAAAGAATTTTATTCTCCATAAAATTGTTTGGAAAAAAGGACGTAAATTTAACCTAAAAAGGTAACAATTTAAATATCTTTATTCTTTACGGGTTCAAAGTAAAAATTTACTGGAAATCATGCTTAAAAAATAAAACTAAAATATCAAATTATACTTACGTGCAATCTACTATGTAGTATGGATATGGGACTTGGCTATATAGTAAATACTACTATTTAAAATAAACACATTTAAAGTATTGCAAAAAACAAAACAAACAAAAAACTTATCTTAACACTTATAAAAGAATAACGTATTCTCTTATACATGATTTAATAAAATAAAAATGAAAAAATAAATCAATTTTAACAAGTGATGAGAATTATTTAGATTTTGTTGGGATGTACTCTGAGTAATGTTAATCGATTCTCAAAAATAAGCATTGATTTAGAACCAAATAAATACTTATTCAATTTTAAAAATTTGTGTTAAACTTAAAATGTTTAAGTTTACTTCCTAAAATATCTAAAGTTTACAGTTAATATTTTCACAAGTTTGCTATTTCCGAGCAATACAGCTTGTTTTCATATCATCCCCTGAAAAAAAACTATAGAACATACCATTTACATGTACTGAATATAAGACGTGATGGAAAAGTGTTTTATATCATATTATAGTTTATAGAAATCATACATATCAAACGTTAAGAGGACGCCATACCCGCATGTGTTCTCTCTGTCTAACTAAAGTACATCATAACAAATTTTCGTTCAGCAGAATACATTTTGTGATTTTAGCTTTAATATTAGAGTAAACTTACTCATTATCAAAATTTAATATTATTATTTTAAGTGAGTTATGAACATTTTAAAGTTTTAATATTTTACATAACTATAATAATTCACTTTAAAATAATAATATTAATAAAAGCATATTATGTCATTGTCTAGATAATATTCTTACCTTTAAATTTGATAATAGGTAAATTTACTCTAATATTAAACCTAACATCACAAAATGTATTCTGCTGAACGAAAATTTGTTATGATGTATGTTAGTAAGACAGAAACAACACATACGGGTATGGCGTCCTCTCAAGTTTAAACTGAAACAAAAATATTGAATAGAATATTATGTGAACCACACAATTAACTTATAAAAATAAAAACATTTTATACAAATTATTATAACAATTATTGTTGGAAAAGTACGTAATATGTATATTAATGGTATATACATATCATTTTTCTCGAACATAATCACATCACAAAATAAAATTGTGATTATTTTTTTATTTATTTTGTTAACATTCTGGTGTCTACGAGATAAAAAAACGAAGGTCGGCCCTCGATGTGGCACGTGTGGGCTTAGCATTTTCCATGCCTGTAGTTCTAGTTCATAGTTGTATTAATGTATGCCTCAAATAAATTCTTTTGGATTTATTTTTTGCTAAATTTTATTAAAAATAATATCACATAATTTTAATTTATTTTAACTACCTACTTAGAATTACACGTTACAGCTATATAACTACCAGTGCATGCAGGGCCGGATCTAGGGGGGAGGCGAATCGGAGCACTTGTCCCCGGAAGTCTTGGTCGGGAGGTGCCAAATTACCAAATAATAAGTGAATATATTAACAGTTATTATTCATTACAAAATTACAATTTTCATTTTACTTTGGCTATGAATACTTAACCGTTTTTAATGTAAAACGTACAAGTCAAGCAACAGTTTTCATTTTAAGTTTGTATTTTATGTAACTGGTACATAAGTACAACAGTGGCATAGTAGAGGGGTTAAATTATGAGAGGGTACTAATTTTATACTTTGTCTCGAGTAAAAACTATGCTTGATCCAGACCCTGAACGCGTGGTTTAAATTCGAAATCTCAATGCTTATTTTTTTTTAACGACTATTAATATGCTTCGGGTGACAAATAATTCAGTAGCTATACTTGATATCGTTTTTAATTTTTTTCTTTAAAAAGTCACGATTCAAATCTTAACTATCTAAATGAGAAACTAAAAAAGTAGTCGGTAAATAAGTACCTATACTTATATACATTATAAAAAATACTGATGACATTATATATGCTATGTATAATATATATATATTATATATATACTGTCCACACGGTCTAACAACAAATTATTGAATTCTCATAATACACGACCTTATAGGACATCTTCAAGACGTATGTTTTCAATAATAAATTTGTATGTATTTCAAATATATGTTTACAAACTCTATTATTATTAGTATATTGTTGTTATTAATGTTATTATTATTATCGTTATTATTATTATTAATAATAATATTATTTTAACTAGTTAAAAGTAAATATAAACGAAGTATTTACCGACACGAATTATTAACACGTGGGTTACTCGTGATGTTCGAATACTTTTATGTTTTACATACGTAGATAGTGTAAATTAGTTGTGATGCCACTATGTCGTTATATATATGATATGAGTAAAAGGTAGATACCTTTAAATTATTAAAATACCTTAAATGAATCTTCTAAAGTGAAATTATACACGTGCATATTTGTGTAACACTGCTGTTTATACTTCGATTAAATACTTCAATTAATTCGTCTGTAAATACCGTAAAGAAATGACCGGACTTGAACCATTGACCATGAATATATTTATATTAGCATATACGGCGATTGAACTATGGAGTATAAATTTAGAGACAAGGTTATAAGTGACGTTTTACAAATTTGTTTATTTCGTGAATGTTCATAACAATTAAAGTAGTGAATTAATAGCATTTCGGATGTTTTTTTCGTGCTATTTTATATTTTGCACTAAATGACTCATATAGTTATATGATATAACTTACATCACCATCAATGCGTGGCAAACACGTGGTTTCGACCACATGTAAGCGAATATATAAAATATTCATTTTGAAATGTCTTTATACATTCATTGCACAGTATTCGGGATTCTAAACACGTGCTTATACAATTGAAGCAGAATTTAGGGGTGTTTGGGAGGTATATAAAGTTTATTTATCTAGATTTTAATACAGATGATTAGATGATTAAGGTTTAACATTATATAACTACTTATAGATAAATTAGGTGGAGTGATCCGAGCTTTTACTAATAAAAAATAACATTATCTTTTACCAAACACAAACAAATACATATACCATGTCGTTTTCTTATATGGACTAATAAGATTCGTGCTGACATTATTTTAGAGATGAATCATCATTTTCACGTATCTGTGGATCAACCAATATAACTTGGCCATACGGGGCAGTTTTCATATTTAGATTGGTGTCACTCAGTCACTGCTATTTCTAATGTTCGTTTAAGTATAATAAATACAAAATTTACAGTGATCAAGTTTTGAGCCTGAAAATATTATGTTATGTACCTATGTATATATTATATATATACACACAATTATACATACTATACTATGATTATTTTATATAGCGATTTTTGAACTGTTATAGATATATTTTCAACGATAAAGGTACATTTATATCTATAATTATGTACTACATGTACGTTATACAGTTAATATTTAACTGAAGATACTCTAACTAGTTTTTTATCTATCTCGAGTTACCGCAATATAGGTCTATTATGATACTAATTTAAACTCCTCGTTAGTTCGATATAATTTGTCTTAGTGTTTTTGACTATTGCTAGTTCAGCATCGTTCGTGGCATTATACATGTTGGATACCTACGTCTTTCAAATATTATGATGTTGTAATGTGGAGAACGGCTGGATAGTTCAATGAACCGTTTTTATTGCATATAATATCTATAAGTATATTTAATAATTTTCTTCACGTGTTTCAAACCTAATATATGCGTGTACTAATAATATATACACACAGAATGTCTTATTTCTTATTGTATTTTTACGCAAATATAATTTTCAACAAAATCGTTTTTTTAGTGTAATACAAGAACAAATAACCGTAGATATTGTAATTTTCACCAAATGTTTATAATACCATTTTCATTATATGATAAAATGTTCAAACATTTTTAAATTTTTTTAGTTATTTATAGACATAAGAAATGTTCAATATGTTTTGGTTTTTTTTTTTAAATGTTGATTAAAAATTATTCCCTGCCTCGCTGGGTAGAAATGCTTGAAAACTCTATACAAAACTTTAAGTTGTCAATTTTTCAATTAAAATATATCAAAAATTTAGTCACATTATTTTTTTATAGACATTATAAATTTAAATTTGGCCGAAATAACTTATTTAAACTATAAATAACGATGTTAATTATTTTTTTTTATTTTAAAAAAATTCGTGAAAACAGTTCAAAATTTTTAATAATTATATCATATTATTATGAATTATAGGTATTATACAGTATAAACAATGCAAATGTATACTAAATTACTATGAATCTATTTACTGAAAGATGTTATTACATTTTGAGTTGTATGTTATATAGTTTTATATAATATTGTAATCATACACAAAATACAATATTATCATAATAATTATAAATACTAATAATATAATAAATGAAATTTTTTCTGTAGTAATTATATCCACCTATTGTATTACTTAAAGTAAAATAAATTACTTTAATAGCTATATAGCGAAAAAACATGAAATATGAAATATACTTAGTGATATAAACCGATAGGCCACCTCAACTATATTATTCATGATTATTGATTATATTATAATATACTCTAATATAAATTCAGTAAGAATGTCCTTAAATATTGTTAAATGTTTATTATTGGGCGACTCATACCAACACTTACTTATTCAAGTGTAGATATTTTTCATTACATCAACTTCAATATTTTATAAATATGGAACACGATATAAATAACTATGATTATAGTCTCTTATTTTTACGATCAACTTAATCAAATAAAAAATAAAAATTGTATAACAATTATTAATTATTATTATACAATGCTTTTAAAAACTATATGAATATATTAATTAACTTTTTTAAATACAATTTCGAAGTAACGAGTAAATCAAAATGATTCGCAGAGTTGTCATTAAAGAGAGAACGATAACCGTCCCGCGCCGACACAGAGAGCACAGTATATTGAGTATTTAAATGTGTATATATAGTTATGTATACAATATATGATTCATTTTAAGTAATTAAGTTAAAACCACATACAGTACTAGCATAGTCATCCAGGACTTATACGTTATACCTATAACATATAGGTGTTAGGTATGAATTTACACAGTTTTTATGCGGATTCTGTGGTTGAGCAATGAGCCATTGTGGCTATGATAACATTTTTGACATCTTTAATCAAAACACATAGTTTTTCGCCCCGCACCGGATTCATACTTCACTGTGAATGAATGCACTCTTAGTAATTTCAGTCGCTATGAACGGGAAACACCTAGAAAACTGAAATACGATTTGATATTGATCGATTAATTACTATCAAAACTGTTTATAATGACCCTACCAAAAACGCAACTACTCGTATTTTGCCGAGGATTCGACCAGATTTTACTAACCTACCGATATAGGTTAAAATTAATTATAGGTTGAATTATTATAATTTATAATATATAGTAATAAAAACGGTCGTGGAAATGTACGAGATAATGAATGATAATATTATAATAATACATTATATATCACATCATATTAATGAAGTGCGATGTGCGTCTAACACTCTTACCTTGCACGACAACCTCGGCCCGCAATAAACCTCGGAATCGGAAAACAAGCGGCACGTCTCGTCTGGCCGACTATAATAGGTGATAAACTACTGATAATGCTCGCGAATACACGTTATTAATTAATTCATTACATAGACTCGTTTTGCTGGATGTCATCACAAATTATTTCTGAAAAACAATATTGAATTACTTTAAGTAAACAATATGCACTCATGGGCGACGACGACGTTTTCCCAAGACTAGCCAAAGGAAAATATCGCTCATCAGTCTTACCGTGAATATTACATACTATTAAGCCGGGTTTATAATTGCGTCGTCTCTCGTGGCGTATGTCTTTTATCGTGTTCTGATTGGCTGTTGTAATCATATGACATCATTGCCATCTTTTATTAAGCATGATCTATCCAGAAATTTCCTGAGTTGGGCCGAACTCAACTTTTAGACACAACACAATACAAATATACGTACGCAATAGACGGCGTAGCTGTAGACCCAGCTTAATAAAAAAAAAGGGTCTTGACCAACCTTATTTAAGGTTTGTAGGTATATAAAATCCTTATATTGCAGTCAACGGCACTTGAAAACTTCAATGGATTTTTTATTTGGATACGTTTTGAAATATTAGTCATTGAAAAAAAAAAATAAAAAAAATAGATAAATAAATATCGCTACAATTCACTATTTATTAATTATATAGAAAATGTACACATGTCGAAAGTTTTATTTTTATTTTTTCCATATTTTAGTTTTAGTCCATTTAAAAGAAATGTAATTACTTTTTATCGTAATTTACATAAAAATAAAAATCAATGTTCTTCTTATTTTTAAGGTGGTTTTATTTTAATCTGTGGGTATTAAATGTTTTGTGTTTTAGATTATTACTATTTATTAATGTATGTTATATACTAAAATATTAAAATCCGAATAAATGAAAAATGGTTTTTTATAATTATTAATGATATTTTATTAATAAATACCTAAACTGACACTGCCTTTAGCATGAGTCTAAGGCTCGGAATCTATTGAATTTACATGTGATATTAATTTCACGACACTACAAAAAAATATTGAATGTTTATAGTGCATATTTTTTAATTTTACCATTTTTTTAGAGGTTATTTTATGATTAATGATATGTTTATAATTATAATACAATTTTAAAATTTGACAATAAAAACAAACATTATTTATAATGTATAAATATTTTGAGTTTTCAGTATTTTCACTAGGTATTATTGTATTATTTTTTTCTAATCCCTAGTTATCATACGACTTCGCATGTTTATCAAAAGAATATTTAGTAGAAACTATTAAATATTTACATTTATAAAAGTTGTGAATAAAAATAAAATAAGTCCATATTTCTAAAGCATATTAATTGTTTTGTTATTATATAAGCACATAAGTCCATGCTTAGTTAATACTTTTTAAGTGTATAAGTTCTGAGCTCTAAGCATGACTGTAAAATACTAAAATGTATTCATGTTATAAGTAACCGATAAATCTAACCCGCAAATGTAATTTTATATTATAATTAATTTTGTTTAAAACCAAAAGAATAATGTATTTCTCTTTTGAATTATTTTCAACAATACATACGTATACATTTATATATATATATATAAGCGGCTACGGTCTACCACATGGAATGTACCCTTATAATTTATAAAATGATTCTCGTGTACCTTCAAAGTGTATTATTATTGTATGGGTTCAACAATTAATAGGTATAACAGGTGTATATAATAATATAATGGGAATATCCGAATATATTATGACTCTTTGAAATCGTCGACATTCCAATAACGCATTGGGGGAGCGAACCTTTTTTTCGTCTTATAACACGTAGGAACAATACCGAATTCCTTATAGACTGTTCACCCCAATGAGTATAAACGTGTTTGCATCGGATTTCTTGGAATTGCAGACCCTTCGTACATAATATAGGACTTGTTTACATCAATGAAAGTAAAACCGGATCCTACCTGTGGTAGACTAGACTACGTCCTGCAGACGACCTTATCGTCTCATTAATGTGTCTTCAAGGTTTTATTGTTCACGACGTCTGTTCCCATTGAACAATTTTGAATCGGTTTAAAAGTTCATAGAACTCTGGGTGACTCCTCCTCTGGATATGAAAGAAAAAAAAATTACGATTTATATTTTGAAATTAAAACAACATATTATAATTAATTATATATACATAATATATTTTATATAATACGAAATACCACTACTATTTTACACTGTATAGGTAATATTATTATTTTAATATAAATAATAAATTATTTATTAAGCTGTCGATAGTATAAACATTTTTTTTTAGTAAATATAATCCGGTCCAAGATTTTAGTTATTAGTTGAGATACTTAAATTACTATACTAACAATTATTTTTTTTTATCAAGGTAATAAATTTCAGAATAAATATTTATTGGCAAAATCTCAACTCTTCGTAATTTCAATAATAACTAAAAATTAGCACTACAAATATTAAATTATTATCATGATTAGGCTTATTCTCAAATTTCGAGGTGAACTACATGACACAAAATGAATAATATGTGATTTTTATAATTTTTGTCTATCAAGCAACTTATGAGTAAACAATTTAAGAGATTTATTTTTTAGACAATTTTTTTAGCAATATTGTTATTCGTATGTATAATACGTAATATTTTTTTTTATTCAATTCGACAAAAATCCATTGTATTACGAATCAACTATTCGATTATGCGCTTAACGCCACAATCACAATGTACATTAGATATTCATACAAATGATAATGTACCAACAGAATGAGTATTATAGAATGTGGAATTTATGAATCTGATTTGGTCAAATGTGTACGACAATTTTTATTGAATACATTTACTATTTTTTTCCTATAGCGTACGACAAATATTTAAAAGTGAAATCCACAGTGTGCTTACATACTTTGTACATTATTTTCATTATGGTCTTTTTATGCAGTTTGTACACCGACAAATAATTTTCAAACAAATACACAATAATTATCAATGTCGATATGAAATAACAATAATCCGCCGGCCGCTCGTGGTTTTTCTGCTTTTTTTCACGCGTTCAAAATGTGTTTTTTCTTTCGTAAACCATTGTATTTTGACAATACATAATATATTATTATAGACGGCGCAGGTACCAGACACAATACCGTCATAAATTCAGATAATCAGATTAACATCAACACATCATCATATTTTCTACAGTACGGATAATCGTCGTCAACAAGAAGGTTTATGTTGTAGTTTAGTGCCTACTGTCTGTATGCGTTAAAATATATTGGCTGCAATCAAAAAACACCGTTTACTGTCGGGTAAGTTATAATGAGCACCATTTGTTTTTTTTATAGATTTAACTTAAGCATTTACAAGTATACTTAAATAAACTCTGTCAAATTAATGTCTATAGTATCTACCTAATATAAAATACAAATGAATATAAAAATAATAAAGATTTAAAACTACGTATTACACTTATACAAGTAATCTTGCAGTGACAGTAATATATTAAATATTAAATGTCGTTCGAAAAAAATATTATTATGATTTAATAAAAACTAAATAATTATGTTAAGATTTTATTATATACATGGTGATTCAAAAAGCATGCTACCCCCTCCCCATTTTAGATCCTTTAAGTAGAGTAATGAATGCACATATTGGAAATATGGCTTTACATCAATATTATTATTATCATTTGTATGTCTCTCATAACATTATGAAGCAGTCAAAAATTATTAAGTGAGATTTCTAGTACCTAATCAGTTGATACTATTTACGGGGTCAAAGGCATTTTAGTTTTTAGAAAAATCATTCTTTAGTCGAAACGTTTCTTTATGATATAAAGTTTATATCAACAATGCCCGCATATGGATAGACAGACCAGCTGTCAATGATTTTTATACGCTTTTAAATACGATTTGTTTGTTCTCGTGACGATGGATAAATAAGTAATCTTCAAATATTAATAAAAATATTTCGATCTGAAATCTGGTATGGTAATAATATTGGATGTACATGTTTTTGCCCAAAATCGACTTTTTAGTTTTCGCCTAAATGACCTGTTTTTACCCAAACTCAAAAAAGAGTGAATTGGTTTTTGGTTAAAAAAATGTATCATCGGAAACGAAAAAAACATACATATGATTTTACGGACAAAATAATCCCAGTCATCGCATTCGGCACATTTACCAATGCGTTTTAGCTGCACGTAGATAACTTTTCCTCGGCTCAGAAATTGAATTCAAATTTAATACATCCATTACAGTGATCTACTCGAAATATACAGAAGAAAAAATATCTATGTTTTTCCATTGATTATGAATTTATTCATATTTTGATTTTCAGAATATTTAATTCTACAAAGACATATATGAAAATATGAACTTTTTTCAAAATATGAAAACTCCCTTATTATAGTAATATAGTCGCACCTATATTGTTAAGAACATAATTTCTTTTTGAAAATGTATATGTTACGACGTCAATGTTGAAAATGAGTCATAATAATGACTAGTCTTTATAAATCCGATTAGACAATGTTGTCATTAGATATACACTATATAAAATGTCTAAAATTAGAATATTATCATGTATTAAATTAACTGAAAAAACCTAAGTAAATAAAAATGTAAACGAATTTTTTTTAACTTATTACTATTATTATTATTAAACTATCCCTAAGAAAATTATCTTAAAAATGAGGGTACACAAAATATGGCGATAAATAATAACATTAACAATACTCAAAATACAGCAAAATGTAATTAAATTATTTATTTAAAAGGTATTAAGATCATTCAAGAAGTAACATTATATCTGATTTAATATTGAATAAGTATAATACACTATTGACTATTGACTAGGTTATTATTTATTATGCATTTGAACATTTTATATTGTAATTGGCTATTATGTAATATTAAAATATAATAATATTTTATAAATGTGCATGCCTAACACTGTGCCAAACACAGTTTAAGAAACACTGACCTAGATGATATTAAAAATGTGTATGGTGCACCTCTATAGCAATAAATGTTTAAAATTTAAAAAACGATAATTTAGTCATATATAATATATATATATATATGATGTGCATGTAGATACGTTTTATGCTATCAACTTACTTTATTTTTTTCTTATGTCGTATTTTGGAATAGTTCTTAGCATTATTCCTATAATGCGGTTAAACGAAAAATATATACCTAATGTATAGCGTTCCCATTGCGTCCGACAATAAGGAATGCTGACATTTGAATATTCCGGACTCTAGTGTTTAGTGTTTAAATTTCTTTGCATTTTCCATATGATATTATGTCGTTTCACAATCGTATAGATACGTATACCGTTTGAAATCTGTTTTTTTCTCCCGTACCATACCCGCCGGACACATTCTGTATAGTTTGTATACATTTTTTTTTCGTTCAACCCGCATTTGGGACGCAATCGGATAATAATATAATAAACATGCTCCACTTAACAACCAGTTTTGAACGGGACGCGATCAAAACACGGGGAAGGTAAAAAAAAAACTATATACAAATAAATAAAAGGTCGAAATGTGTCGTGAACGGAATACGCTCGCGGTGTGCACATTAAAATAAAAGAAAAAAATAACTCGGTGTGACATACTGCAGCAAAAGTCGGGTGGGCAGCAGTACTTACGTATACCACTGTATCGAATGTTACTACCCCGCAAGCGTTACGTTTGTGTTTGTTTATAATTATAATATTATTCAATATTTCATTTGAAAGCAATAATGATAAACTTAACATAAAATCATCTTATTCGATGACAGACAATATAATATAAGTAGGATATATCATTATGAAGGTGCAGTGGTCAAATATAGAAAAAATCTATTTTCGTAAATGTGTAAGTTATAAACCACACTCGCAGCATATACTGTCATTCTTCTGCCATTTTTCGTCATAGGTACATTCATCATTAGTGTTACGTCATAATTGTTATTATTCCTTATAAAAATTGATAATTGAATCATTTGGATCAAAACAAATTAATGTATAATATTATGTGAAAAAATATATATTTAAAAAAAAATTGAATGAAAAAAATATATCAGTTTCAATCTACAATAGCTAGTAATAATTATACTTAAAAACGCGCATTTAATTATAGTTTAAATATTAATTTGAGCAATATTATACAATAAAAATAATTAAATATATTTTAATAATTATTATACTACAATAAATGAATAATATAATTCAATACAACTTTACATTTATTTGGATCCAACAAATTTTTTAATAAGAAATAATAATTACTATGACGTACACATTGATCAACCGCGTATTGTTCGGAAGTTTATACTTATAATATTCGCTAAGAGGAAACCCCTAAAAACATCTATAAAATTCATACATGACATTTCTAATCCATGTTGACCACGTTTCGTAAAACTTTCGTAGCCCGGAATCTAAGACCAATAATTTATTACAGTATAGTGTTTAATATAATATTATGATATATTACTGTGTTTGTCACGTAACTGATTTATCTTGCGAGATAAATATAAAAAAATCTATAAAACTATAAAGACCTATTCACTATCCACTGATCCTTTCACAAGCACCATTCAGTTGGTATTATAATTCCACTATGTTTACATACGAGTATAATCTTCTCAATTTAACAGATTTTAAATATAATTGTATTTATTTGTCTTAATAAATAAACATAATTAAGTGTTATTATAGGTTTTCTAATTTAATTAATTGCATCGCATGTCGCATCGTTATTGTCCCCTCGTAGGTTAGGTACCATGTAAGTTCAAGTAGTACAACGCTGAAAATCTTAACTATTATTTAAAATCACAATTTCGTAAGTACCTATTATTGTACTACAATAATATATTCTATTGAATCGTGTTAAAGGAACTTTAATCATGTTTTGGATCATTGGGGTAATATTACTTGGTGCGCTGTATGCTGGTTATCTGTGGCGTTCCAACAGAAACTTACCTCCAGGCCCTTGGGGTGTTCCTATCCTCGGCTATCTGCCGTGGCTAAATCCAACACAACCTTACAAAACGTTGACGGCTCTGGCATGTAAGTATGGACCAATTTACAGTATTCAAATGGGGAAACATTTTGCAGTCGTTATGTCGGATCCAACATTGGTTAGAAAGGAATTAGCACGGAATGAACTGGCCGATCGCACTAACTTCGAAGTTGTCAACGAAATAATGCAAGAACATGGTAGGTATTACCATTGGCCTATACGGTTATACCGGGTTAAATAGTACATATTTAATTATTCGTTATACTTAGTTATACTATGAACATGAATTTAAATGATTTATATAATTAAAAAAATAAAACTAACGTATAAAAACTATGTGCCGTATATAATATATATATATATATTGTATATATTATATATAAGTATAATATAATAAAATAAATGTAATAAATGTACTGCTAAAACTACGTAAAATTTTTTTTTAAATATCGTAAAAGTAAACTTCCATAATAATTATATGTTGACATGCATATATTTATTCCACCGTAGTTATCATAGATCTTATAAGCAGTTTTGTAATGTAAATACAATTTAATAACGTATAGGTCTGATATTTACACGCGGACCTCTTTGGAAAGAACAGCGAAAATTTGTTTGCAATTGGCTTAAGGAAATTGGCGTGTCTAAGTTTGGAGAGAAGAAAAATAACTTACAACTACTTATTACCGACGTCGTGTCTGCTTCAATTTCGGTAACACTTTATACCAAGATAATCAAAAATTATTTAAACTTATACTATTTTTCTAAATATAATTAATAATGTAATATATTTTTTATTTTAGAAATTACGACAGTCAAATGAAAGTCCAATTGACACAGGAACTTTTTTTCTAGTACACGTAGGAGATTTCATAAATCTCATAGTGTTGGGTAAAGCGTGGCCAGAAGATGATCCTAATTGGATTTATTTAAGAAATTTGGCTGAAGATGGATCCAAAAAATTTGCTATAGCTACCCCATTGAGTGTTTTGCCAATATTGAAGTTAGAATCGAATATAATAATTTGCGTGATATCCGTATAACCATGTGTTTAAATAATATTTTGTTGATGTAATTTTCTTAGGGTAATACC
Source organism: Rhopalosiphum padi (assembly GCF_020882245.1). Taxonomy (NCBI): domain Eukaryota; kingdom Metazoa; phylum Arthropoda; class Insecta; order Hemiptera; family Aphididae; genus Rhopalosiphum; species Rhopalosiphum padi. The sequence continues at coordinate 73,285,624 of NC_083598.1, forward strand.
GAAATACAGGAATACTGTTTTTGAAGTAGTCGAGGGAGTTAAAAATACGCATTGCATATATAAAACATTGATGGAAAAACGAGGTAACGAAATCAATGAATGTGACGATCTAATGGCTATGTTCATGAAAGAAATGACAAAAAGAATAAACAACACGGATTCCCACTTCTTCACCGAAAAACAATGTTGTTTTCTTCTGTCTGATCTTTTTGGTGCTGGTGTAGAAACTACCGTGAATACCCTAAGATGGTTTCTTCTTTATATGGCTTTAAATAAAAAAATACAGGTAAAAATTCACATATTTTTTTTTAATATTATTATTAGTGAATTTAAGTATAACAATATTGTATGTTATTATAACATACACAGATTCATTATCATTTATCATGGTATTTTATAAATATTTTATTTTTAAATTTTGAATGTATTGATTTTATAATTATATGTTTTTTTTTATTTGAGTACACGATAAGTTGTTGATAAAATTCTATGATTTTAAAATTTGAGGTTGATTTTGAATATAAAATTGAATCTAGTTTGTACATTTAAGAAGTCAAAGTTAAAAATTCCTAATATTTTTTTTTATAATCTAGGAAAACAAACAAAAAATTTAAAAAAAAAACTGGAATTTTCTTGCTATACCAGATTTTGACTAAATTGATTTCTTTATTTTATTTTAATTCAAAAATAAAATATAACCATAAATATATGAAATTTTCATAAAATGTTTAAATTTTCATTTTCATTATATATGATACGATTTTCAAAATGGTTCGACTGATTTTTAACTTTTTAAATTTTTTACTTTTTTTTACTTTACACAGTGTTGAACACTGTGGGCCGCTTAAAATTTGGGTCGAAATTAATGTCTGTCTTATTGAAAAATGGGACGTTTACTTTTATAGGGCTGGTTAAAATCCCAAAACTCGGTGTGGGATACCTTGCCTATCAGGCGCTATATAAGTTGATATACTCGTAATATAGTAAAAATAATAAATACATATTTTTATAAAAATTATTTATTATGATTTTAATTTATAATTAAATTTAAATATATATATTTAAATTTATAATTAATTATCTTCGAAAAAAAATTAAATTACACCTACCATATTATTATTTGTATTACTAAAAGTAAAATTAATTACTTTAATAGCTATACAAGTATATTATCAAAAGAACTTATTACGAAATATGCTTACTATACTTATATATTATAGGCTGACCGTCTCTGCTCAGAATTATTTTTGTATACAATGACATATCATTGAATTCAAATAAAACACACCCATAATAGTAACCCACTCCACACTTAATGTACAGCAGAACGGTACACACTTGCCTACCTTTATATATATATATACCTATGTTCATGGTTCATTTATTCTATCGTAAAAAATGCAAAGAAAATAATAAAATACTGGTATAACCTCATCTACATATTTCTATAAACTATTGGTTGTAGGTTAACTGCACTGGTATCTATGTAAATATAATTAATTATGGTGTCTAATTTTAATTAATGCTATTACATTTAATTAAAATTGTTTATTTATTTATTATTTTTTTAATATGATCGTTATAAATATTTAATATGACATATCATAATTATACTCTGATAGATCAATTTTTTAAGAACAATAAAATAAAAATATGTAGATAATAACTTTCAAAATATCTTGAAGTTAATAAAATAGCAGCACATGGCTATTATAATTTATAATTTAAAATAAATTATGATAATTAATTAAAATGTATAAGATATGATTATGTGAATAATGAAGTGTCACGTACGTTTAAGTCTCTAAACAAGTGTAATAAATATACATACTAATAAAAAAATCACTGATAACGTTTTCTTTTTATAATTTTGATATAATAAAACATTTTTAGAACGACTTACAGAAATTGTTGGATTCTGCATGCACCAATAACGGAATAATAGATTTAGAGCAGATTGAAAGCATTCCATTGCTAAAAGCTTGTGTGTCTGAAACCATGCGTTTACGGCCAGTAGCTCCATCTGGAATACCCCGATCGGTCAACAGCGAAATTACAATTTTAGGTTACCGCATACCAAAAGGGACCATGGTTTTACCTCTGCAGTGGGCAATGCACCACAGCGAAAAGTATTGGACGGACCCGCAAGTATTTGAACCGAAAAGATTTTTAGATGACGAAGGAAATATGATACACAACAAAGCGTTCATGCCATTTCAAGCCGGTTAGTAATTATAACTAATTAGAAACGTTCATTTTTTTTAAATTGTTGAACCATAGTAGTCAATATGACAATATCTAACAATGGTTTCAGGTAAAAGAGCTTGTGTTGGAGACACGCTTTCCTATTGGTTACTCTATTTATTCGGTGCAAATATAATTCATAATTTCAATGTTTCCATAGAAGACGGTCTATCTGAAAAAGAAATTAACACCATTATGGATGGGGAGTTTGGCATAACGCTCAGTCCGGCTACGCACAACATTGTTTTTAAATCTCGAATTTAAGACGAATTGATGCTCAATTTTTTTTCAATTGATTAAAATGATTTTTAAATAAATAAATTATAATCATACAAAATTTTTTAAATACAAAAATATTCTAGATATGTTATTAGTGGGATGTTCACCAAATGTACACGTATAATATTTTAAGCCGCTTATTATATAGTATTATAAATTGACTATATTAACTGTACACGATAATTTCACGTGTATTTTCCGATAAAATATTGATGGTCATTTTCGTTGAATCTATCGACGTCATCAATAATATTCGTTCGTTTACAAATAAAAATCACATTTACCAATTATTTGAAATTTGCTTCGAAGACATCAATAACTACAGTACTACACACAGGTAAAACGAATCATCCGCTAATTATAATATAATTGAACCTATCACTAAACCACTGAATGAGTGCGAGTGAGTGTGTTTTTGTGAACGATTTTTGTTCATTTTATCCGTGTTTGTATACAAATTAATTAATTAATAATTCATGATGTGTGTAATGCATTTCTGGCGGGAAAATTATTCCATTAATGTAGGAAGTATTATGTCCAATTAAATTGTAATACTATAGGTACATAATAAGTAATAATTAATAACGTAAACATGACCGGTCTGGTCAGTTAGTCAGTTATGTATATAGGTTATATTTACTGTATTTACTACGTCTCACGGTGTCTGCCATTTAGTGTTTTTATAATTATCAATTAACATAATTCATGATAATTATTTTTTTTTTACAAATTACGTCCGGTGGTAGATTAATTGAAAAACGGCACATGATCGATTTATAATGCTTATACTAGTTATACTATTACACCATATAACTTGTAGTTCTTACAAGTAAAGAATTTAAAAATTATTTAAAACGTACGAATAATACGAATTTGAATATTATCGTGATATAATCTATTATCTAGCCTTAAAAATCAGTTTTTAATCAATACACGAGTAATCAATACTATTTTAAGCATGCACTTAGATTGGTCAAAAACAATACAAGATATTTGTAATAATAGTGTAAGTTATAAAAATTAATGGGATTTCCGTCTCACCAGTTGAAATAGGATCTAAAATTTTAAATATACTATTATTAATAATATTATGATTTAAGTAATTTAGAGGATGGCAAAGAATATATATATATATATATATATATAAGAATCGATTAATAGAGTATCAGTTATATATTATATATTTTTATTTTACGAAGAATATTGAAGTATTTTCTTTATTACCCTTAAAATTATGATATAAAATAGTCGATGGTCAAATTTAAATAACAGGTTTTTTTCGCCCAATAACCCAAATGAGCATTAAAAAAAAAACAAGACATTTTTCATTCTTATTATAAATTTATACACGTTAGGTAGGCCACTAGGGTTATGTTATGTGTTGTATAAAATTACGATTTACAAATTTATGAATACTATGTCATTGGAACGCATTTTGTTCATGTGTTTTTATCGAATTCTATAAACGATCTAAGTACACCGCATATACAAAATATACGCAAATGCACCGTAATTTCAGTTTAGGTAAGTACTGCAAATTATTATGATACTACTTACGAGATATTATACTTATTCTTTTAATTGTTATCTGTTATTTGTACCTAATAATGATATAATAATATTATTATTATTTTATTTTACCATTTTATACCATTAATATTATTATATGTGTACGTATTCAACTATGTATACGGTACGTATTTAACTATAGTAAAATTAATTTATGTTTTAATTAATTATGCATACGGTATATAATAATTATAAAAAATATTAAAATTTACGAAAATTAAACAAATTTTGCTCATTCTAATGCAAATGCATTAACATTTGTAAACGATACAATTACAATTAAATGAACAATGAGGCACAATTTGTTACAGGTACATTATACAAATTTACATTATTATAATTCATAACATCAGGTAGAAAGCCTAACGATAGATATTTAATGCCTATAAGTCTAGATAAGTATAATGTTAAGAACGTCAATACTAAAATGTTCATTTACCAAAGAATTTTCTTTGGAAATTACTAAAATAATGATAATATTAGCTATTTCAGCTGTTCATCAACAATGTTGTTAATGTATGTAAGCTCGAAAAACATGGTAATAATATTTATTTTATATCGTATATTGAAATACTATAAAATAGAAAAGCTGTTTGACTCCTATTGACTTTTTCTGACGATGTACTTTTATAGTATGTACTTATATTAGAGGTCAAATACAAAACTGATATTAGTAACTAGTAAGATTAAAATATAATTACTATCTAGTATCTATGAATACTTTAATACTCAACTATTTTGTTTTTCAAATTCATTTGAAACCGTTACAACGCCATAAAAATATAATTTATGTTGTATTGAACATAGTGATTTTCTATATACAGAACAAAATATAAGTGTCTGAGTATAAATGTTATGCTTAATAATTAATCCAATATTAAATATATTTTTATAATCATAGAAATAAAGGAGGTTAGTTTTTTTAGATTATTTAAAATTTAAAATAATCTGTTGTTAAATTCCTATTTAATCATATGTAGATTAGTATGCATATTTAATACCTAATAATTAGTTTAGTTAAACATTTTTTGAAGAACTCTCGTCTCCTGAATAAGACAAGTGTACTTTGCTTTAGGATACAAATTGATATATTAATGGTTTTTTTATAGTATATTTTGAAATAGAAAATAAAGTTACTTATTTACATTGCGCACATGTTATAGTTATTACACTGTCATTAATTTTCAAACCTTAAGTGTACATGTTAAGTTCGTTGAGATAAGTAGTAGAAATTTATAAACAAATGCGAACAACTTGAAGTTACGATTTAAAAGCAGATTTTGATTAAAAAGTGCGATTTACCACTAAAAAGTATATTTTACTTCTAATACACAATGAATTCTCAATAAAAGCAATGAGAAATCATATACTTTGTCGATTGAAAATGTTATCAATAAAATACTCCTAAAAAGGCAATTATTTTTGATTAAGCACTAAGAACATTTTTTAACAGAATATTGTAAACAAAACAATGAAATATTATTAAGTAACGAATTTTTAATTTTGGTTATTTTTCTGTTTTCTTTACGTTTTATTTATGTAAAATTCGCCATTTTTATGTATCAAGACCTGGAAATTGAATACAAGGTTAACTATATAATATAATATATTAATATACATTATTATTCTAACCAGAACTAAAAAATCCCAATAATAATTATTGTTTGTTAACTTTAATATCGATGTCAATACATTTAGTTATGTTAAATTTATATTCTGTACTTTAGGCCGCTGCATGTATTGAAATAAAAATAAAATACATTGTTTTTTTAAATTGAATTTTTTTTTATTCAATTACACTTTACTTATATTAGATACTCTTTAATTCGTGTTTAGTTAAAATGATAAGTCTTCAATAAGTAATTAGTAACTTATAAGTTACTATTCTATATTATTCTTGTAAATTGTAAGTGAATTAAGATTATAAACATAATATGTAAACCAAAATTAGCTCAGAATTGCTTTTCGAATGCGACGGATTCATCATTGCTTTCAGCGGTTGGGGATAAACGAGTGTTTTTTTTTATGTTTAATAGCATTGTAGCCTTTTTTACAACGACAAAATTCATCATTTTAATTTTGACTCTATAAACCGTGTTTTTGTTTTGCACTTGTGAACAACATTTGCATGTAACTTAAAAAGTTTAATTTTACCATTGACGTAGGTACTATATATTTATATATGTATAATATATATATATTTATAACTGTAGGTTTTATATTATTAACTCTACAGTGTAGATTCTCTGAGGTTCAAAGTACTTTCTCACACACTTTTACTGGTAATTTATCGGATAAGATCTAAGTGTATATGCTTAAAAACTATGTGGTATTAACTATTAAACAAGGAAACTGATGTTGAAAAATAATTTTAAACCTTGGACAGCTCCGATTTGAAACGATTTAATAGTTCTTAGTCAAATAAGATGTCATTCGTGTCATATTAGTTGCATGAATAGTTCCCCTGAAGTAAATTAATATAACAAGTGATTGACAAAAACATATAACATTTAATTTTAATAGGTTGCTTGTACATTGGTAATATAAAAAAAATAACAATTATACCTTAATACGAAATAAAACACTACATCAAATATTTTTTACAAAAAATGGTATATGGCACTAAGTACATAAACATATCAATAGGAAAACATGCACTTCTAACTACTTTAAATAAACAAATACAATTTTTATTTTATATAACAGTATAAATTAAACTAAACTAGCTAGTCAATAAATAGTATGGTCTTAAATTAAATGTTAGAAAATGTATATAATTTATAGGGAACCACGTACAAAGTTGGTAAATAAATAATAAAACATTTTTAAACTAAACAATTATTATGGAATATTACTCAAATAAATACATAATATTCCATTAAAAATACATAAACAACCTAAGTAAGAGGATCTGAGAATAAAAAAGTAAAAATTAAATCTATTTGTGGCGTGCTTTCATGACGACCCTGAACGATTGTGGAGTCAGTGTGATACCGACTTGACCATCCATGCTAGGTAATTCGTCACCATCAGGTAGACATACATCGAATTCGTGTAACAAGGTCGAAAAGAACAAATATAGTTCCATTTGAGCTAACGTCTCACCCAGGCATTTTCTCCGACCTTTTATAAAAAAAAAAAAAAAAAAAATGCAACAATTAATTACTATTTCATAAAATATCACTTATAATTTATAACACATAGGTACATTTATTATGCATATTATGTGTATATAGTATACGATAATATATTGTATTATGTATTTAGAAAAAAATATAATAGCTTACCGACTCCGAAAGGTAAAAAACAATCGGGTTTTTTCACTTTGCCTTCGGCATTTATAAATCTCTCCGGCTTAAACGCCTCCGGTTCGTCCCATAAGTTCGGGTCGTTGTGTACAAAGTGTTGTAAAGGTATGATTTGAGCGCCCGTCGGTATATGATAACCATTGAGTGTTACATCACTGTTAAAACAATACAACACTTCGTGAAATGCTCGCACGTATAATATAATATTTGACGACCGTGTTACATATACGAAACGAGAATAAACAATTTACCTGGTTGTTGCGTGTGTCGTGCCCAAAGGCGTGATACTCGATTTCCGCAGTACTTCGTATAAGGTAGCCTGTGTATATGGTAAATTGGGGTAATCGTCGAGCACTGGCGATTTATATTGACCCACAACCGAATCGATCTCGTCTTGCACCTTGGTCATCACATCCGGATAATGGAGCATGTACACCATGGCCCACAAAATCGTATTCTTAATAGTCTCCATGCCGGCCGAAAACAAGTCACCGAGAATTTGCTGGACCTGCCGGTTTGGATCCAAACCCTGAAATAGTTGATCCATCGTGCCGGCTTCCTGGGAGCGTTTTATCTCCAACAAGTAAGCGTCGACCAGGTCTCGAATGCAATTCGGATCGAATGTACTCCTGTGTTCATCGATAATATTTTGAAAGTATCCGGCGATTTCTCGATGGTTATTCTTGATTTTTTCCTGTATGTTTCGTTCGTCATTAATATGACGTCTCGGCAAAAACAAACTCACCGGCCTCAACATGCCGAACAGCTTGAAACCTTCATCGACCATGTGCATGTACCGCTCGAAGCGCGGGTCGTTCGGTTCGAATCTAACACTCATCGTCAATGAACTAATTACGTTGGTGATGGCCAGACATAACGAACCAGCATTTAGATCTATTGGTTTACCACAAGCCTTGTGAAATGTTTCCGTTAACGTCGATACTTCGATCTGTGTAAAAAAAAAATTAATTAATAATAATAAGCGTACGTTAAAATTAAATTGCATTTTTATTAATTAACAAACGTCGGTACACTGAAATCTCTCATATACGCGTATTGATTTTATTATATTAAAATTTCGAAAATATTGGTTATCGTGTACAATATTAGTTTTTACGAAGTATAGTATTTATGTATTAATGATATGACGTTACTTACCATTATTCTGTTTTCCATGTTCAACCTGTTGTGGCCCGTGAACGTCATCCCCATGTGTCGAAGTACCAAGTGCAAAAACTTCCTTTGCGACTCCCATAACTTCCCAGTACTATTTACCGCTCCTGTACATAAAAAGTAACGTTTCTAATAACAAGTCTGGTCGGTATGGAAATGACATACAGTATTTTATTATTATTATTATTATTATTATTATTCTAGCCATTATTCGCGTGTCCGTACACGTTGTGTAATGTAGTAGTAGTAGTAATAGTTGCAGTATAGTAGTGGCAGTAGCAACAGTACGGGCCACGTGATTATTTAATAATTAATATTGTGCCGGCGTATAGTATGTCAAAAAAAATTGCGACACAGTTTCAAAATATTATATTCAACGTGCATGATATCTCGTCATCTCGAGGACACGCGTATATATTTTATTTGAATAAAAAATTTAAAAAAAAAGTTAATAGCTTACATCGGTACACGACATAATATTATAATATTAATAATATGCATTTAAAAAGTCGATTTACGATGAAACGATGACGAGAAAAAAAAACCCATGGTAAAGATTACTAATATAATTTTATGTTCGGGTACAATCAATTATTACATTATACACACATATATACGTCGGTCGTGTCGTCGTAATAACGTCCGAAAATAAAAGACCTTCGAAGTCCACGTGGATTGAGCAATACAAAACGCATATTATTATTATTATAGAAACGGGCGAATTAAACAGCGACTTACCGTATCCGCCGATGATGTCCATGTACCCGTCGTTGGGCCGGCCGGTGATCTGTTTCATGTCGAACGCGGTCTTGATGAGCTTGTGGTCGCTGAGAAGTATGACGGTGTTGCCGCGCTGCGTAAACGAGCATATGGGCCCGTACCGGCGGGCCAGCTCGTTGTACTTGAGGTACGTGCAGTGGTTGGACAAAAACGGCGCGTACCCCAAGAACGGTACGCCCCACGGCCCGGGTGGCAGCGTCCTGGCGGCCCGCAGCTGCTGGTACGCCGAGTAGGTCAGACCCAGCGCCGCGGCGACCGCGTTCAGCCACAGTTCCCGGCTGTATCCGCCGCCGTCGGACATGATCTCGGCCGTCATCTCGCGCCGCCTCCGCCGCGCGGAGAGCCGATGTACCCGGTGGTGCGAACAAAACGGGCGAACGGGCGAGGAGACGTATTGTGTTGGGCGACGTGCGTATGGCGGACGGTGAAAATATTAAAATACAATATTTATATATTATGTATCGGATGGATATATTATATAAAACAATATTATGTGAAACGACTTTTTTTTTATTTATTTTTTCGAAAAATCACTCCCGACTGCAATTATTGATAATATATATTATAACGGCGAGCGCGCGAAAATAATAACAATCTATACGATATTATTATTGGTGATATATTATAATATCGATGGCGATGGTGATGGTCGATGGTGACGGCGATGGTGGATATATAATAATAATATAACAATATGTGATACAGTATATAACAGCGCAAGTGTGTACTCTGCAGAGTCAGTGTTTACGCAAGAGACGCGTGCGTCGGCATCGAAGAGTTGGGATCACTTTTGAAAATAATCGTGGGAGAGTACTTCTTTTGGTCTTTTATAATATATCGGGGTGTCGAAAGCCCATATAGTAGGGATAGGCGTGTGCGTGCGTGTGTGCGTGCGTGCGGGCGTGCGTGTGTGCGCGCGAGGTAGGTACACCTCGTATAATACATATTATATTATATACGCCCGGGTATACAGGTGTGTGTGCGCGCGCGTGTGTGTGTGTGTGTATGTGTGACGTGTGTGTACAGGTATACACGTGTATGCCTGCACGCGTGTGAGTGTGTGTTTTCTTTCTTTTTAAATATTTTGTTGTTGTTTTCTCTCTCTCTGACCAGCGCGCGCGCGGTTGTAGGGGGATACCCGCGATCCGGGGCGGCGGCGGAGGAGGAGCGCGAGAGCGTTCGAGATTTCCTTCCCTTTTTTTTTTTATTTCTTTTTCGTATGTCTCGCTTTTTTTCTCTCTATCGCGCGCAACGGGTACCCGTGCGGCGTTATTTTTTCTCTCTGTCACACTCTCTCGTTCACAAACACACACACACACACACACACACATACATACACGCGCGCGCGCGCGCGGCGCGGTCCCTACTCCCAGCACGCGGCGGTGACGACGGCCCAAAGAGCGAGTTTCGCCAGGCCCCGGCGGTCGTCGCGCGGACAGACGCGGCTGAGCGTTGGGCCGGCGCACACCGCGACCACCGATTATTTATTTCACGCACGTATACATATACATGCACACTCGTAGATCCTCCCAACGGCAAGCCGCGCCGCGCCCACAACACATGTATTTCGAACGAACGTTATTTTTGATTTTTTTTTTCTTTTCGATATTTCACGCCGTACACATAAATAATATATAAACGGTATAACATATTATACGTACAAGTATGTGTGTGTGTGTGTGTGTGCGTGTACGTAAGTGCATGTTTGTGTTTTTGTTTTGCTTCTAATTCCGATATGTTTCGACGTATTCGCCGAGAACTCTGAAAACAATGTTTTAGTCGTTTAAATAGTTCGTTAGAAAACCAAATAGAGGGATATAATATATATATATAATAATAATAAATAACCAGAACATAGGACACCAGAAACGGCAAGTTGAGTTTGGGAACTTTCGCTTTAGACATTTATATACCTATATTATATTATATTAACGGTCATTTTCACAAAACGAGTCTGTTATATTGTTTTGTTTGTGTTTACGTATGGGAAAATAAATATTTCTAACCATAGAACTTTCGTATATTAGTTATAGGTATAGGTACTACATAACAAACCTATGCGATATCTTGCCCAGTTTGTTCTATACATTGTGTTCAATATTTTTACCATATTTTTTTTTTCGATATTTGTAAAGTTTAATGCTTATAAAATGTATTAGTTTGAATATTAAAAAAAAAATGATTATTTATCGCATATATAGCTTATATACATAAATAAATGAATAAATAAATAAACACTGTTGATCGTACGGATTGATTTCTAAATTATTTTCTTACGCGTGTTAGATATATTAATATATAATGTTACTAACTATTTTTTATCTATAGCGCATTAGCGCACTTTCAATATAATAAGAATTGCCTATCGGTTAAATGTAAATATTAGTTATTACTGAAGTATTAAAAATAAATGTAAATATGTATACACTTTTTTTATTCACTCCACAAAGTTGTTATTGTTAGTGGATTTAAAAAAACATATTCGTCTATATACTAATGCTGTAGAATTTAGGTACTCGTAGTGTTTTAATTTGGTTTAAAAATATTAATAATCTAATAATGGACAAGCGCTATTATTATTGTGATTTCATTACATTAGTGTGATGAAATTATCAGAAAGACTATTTAGCATTTAAATAGGCTTCAAAATTACTTGTGTTATTTTTGTTTAATTTAATTACATTATACAATCAGAAACGGACTATATTCCTATAGTTTTAGTTGATAAGGTATTAATATTATATTTACACACACATAATAAATATATATTTAATAATAATTTAATAAACTATATAGTGACTCGCAGGAAATAATCCAGCATTAATTTAACTATAGATATATTGATACTAATAAGTAATAGAATACGATATTATCAGAAGCAAATAATTGGTGAAAACATACAATAATCTTTAAATAATGTTTTTTACCATACATTTTTATTGAGAGTGATGAACTGTTTCATTTACAAACGTATTGAACTTCGAAACATACTTAATGACAATTCATTAATTCTATAGACAATAGATTAGAAGTTCAATACAGATTCTACAATATTCTTATAAAAAAAAATGTTAAGTTATCTGAAGATAAATTTGCAAAAACTACAAAAAAAAAGAATTTTATTTATTTACATTTAAAACCTTTAATTTAAAGGAAACTGTGCCAAAAGATAACAACGATCTAAAAATAGTTACTAAATTCGTATGGTTAAAATTTAAAATTCTAATCACAATATTAAAATTTAATATTGATCGTTGAAATGAACCATTACGACTTATTTTGGATTTATTTAATATAATTTTTACTTGCTGCAAGTATTAAATATTATAAAACTTCAAATTTAATAATTAATTAAATTACATAACATTATACTCAATAAATCTTTAATTATTTTAATTATTTTATTTAATAAAAAAGTTACATTATAAAATATATGTATTTATATATAAACATTCTATACACACAAATAATAAGTCGAGCACTAATGAGAATCGTTTTTTTGAATGGTATAAATTATGGTACTATAATATCCTGAAAACAAAATTATTTTACAATACCCAACTACAATAATATACACGTCGTATCCTGTTTTTTTAAATATATATTTATAGAAGGAAATACGTGAAAATTTTAATACTATGTTCTAACGGCATGTAATTATTTTCTTTTTTTGTGTCTGTAATATTCTCTATACATTTTTTACTGCATATATAAGTGCATTTAACCACTCCCCAATTTACAAATGTTTATATTTATTTTTTAATATAAATAATTAATATCATAAGTTGAATTCCTCCGATTTTTTCCTGAATCTGCGCGCCACTTATTTTACATACAATAAAGTTTTTTTATTTCACACAATTTCTCAACCCCAACTAAAATACTTTTCCTCATATTTCCTTTGCGTGAATTGAAAACTTTTTTATATGTTAAGTGAAATTATTAAATATATTGACGACTAATAACATACCAATAATATACGTTTAAAAATGTTATGTGATATTTGCCATCTAGATAATAATATTAGATAGTACATAATTACTTCTTACTTAATCAAATTTTTACAAGTAGAGTGTTGTTAAGTTTATTGTTATGTATAATTTGTAATTTATATTATTATCTTTATAATAATTTGGAGGGTTATATTAAGTCAGGTTAAATTAAAATAAATTGTCGTCATTGCCTACAATCACACAAACGATACCTAGTAAATATTTTTGATAATCTAATAATTTTAGGGATCTTAAAATTGTTGTATATTTTGTTATACGTGTACATATTAGGTTTTTAGTATTTTAATATAGATATAGTTATTACTAAAACTTCGAAAATCACGTTGCTTAACATTCTCTATTTGATTTTCAATACTTAAATAAGTATCATATACAAGCCCTCCGAGAGAATAACGCTAAAATTGTAAGGTAGTGTTCATAAATACATTTTTACTGAACAATAGGTAGGTATAATGTACTAATGTTCCTCATCATTTCTATAATCTAATCTAATAAGGTATATTATGAAAAAGTCAATGATTTGTCAAAATTACAATTTTACGTTACGATTAATTATTATTTAACAATATATGTAAATTAATATAATAATATTATATTTATATCAGTTTAAAAATTATACGTATTTATGTCCTATATATTTAAATAGTAAAACTATTGAATATATGAATACTTGCACATAATATTATTGCATATTTGCATTTCTGTTAATGCAATCAATACACGTTTAATATGTGTAATCTGTGTATTAAAAATGATTTTCTTATTGTTAAACAGATATACGTCTTAAGCTTTAATGAAAGTCATTGATAAAATTATTATCAATACAATTTAAAATTTGCTATAGAATTCAATTTTGGGTAAAAAAATTATAGTTAAATAACTATTTTTTTCCTTTTAAAGCAAAGTACATACGTGGTGTTTAAGGCCATTGTACAATACAATTTAACTTGTAAATATTTATGAAGATTGTAATTTTCATTTGTTGCGCTAGATACATTACCCACCTGCTCCTTCGAAAAAACATCAGATTATTATAACTAAAATTTGACACTATATTTTTTTAGGTCTGCTCTTAATGAGAATCAATAAAATCAACAGTTTGGACGTTACGTAGTTTAGATTGAGAAATTCGGACATATGAGTAGGTATATGATAGTACAAATTTTAATGAATAATCTTATTATTTTAAATCTAGTATTTTTAATGCTATTGTAAAAAAAAAATAACACGTATATCGAATATTTAACTATATGTATAACTAATAATTATTTTGAATTTGAACTTCAGTAGCAAACAGACATTAAACATTTATCTTAATTGAAAATTTCCATACATCAATATTTGTTATGATAATTACTAAATTAAGAGAAAAAACAAAGTATTATTATAGCATTAATCAGTGAAGTATAATTTATAAAATTTTTGTTTTTTATACTTATACATAAAAATTGTTTTGTTTATTACAACTATCAAAATAATAAATTACATAATCTTTCAAAATATTGACGTATAAATAAAGTTTAGTGTATAGGCAATTATCCACACATTGAATGTATAAAAAACGTATAAAAAAACAATAAAACAATAATTAATTTCATTAGTCTTTGAATAACTATTTTTAATCGTATACAAAGTACAGAATACTATAATATATTATTGAAGTAAATGACAATGTATATATAAATGAACTAACAACCAACAATTTTCCGGAGTACGGTTATTTAACACATAAATAGCTTATAGACTATATATTAAAACTAAAAGTTGGGTGACCTAATAATATATTATTGCCTATTGGTGTATTTCAACCTCTAGCTATCTAAGAAAATTATTAAACACATTCTAGCATATCAATTTTATTATAAAACTATAAAAAATATAATCTTTTTAAATGAAAAAAATCTGATATCGAAGTTGTATTATTCATACCTACTAGTCATTTTATTGGTTGACGGTATGCTTAAATTGGAAATCAATAATTAATAATTATCGTGGTGGTGACGGTAAGAATCCAAACGAGTATTATAACCCATTACCCATCACTGATTTAGCAAAAAAAACAAAGTAGAGACATTTAGTTGGAAAAGGGTGTGACAGTTCTGTTTCGAAATTGAAAGCTTTGAAAGAATAGCTAGATTAAACTATTTAATGCAAAAAAAAACCTCTATAATGACATAAAGTCCGACCTGAGCAAGAGCATAACAATAAAGAACAATCGATGTGGAATATATATATATATATTTAAGATAATATATATATATATATATATATAATGCAGTTTCGCCACTAATCACTATGAAACTAATAACTACCTATTCAATTTTAAATTTACCATAACCACTAACATGTTATGATATTATATTAGGTATGAGTCAATGTCAAAAAAAATCTTTATAATGCTCTGACATTGAACTTGAAAACGAAATGATGAATGATACGATAGAGGCCCGAAGATGAGTAGGTTGAAAACAAAATCTTATAGAAAAGCGACGACGCCGACAACAACAACAACAACAAAAATAACAAAAACAACAACATCGATATCATGCCGCTGCCGCCGCTGTAGTTGAGTAAGGTTGGTGTACGTAGAGAAAAAACAATGACGTCACTATATGATCGGACCTACTCGATTTATTTGCTACGTCGTCGTCGGTTGGCCCCGTCGCATATTGAGTACTACTTATGCTTTGTATATCTACGTCATCATATAACGTGTATCGAAACGAAAGTATATATAGTATTAATAATAATAATAATAAATATATGCGACGATAACCCCCGTTTGGGACACGTCTCTTCCACTGCTTCCACCGATTACCGTTGTACCGTAACTACAGGGGTCACGACATCAGATGTACATATTATACCACCTCCACTTATGTGAGTTTTATATGTCGCGTGCCACCTTTGACGTAATAATTTGGCCAAGACACGAGTCCCCATGTATTATTATTTCGGAAAAATTGAATTCCGAAGAGAGTCGATTTTTAAAAAAAAAAATTATTACCATCAATTTTACTATATTGTATATCATAATGTTACGATAACAATTAATAATATAATATAGTATTATTATTTCACGTGGGTTGGAAAACTCAAAACATTAAATACAGAATAAATTGTGTTTAGACATCTGGGTAAATCGCTAATCAAAGTAATAGACCATAAAGGTATATAAGAATTTCAAATGCAATATTTTAACTATAGAATACGAAATTAATTGAAAATTTGAAACAAGTTTACAATTCAATATCAATATAATAATATATTATACTATTATAGGTACTGACTATGAACTATCATTTATTAATTCATAGAATATAGGTACTTAGCATTCACACCAATATTAAAGTTAAAAACACAATATTGGTCGCACGTAAAATTACTATATTATATGTGTGTGAAATGAGATTTTTAGAAATTTTATATAACTTATAAATAATAAGAATTAATTCAATTTTTACGAGCTGTTTCAACTAATATCACTATAGATATAATGTATAGGTACTCAGTATACTCACTCATTACAGCAGCATTCAATCTTTAATTTTCATACTACTACTCGTATACTCCTCTAATTATTAGTCGATACAATTATGAATATTTCAAGTAGGTACCTAAATATATATTGCATATGTATATTCAAGTTGTGTCTTGTGTGTATTTAACAGCTAACACATACATCTATAAATGATGATTTCTGATCTCCGCCTCCTTCCCAGGATACAATGACTGCTGGATACTGGACGTTGTGTGCACATCATGTTTTACTAACATTGGCAGAAGAAATAATACCTACACTATTAATATAAATATATATATATTTATTTAAAATTATAGAGCAACAATAAACTATAGAATTTAAAAATAATTTAGAGCAATTTCGGATAAAAAAAATATGCCATGTGAAATTGTTAGAAAGCAGTATAATGTTTGTCATACACTTTTCCTATTGAATGTCTAAATTAAATAACTAAATTGTTTACATTGAAAAAAAATTACTATATTTATCGTCATTAACTACTATTAACTATATATAGCTCCTACTACTAATTTTTCAATTTATAAACACTTAAATGTTATTATGAGTACACGTGTTATATAATTGAGCTGCGTATTAAATTATTTCATGTACATTTACAGTAAGGTAAATCATTACAAACTTGTTTTAATTGAAATCTGTGAACTTTATAAAGTAATGACGTGTGTAAAGTTCATTACACCTATTATACTTTTGTTTTATATTGATAACAGCATATAAAATATATTATTATTACATGGTTATATGTATACATTAAATAAAGCACTATAAGTAGGTACAAATGTATAACATTATGTAAAAAGATAACTATTTTAAGAGAACATTCGAAATATTTATAATTAATTTTCAGATTTAATGCTTTTGTTATATTCTGTATTAAAGCTAAACCGCACAATTTGTTGTTTAATGCAATGAGATAAAAACAATTATTGTTCATAAATTATTTTAAGGAATATATTATGTGCAAACTGCAACCACAGTTATCTATGCTATGTTATATTGTTATTTTAACATTTGAAAATCTAACTATGAATGGCATTGACACACTTCTATCTCAACCAAGTACCGTGGCGTAAAGATTACTTTACAAAAAGTTGGGCGGGGCAGTGTACTACTGCGGGGTGAGTGATTTAATTTTAATAAATATGTATAAATTATGGTAAATACATATTTTTCTTAAATCGTTTGAAAAACGATTCGATTTATATGCAAAGAAAAATGTAAAGAATTAGTTAAAAATAAGTACCTCATATAAGTTAAAGTTCTAATGTTTAGGTGAGCGGAGTGGAGTGGTACGGGGATACACTTTAAAATATCGGTCTACTACTCCGCTCAACTAAACTTTAAATAGATATATAACTCATAAGCTACTCATCTGAATCTCGATTTTTATGTATTGAAATGTTTTGAAAAATATTCTATTGCAGAATATGAAATTAAAAATGTATGCTGTTATTAAAAAAATTAAAAAATTATAACTATAAATAATATTAAAAAATGTTATTTTATTTTTACCTAATTAAAATAATATAAAAAAAAATTAATAACGTTAATATATTTTTAAATAACGAGTGTAAAAATGTTAAAGAATCATCCATTATAAGTTTATGTATTAAAAATATACAATAGTTGATACTTGATATACGTATACCTACACATCTATTTATATTCACTACAGTATTTATTAAATTAAACTAAAATTGTTTAAATACGAGTATATAAATAATATATAAAAATTTATTTTTGAAAATTCAAATTTCACATCTTTTTTCTTTATGGTACATCTCATTTTATATACTTTACAAAATTTATAATAATTTTATGTGTGTAAATTAGGGGGATTAGCTTCCTAAAAACTCCTAGAACTTCCTAAATATTTCATAATTTTACTTTGTAATAAGTATAATAAATTATATTAATAGGTGCATGTTAATTAATATGTCTAGCCTCACCAGATTTTTAATCATATTTATGCCAATGAATACTGTTTTGCTCTATTGTCGAATATGAATAATTTTTCTTATAAAGTCCTCATTTACGTATAAGCATTAGACAATAAGCATTTTGTGTTGTGACTTTGTTTTAAGTATCACTATTGAAATATCATTTTTTATGCAAATTATATCAAATACTTACTTTGTGTGTAAAATATTTAAAAATCGAAAAACCCTTCATTTTAATAAATAATTATATATATATATTATGAGGTCAGTTAAAAATTGAAATAATGCTTTTATACCTACACAATAAACGGGTAAATGATAATCATTTGTGCCAAATTACAAATAACTATAAAGATTATGTAATGGCTATTTTTGACAATGTTGAGAATGCCTTGAAGTTTCACTTGACCGTGTTCACTGACGGTCGACCACATTTCGTTGTAAAAGAACATTCCGCATCAGATTGCTGTTATTGGCACACCATTATATTCACGTTGTATTCCATTAGATGTACTGTCTTCCACTTTTTTTTTAGAAATTATTTAACATTTATTTTTTTTTTTGCGTTTTATCAAATAACAATTTATGATATCTTATTAAACAACATAAAAATATCCCGTGATTTTAATCCAAATATTTCAATACAAATTCGTGCTTATATCGCCACTAGCATTATATAACACAATGTATCCAATTGGATGGGCACTACCATTTAATCTATTCTGTGGTACTACCGCAGAACAGTTTAATAATTATGCAATTGAAATTTTTTATTTTAACAATAGTAGTCACTATATTCGGTATACAATAAATTCAAAACTGTATTCAATAGGTGTATTTTGGTCTTTGTTCACTTTCATAAAAGTTAATATTTCGCTTGGCCTGCAATAATAATACCTTCTTCTTATAGATAATATATTATAATGCTAATCACGAATACACAATTGTTCATTCACATGCTTACCAACAATTAATCATAACCCATGTACTTTAAGTACTAACTGAACAAAGTATAATAATTTGATTTAATTATATAATAGAATAGTTAACAAACTATTAAACTAAACTACAACACATTTTACTATTTATTACATATTTTCCAACAAATTATACAAATTATTTGTTATTAATCTATTTTTATTTGTATTTATATGCCGTACACAATTTTTAAGTTATTGTAATAGTCAAATAATCACATGGTTAGGTATGGTTATTAATTAATATAACTATTTTTTACATTATTTAATATTATAACAGTTTCAACAAATAAATGTTCCATTTTTAAAATGAAAAAAAAATTCAGGTTTTAAAAAGATATTTATAAAAGTTAAATTCTCATTGCTAAAAATATCTTATGAACAATGACCAGCGGTCCGGTTTTGTAATTTTATACTTCAAACGTGTACTATAAAAGAATGCGGTCAAAAAGGAATGGATACATAGGGACTAAACACAAAATAATAGGTTAGAAAAAATTGAATTAAAATGTTTAGTGTATCATCTTTAGTATCAAGTTGTTATAAGCTTATAGATTAGTCAGGTGCGTTATTTTTTTTTTTGTTGCCCTCTAATCAATAATCAATAAAAACATGCATGGCAATAAATCAACAATGTTTATTTTATGCAGTTAACCGGTCTTTATAAAATAAAAATAAATTGTAAACGACCCAATAAAACTCCTCCCGTGTACAATAAAGAACAACTCTTTTCAACATCAATTTCGCACCAGTTGCGTTCAACGTTAGAAATAGATTGCCGCACAATATTATTAAATAATAATATATAAATAAGTGTATTAAAAT
Source organism: Rhopalosiphum padi (assembly GCF_020882245.1). NCBI lineage: Eukaryota > Metazoa > Arthropoda > Insecta > Hemiptera > Aphididae > Rhopalosiphum > Rhopalosiphum padi. Next base: position 73,306,276 of record NC_083598.1, read on the forward strand.
CACTTGCCAAATATTTAAATGCACCTAGGTACCTATAAACTAGGTTTTTGCACAAATTGTTATAAAATTAAACTATAAATTACCTAGGATTAATTATCGCTTAACTAATCTAATAGGCACTTTCCGGTTTCTGTATTTTACTTATGCTAGGCTCTTATTTATATTTACACGTAAATAACTTAACTGACTACTGTACTGTATATATTATATTAATATGCGTATGTCTGATTATTTGATATAAATTATAGTATATACCTATTATAACATACATTTAAATATACTTATTCTTTATATTTGATTTATAATATAAACACATATATATATAATATATAGTTATATATAGTTAAATATATTATTAGTTATATATATTTACTATATTTTAAATCCTTATTTAAAAAAAATAGAAGAGATAAGTACCTAATTCAAACTTAAATTTCACTAATTTTTGATTTCTTATTTTAAAAATAAGTAAATCATTGAAGATTGAACTATACGCTATGCTTAAATATTGTACATATTTTTATACAAGACTATTGGATACTTGAAAATTTAAGTAAGTTTTCAAATTTCATGAATCCTTTATAGAATAGTACTTGTTAATATTAAAATGTAGATGCTTATTTAATAATATAAACATCGATGAAAAACCGTAATATTTATAATTGTTCATCAACAGTCACAGTCTTATCCCCGAAAAATTTGAATAGCTTCCTCGATCCTTTTTGTTTTTGTTAACTGAGAATAGAAACATTCAATCAAATATCAAATGTCTATAAGTAATGGTAAAAATCTAATTTAAATTAAATGTTTAGACTAGTATTTAAAACTGTTTACTGTATTATGTAAAAATTAAAAATACTCAACAACTTTTGTGTGTTTAAAAGTCACAAAATATATAGATTATTGAAATGTCTAATTTATACCTATAATTATACTATAAATAATAAAGATAAACGTGTTTAGATGTTTAAAACTAAAATCGTATTGTTCATAACTCGTTTAATTAATTTAAATTATATTAAATTTTCAATACATATTACTATAAGATTTAAAGTATACTATTCTATATATGTATTCCTTATTAATATTAAAATAGCAAAAATAATCGAAGTATAGTTCTTTACTATTACCTACAGATAAAATCCGCAATTGAGTGGTGTACGTTATTTAAACGGGTCAAAGACCTGAGTAATACCAGAGAGAGAAAGTGAATCGGTACCCATTTGACAACGACACGCGTTCAATTTATTTACACGTGCACGTGTTCTGTCATATGTACACAGTACACCTAGCTACCCCTAACATTTAATATATAATAATCAAAATTTAAAAATGAAATACTTGTAATAATTAACCAAACTGTCCACTGTTTTTTTCTCTAACGGATTTGCTTTTTTTTGAACGCAAAATGTTTCGATAATCTTTCAATATAATATAAAGTCAATGAACTGTAAAAAGTTTATTTTGAAATATTTTTCAAGGCTTTGAATTTATCTGTGGCTGTTTGATTGTAAAGATATATTTTAGTAATCGTATTACAATAAATTAATTATTGATTCAGCACCCCCAAACTTACGTCTGACCTTAGTATGTGGAAAAAAAATGTAATCAATTTAAATATAAAAAAAACAAATATAAGATAGTATATAATTTAAATGTAGAGAAGGTTAGTAACCTTTTTTTATTAGGTACTTAGTTACATTTTTTTAAATTAGCATGTTTTTGACAGCTATTTTCAATGAGCATCGTCTTTGCGGAGAAAGTAATACTTCTAGCAAAAATCTCTTAGTTATATGTTGTGTGGGTCTGGTTTTCCCCTCTTCAGTGATTTTACAATCCAAAATATAGTAGCAGTGGTTCCTTAAGCCGGTTTTTTATACATATATTTTTTTTGTATAAGCAAACTTATAGTTTACAATTTACGTAAATCTTAATGTAACTAATAATGAATAATGATATATAATATGATACACATTATCAAACGGTATATTAATATAATATGATATTGAATTAACACTAATAAAATATTTAAGTTCCTAATTATCATAATCTAGATTATCATATTTACCTTCTCTAGAAGGGACTGTGTATATAGTAAGTATACCTGTCTTATATTTTAACTCTCGAAAAAATATCTTACGCTATAGGACTAAAATACTTAATATTCTGCATAATATTATATAATCATATAACTGTAAGTAGCTTATAAAGGTACATAACTTTTAAAATTATTATTTTAATAACATCAATACCATTTAAGTTATACTTATTAAATCTATTCATATTTGTATATTATATAACTGTAAAAAATTATTTTATGTACCTATTATATTTTTAACTGTATGTACTATGTATTTACATAAATGCTTTTTTTATATGTACCTACTACCTACCTATGTCTTAAAATGTTTTTAATTATTAAAATATTTCAATTATAGTTGGTATCTATATAGATATAGGTACTATTTTAATAAATATCAATGATTGATTAACTTTAGTTACCATCATGGTCAAGGTGAGTTATATTTCATTAGCAACATTAATCGACCATATAGTTTTTACAGTAGTTCGTAAGTTAATAATACAAATACTAATGATTGAGAACGGTTATTCCAATAACCTGCGCAACACATCGTGATTTTTAGATTATAACCTTTCTGCCCATTCCTTATTTAAGCAAGATCTACATAACAAACAAGGTTTAGGTAATATCCGTGTTCCCTCTGGTCGATCATCCAGACACATAGCTGTTGCGTGACATCCAACCGTACAGTCAACTGTATGAAATCAAACGAACCGAATTGCTGTACGATGTGTGTATGTGACTATAAACATTTTTAATGTTCTTTTATGAGAGGTTTTTCTTTTTTAAGAATATCAAACGATTGATAATTTAAATAACATTATAGTGGTCAGGTTGGATGTCTGGTTCCATTCAGTGTGTCACTGTGTCTAATGATGAACTGGTTTTTTTTTTTTTTACTATGCGGTCAATGACCTCGAACACTTGAGGCGACAGCACCTTTTCCTTGCTGGAATATAGTCAATTTGAAGCAAACTCTACTATTTCTGACTACTGTACAGACAAAAACTATCTAAGTATATAAAAATGAATTTCGATCAATATTTGTGTCTTGATATCATACCAAGGTTATCACATCTTTCATAGAATTAATGCAAAATTAGGTAAGTATACTATATAGCTATAGGCGTATAGCTAATATAATATTGTACTTGGTTAATATAGTAACTCGATGTTATAAACTATTAAAATAAACAAATTAATATTTTGTCATATAATTATTATTAATAGTTCTTTATAAAAATACTCAAGACTAAAAAATATAAAAAATGTATTTACCTATGATTAAACGTATACAAATGCTTATCCACGTATACAATTTGAATAACAGTGACTCTCCGTGAATCTTACATTTTTACAGCTAAAATATAATATTTGTAAACAAATATAATATATTATATATTATGTGTTATATTAATTTTCATGTATTAGATTAAACTATAAAAAATTGGTATAATTTGTATTAATTTTATTCTATGTATTAATATAATTGACTGTATCATAAATTTACATCTGCTTGAATGCTTGATGCGAGTGAAGTAATATAAATGTCCAAAAACAAATCTCTGAATATATTTATCCAGTCATTATAATATATTATTAATATAATTTGTGACACAAAGATAAGTACAAATCTTAATATAAAATAATAACAACTTATTATACATACAATTTTACTTCTTTGTATCATGTGATCAATTTTTAGCTTAACTACATTTCTGAGTATGTTATGAAAATTGTGAATGATATTTAATTTGTTATCTGCATAACTATGTATAAAAATTTCAAGTTTGATAATAAAAATAAAAATGTTATTGTAATAAAAATGAAGACGACGTCAATTTTTCAAAATGTCAACCAAAAAATAGTCAAATATATTTGAAAGTATTATAAGTGTAATTTTTATATATAACGTTTCGAGTCGTAACATAACTATGTATAAAAATAGCATATGGTAAGTCGAGAAATACCTAATGGATTGGGAATCGTATAGCTTGCGGATGTTACAGGTTTGAAATGATTTGACGCTTCGCGCGCTAGTAGTGTACGGTGTACACCAACCATTACCATGTTCTAATGATTCCTACAACATAGATTTATATAATACTTATTTTGTATAAATCGAAAGTGTGAATTTAATTATTATAATTCATAATAGGTTAAATATTCAGCTATTTAATGCTATACATTTTAGATGGAGGTAAGAGTTTAAAATTAATCGTTTAGGAAGTATAATAACTGTATATTTGATTTTTAACACAAAATATTTACTTTTTTTGTTGAATTCGGAGAAAATATTTATAAAGATAAAAATACACATACCTAACGATTTTCTGCATTTATTTCAATTATCTATTTAGGGAACCAGTTATTTACTAATTCAAGGTTATTGTGTGTAGGGTTAAGGGCACTTGGTCCTGAATACTTGTGCATCTCTGTATTTCCATAAGTGACAATGTGATATCATATTATACAGTCATAATTGGACTATATGTATTTATCATTTTCAGATATTTATACTGATATATTTACGAATTTATACATTAGAATCATTAGGTAGATCAAAAGAGAGGTCGCTTCCTTGTGAAATACTTGCAATAAAATGGAAAGTTATAAGGATAATAAATAGAATCATTTCATCTAACCGGAATGTTGTCACCGTGATATTATTATGAATGATGAATGAATTAACAAATAGCGCAGTATTCCTAAATATATTTAGGGTGTAAATCTAAATTATTGGCAAATTTTAGATTCCGAGAGGAACAATTTCCATTACGGAAAACAATAGGAATTATTTTTTTTCGTCGTTATTAAAAGATGAACAATTGTTAAGCGTAGAGATTTCAATTTTTCAACAAATATATTATATATAAGTATTTTTATGACACTCAACATTTTTCGTGTTTTCTTGTTATTCGTAAATTTAGTTCTATTCGATATGATAACATTTTTATATGATAATAAAAAGAACATTTAATATAAGGTTCGTCATAAGTTGTTATTACTAAAATTAAAAAATATCAAAATACATACTTAAAAACAATTTTATAAGCATACACAGTTCAACATTTTATATTATTCATCAATTAAAAATAATTTAAAATTATTTTGTACTTAAAAATGTATACAAATTTTAATTTTAACATTTAAGGATTAAAAATTTAATACAAAATTACTCTTATTTTTTTTTATTAGAAAATATAAATAAAATAATATACAGCCACATAATTTTTTTATGAGCAATTGAAGTTCAGATTTTGATGACATTAGATATTCAAACATATATAATTATAATTTATACTTTAAAAAAAATAAGCTATTATTCGCAGGTATATTATAAAACATCCCATTATTGGTGATTTTTTTTCTTTATTAGATTTTATGTAAGTACAATAATAACAACTTCAAAATATTTAAATTTATTTTTAGGTAGTTATAGTACTATTTATTTTATATATTTCCTTATAAGTATATAACTGTATAAGTAACATATGTTTTTAATTAGAAATATATTAGTATACAATATCCATATCTAACATAAGTTTTTAGCTTAAAAGAAATAAATAAACATGTAAGCTAATTAGTACTTTATTTTATGTAAGTAAAAGTAATGATGATTACAATAAAAAAAAAGATAGGTATATTATACTTCAATTTTTTTTTTTATAATGTTGATTCATTTTTATGTATGGTCAAAAGTTTGCACGTTTAAAATAAGTTTCCTTAAAGTTCTACGTCATATAAAAATTTAAAAATATTATAAATACATAGGCTCAATTTTTTATAAGCGTTTAAAGTTTAATATTAAAATGATGACGAAATTGTATATTTAATTAGCAAATGATAATTTTAGTTATTTTTTTATAGTTTAAAAAATATTATTTTAAGGAATTTGAAATGCAATTACTATATAAAAACACAATTGGTCTTTTCAAAATGTTGAGTAATTTTAAACTATTTGTGTAATAATATCATAAACCTTTTTACATCAATCAAGTCATTCAATGGTAAATTGAATGGTGTTGGCTAATTAATAATAAAAACTATTAATACTATATGAAATAATATTATAACTTATAAGTAAATATATTATACAATATATGAGATTTATTTTTTCCAAAAACTAATTCAACAAAGGTATTAGAATTAGTCACTATTCGGAATCATTCTTCGTATGCAATAATTTAGAATTTAATTAAAATGTAACACATCCATTACAGTAACCCACTCAGACTCATTGAATAAATACACTCAACAATTTTGACAACTACTATTATAAATAATATAGTGATTTTTCCCTAGTTTTTAAAAATAATATATATAAATATTTTTTTAACAATGATAAATGTACACTTGTGTTATTAGTCATTAGTTACTAAATCTTAATAGAAGTCCCTAAAACTATAAAGTAATCTATTTTTAAATACATTACAGTACAGATTAAATTGTATAAACACTTAAAAAATCTTATTATTTTAAACATATACAACGAATACACTAACTTTTTAAATCATAAAATTAATATTTAGTATGTAAGAATACCTACCTATCTATTGTTTTCAGTTATTTAACATTTATTTTTATATTATGACGTCTATTATACAGATACAAATTTACAAAATACATTATTATGTTAGTATTATTGTAACTATTGTATGGAAAACCGTATGGCATATACCACTCTGGCTACTAATGGCCATAAAAATCATTTTTTATTTATCAAGAACGAGTTTAATTAAATAATTATTAAGTTATTTTTTATTTATTTAATTGTATCTTCGAGCGATTACATGTGTATTATTTGTATTACATCCATATAACATGGTTAAATTACGTAGATTCTAACACATCATAATGACATAACATATATAATACGATACATTTTTATTTTTATTAAAATAAATGATTTATGACATTAAAAAAGAGGTTTTTATATTTTAATTTTTATAAGTAACTCCTTGTATAGAAAATATAGGTACATACTTTTAAATTACTGATACAGCTTGACTTAAAATACTCATAAATAGATAAATAATTACGTTCTTATAATCTTCTCGAACAATTTGAGAAGTACCTAGTAAAATATTTTATATTTTAATAGATATTACCTAAAATAAACTAAAAACTGTATCGTCAATGTTCATAAGCGATAGGAAAGTACCTATACATATTTTAATATACCTATTACGCATGTGTTAGTCGTAAGACAAAATACTCAAGTGTTGCGTATTGGGTCCTCTTAAAATGAATATTGGATATTATGATATAAGCGACAATGTGACATGATAATTTATTACTTTATTAGACAACCCACTCTGTATATAAATATTATAAAATATATTAATTTAATATTTATACAATACGGCAGTGATATTTAATAATGTACTGGTTAGGTATCTATTCAATTTTCTATAATATCATTGAAATCTAATAGATTGCCTATTAATATTAATACCTTTATAGTAAATTAATATTATGTAATTTACAACTTCATTTAATACCACTACACCTAATGCTTAATAAAACAATTAAAAAAATTAATTAAGTATACATTTTAATAATACTATATAAAAAAAATCTATTGTATTTTTTTTCATTGATTATTAAGGTATATCAGTAAATATTAGTAGTTACCTCTACCCATTCATTTATTTGCGGTACTTACACACTTTTCAAGGTGATAAAATATAAAACGTTACGTAAAACATCGTTTACACATTAAGCTGCTTTATGATTTCTGAATAATGTAATAGAACATAACCCACTTCGTACACCTAAAATATATATATAAGTATATATTTATTTAAACAATTTTTATAAAATAATAATTAATATTTTTAGAATTATAAAATATAATTAACTTTTTAATAAATTCTATATTCATAATATATAGTATATATATATATTATATATTAATTATATATCGATTTTACAATTACAATTATGTGTTTTATATATGTTTTATTTTTAGGATGTATACTTCAAATATTTTATATTAACATACACATAACACATAACTTAAGAATTTCATCTAATCGTAATTTAATTTTCTTAGTCATTTATCAGAGCACAAAGAAAACAAATAAGAAACTGCATTCAAATAATGAATTCAACTTAATATTTAAAAAACGATTTTAGTTAATCAATCCAACAAGTTTGTATTACATATTTATGTAGGTATTATCTAATAGGCTAAAAAGTAAAAATAAAAACAGTTAACTATAATATAATGCCATGTTACATAAATATAACAACAATTAGCTCGCTTTTTTCTAAACTATATAAATATAAGAAAGTATTATTGTCGTTTATTGAATGTACTAAAAATATAGATAATAAATAATCATATTATTATTTCTGATCTAACTAACCAACCTACATAATACGAACACTTTAGTTAGTACATCCTATTCCTAATGTACCTATATACATATTTTTTAGGCTGTCTCAATCATAGAGACATAGGTATTGGCATATTTTCGTAAAACTTGCTTGTATCTACCTAATGGCTAAAACACCCATGTCTTATTCTAAAATAATATATTGTACTACTACTATTACAGTAACAACACAAAAATGTAGATCGGCGCCACTGATTTGTCATGGTACATTCTTATAAAAAAAATAATAATACATATAAAAGGACTGATTATTGATACTACGCTACATATTATAGTCTCGTGGTCATGATATTGTCGTGAAATTTCGGTATATTTTATAATACATTTTAAAATATTTATTGAATGTTTAAATAATACAATAAATTACATTGTCTTGTTAAATTTAAAACATATTTAAATAAATTCCTAAATAAATCGGACACCTAAAATAGTTTTTAAAAAAGTAAAAATTAAACCATAAGTTCCAATAATAATTTCTTACATTTAACTATACTTTATTTATTAATTATTTATATGACTTTATTACCAGACATTGTTATATCATTTAATTAAATTAAACTCAGATTTAATACTAAATAAAATTAAATCGGCGAAGGCGAATGAAAAAATAAATTATCTCTAATCTATAAACACGTGACACAAAATACCTAAAAACTACACATGTTTGCACTCTTACTGGAGTTATAATGTAATAAAATAAATGAACATGGCGTAGAGAAATTAAATTAGAAAAAAGTTAATAGCCTACGGGAATGGCAATAAGTACTGTTGAGAAAGCAGACAACCTAATCATGATTTTAAGACTGTAAACTATATGTAACTGTTAACAGCAATAGATAAAAACCGAAAATGTTTTTATAAATAATATTATATTAGATGTAAATTTACTTTATTTGAAAACTTAAAACATTTTTTTTACAAAGATCATTCTATAAACACGTACCTACTATACAAAATATTTCAGTGAAGTTTACTATACCTATTTGTAAATAATAATTTCAATATAATATATAGATTAATTATATTACTACATAGAAACTAAATAATTTAAACAAACGTTATCATTATTTATAGAATAATATATTCCTAAAACAAACTAACAGAAAGCATAATACAGACTGATTCTAATAAACTATCCAATACTTCATCTGGCTATGCATCTGTAAATTATACATATATTAACATAATATTATTATTATTGTTATTTTGTTATTATTAACATTTTACGGCAGATAATTGACACCGAATTTGACACAAACACGTTTAAATGTTTAAAACTAGTCAATTTAAGATAAGTAAAATATTGTTGTTTTATTGTAGTGTGTTGTTTAAAATATTTTTTGTCCAATAGTTGATCATTGATGAATGTTAATGTGCAAATTTTAAAAATTATCATACTATGAATTTAATCTTCATTATACTTATCCATAGGCTATAATAACTCTTTTCATTTACATTTAAAATGAAATAATATGGTCTAACATTAACAACAAAAGGGGTAAAATTTTTATAAAACTACCTCTCGGATAAAATGTGTAGATTGTGTAATTTACAATTTGATATAGGTACAGTGTTTAAAACAACAAATTCAGTTGGTAAGTAATAAGTATTAAAAAAAACTGAAAAATAATACAGTTAATACATAACAATAAAGTAAATATATAAAATAACTGATTAACTTATACATTCTTACTGACTACCACACATATTCTTTACGATTATTATAGTTATTTTATAAATAATAGATCTATAATTTTATCAGAAAAATAATTTTTTCATTAAAATGTCATATTATACCAAAGATATCTTTATATCAATTGGAGCAAATTTATTTTAGGATAAAGGATGCTGTAGCATCCAAGCATCTTAGCCACTTCTCGTCTGGATATATTAAAAATTTTAAAACTAGATTTTGTAAACAAACCAAGTAAAAAAATGCATTTGAACAAATTAATTCTATGTGAAATACTTATTCTTTAGTAAGACGAAACCGTGTAAGATATAAAATTAATTACACTATGTAATTTAAATATTTTAAATTATATATTATCATGCCTCAACAGCACTTAAAATTACTTTAAATTTAAAAATTTATCATTTTTAATATCCTAATAAAAAATAGCAATTTTCATCCTTGAAATGTCAATTTTAAGCAGTACTATTATTTATTATTAATATTTACATTGTACTTTTAAATAATGTAGTATTAATTATTATAATATTATGTATTAATCACTTTGAATAATACAATTTCTTTTTATGGTCTCGTGTTTCAACTTTTAATTTAACAAAATGTACAATTTATTATTTAAAGAGAACTTTTTTATGAACAGAAACATAGGCATAAGTACTCGATGACACTAATTTTCCGGGTAAACTATAAGAGTATGGTTTGTGGATAAAAATAGGCCCTCCCTAACTTTTGTAGCGATAATTCGGCCTTCAATAGAATTGATGTCAAGGCTAAACATTGCCTGAATGGTTGAATGTTACTAATATAACACCAATCAATTAGAATCTAATATGAACACATTCAATTATTATTACAATAAAAAAAAAAAATTCCAAGGTTAACTTAATAGTAGGTAATGTCTATACTTTATTTTTGGGATTATTTTTAGGTTCTTTTTTAATAATATAAAATATAAATTAATTAAAACTTAATTTAATACATACAAAGAGAAATGTATTGCTCTTATTTAACATTCATTTTTTTAAAAAAAATTTTTACTTTGTCGACCAATCTAAAATAATTAATTTAAACATTTTTCTCAACAAAAATTTTTTTATGAATAAATAAATAATGTCAAATCGTCTGCTATAAACTAAGCTCAATATTTAAATTGGTGGATACACTATAATATGTTTTATGTAACGGCTAGTGCACGTCTCAATATATTATATATAGGTAAATATATATACCTATATTATATCATATTTTGAAACGAAATACGGGCCATGGTCAGTGAATTTTAAAATCTAGGTCCGTTATTCAATATTAATATTCTATTATTTATAAAACACGAATATTTATGTTAATATCAATATGTTATCAAAGATCAAATATACTTATTTTACGTTTATTTTATATACGATATAAAAAATATAGATATATTGAGGTACTACTGTACAAGTCAATTTATTAATATTCGACATTAGGACTATTAGTACAACTTTAACTTCAATTTTTGAAATTAGATTTTATAATAAAATAATAAATAATTTGAATCTTACTATAGTACGCTAGGTTATACTGTTATATATTTTTTGTACATCGTATAGAATTATATTATAACTAATTCGCTTTGGATTTCAATCTTCAATTAAACTATAAATTACGATTATATTGTAATAGTTTAATTTGTAGATGTATAAATATATATGTCTATATCGTTTACAGACGTAAGTGTAACAACCGTAAGAAGTAAAATGTACGGACCAAGAATTGGAAATACAACAAATTTTCTTAAATAAAATAAGATAATTAAAAAATATCAATATTTGTAAAATAAATAATAATAGTAGTTACAGCTATATAAATAAAATAAAAATGCATAGAATAATATTCCTAGCTATTTCTAATTTCAACATATTAAATTAATCGTTAATATTAATAATACGATTTAATTATATCATATAGTAGGTACGCAATTTGATTTGTAGTATAGTCTTTGATCGTTGATGATAATATAATAATACGATTTCATTATATCATAGGAAGTACGCAATTTGATTTGTAGTATAGTCTTACATAAAATAATAACAAAACAATTACATAAATATAAGACGTGTTTATAATATAATGTATACACAATACTATCTTTGTAAGCTAATAAATAAATAAAAAAAAATTGAAAGAAATTGAAAGAAAACAAAGTTATAATGAAGATATTTGCCAACTAAATAATATTGAATGAGTAAATTTGATTTATTAATTAATTATTGGCATATTGTATTAATTATCAATATTTTTAAAGTACTATTTAATTACAGTTATGTATTCATTATAATTTATAATATATCATTCTAAGTAATTGCATTCATTAATTATCATAGATATATTAGACTAAGTACGTTCGTTTTTATAATAAATAAGCTTATTATACCATTAGTTACGTCTATATATTAATTATAATATAAGTTTATAATTCTCTATAACTCTATTCTATCTTCAAAAAAAAACAATAATATGTAATATACCATTTTTTTTTAGTTTAGCACTGAAATTTATAACCGAATAAATATTAAATAATGATCTAAAAAAATTCTAAAATGAACGAAAACTATTGACAAAATGCTATAAAAAATATTTCAGCTATAAAAGAATGAAGATAAATAATACTTTTTCTAAATAATTATAATGAATTAATATGTATTACAAATAGTTACAATAAATTAACAATAAATTAATTACTAATTAACTTAATTTTTTTAAAATCAAATTTATAATTAAAATATGTAGTATAATTATGGAAACCTATATATGGGTATTAATAAATAATGATTAAGTATATTTATAATTTACAAAATAAAATAAACAATAATCTCAAATTAAAAAATTCGTCTACCAAAATATTAATTCATAAATATTATTTACAAGATTAAGAAAAATAGGCCAAGTTACAGTAGGTAATTTAAACATTGTTACAAAATACATACAAATTACAAAGTGTCTTGTTGACAGTTTTATTTACTTGGATAAATAATTGAAATATAGGTACTTACTAAAAAACAAAAAATTTTGAAAAATCCTTATAAGGTACTAGCTTTATTATTATAAATCGTACATTTTGTATTGAGATTTTTTTAATTTAAATTTTGACATTTAACCTTGAATTTTTTTTTTTTTGTAGCATAAATTAGATTGTTTCTAATTAATAGTACAATTATTAATTTCGCAGACGCATTAATGTGACGTAAATGCATTATGAACACGTGCCATTCTTTTCACCTAGGTTAAACAGGACATTGACGGCACTTGTTTTTCATAACTAGCGTTTGTACTACATGCGCCAAAATCAAGGGAAACCACATGTTTTTATATACCTACTCAATACTTAATGTTTACATTACTGGACTATACTGATGGATAATAATAATAATACATATTTATAAATAATATAAAAATACAGGTAGCTAATTTTTAATAATAAGAAATATTAAGTTTGTTCAACGTTTTATTAATTTACTTACTGTATGATTATATTAAACTTTTTTGTTAACTTATAAATCTCTTGTGAATAAAAAACTGATTTTTTTACTAGTTGACCCAAGATTCGAGATTACTAAAAACGTTCTGAAATTTACATTAGTAAGCAAGATAATATTACTGAGGTAGTTACTACACATAATCTTATATTTCTGAAACTCATAAATACGTAAAGAAACTATGAACTTAAAGCATACCTACTTTAAAATGCATTTATCTATACTTGTTTTTTATATATTCATAAATGAATTAAATACCTATTTAAATGCCCCAAAATGTATTTTCTGAAAAATAAATTATGATATAATCTACATAGTTATATAAAAGTATAAAATATTACTTTTCCGCTCTGTTCACAACCTAAAATTATTTCCGACAATTTATTTTATGATTGACCGGTATATTATAACCTTCAACTCAATGAATATTGAAGACAATTTTCCCTGTTATAATTAACTGACACCTCAAAATACAATAATATTTGTATATGAACGGTTGCTGCAATGCAGTAATAATGCATTATAATAATATTGCAAGGTCGTGAATCATCTAATAATTGCTGATTGCTCTATCCATTATAAATAGTTTTAGCTGAAGGTGTTTTCCGCATGCCATCACTGCAAATGTGTTGAAACATTTGTTAACTATTGTAGTAAACAATAATTGCATTTTATATGCACTTATTATTGAAAAAAAATCGGACAATCATTGCACGTTGAGTAGGCCACTATTTTGGATGGGTCGTAGACGCACAAGGACACGGGTATATTAAGTGCAGATAGAACACTACAGAAACTGGGTGTTGTCGTGTGGGGCCTTGCTCGCTTTGCTCACCTCTAGATACGACTACACGTCATTGTGTTAAATATTATTATATAATATTAAGCAATAATAATGATAAAATATCACATCTACCATTCGAATAACAAAGTTCGGTTTACTATTTACTATGGTAGCCAAATCGTACATGATTTTCAAGTCATTTTTCGAATTTTAAATATTCGTTAAAATAAAAATATGTGGACATTTTTATTTAGTAATTTGCACATCTTACATATTATCGTACAAGTTAACTTGAAATTAATATTTTATTTTAGTTTTAAAAATGTATTAATTTTAAACCCACATGAAGCGATGTCTCCGTAAATACCTATCTACAACATAAAACATTTGAGTTATTATTTTGTTAACTTTTAACATAATATTTTTATCTGATTTTCAATCACTCATGCTACTGCCTACCTATATTTTGTTGGAGTTAGGAATATTAAACTTTTAGAACATTTAATTGTGACTAAGAAGTGATCATTATACAACAATAAAATATATCAATAAATTATATATTAGGTATATGCATTATTTTAAGTTATGTTAAGTTATGACATATTGATATTAGCTGCGTAATATAATTATAAAACATTAGTAAAATATCAATTGTTGAAGATATTTAATTACATTGATAATATCAATAACAGTTATTATACTATAGGAGATTTATCACTTTTTCATTTGTATTGCACTTTTATTGTTCATGTTAGATATAATTTGATTGAAATTTAATAAAAATTAATAAAGTTATGTTTTTTATGAAAATACAAAAATACATTGGTTTAAAGATTTTAAAGAGCTTGAAAATAATAAAAATCTCATACTTACTTTATAAAAAATTATTTTATGATTGATAAAAAACAAGTAAGGAAAAACATTCATTACAATTGTCAAACATATGATAATTTCGTTTGGTTGATGTGCAAAATATATCAAAACATTTGAATAATGTAGATGATACTAATTGAATAAACAATTACTATGAACTACAAGATACCTATCACAACGCGTTTGACCCTTATTTATTGTTACCAAAGCGTTCAAAGTTATAAGTATTTTCGATTAAATGAATATAAATTTAGTATATATTTTTTAATATCAATATTTCTAAGGGTCTATCATATACCCTATAAAGGTCAAAAATATCTTTAAATAAAGATAAGATAATTAACAAATGTATTGGAAAGTACTTTAGAAATAGAAAAATCTTAATAGATATAGGTATTCGAATTCAGGTATCTATTGTAATTAATTTGAAATCAGTTACAAAAGTTTAACTTTAGATGACAAATTCAAATCAAATAATTTAAATATAATAAAGTTTTATTTTAAATAATAAATTCAGATAATAAAAGCTTAAAGTTTGTATTGAATAATTCAGTCAATACTTATGTAAGTAATAAGGTAAAATTACAATACATAACATTATGATATTAAATAGTTGAATCTGATTTTAATTTTAGTACCCTAATCATATTTTATATGAATCATTTATGGTTAAATATTGTATATTATGATTTATTATAGCATAATAAATATAACTATAATTTATTTATATATTTTTCATTATTGACCAGTTGTACCAAAACATCAAGTTGTATATAAAAAAAAATGTGGTTTCCCTTGATTTTTGCGTACGAACCTAATACAAACATCAAAGTCAGTGGTGGAAAACAAGTACCTACCTACCTACCGTCAATGTCCTGTAATAACCTAGGTGAAATTGGCACGTGTCAATTGACTTTATAAAATTATATAGGTAGGTAAAAAAAAAATCACACATTATGAGTTTTATTTTATTATAGGTACTTTAAGTTCCTTGTTGTTTCTAATTTTTATTTAACGTTATGGAAATATGAAAGTATAATCGGTTAACTATCTTATCCAATTTATTTTTTAAACTCCAAAACGTACTTAACTTACTATAATAAACACTACATGATAGATATATATATTATAATCATAGATCTAAACACTCTCACATCTAAATTACATACAATAATTGATTTAATGTAAACATTTTAAAACTTGATGAATTTAATGTTATGTTACACATTTATAACATAAATAGTACATTTCTTCAGAAATATGAATACATTTTTGAAGTGAGTGGATCGAATATAGAAGTTCACTGTGATTCCGTGTATTTTGATTTGTAAGCAGAATTATATAATTTCATAAAAATCGTTTTTAAATGAAATTCAAAACTTACAACATTTTTAAAATGTTTTTTAAAACCATTAAACATAAAAAAAGTATTATTTCTTATGTTATACAGGCGACTTTTTTTATATATTTTTTTTAATTTTCACAATTTTCGGAAGTTAGAAGTTTATTAAAATTATACATATTTATAAAAACATTATACCTACATACGGAAAATTGGTGAAAATAGTTTTTACTTGAAGATTTCAATTTCCCAACAAAAATATTTTTATTTTTCTGATTACACAATATAATATTTTTTTCAGTAGATTTGTTTCAATACAATTTTATTTCATGCAATTTAAACTTAATATAATAAAATTATAATTAGGTAGATAGTTGAATTTCATTGATTAAAGATTACCTAGATATTATAAACAAATAATTAATAAATGTACTTAAAAACATAAATAACTAATATTTTTCCAAAATTCATATTTAAAAATCAATTATTTAAATTTTTTTTTGTTATTATTTTTTTTTAAAAAAATTTTTAATTAGAAAACCTAAGATACAAAAGTAGATACAACTTAGAACATTTTTCATTGACATTATATTTTGTTCGTCCTTCTATCGGTCTGTCTAATTGATACTATATATTATTATTATTACAGATATATAAATTGGGTTTTAAATAAATTAAACCTATATTTTTGATTTCATATTCTCAAAAATAATAGGTACCTACAATTCTAAAAATGTTTGTGCATATACATTTTTAACAATAGTGTCTTTTTCTAACTAATAATCATATCTATAGATATACAATGTGCATATATAATATATTTAAATTATATATTATATTTTTCAAATTTTAATAATTTATTCAAAAGAGAGTGACAAAAGTTGTATTACTATAATATTATATAATATAGCTTATATCATTTTTAGTATATTATATATTATTTACATGTCGCATCCACTTAATCATATTTCTCATGAAATTAATATTCATTTCATCAACTACGAACATATTGTATAAATCGAACAAGGGCTTTGTACCCGAATTAACCCGAATGATTTTTTTTTCAAAACACCCGAATAAAATATTCTAGTTAACCCGAAATCCGAATAATTTTGTTTTTTACAATCTCCATATGATAAAATTTCATTTTGTATGTATTTCTTGTGATTAGTTCAATTTTGTAAATGGTTTAACAATACTATTAACAGGAAACATTTTACAATTAATTATACGTATACTCAATAAATATTTTCATGAAAATAAAATCTAATAAAATAATTAATTGATTATGATTAAACCAAATAGCCTAATACTAAATTATTTTTTAAAAGATAAATATTAAATATAATATAATAATTTATTACTTTAAACTAGTTTTTAATTTAATTATTTAAAATAAATCCAAATATATCCAATAACAATATAAAATATATATGTGGTCTCAATTAAACTAAACAACGTAATCAACATATTGACAATCGTGACCAAATACTAACAATAACAAGTAATAATAAATTAATACCTATTTTTTTTTATAATATTATTTTCTAACCAAGTTCCCAAGCGGCGATATTATTATAATTAAGTAGTGAATATCGTAATTCATTTACCATTTTTCCGGAAATTTACTAAATCATAATTTATATTTTATTTTTATCTCTATGGCTCCTACGCCGCCCTTATGGCCTACAATAAGGTGTGACCTACCTAATTAATTTCCTATTATCTTAGTACTTGTGTTTAGAAAAGTTTCTCAGACATAATATGTAACTACTGTACTTCAATCAACTGAGTTTGGTCTAAAAAAAATATTGTGTACTCATGTTAAGAATTTCTATTTTATCAATTGTAAATTTTTTTAAATTTTTTTTTCGAATTAACAACTTTTAGGGAGGAATAGCCTTTAATAAAAAGTTGTGGTTTTTCTTTATTTGAATACATGTATTAACCAATATTAACCCGAATAATAACTGTTAATAACACCCAAACATTTGTTTAGTTTTATTGTTCTGGTGTCCGAATACATCCAACACCCGAAACCCGAATAAATGATTCGGAGCAAAGCCCCAAATCGAACCTTAAACTTGGCTTCAGGAAATAGACATACTTATATTTGATGTATTGTGAACACTATATATATTTTTTTTTGTCAAAAAATGAATGTTATCTGTTATGAAAATCCTTTAGCAAGCTATAAAATAAATAAACCTATGAATGAAGATTATGTTTTCAAACTAATAAATTATTTTAGTGACACTCCTATATTCATTTGTATGAAATTCCAATGTTTCCTAATGAGTTTATAATAAGATTAAAACAAAACAAATAACATTGGAGCTTAATTATTAAAATTATTTAAATTGTAATTTGTAGGAAGGTATTGTATATTGTATATTGTGTATTGTATATTTTTTTATCTAAAATTTGTAATTTTTACACTTACTATACAATACTATTTACTAAACATTGTTTAAATTATATGTTCGTTTTAGTAATTCATTATTTTAAATGCTTGTAAATTTCGATATGACTGTTTTGTATTAAATTTATTTAGTTTTTTTTTATACAACAATATTATGTGTAAATAGATTTTTTATTTAATCTTTCCATTATTTTTTTTACCGATAGTATATAGAGGTAGTTAAGAATTTTTTTTAAATTATTAAATTATGGCAATGATAACAAAGAAAGAAATTCCATCAAAATATAATGCTAGTCCATCATAGCATTGAGTACACTTTATAAGTTTCATTTTATTATTAATCATATGATTCAATTAATTATAAGAAAATTATTCCATTAAAATGACACTCATATAATTGGCGTGTAATCAATTAAATTAATTTAAAAGATTTTATATTCATAATTTAATGGGTGAATTTCATAGACTCTAAATCATTTCCGTTTTCCAGTAAATTTATAGTCGTTTTTCATTAATAATAAGACATTTTTTTCTGGGGTAGAAACCCCTATTTACACTGTGTAATATTTTTAATTAATTGCATCAAACAGATAACTTTTTGCGAAATTCAAATAAAATAATATATTATTTTACAAGCTTTTTATACATGTATAACGTGTTATGTTTTTAGATTGCGAAATGCTAATGAAAAAATATGAGAAGTGTTTAAATTATTAAATATATTTACAATAATACACGAATATGCAACTCAAAAACTTATGGTAGAGTTGAATTCATAAATTATATGTCACCCCTTTTTACTATTACGAGCACGGTTTAGCTTTAGCAGCTAAAAACCTATAAATAATAATCTAATCAGAATATGAATACTGTAGTACTGTGATGGGGAATTGAGGTAAATTAATTTGACAATTACTATGCATACAGACATAAACACATAGACAATAAGCATAGAAACCTCACAGTTTTCCAATAGCTCTTTTCAGTTTTTCCTTTACTGACACTAATTTAAATATTTTAAACATAATTATATATTTAAAAATCTAAATTGTCCATTCGTTGGCTTACCATCAATAAGAGTCATCATTCATCACCATAGAGATAACCACCATTATCATTACCTAAATATAAATTATTAATCCTTGGCTCCTTGCGTATCTACGAAATTTTAACTACGAATAGCGTCTCAACTAGTAACCACGTTTACCTATTATTTTTTATTGACCTACATACGGGTGGAATATAATAATTTAATCTATTAAGTAAATAGATACCCGTATCGCAGTACTCATTACTTATAAAGTGCCTATATCCTATACTTAGCTGTTGACAGTCATTTATTATTATTTGTATTTTATACTGTAAAAATATTGTTCTTAGTACCTACAATTACGTGAACCTATATTAGATTATTAGACTATAGGTGACCTGTTTGCAACCGAATTAATTAATCAGGAGCTGGATCAAACAACATAATAATTAGTAATTATACATTAAAGACATATAAACCGAAAAATTATTATAATTAAACATTTGGTAGATGAAAAAAATAGAATAACCATACAATTATACCTACAAAAGGATAAATCAATTTTCTATAAAGATTACTGGTTTAATAATTTAGTGAATATTGCAATTATCTACGTTTATTAATTACTGAGTTACAACAAAATAAGAAAATTAATTTTGAATAAAAATTCCCGATTTTCCTAATTTAATTTTAAAATTACTATCTACTGAAAAATTTTAATTGTGTCCTAGGAGGCTAGAATTAGGTACTAAATACTAGATAAACAACCGCTACAGGTAAAAATATTAAAGTTGAAAATTAGTTAAAATATTTACTCTCGTAAAAATAAAATTTTTGAAAACAAAAAAATAAGGGATATGTGAGTATGATTGACATTAAGATGATAACGCAACAGTGGCAGCACCAGAATTTTTTTCTACGTAGGGCCAATGGGAGGCCAACAATTATAAGGTAGGGCCACAATAAATTAAAAATGAGTATGTATATTATTATGTCTAAGGTTAAGTCAATGTTATAGGGCCATGGCCCTACCTTGTCCGTCCCGGGCGTCGCTACTGTTACGCAATAAGCCAAGTGGAATTTCAAGGGAAATATCAACTCTTATTACTTATTGATAAATATACATTCGGTAGGTACGAGGTACCTCTATAGAGTGTGTAAACAATAATTGAGAACACTCAATATTTCTGTGTAGAGCCCTGCAATTTGAATTCTGTTTTTTAGTTGGTTGTTTATTATATGATATAAAAATACATATTTTTATGGCCTATGACTTGTTTTAACATAATTATACATATGCATGCGCAGTAGTGCAGTGTAACTTTTTTTTTCTTAAATGACAAAATAATAAAATACTTAATTAGGCTACTTATTTTTTTACCAACTTTTTAATGAATTTTGGTAGTTTAACCAACTTTCTAAGTCCAAAATTGACCAAGTTCAACAAAAAAACTACAAAATTCGCGCAATTTTCAGTTTTCTTTTTAACTTTAACTCTGAAAATAATTATGTTAGGTTTGTTTAGGTTTGACATAAAGTTCTATTTATTAAAGTGATACTTATAATTATAAACGTTATTATAATTCTAACTACAGTATAATTTTCACTTTAATTTGTATATGAATTATAACTAATTTATTTAAAAAATACTTCATAACACAAGGATGTTCATTTGGTGCTCATGTATATAACAATACCGTAACTGGGAAATTCAGAGGTTATGAGATTGTTATGGACATTTTTGAACTAGATTTTTATCCAGTCTTAGAGAAAAGAGCAACTAGATGAACCTTAGAGTTAGAGCATTAGCCATTAGGCGTGTTCTCAAAAATTTGAATTTAATACTTTAAATTTTTTTGAAAAGGCAGAAAAATGTTAATAGTGAATAATGAATATAGTTTATTGATTATAATTGTTTTAAGCATTTAGGTATTTAAAATAATATAAAATATATCATTGTATTTAATTCCAACGTCGTAATAAAGATTAATATGCAAGGTTAGCCCAATGGCGTATTTAACTAATTTTTTTTTGTTTTTTTTTTTTTTGGGGGGGGGGGGGGGGTGAAAAGTTTATTGCATTATAATATTATATTTATGTATATAAATGTAATCAAATTATAAAATCAAACTTTCTATTTTTATTTGCTAAATCATCAATCACTTCATCGATTTCAAATGTTATAGCTGTCGGTGAATTGATAATAAAGCGAGGCCTTTAAGTTTTCATTTTGTTTCAATTCAAATTTTTTCTAAATTTTCTATGATCAAATCTGCTAATACTGCTCCGGATAAATCATATAAGTGGGAACAAACTGTAAAAATCTTCCCGTAAAATGTTATTTTCTATCTAGCACATAACGAAACTTGTTCGACACCTGATACATTGGTGGTTTAATCGGCAATAATAGTGAAACATTTTACTAAATCTACTCGAGATACAATTTTTTTAACAATACATAAAATACATTGTTAAAAAAATCAATAATAGCGTTTTGACTTACGGGACTAATATATTTATTTCGATGCCCTGGGTTTTTCAAAAACATTTCCCAAATGTGTCATTAAGTGTCCTGTATCGTAATATCTCTCGGAAATTTCCTTTATTAACATTCTCAGATAATTCTATTATCAGTTGACCAAAATCTTTTTGTCCTATAAGTGCTAGGTCTTGTCTTCCGCATAAAGCTATGGCTTCAAGCTTTAATAATAGGCTTAATATTCATACGAGTTTCCATGACTTGTCTAGCTCTGGCCGTGTCCACCTGATTTATTATTACTTTACTTGGATTATTTTTAGTTTTTATAAAGTTATCTTGACAAATTAAAAATGTTGTTCAATAAGTTTAAAATGAACGATTGTTTTTAAAAAAAAAATCCTAACCTAGGCCGGTGGAAACCCCGAGCACCCCCCAACGTACCATCCAGTAAATACGCCACTGGGTTAGCCGGTTAAGTATTAGGTACAAAAGAGAACTATAGAACTTATAGTCTTATAGACCTAACCTGTCGGGCACAGAAAATCCAAATTATTTAAAAAGATAACAATTGAAGGCATCGGTGTAATAATCAGATAAATCCATTTTTTAAATTTTTCAGAAGACAAAAAAAAAAGTTCAATTAATTGATAAATTAACCAAACAAAAAATATGGTGTTATTATATGCGTAAAAATAAGGCATATCAAATAAACTAATTTCTTTTGGTAATCCTACTTTATTCAGGAAAATAATTAATAAAAACTAAAAAATGTTGATAAATACATTTTCAATAGTTGCAATAACAAGTTTTTTTTTTATTAATAAAAATATTGACAGCACATGAATAAATTGCGAGGAAGTTGTTCATTAAGAACTATAGTTTTTAAGAGCAAATCTCTGGATTCCGATTTAAACGATGTTTAACATAACCTGGGAGAGATAAGGAGGACAAAGGACATATTGCGGATGAAGGGATTAGAGTAGTTTATTAATTTGGTGTGGTCATGTGAACAATAACTAGTTATATCCATTTTTGATTTTGGACATACCCGGTTATTGCAACTATTGCAATAATTAAAGGTATATAAAATCCATTTTTGTAACCATGTATACCATACATTGATAAAAATAAGAAGATCTATATGTAAATGTACCATCACCAAATATGTGTGTATTATAATTGCATAAAAAGTTTAAATTCGATTTGCACGTTATCAATATAATATTGTTTACACTATCGTCACTATCAACAAATTTAAATTGCTCGTTTTTATTTGTCAAAACCTGTAAATCGGGAATTTGTGCGATTGCCTCATCAAGTGATTTAGGAATAGGAGGCAGCACTTTTCGTCGTTCACGGTATATAGATTTGCTAATACTATATTTATATCAGAAAATTTGGATGTACTACATGAAGATAGCTTCGTGCGTATTATTTTATTTGGCCGTAAATTTAAATCCTCGCATGCTTTTCTTTTGCACTTACCTCTGACTTCCAGCAAGTTTAAATCTTCAATAGTATTCGGTTCATGGTTATGGATGTCTTTAATCTCGATTAGTGTTGATTTTGTACAATTCATTTTTACATACGCACTACAATCTTTTTTAACGCAACGCCAACTTATATTTCCCGAAACCAAATTTCTACTAAAGTGGAATTTAAATTTACGAAAAATTAAACACTCACGATTTTTAGTAGTATTTATTATATTAAATTCCATTTTTAAACACTCGAAACTCACGCATAATACTCTAGTAAAAATTTTTTAGTTTTTTCAAGATTGCACAACGAATACACAGACAGAAGTGAGTGTCGTCATGAATTCCAATTAAGATAAAATGGACCGATATTTGATAATATCGATAAGAGTGTAACATAAAAATTAAAAATAGTTAAAACGGGAAAAAAGGGAAAAATAATATGTACAATAGTTTTAACTTTATAAGGAATAAGTAGTATTGCTTGTATTCCAGAATACAGTTTGGCAACGTCGCACGGGTTTAACCCATTTTCATTAAAAATATTTCGGGTGCAAATGAGTTATGATTTCGGGCGCAAGTGGGTTATAAAAAAGGCGTGATGGGCGCAAATGGTTTGCACCGATTTTTTCGTAACGTTCTAAAAATGGATAATTTGCTTACCCCCCCCCCCCCAAATGCCACCATTGATCACTATATACTTACCATTAACGAATGAATAATTTAGAAGATACAATTATACACTTCTGTTAATGGTGTGGTCAACATTTGTTGCGCTCTTTTATCTACCTACTTGACCTAAACAGTAGCGTACACAGCTATTTTCAATGGGGGGGGGGGGTAATAAAAAAAATTATATACATATATACCTACTTAATACATCAATAAATCAAAATAATATTATGTTGTTTAACTAAGATTTATTAATTATTTTCATCGTAAAACAATATCTATTCTCCTGGGTTTTTGTCCCAACTCATCAATGACCTATTCATAAGTTAAATGCACAGCTCGCTATACAGACAAGTGACAACATGGTCAATCTATATTTTAATCTGTCCTGTATATAAATAATTATTTTTCAGTATAAAATGTAATGAATACGGATTAAAAACGCTTGCCAAGTCAGAGATCGGCATGTACATTTTCTTGATTTACAATTTTTAGAAATTTATTAATTCTAAGTAATATGTATGTATAATGTATTTTATTTTTATTTAGTGAGATAGATCTCTTATAGATTTTGTTCGATTTACATTGGCTAGGAGAAATACAGTGAAGATTTTCAGAACATTATCTTTTATAGTCAATTCACTACAGAGCTTCAAAAAAAATTAAAACACATTTTATTGGGTTTTTTTTTATGTTTTTCAGCTTTATAGCTTTGTATAGTGAGTTAACGATTGAAGATAAAGTTCTGAAAATCTTCACAGCACTTTTCCTAGCCAATTTGAATCTAAAAAGACCCCAAATAACAAAACCCGTTCCCCAGTTTCGGTAATCTACCACGCTAAATGAAAATCTAGCAAAAAATAACTATTATTTTAACTGTGAAAAATTAAATAATTTTTTTGAAAATTTTTAATCTCAAATTTTGTATCTACTTGATCATTCCTTTTTAATGAGCTATCAACCAACATTTTAGCTATAATAGTTTTGGAGAAAAGTTAAAAAATAGAAACTTTGGGACTGTTCACGCCGACATTTTTACGGATTCAAATCGTTATCCCGTTTGGGTTGTGATATCGGATCTCTCTCATTAATATTTTATGTTAAAGCTAGCTTAATTATTCACCTACTCATTACAACTGAGTTACATTTTTATAATTTTCCTATTTAACAAAAATTCTTGAAGTTTTAAAAATTCGAACCTAATCGAAATTCTATAATGACGATAACATTGCAATTCGTTAAACCCCCAACCCTCACCGTATGTACACCTCTATTACTTAATATCTACGCAATTTGGACGATTTAAATATTTTTTTTTTAAAACTGCTGAAAATAATAGAAACGATAAAAAGTTTTATACTTATGCCATTTGCCAGTTTCCAAGGAGATACTAAAGGTGATATAATACTTTTAGGACACACTCTATATTGGGCGGGTCCATTTTCCTACACAAAAAAAGGTTATACTTTTCATTTTCTCCTAAATATATTTTTTAACTAAAAGTTAAAACTATATCAATTTTCCACCAAATATTAAAATATTAAGCCGATATTTTAGCTGAGTACAGCAGTGTTATGTGCCGAACTATAATGGGAGAGTGGATCATGTCAAATGCTTACGTTTTATCGGTTAACGATTCCATTCTGGCTACGGATCTGAAATTAAACGAAAAAATCTAGGAAATAATAAAAATTAAAATAGTAATTATTCAACTTTTTTTATATTTAATTTCTTAAAATAAGTATAAATTTATTACTGAAATATCCTATGGTTTTTTAATTATTCATAGGTAAAAATTTTTTATTTATTTATGCAATGTAACTGACTTAAAAATAAATATTTTACTATATTATTAATTCCTAATTGGAGGAAAATAGTATCTTAATTTTGTTATTGGAGGAAAATTTCTATAACCTGTAAATTATTATTACTCTCCCCATATATTTTGACAATTAGTATCCTTTCATAATAAACATAATATGTTACCATAAAAATTTAAACATAAACAATTTAAAAAAAAGATGAGCAAGTGGGTATTGCTCTGCTGTATAGTAGAGATGGAGAGTAGGTCACTATAATGGATGTTTTAAATTTGAATGCAATGATAGGTATCATTGTATACGAAAAACGATTCTGAAGTTCTGAACGGAGATGATTTGTCAACCTAGGATAATTAGTAGGATATATTAGGTACAGTGAAACTTCTATACAACAAAATTCCATTTTACGAAATTTTCTGTTTAACGAATTATTTTTAAGAATTACGACCTTCATTTTTAATGAATAGGTACGTAATTCTATTTAACGAATTCCTCCATATAACGAATTTTTTTTGTTGATTATTCGACTTCGTTATATGGAAGTTTTTACAGTATATTATTACTTATAATTAAATTGTAATATATCGTTATTTTACTCGATTTCGTAAAAAAATAAATTTCATACGCTCATAAAATTTTTTCTAGATTGACGCTGGAGTTTTTTTTTATAGTTACTTGAAGGAAAACTTATCGATAACCTTATATTGAGTTTCTTAACATTAGGTACAAATCATAAAAATTTTACGAATTTCCAAATTCGAATTTTTTCGATTTTGTCGTAAAGTGGTTATGCGTAAAAATTCCCGTTATTCCGATATTTTTTCAGGGTTTTTCCTGACGCTTTTAAAAACTACTGGAAATTTTACTTTTGACCCCTCAAAGTACCAACTAGATAAATTTTCCTTTTCAAAGAGGGGCTGAAGTCGAAAATCAAAAGCATTATTACTACTCCAACTCCAAAACGTGATGAGACACAAAAAAAAAACACATATTGTAGAATCAATACATTATGATTTATACAAATACTTTTATTTTTCTAACATTATTATTATATTTTATTTTACAATTAAAAAAAACCGACACAACAATGTTATTTATACAAAACTTTAAACGTGAAATATTCAAATATTATGTTATATTTTATATTATTATTATTAGTTTTTAATGTGTATATACCTACTATTAATGTAATATAATATGTATACATTATTAAGTGACCGCAACTTGTACGTACCTCTAAACCCGGGCCGCAATTCACCAACACCGCGTGAAATATAAGTATTATGTCCGTTTAACAATTTTCGGATTTTCCAACACACTAAGTACCTAATTAAATATACTAATATATGGCATAATAAACATTAGTATTTTCTCCGATATATAGGTACAAATAAAGACATACTATTTTCAAGACCAATAATCTATTAGCTATAATAACCGGTTATTTAATATAAAGTACGTATATAGAGGTGTATGTAGTTTTTTATTCATTAATATTTTTAAATAGTGTATTGTGTACTAACGTTATTAAAACATTTATTAACAAATCCTACAATTTACCTTGGTCAGTCCTAATCCTGTAAAATTGAAAGGAAAATTATTTAATGGACAACACCTATATTTCATGAAGCGAAAAAAACATAGGAAATCCAGCTAACTTATGATTTTATATACATATTATAATCGATAACGTACTTAAACATTTCTAGTATAGGTAATTTGTACTATAAAAAGGACGATTTTGGAATTTTAGATATTTCTTGTAATACCTAGGTACTTTATCAACAAAAAAAAAAAAATCATCAAAGTTTTTAACATGACCAATTTAAAGTACCTATCTATATTTGGGAGATGGATTTCCATTTCCCAATAGATAAAGTAGGCAGCTGTCTATGGCGGAAAAATGTCCACGCCAAGGTGGAAAATTCTATACTGCTTTAATGAACATTAAGTTACATTATTTGTAAAAAAAAAATTAGAAAATTTCTTATTTTATACCGACGAAAAATTATGTATAATAATGTATATTATATTTATTTTGATTCATTTTAATTAAGTATTATGTGCGTTATATAAAAAACCGTTTTTTTGACACTTTTAAATATAAATAGTCTATGCTTGCCGCTAAACCAAGATCCTGAATGTCAGCCATGTAGAATATAATATAATATTTAAGAATTAATTCGTGTTTAAATTTAATTCGACAATCCCGGTAGTATTTCTGTAATACTGTTATCGTGAACTGTCTTGTTCGAAGTAAGGCTTGTTTTTTTTTTTTTTATTATCATAAAATGGAAATATAATAAAAATTCATTCGCTAATCAAAAGGCAAGTTGTCTATTTCTAAAATTAAACTTTCTTAAAAGTTAAGAATTATTATGTAAAAATATTTTTTATAATATCTGTTTTAAATTCCTATTATTATAAAATTTTTTAATTTATCACTAATTTTTTTAAATAATGGTTTTAATTTTGTTTCATTGATGACTATTCATAAAACTGATCAATAGATTTTCATTAAAATTTGGTGGACATCCATTGAAACTTTTCCAAAGTAGGCTAAATAACTAAAAGTAAGCAAAAAGTAGTCTAAATATTCACATTGCTTTAGGTAGTACTATAAATATAATATTTAGAATATTTTGGCAGGATTATTATAACTTGTATACTTATAAAGTAAAATTAAGCAAATTTTTAGAGGTTATAGCAATAAAAAAGTTCACAAATGTTCACACATTATTTATAAGATTATAAGCTTTAGTATAATACATAAATAATCCCACACACACACACATATTAATAGGTATATAGTTTATTATTATCACATATAGGAAGAACAAATTAAAAATACTTAAAAGTGGTATGTATCTCTCTATTGGTGGTTTAATCTTTGGTTCTCAAAATATTTTTTGATAATCACATAATATCTACCAAATACCATCTATGAATTAATATTAGCAAATAATAATAGAATATTTTATTTACATTAGGTACTCATAATTATAATAGGTCCATAAAGCTGTATACCTCATATTATTATAGTAAATTTAATAAAATAAAATAAAAAATACTAGATAAGTGAGTATACACTATATCCTCAATGACATACCATTGAATACAGAACAGTTAAAGCAAGAGAAATATAAGCTAGGTGTGTAGGTGTGTATATACTATACAATAGAGTAACCTAAAACTAATGAAACAGATTTCTGAAAAATTATGTAATCTGAACATAGAAATTTAAAATTTATATTATATTATATTAAGTATATATATTATATTATTTATATTCAACAATAATTGGTATTCCACTGGTTAGTCTAACAAAAATTAGCTATATTAATAACGACAAATATATTAATACATTATTACGAGTTTATTACCAATTTGATATTACTTTATAATGAGTTATTATCAGATAAAATTAAAAAGTAGATACAATATCATGACTTCTGACAATGGTCAATAAAAAAATGTATTTATGACCAGATATCAACATTTTATTTTTTTAGAAAAAAAAATCTACAATAATTATAATACTTTACTTTTAAACTATATAGATCATACAAAAAATATAATATGTATAGCAAAAAATTTAAATACTTCAAGTTAAACAGAAAAACATCTTAAAATGTTGCTAAAACAACTACAATTAAATAGTAGTATGATTTTGTTTAAAAATATGATTGACAATGTGTCAAAACAAAGTACACAAAATAGATGTGATAAGTACAAGTTATATTGACAAAAGAAAAATGACATTGGAATATATTAAGTGCCCAATGGGTTAATGGTGATTAGAACACTAAACATTTTTTTCTTTCAAATATCAAATTTCATTGTTCAATTGATTTTATTGTAAAGCTAAGTGTGCAAAAAAAAAACTATTTGTCATGGCCCTATTAAAATTACTTATTAATTAAAAACAAAATTGACGTACTAATTTTATAACTTAGGCTGTAAGAATTTAAAAAAGAAAAAAATCTTATTGATGATTTTCTGTATCATTTAATAAAATGCTCTCTTAATAACTAATAAAAACAAATTGTTTTATTAAAAAGACTTAAATTGCACTATTTTTACAATATTAACACTTAAACATTAAAAAAAATTAATATCTTCACTACAATTATAGGCAAAGATCAACAAATTTAACAAGAAACAATTTTTTCACTGTACAATTTTTATATTTTAGATATTCATAATTTAATTAATATTCTATAATTAAAAAAAAAACGAAAATAGTTCTCTAATCTATAAAATTGTATATTCTGATTGAAAATGTAAATTACATTTCTATCATTAACAAATAATAATAAAATAAAACAAAAACATAAATAAATAAAGAGAATAATAATTATGAAATGTATAATAAATAATCTATTATTTTTTCTAAAAATGGTATTAATTATTAATATTGTAATTTGATTAGAACACAATAACAGCAATATGGCAAAACATGTAGTATAATTAAATGTATTTACAGTAAAATTGTATGTATTTATATTTTTTTTCTAATTTAAATTACATTGTAAAAAAAAGTCTGTAAATACGAATACTGTGACTAAAAACATAGAATATCAAGAAAAAAAGCATAGTACCAAATATCTTTAAAATTACATTATAATTGTTAAAATAGTTTAAAAAAATTAATTACGAAAATACTAGTATAATAGTTTAAAATAAAAATAGGTAACACTCTTACACAGGAAAAATAAAAAATAATTGATTAAGACATAATATTGTCAAATGAGATGTGTAAATAATTAAAAAAAAAACTTCAGAAATAAATAATATGTCTTGAGCGAATTCCACTTTATATAAGAAATTTAGTAGTAAATTGAGATCTACAAAATATATGTTGGGAAAACATGTATTATGTAAACACTTTTTGAAACTTTGAATGGCTATACATTTCTAACAGTTTTGTTATTTATTATTACCATAATTTTAATAAAAAGGTGAAGGAAAATTAAATTTTCAAAATGAAACAATAATTAAAAAAAAAAAAAAATGTTAAATTTAGAATTACAACAATAATAATACATAGTTAATGTACATTAATATTGATAATAATATGCATTTTCAAATATTAATAAGCATTAATGTCTAAATTACTGTTGGTATTTGATGACTACTCCAAGGCACTTTTACTTAGTTAAAACTATTATGGGATTTACTAAAACTAAAACAAAAAATAATAATCTCAAAAGAAAACCAATGTAAAAACAATACATTAGTCCTTCTAAAGCATATACTGATGAATAATACTTAAGTAGAACAAAACAACTATTTTTTTTTTTTATTTAAAAATTGACATTATTTCCAATTCACCTACGCATCGCACTGCAGAAATTATAAAATGATAAAACGAGGAAGCCAAATTTTTTTTGAATATCTTAACGAATTATCACATGAATGTCTATATTATAATATATAGTAAATAATTATTATATATAGATATATAAATTGGTTTTAAAAATCTAATAATTTTATCAATAACAATATAACTATAAATAATTAAGAAAGAGGTTTTAAAAACAATAAATATTATAATATAGTTACTTTTAAAACAGGACAGACAGCGTTCATAAATAAATCACATGGACTTTTTTACTTGTTTTTTTTTTAGGCAGGAAAAGGAAATAAAAATTTAATAAATTAAATGAATAAAATGTTGTTTTTCGTACACTATTCCAGTCTTTACAAGCCGAAGAACTAGTAGGTATTGAGTGACTGCTCTGCCGGATGTACCCGTCAAAAAATTGCTCTGTAAATTATTTAAATAAACCAATTTAATACATTAAATACATAAATATGTATTAAGATTTGTACTAAATTTTGTATTTTGTAAAATCTTATTCTTGGTATACATTTATTATTGAATGTAAATATGAATATTTGTTAAGAAAATGTATTTTGAGAATTTTATTTGTTAATAGATATACTGAATTTGAGTGTACAACATATGATGATAATTTAATAAAAATGCAATTATATACAACAACAAAAACTTAGTTAATCTGAATTTTATATATATATCATTGATCATAAATGTATGTACGTAAAGGTACACTTTCATATGTGCATCTAATGCCAGGAACACCACACGAGTGATATGCAGTGTTAGCAATATACCCTCCAACAATCATGACCATTGTCTGGATGCACCTAAGAAAGAGTATTTTTATGAACATAAGACCCATGTTTGCTAGATACAGAGGGAGAATTATTGAGTGGTTTTTACCTATAACATAAACGTTTATTTCAGGCAGGGAATTTAAGTTGACAATTATTGAGGGATGCCTGTAAACAGAGATTCAGTATATAGGTATTTAATTTTAAAAAAATCAAAGAAAAACTGTAATAATTTAAAGAGAATATTATTTTAATATAGTTTATAAATTATTAACAATACATGAGATTATGAATCTCATATAATACATGCCATTAAGAAGTTAAAATTAATTTAATTAATTTGTAACAACAAAATATTCATCTTTACAATGGGATAAACTAGTCATATTCAGTATGACTACACTTAGAGAACATACACATTTGAGATAGAATCCATTAAATACAAAAGTATAATTTATAAATGTATGTATTACACTATACATAAAATAAGTCTTTCTACAGTGTAAATACATTTAAAAATGGTAACATTTAGTTACACAAAAATAATAATCACAAGTTAATATTTTAAATTTTTAAAATAAATAAATTATTCAATAGGTACAGTAAAAAATATTAATAACAGAAGGTAAAAAAAAGAACCGATCCTAAGTAAAATTAATTAAGTATAATTAATTTTTTTTTAAATTATTATTACTGTTCTAATTAAAAATCTAAAAATTATAGATTTTTACAATAATTGACAATGGCATGATAAATATTATATATAATAACATAGTATCATAGTAAATAAATTATATATTTTAAATTATTTATTTTACATAAAATTATTATTAAATTCTAAAAACTTTAGTTTACCTATGCTTACTTATTTTCACGAAGATATAAATTTAATGGAGCTTGGGAAGAAAACTCATCACAAATCCTCCAAGAATAACAATGAGAATTGTCAAGCATATCAGGATCATGATTTTCTTCTAATCATTTAACAACAATAATTATATATTAGTATGAAAATAACAATAATTAATATAATATACAAAAACATCAATTAAATAATTTAATAATGGGGAAGCTAATAGCATAAGCAAAAAAACAGTGTTTACACAAACAAACAGTGCACTATTCAATATTTAATACTTATTGGTAATGCAAAATCAACTATAACTAATAAAAAATAATAACAGCTAAATTTCCCTTAAATTTTTTGAAAACAATCAAGTTTAATTCAATTATCAAATAATAGTACAATACAAACACAATTGACTTGCCTTTTATTTAACTGTAACGTGGTGTTATATTGTATATTGTTATATCAAACACAGAATAACATATTAAAAAAAATTAAGGATGTTCCTAGATAACTATTAGTAAATATAATTAGAAAAAACAATTTATGTTTGATAATATTATGTTAAATAATATTAATAATTCAAAATTCAAAATTCAGTTATCTTATATTTTGGAAGGATACATTGTTTGATAAATTTTCTTTTTTGATAATAATTAATAACTTACTTTTTGGGCTCCTTTATGATAATCTTCAGCAACATCCAATTCTTTTTTGCCTTCAGCAACTTTTTCAACAGTGAATGATACATGATATTCTATTCTATCAATAAGTTCACCCTAAATGGTTTTGTTTTTTTTTTTTTTTTGGATAACATTTTCAGTTGGAACAAGATTAGGATAAGGAATTATTATTTGAAAATCCCAAAATTATTTATGTAATAAAAAAAAGTAAACAAAACATTTTGAAAAGGAAAAAAAACAAAACAAAACAATCTTTAGTAATAATTAATTAATGGCAATCAATTAATATTAAAACACTAAAAACTAATAGTATTTAATTCTTCTAAATACAAACAAATATCAAATAAATAATAAAAACCTACAAAAACAAACAAATGCATTCAGCAAAGCGAGTGGGACCATTGCAAACTTCTACGCCTTTTGACTTACTCTTCTCGCTTTGCTTTGATATTTTAACGCTTTCTTAGTATCTTGAGTTGCCGTCTGTACATAATCCACGGCGTGTTCAACATGATACTCAATTCGATCAATCATTTCGCCCTAATTTTGTTTTTGATTTATAAATTAATAGGAAACTAATTTTATTTTATAGTATATTTAAATATGGTTATATCAAAAAACTATGTAAATAAAAACAATAACTTGATTGTAATTATTTATTTTATTTATTTGTTTTCAATTGTCAAAATTAAATAATGCAATTAAGTTAAATAAAATTTAAGGTAATAAAAGATATTTTTTTATTTAATAAAATAATATTATAAAGGAATAAATTAATTTACACACAAAAAACAATGCTCATATAAATGTAACTTAATACTTAGTTATTAATAAGTAGAAGAGGCTATATAACTATTTAAATGAAAACCAAAATTATTAAATGGGTAATTAATAGTAAATTTAAGTACAAACAAAAAAATTAATATAACATGCATTTAAAATCATTTATGAGAAACAAACAATACATTTATGTATTGAAATTCACTTCAAAATTCTTTATAAATGCTTAATGATTAATGAGATAAGTATAGATTTTAAATATAGAATATAGATTATGATGTATAGAAAGACAGACCATAATGTGTTATGTCCAAGGACTGTATTTTTAACTGAAAGAGCACTTCAAAATGTAATTACTGATACAAGGAATGTTCTTAAAAAATATAATAATATTTTTCCACTATATTTTCATTAGTAACATTAATGGAGAGTGAGAAAAAAGTTAAGTTATATTATTGCTGAACCTAACACAACTATAACATTTATAATACAAGATTATATAACTTCTTATTTGGATATTTATTTAACTAAATTACTATCATAAATAGTTTAAATTCTTTATTATTCAATAATACTATATGTAATAACCATAGCTAATTTTTTTAAATTTATATAGTACTTATTATAGAGCTAAAAGTTGTTATTTATTAAAAATCCACAATATTTTTCCATAAAATGCTAATATAATATGCCAAAATATCTTAATTCTATAAAATTATTGTTTTTTAAATGACGCAATATTATAATTAATTAAGATTTTATATTTGTCAAAAATGTCATTTATTTTTCAAAAGACTGGGGATCAGGGGCGCCATTAAGAGCATCGCAGGGTACATTGGTGGTCCTATTTTTTCCTGTACCATATTGGCCTGCCTTAATTTTATACTGCACCGATACAGCTAAAATGTAATAAATTCACTATAATAATTATTATTGAAAAATATTTTATAAATAATATATTGTTTTAATCTTTATTGTAGCTAACATTTCTTGAGAGTTGTAAGATTATATCAATGGATCAAAATTAAAAAATATATTTATTTCTGTCTTATCAAGAAGAACGCCATACCCGCATGTGTTATCTCTATCTTACTAACGTACATCATAACAAATTTTCAATTAGCAGAATACATTATGTGATGTTAGCCTTAATATTAGAGTAAATTTACCTATTATCAAATTTAAAGGTAAGAATATTATTTAGACAATGACATATGCTTTTATTTATATTATTATTTTGAAGTGAGTTATGAACATTTTAAAGTTGTAATATTTTACATAACTATAATTCACTTTAAAATTATAATATTAATAAAATCATTTGTCATTGTCTAGATAATATTCTTACCTTTAAATTTGATAATAGGTAAATTTATTCTAATATTAAAGCTAACATCACAAAATGTATTCTATTGAACAAAAATTTGTTATGATGTATGTTAGTAAGACAGGGACAACACATATGGGTATGGCATCCTCTTAACTTTTTAAGTTGTGATATAAATATATAAATTATTAAAAAATTGTAAAAATCAATCTTACGTTATTCATTTAGTTAATTATTTAAAAACTTTTCGTTTCAAACTTCAAATAATTTAATGATTTACAAAAAAACTGTATGTTAATAGCTTACATTAAATTTTTGTTATAATATATTGCTTACAACTTCATTTGTATAATCAAAAATTTGATTTGAATTAATGATATTAGTCATTTTTCCTCATTATAATCTGAGGTGCTAAAGTTAAATGTATGAATTATATTTATAAATAATGACAGTATAATTAACATTCAAAGTAATATAATAGGCAATATAAATTTATTTGGCTTTGAAAAAAATATATTATAATATGCATTATCTGGGTGAAAGAGTAGGTTTTAAATAATTTTGAAATACAATGTGTTGTAGAATCAATATTTGCATACAAAAATGTATAATATATTTTAAAAAAGTAATAAATTATACTATTTTTACTATATTCTGATATGATGGACAAATTTGGTCTACTTATTAATTTAGTAGCCCTATTTTAAAACTGAATTGACGCCCCTGACTAGGATATTTTAAAAGTTATCTCTATAAAAAATATGTGTTCAGTGGCACCAAACTCTTTTTTTTTTAAAAAGGAGCATTAAATAACATTAGTTGGTACAAACCCACAGCACACCAACCCATACTATTTTACCCAATAACTTTATTCACCAAAACACATTTTTTTCCAAAAATAGAAAATTAAAACAACTTATTTTGAATGACAATCCAAACAACCAATTTCATAATATACATAAGAAATTAGGTACCAATAAACTATTATAAATACACAAAAATTCACCAGCACATCATAAGGTTAGTACCTCTAGTATGTGTTTGGTGCCATAATCTGGGATAGAAAAGATTTTATAAAACTTTAGAATACTACTTTTATCCAAAAAATTGTTAACAGACAAAAAACCACACATTTTAAATCCAACAGCTTCCTTGCTCTACTCATTATCTGAATAAAAATTGGATTATAAACCATTACACAATTTTTAAAATACATACTTGATTTTCTACCAACATTGCCATATCCATGAACATATCATGAAGTTCTCTGATTGAGTTTTCCAGTTTTATAATATCAGCATGCCTGGCTTCAATATCAGCCAATGTTTGCCTAGCTTGTTGTGTTTCCATAATTATCTAAAACAAAATAATATTGAAAAAACAAAAAAAATTAATTATATTTTTATAATTACGCCTTGCGTGAACACAGCCGGGTTTCCTTGTTCTAACATTTCTTCAAGTTCATCATTAGTAGTTGTTCTTCCCGCTAAAATATAATATTAAATTAATACAAAATAGACAAATAGTAATTTATAAAAGTATTAAAAAACATTTATGTATATATAAAACATACTGTACAAACTTATAGTTTTCACATTTTTAGATTTTTGTAAAAACTTATGAGTAACCTTATATTAAATTTGATACAAAATTGAATATCTCCAATACATTATTCTTTTAACAGTTTAAAAATATCAAAAAATAAATAAGTAGACACGATTTTATAGTTTTATGAATTTTATCAAAATTTGAAAGCCAACACAAAAAAATGTGTCCATGTTTTTTAAAGGTATTTTTAACTGCTTAAGTACAACTTATCAAAAGTATTTATCAAATCTTCAAGCTTATTGACAAAGTCTAAGATCATTTACTTAATTCAAAAATTTTAAATATCATAAAATGATTATGTTTAAATATCTTGAAATTATTAATAATTATTGTGTATGGAAAATTATATTTTTAGTAATAGTGTTTTAAGGTTTTACAATCAATATTTGTTGTATAATATTATATCATAACAAAAATTGTTGTTTTATGTTTAAATAACCAATGTTACCAAAATTTGAATATAAATCACTTATAAACAATTTAAGCAGCTTTAATCTAAACTTTTTTTAATTTCAGATAAAATAAATGTATAAGGAATTTTTTATTAAATTTTAAAAACTTAGGTGTTACAATTTAATAAAAATAATTTTAAAACTAAAACATTTATTATTCTGCTCAGAACCTGAAATGTAGTATATACTTACTTATTTCTAATTGCCTTTGAATTCGACCTTTACAACGTTCTCTGTAATCTGTCTGTGTACGGTTATATTCTGTCATCACTTCAACAAATTTACGTGACAATGTTGAATGTTGTGTTTTGCGTATTCTTAAATCTGCTGATGATTTGTTCAATTGCTCTTCTGCTTCTATATTCTGTTCAATTTCTAATAATTATAATAAAAAAAAATATTTAATACATACATAATACCAAAGAATATTATTGAATAAACAAAGTTAACCTTTGAGTTTGGCACGGACTCTATTAGCAGTTTTTTTTATATCCACCATAAGATCTTCCAATTCTTGTTTCACTTCTAATAAAACAATTTTTGTTAATACAATTATTAAGAAATATACCTAAATAGTAAATAAAATTATTATTAAGTTTATTTTCCATTTTATTTTATAAGTGTTAAAATCATATAATTAAATATTTTTGGTTTTAAATAATTAATACATTTTTAGAAGGTGAATTATCATTCATATAAATAATAATTACATGCTTGTAAATTATGTAGAGTGAACATTGTACTTGGGACATTTTTTGGATAAGAATTAGGAGTACTTAAACTATTTATGTAGTAACTATAAAAATTAGAAATTGAGTCTGGGCCATAAATGGGAAAGAGGGTTAAGAATTGATACCCACCCACCAAAAATAAATAATACAAAATTGTTTGTATGACTATTTTTATTCACTACAAAACAACACATAATAAAAATGTAAAAAATATTGGAGACTTTTTAGTTTATAATTTTCATTTCTTATCTAAAGTCTGTAACAGAAATTAATCTTTTTGAAAAATAAAGTTACTTAAAAATGAAACAAACATATTATAATAGATTATAATAACATTTTTTCAACAAAAAACCAAGAAAGAATTAATATTTTTTGTTTGACCTCTCCTGATTTAAACGTTTTAATAATTAGGTATTGTTAATCATTCAATTTTTTAGTATTCATGCATATTCTTTGTATACTATATACTAAATAAATGTCTTTATTTAATATATGTATAGTTCAAGAAATGATGTTTAATAGTTAAGTGGATAATAATTTTTTTCTATATAAGGAACCCCGAAATTTAATATTATACTAGCCTTGGTAGACTTAAGATTCAGCAACGCTAACCGCTGTTAAGAAATTTCAGCATATGTGATTTCAATTTGAGTAATTCAATGCTCCTAATAATATTTAAAATACATTTTAAAATCCACACAAGTTTGTAAAACGTCAATAATCTAATTTGCTATATGATCTAAACCAGAGGTTCCAAACTTTTTATTGTACGACCCATTTTGGGAAATTTTTTAAATTTAGCGACCCACAATATCAATGAATGACCTTTCTTTTTTTTTTTCTATTTTGCTGTTTTAACAACTAAAAGTAATAAATGATTAAAAAATGTATTATTTAAAAATTAACACGATCACCAAAATTATAATCGCGACCCACAGTTTAGGAACCTCTGATCTAAATATTTTGTTCTTTTAACATGTATTAAAATAATGTATTAGAAACACGCTGTCACTTTAAACAAAAAAAACAATTAATTCTCATACTCAATTCTGAATAGAACTAATTTACTCATGAGTAATAATATTTACTTATTTAATAATAAACAATAATGCTTATATTATTTTTTTATAAAAGTTTTTTTCGTTAAGTAGGTAGTGAACATTTTGTAATTTATACCAGCTTAAATACAAATTACGTATAATATTTTTAGGGAGACTTGATCTCATTTAACAACTTATAAAATGTTTTCCAAAATGCAATCATTTCCAATTTCCACACTTTATAAGTTCTACAGTAGAACCTTCCTCTATTTAACAAACCATAAAATGTTCATTTAAAAATGTTTTTATTTAACGAATTAATTTTGTGTAAATTTTCTATATTAAAAACTATTGTATTATTACATATTTATAAAGTACATACTCGTAAATCAGACAGACTTATTTAAAAAAAAATGGGAGCATTTTTATAGTCAGAATGGTATAAAAGTTGTATTCAACAAGATATCAAAGAGTTTTTCGAAATTTTTTTCGAAGTACTTTCAATTTTGTAAAATAGAGATTCCGCTATATTTATATAAAGTTTCGTTCGATACCAAAGTAATACCGGTTACCATATGGATCAACGATTTTTTTTTTTGTACTGGTTAATAGTACATATAATATCATTATCATATCAAGGTTTTTTGGTGTTTCAATATTACGGGGTTTCCGGTACCTATGTACCGATATAACCATATACTGTACCATATACTAATACTGACTACTGTTTCTAATACCCCAATGGTATCCGATTTCAATACCATCTTGTAATTAAAATACCCGTTTAGGCTGATGCATTAAATTGTGAATTTGCACCCCTAGTATTAAACTTATTAAAATTCATAGTAATTGAGATACATATTTTATGCATATATATATGTTACGGGTAATGTTGACATTAATCGGATAATATAAAATTAGCCAAGAACTTTTAGATGATGTCTTAATAACTATAAAAATATATCAATTATCATACACGAGATAAAATAATTTAAAATTATTAATAATATTAAATATATTCGAGAAATAATTAGTGAGTACCATAAAAGTCATAGGTAACATTTACTTTTTTAGTAACATGATTGAGAACGATTTTTTGAACGACGTTGTCGTTTATCTAAATTTTTAACAAGCATCTTTCTATACACATGTAGTGATTTCTGTTTTGAAAGAAACATTAATCAAATCAATCGAAAACAATATTATCAAAACCATGGCCAGTAATGACTATGATCGTATTATTTTTACAATTAATTCTTACTAAGAGTTTAAACAAAGTAAAGATATCATGACTTCATGCGATATCTATAATTAACTGGAAATAAGTATTCGGGATAAAAACTTAAATTGTATCTTAAACAGACAAATAATTTATATTAAATTAGTATATTTTTCAAATGACAAAAAAATCTATTTCAAATATTAATAATATATCAATTATCATATTAAAATTTAATATTAGATATACTATTTCGTATTTTTAATTAATGCAGCAAAGTTGCATAAAAGTTAGCAGGTAAAAACGTTCTCAATCATGTTCCATCCCGGCCGATAAGGACCGTTCTCAATCGTGTTCTACCCGTAGGTATATAGACTGCTAACAAAAACTCTTTCTCTATTTAATATATAACTTTTATCATAATCCAATATTGACTGATTAACGTTGACATTATTCGGATAATGTTAATATTTCATGTTTATAAACAAAAAAATACACATTAGCCAAAAAGCATGGCTAATGTTGACATTATCTAAATATTAACATTATCCGTAACATGTATACTTTTATGTTAATAACTAAGTTAATAAAAATCATTATTTTTAAATAATTGTCGTTTAAATGCGTTTTCTTAAAATATATATAAATATTTTTTTAAATATTTTAACACATTTAATGTCTATTATTACACACATTATATTGTAATACCTACATTTAAAAACTATAACAGACATTTAACCTAATATTTCATCATTTTTTAGGTTTTTAATAATATATTATATTCACATGAAATTAAGTTTTAAGCTTTAATCAAGCATACTTAATGTCAAAACGAAACAAACAAATTAAATACTTAGAAAATAATGGCATTTAAATAATACACATACAGAGGACAGAGCAAACTTAGAATAAAGTGATGATGGCTAGAAATAAAAATTAACAATATAGTATAAAAGTTATTTGACAATATTCATCGAGTTGTCAAGGTGACTAGACTGTATTAGAAGGAGGGTAGAACGGTAGAAAGAGAGTAGGTTCAGAGTTTTGGGTTGGGTAGTTTATCGATTAAAATCACTGTAAAGGCAAAAAGACACAGTATATTGCAACGTACATCAAATATTAACAGAAAAGTATACGATTATGGCAATTAATACTTTTAGTTTGAATTTTTTTTTTTTTGTTAGCATCTAAATTAAAATTATAATTATACAGTACATTTTATATAGTTAAAAAACAAATTTAATGCTTCGAAGTAATCAAGTACAAGTATTATGTATTATACAGGGCGTATCTCATATTGTTATTTATTATCTTGTTTACGTTTTTTTTTTTTTAACGGTTATATAAAATTTCAAAAAACGACAAAATTCCTTTATTTGTATAACAATTTTTAAATTTTTAAGCATACAGTTTTATCAACAAAAAAATCAACTTTATTTTATTTTAGTTTTCTTGTAATGTATTTTTTTTTTCTGAAAATGTTGATAGTTGAATCATCAATTTTGGATACATTATATTATTAAATCTTTTTTCATTAGAAAAAAATAAAGTTTATTCGTGACAAGATTCACTCTGTATACTTTTCATATAACACAATATTATAAACGATAAAAATTATAATCACATTCATAAAATTAATTGTACATTGAAAGATTAACTAACTAACATTCTAAAGAAGCGCCATAAAGTACTATGCCTATATATTTAACGCTGAATATATTAAAATGTGAGTAATCAATGGGCTATTTTAAAACTTAACATTTATACAAATTTCAAGTATTTTTGCCTTTATATTCATGAACAATTTTAAATTTAAATGATTATTAAATTATTTTGAAACAATATTTAAATATATCATTAAAAATATTCTCAATAATTTTTGAAATGGATTATTTTACTTTAAGATTATTTGAAAAAAAATGAACGTGAACACGTCGACATTCTCTTAATAAGAACTTCTAATGATTTGAGTTATTTCTCAAGATTAATCAAACAATTAAAGATCATACATTCTGATAATATACTACTATCAAATCGATTGTATTAAGAATCTATAAAACTAGAGTTTAACCAACGAATAACTGTAGCTATAAAAAATATTAAACTATATAAATTCGGTAAATTGAAAAAAACGATTTCTAGGAGATTTATGTTTACTAAAGTGAAAAGTGTTTATAAAACGTTAAAGATTAAGGTTACTCGTAAGAAGTAACAAAGAAAAAAATGTTGATATAATTAATAAGTATTATGATTAATATCATAAAGCTTTAAATGTCTGTGTGATTTCAACAAATAACACAATTAAAAATTTTAAATTTAAAAAAATTTAGTCAATTTTTAAAATAATTTTTATAATATTCTATAGTTAATATTTTATTGATTTTTAAGTAAAATAATTATATAATAATATATCTAAATTCTCAAGGTTAAAAAATTTATAAAAAAATCACAAGTTTAAAAATTATTTCGATAATAGTGAAATGTCAACAAATAAATGTTGTAAAGTTTTTTGAAAAATTTAATAATTTTTAAAAGATGAACGTATTAAATAAAAACAAAATAAATCAAAAATGTCATGCATATGGTAAAATTCATAATAATTCAAAGTTTCCACTAATTATGTATATATTTAAATTAAAACAAAATAATTAACATTGTTATTTGACGTTTAAGTAAATTATTTCGTCCAAATTGTAACTTAAAATGTATGAATAAAATAATTCTTTATATATTTCTTAGATTTTATGGTTTCAGTTTGAACCACTTATGAGGAATCTTGTATAACATTTTCAAAATTAGATAAAAAAATAAAAGTTTTTATGAAATTTTCACTACAAAATAGTTTATGATTTTGACGACATACGTCAAAATTTTAAATTCAAATACATATAAATAAAATTATGCTTATGTAATCTTTAATATTTTTATACTGAAATAAGAACTTATGTGGGATCTGGTATTAAATATTCAAGAATTTTGACCGAGCGAATAATTTTTATCAACATATAATAAAAAAAAATTGCATGTCTATAAATAGCTCAAAAAAGTTAAACAATTTCAAAAATTGTATTATGTAATAATAAAAATAATATAAACCTTTAGTGAACATTTCATGGAACTACTATATTATTTAATTATTATTATTTTTTTTTTATTGGAATACAACAAAATATCAAATATTTAAATTTGAATAAATTTATAAAAAAATTAATTTGGACTTCCGGTAGATTTTTTTTTAAGTTAAAAAACTTATAAAAACCCTT
This sequence comes from Rhopalosiphum padi, assembly GCF_020882245.1. Taxonomy (NCBI): domain Eukaryota; kingdom Metazoa; phylum Arthropoda; class Insecta; order Hemiptera; family Aphididae; genus Rhopalosiphum; species Rhopalosiphum padi. The sequence continues at coordinate 73,350,959 of NC_083598.1, forward strand.
ACTCTATTACATTTTTATATATTAGTTATGGAAACAAATTTTTTCTATGAATTTCTAACTACAAAATAATTTGTACATTTTTGAGATTTTGACGAATTTTATCAAAATACAATCAATAATATCGCTTATAGAAGAACATTGAGACTAAATAGATTTTTGATAATTTTAATTAAGAAATTAAAGACTTACGAGGTGCTTTGTATTAAATTTTCAAGCATTTCTACCCGGCAAATAATTGAAAAAGAGAAAATTCTTATGCCTGAAAATAACTAAAACCAGTCGAAATATTTTTAATATGTTATCGTAAATAGAAAGATATAACATCAACATTTGGTGATAATTTCAAATATCAACCGTTATTCGTATTTTAATTACACAAAAAAAAACAAGATTAATTTTATCAAAAATTGGATTCGCGTAAAAATAACCATTTTTCCTTAATTTTCTTGATAATAAAAAAAAAGTATTCCCAATTTTTACTTTTGACCCACCAATATTCCAGTTTACCACCAAAAATCACCCTAATTTTTGAAAATCGAAATTTTAATTTCTTTAGCCCCAAAAGTTGATGACAGATAGAAAAAATACACACACCATTGTAAAATCAATACATTCATCGATTCTCTTAGAATCTAAAGTAAAAATACTCTTATAAGTACGTTCATCTTAAATTACGAGTATCTATCATATTGTGAGAAAAAATTTCAAAACTAACTTCTTCCATTATCAATTTTAACTGAATTTCTGCATTGATAATTTTTTTTAAATATAATGACGACACCTTCTACGTGTTAAGTATATCTAATTGTTTTATGTTATGTTAAATTAATGAAAATAATTATTATTATATACTATATTAAAATTAAAAATAACATTTTTTTTTAATCAATAATTTAAGTTAAAAAAATGAATAAAAAAAACCAAACAAAACTTCACTGTTAATTTTAACGTCAGCATTTAACTCTTTAAGTACCAAAGTTATACATAATAAACCGACTATGTTATTACATTTTTACTTTTAACCAACAATTGGATTTTTTTTTTATATTAATTTAACATATTTTATTTTAGATACATAATCAGATTATCTACATTTGAAGAGGTAAATCTATATTTTAAATTTTGTAAATAGTAATTTTAGTAGGTAACTAAGCTATAAATTTATGTAGCATCCTTGAGTTTGAAATCAACTCACAATGAAGGACTTTACACATCGGTGTCATCATATTTTCTATTAAAAAAAAAAAAATACGCTTACTATAGCTAAAATGTATACATTTTTTGACTACACAATACACGATTTTATATTATGTATTTTTCATTAATATATGTATACAATTATCTTTTTATATCCCTATCTACATAACTTAATCCCACAACGATTAAATATATAAAAATAATTTTTTTGAAATTACTATTCAAATAGAAAATATGTCAGAGAAATGTTTATAAAAATAATTTACACAACGACCACGCAGTTTATAAATTAGTTACGATATTAAAATGAACAAAGTGGAATAATTTAAAAATCAAATTAAATATACACCTTTCCAATTTTCTTTGTTCTGCAAATTGATGGAAGTAATTAATAATTACTAAATAATAATAAGATAGAAGTGTAGAACCTCTAAATGTTTTAACTCAGCATAAATAATAAAACATACACAACCTGAAATGGCAGTATTGCATTTTTTCATGATCCCAACTAACTAATTGTCTATATCTTTAGTACAAAAATATTCGCTGTAATTAGAAATCAAATTTGTTTAAGAGTATACGTATAGTACCCACATTCGTTGTCTCCGTCTTATACACATACGATATAGCAAATTTTCGTTGAGCAGTTTCAATAGTGTGCTGTTAGTTTTGATATTAGAGTTAATTCACCAACTATAAAATTTAAAGGTAAAATTATTATCTAGAATACCACATAACCTTTTATCAATATTATTTTTAAGTTATGATAATTTTAAAAAATAAAATTAAAAGATCATAATTTAAAAATAATAATATCAATAAAAGACTACGTGGGACGCTAGATAATACATTTAAATTTTATAATTGATCAATTCACTCTAATATCAAAACTAACAGCACACTATTGAAACTGCAGAACGAAAATTTGCTATGTCATACGTGTGTAATCTGTAAGACGGAAACAACACATGCGAGTATTACGTCCGCTGAAACTAGTAAAACTGTTTTTTAAACAAATAAACACATTAGAAAAATTACAGTTGTCAGATTTTAACTCGAGCGTAATTAATAAATATACCTACCTAATTTTATACCATACCTACATGCTAAATTGAACATTTGATTTGTTAAATATTTTTATTTCAATACCATTAATTATAGGTGAATATACTCTGCATTGAAAATATAACTATAGCCGATGTCTTTAAATATCACAAATCGGAGTTAGTTAATTAAAAACATTAATTTTTTAACACGGATTAAAGAAATAATATGATCGTAACTATAATATTCGATTAAAGGCGTACGTAAACGGAATATTCTCAATATTCTGCTTCAGTGTTATATTTCAAGATCTTTTAATTTTTAACTAAATAATATACCGACTTGTATATTTCTTTTATTTTTAATAAATTAAAATTTTTATTAATTCGTAAGTAAATTAATTTAAATTAATTAATAAAAATTTACTGTAGTAAATATTTTTATTTTCATAAAATCCTTATAGCAATTTAAAAAAATAGATACGACACGTGTTTTGAAAACAAGAGACATCATTTTGTAATAACGGCAATAGCATTCATAAATATAAATGTAAGATTAGGTTAAATAATTATAAAACGATAATGGTTTTTAGTTTTTTACATCGTCGTACCTTAATGTTTATAAAATTTATCATAAGACCAAAGGTAAATTATCTTAAATCGTGGTACTAAATTATCAACTTTCGGGAATATACGAGTATATATATATATTCATTACAAAACTATACTTAGAAGTTAAAATAAAATAGATTTCAATATTATAATTAAAAAAAAAAACAAGAAACTCAAAATATTATATTAAGGCTGGAACTATAAAATATATCAGAGTAATTAATTACAATTGTCAATAAATATTTTTGAATATTATTATAGTAATTACATAGCTACCAACGTCCAACACCCACTAGTTAAACAAAATTATGGCTAATGGGCATTATAAATATAACCTTGTACTAAATTTTCATTCTTAGCACCTAATTTTACAAAGTTATAAATGATTTTTGAAGAAAACTAATATAACAATAATTCTAAAATTAAAATATTGATACATATTCAATATAATAAACAGTAACAAAAAATAATCCTAACTGCATTTACCTATATTAGGAAAATAGCTATAAGAAATTAGATTAATATAATATTAAATTAGTATTTTAAAATGGAGAAAACTATGTTTCAATATACTTTTATGCTCACTCTTTCTGGCCGAGGCGGGGCTCGAGGTAACAAGAGCACAAGAGTGTAGAACAGTAGTTTTCAACCTTTTTAACCATGCACAACTTCATCTCCTACAAAATTTTCGTGGCACACCAATCCATATAATATGTGAAGCATATTTAATATATACAATATATATATAAATACATATTAATAAAACTATTAATAGATTTTTCGTGGTACACTACTTGTGCGCTCACGGCACACCGGTTGAAAACCACTGGTGTAGAACAATAAGTTAGATTATGTATTTCGCCCACGAGGTGAGGCGAATCCAGTCAGTTTATGGTCACGAGATACATAGCAAGTGTGTAGAGGTAGCATAGAATCAAAAAAAAATTAACTGTGACTTGTGAGTTGCCTTAAAAAATAACGAACATCATGGTAAAGAAATATAATAGGTTAGGTATATATAGTAAATTGAGTAAAACCAACAAAACACCAATTTTCATAAAAAAAAATAAATGAAATTCACGATTATCAATGAATTTGTGATAAATAATTCTGAGATCTCGTTTGGATATTTTATATTTTATTTATATTGCTATTAGTAATTTATTTTTCAAATAGTGATACAGTAACTAGGTTATATTTATTTTTGACAAACAATACTAAAAATATTGTTTGACCTTTTTAACATCGTAACTCAAAGCCATCATAAAAAAAAAAATTGAACATTTAAATTTTTAACATCATCTTGTAATACAAGAAACTAACTTACTTCAATCGCTTATAAAAAATTACTATAATATACACATTTTTAATTAATTTTCAGAAATTAACTCTTAAAACATTTTATATCAAAGTTTCAAACCTAGGTGATAAAATAAAATATTTATGAATTTTTAATTATTTGCAATTTTAATACATTTTGTAAAATTTTGAACTTTTATGGCTTGTAAAAAAAATTGTGATTATGTATTTAAAATATTTTTATTTGTTATAAGAACAAATAACAAGAAAGTTTTCTATAAATTTTCAGTTTTTTACTTTGAACCATCTTATAATATAGGTATGTCAAATATTTATGAATAGCGCAAAAACCGTCAAAATATTGATAATTGTATTATATTTGGTAATATAAAAATAAAATTGGATATTCATACCCACAAGCACAAATTAAATTCAATTTGCTACTAGGAACCATACTTGAAGTTAAAGATCGAATCTATTTATTGATGTTTTTCTACTTATTAAAAAGTATAGATAAAAATTTAAAAAAACAAACTTAATTGAAATCCAATATCTTGACCAATACATTTATTACTTCACTCTGAATCTAAAATGTATTTTTTTTTTTTTTTTTTTTTTTTAAGTTAAATCCATTTTAATTATATTATTCTAATAAATATTTTTCAAAAATAGAGATGTTTAATTTGTATACTTAAACTGCAAACTGTGTCAATAAGATATAATAGGATATAATTTATTTTTATTTTTAGAAAACATTATTTAAGTCAAAACTTTAAAGTATTAAACAGAAGACAGTAAAATAAAAGGTATAAGTAAAAATATCATATTAAAAGTAAACTTTAAATATATATACGAACTAGAAATTATTGATTATACATATTTTTTATTAAGCTTGACAATCATGCTAATAATATTATTTAAAAAAATTATAATTACAATATACGATCGCCGTTTTTCAATAATTTAAATGTTTTAATTCAAAATAATTATAGCATACTTAATACCCTATAACCAGGCCGGATTGGTCCACTCAATACAAAAAATAATAGTTGAAACAAATGTTGATAAGAAAACACAATGAAAAAGAAATAGCATCACTAAATTGTGTTTAGAACATTTTATGTATTATTTGTATTATTAATGTAATTATAAAAGAGAATATTAAGCAAAAGTTATAAACAAAACAAAAACTAATTAGATATTTCAACTAAAACTTCAATTTTTTATTTTACAACTATTATGTTTGTTTAACAAGAATCTCTATTCTTTGTTTAGGCTAGACAGAGAGAAAATAATGGTCATTTTTTCTTAAAATCGTATCCTGCCTGGATAAAGAGGTCACAAGTGGCCAAGTTTGAGCTGGAACACTACACTTTGGCACTACCTCTTTATTATGATTGGTTACTTATAATAGTATAAATATTAAATAAAACAATACTAAATATTTTTCTTAATAAATTTTATATTAAAGCTTTATTACCTACAAATATTAATAAACAATTCATATAGCTATAAGACTTGTTTACTTGAAACTTATTATGGTTTAATATATTCAAAGTAATTTTATTTCAGTACACGTTAAAAATCTATGTAAAATAATATTTATTCATTTATATCATTTCTTTCACTTTTAAACATCAAACTTTGAAGAATTTTCAAAATGTAATAGTCCCAATAGACAATTATAATATATCCTTAAAAAAATCAATAAAAACTACTTTAAAATAAACAACTCAAATATTTGATTTTTCTATTAATTTTCAAATTTGAGTTTTAAGCTTAATACTTATATTATTATAACATGGCATAATTAATTTTTTGATAAAAAATGTTACAAGTTTGATTTCTGCAGTTCAGTATATAAATCCTCAACAAATATTTCAATATTAATTTATATTACATTGTTGTAAGATGTTGAAAGAAAATCAAAACTTAAATTATTAATTATTTATTATAAATTAAGTTATATTACTTTCATCAGTCTGAGGAGCAGATAAAATTGCACTATGTTTTTTCTTCACTTCTTCCACATTTGCTTGAATCTTATCTATCATCCCTCGGATACCCTCCACCTATAACAAATAGTTTTGAATGTTTTAACAAATGTACACTAATCTTATATAATAAATATATACTAATAGAACTAAATTAGATATTTTAAAAATAACCTCAAGCTTAAAATCGCACAATAAGGGTCTGTAAATTGATTTCATTGTAGTAAACTTCTAATTTTTATCACACAAAAATGAACATTTTCTTAGCAGAATAACTTACAAACTGATACAATTATCTATACTAATTAAAAAAGTTTTATCTGTAAACAGGTTTATCTTTTATTTGACTAACTAATATTATCATGAAGTACTTATATAAAACATAGTTTTGAAGATTTTAATGAGTATTGAACTACTTCATTTATATATTAAAAATTAAGAATATTCATTTTTATACCTTAGTAATAATTATTTTGTCAAAATTAAATCAGTAAATAAATCATTAATGTATATTATAATTTAAATTGTTAAATTTTAACTTTTTATTAACAATTACTATTGTCATACAAATTAATACTTCATGATACAACTATACAAGTAAGTATCTAATTAATACATATTATAACATAACATAGTTATTCGTAGATTATAAAAGTATCAATTAACTAATTACATTTTATTTTATAAATATATAAAATAGAAATATGGTTAAATTAATAAGTCTTAAATTTATCTCAGAAAATTAATTTTAGTAGTTACTTTTTTTACAGTAAGTCTAAGAAAATTTTAGAAATTACAATTGGCTATATTTGCAATTTAAAATTAAATAATTTTTATAATATATAATCATTATGTTTAACACCTTGAACAACACCCTTGATCAACAACTATGACATTAACTTCATCAGACATCAAGGCAATGCTTTTATTTTTAAATGTGACTATTCAGTGGTTTTTAGCGTTACGCTAGAGCCAACATCAACACACAGTTTCTGATACATGAGCAATACCCATAAAATACTATAAGACATTCAACTAGTTAAATTAATATAAATATTTAAAAAAAGTATTGTTTATATTATTTTATTTGTTTTATCTTTTTGATTACACATAATTATGCAACATAGCAAGTTTTTGTTTAGTAAAACCAATTGTGAGTTTTTGGTTTAAGAGGGTGTTACACCCGCATGTGTTGTCTCAGTCTTACAAGTGCGCATCAAAGCATGATTTACGCTCAGCAGATCACATTTAGCTCCATTAGTTTAAAAATTGAAGTGAATTGCCATATTATAAAACTTGATGGTAAAAACATTACCTGAGTTTGTATGTTGGTTTTTATGAGTTTTATTTTTTAGCAAGCTATGCATATATAATATAGCGTAAATTAAAAATGGTCATAACTCACTTAAAAACTGAACAATTGTAAAAAACCAACATACAAACACAGATAATGTTCTTAACATCAAGTTTCATAATAGATTAATTCACTCTAATTTTTAAACCAACGGAGCTAAATGTTATCTGCTGAGCGTAAATTATGTTTTGATGCACACTTATAAGACCGAAACAACATATGCGGGTGTTGAGTCCTTTTAATATGTAAATTTTAAAATAAAAATATCAATATAAGCCTAGAGGTGTTCTAGAAAATATTCTCACCTTTAAGTTTAGTATTAGGTCAATTCATCTCAATATTAAAGCTAACACAATTGGTTTTGCCGAACACAATTGTTGTATGTTGAGTAAAGGTTGTAGAAAAAAACAAATACTGTACTGATCCTTTTAAAATAAATAATATATACAAATAATGTATTTAATGTTTATAATAGTAAACTATTAAGTATAAATTCATTATTAAACTTGATATTAATATTTTATTTATTAATCACTTTACCAAGTTTAAATTTCTAGTATTTTGCTCTTTAAATAATACTTATTAGCGGCATTGAACAGAAAAACTTAAATTGCTCTGAATAACCAATGGCTATAGTTTAAAAGATTTAGATATATCTATAGTTAAAAATGTATTAATTTCAATAAATACTACAAGACCATTAAATTTGGCAATACTATAAATTAAGATGAAGTATTATTTGTTTCAAATAAATCAAATTTAATAAGAAAAAACCAAGTAATAAGTGAAATAAATCATGGTCCATTTTTAAAAATTAAATCATTGTCCATAATTAACTTTATTTAGCTCAACTTTTATAAATTATAATGATGTGAAATATATTTTTAATTATTATAATAATATTATATTATACAACATTGGCTTATAAAGTATTAAAAATTTAAAGAATGTCAATAATATATTTATTGATATTTACTATTAAGTGTTAGTACAAAATAATTTTAAATTTTGAATTGTTTAATCCTTTGATTTTATAACCAACCTAATTTTTTTTAATTTTAAATACTTAATTTAAAACTAAAATGTTAGTTCACAAGTAGCAAAAATATTATTTTTAACAAATAATAAATAATAAATTTGAAATTGTTTTTAACACGTTCAAGTAGGCGTACATTTCAGAAGTCAGGCGCTACCAGCCGCATAAATATTGATAATATTATACACTCATGAAGACTAGGCAAATTATAAACATAAAAATGCTGGAAAATCAAAACAAGCTGTTTATTGTTGTTCTAAATGTTCTAATAGTTATACTGAATGGCCATACTAAGTAAAATAATCGATCACAACCAGCCAAATATTTTAAATAGTGAATAAAAGTAATTGTCCTATGACGACTACGGGTCGTCATCGGCTTGTAATGCTCGACATCGAATGACGACTACGCGTTGTCATCGGAACTGAACGTGTTAACCAATAACTGTTTATAATACTTACAAACTATATCATATTTATACAAACGTGGCATACATTACATTATTGAAATTGAAGCACAGGATATGAACTTCAATTAATTTTTTTATTTATAAATTATAATTTATAAGATAAATAGATTTTTAAGTTTAATAATGATCTACTTTGATTTATTGTTTTCATTTTCTATAGTCAAAATATTTACCTCTTCAAAAAATTTATCCATAAATCCAGCTCCTGATCCATCTTGTCGGCCCTCCAAATTGACAGCCACATCATCGGTGCCTCCTTCTTCATCATCACTTTGAGCCTAAAATAAATATAATTTATAAGTACAGTATTTAATAAAAACAACTTATGAAATTTAAAGAAAATAACTATTAATTAAATTGACATTTTTTAAGCAATTTCAGAAAGTAGTAAATGTAAGTTGATAAAAGCTAACATATAATTTTATTCTTTAAATATTTGTAATTCAGTTTATATAATTAGAAAATATTGCATATATTTAATATAAATCCAAATCACTAAGGTCTTAATAAAATAGTGAGTAATCATAGAATGGTAATAGAACTAGTATATACATAAAGAAGTTGTTTTGGATCAAAATTGTAGGTTTTTTTTATAATTATTACTTATTACAAATACTAGGTAACTCGGTATAATAATTTATTATATAAATATAGTGCAAGCAAAAATAAATATTTTAAATTTTAAAAGGATTTATAAATAGAAAAAAATTATACCTTTTATAAATTGATGGTTATAATGAAAATAAAAACGTTTATATAGTTTAAAATATTGAATATTTTGCTATCAAAAAGTTAAAATATCCCCAAAACTTTTTTTGGCACTTGTTTGTTATCACCACTACCATTCCATATAAAATGTATCACCCTGGCACTGGATAACCAACCATAGTAGAATATTTTTTGTATACCGTTACAAAACTTTCATATGATTATAAATAATAATAATAAATAATTTAAAATTAATCGTAGACATAGTGAATAATTAATATTTCACATTTGTTACAAATATAAAAATAAGAGTTTCATGCCCATTATATTCAATTCTTAAATATCACACATATTATTTATTAAACGATAATTTTTGTAGTAAAAATTGAATGTCAGTACACTAATTGAATGGAAATAACTCATTAAAATTAATTTTTAACAAAATTTTAAAATAAGCTGATAACATTTATATAAGATAGATATGCACTTTAAACTGCACATACAATATTTAGCAATAAACTGACAACATACTAACATGATTAAAATATAGTAAAATTGAATTTCAAATATTATTAGTATTTACCTTTTTCCCACAAACAGATCATATAATAGATTAACCTACTCGTGTGTGATAGAGATACACAGAAATATTTTTTTTTGTAAACATGTTATCTGGTGGCAGAGTGATTAATTTAATAAAAATTGGTAGCAGGAAAAAAATAAACAAGTACCTTTTATAAGTACTTACACCCATCATAAAGTTAATATTTAAAAAAATACTGTTCATTTCAACTATCTGAGTAAAATTATGACTGGTTTTTAGTTTTTAGTTGGCTACCTAAGTTTAGTACTTTAGTAGGGTCATTATAATATAATATATTGTCTTTTAATAGTTCAGAACTAAAAACTACTAATACCTTTATTTCATTTACTACTACAGTAATAACCATACATAATATAATGATCATGAACCTGATTATTACATTGTTATTGAATGATTAGGAATAATATTTTGAAGAAATAATTAAAATATTTTAATAATTTTTCATCATTAAAGAAATATTAAACATCATTGACAATATATAAACATTATATTATTTAATAGGTAGGAAATCATTAATCATTATAAATTAAACATGGGTATATACAAAACAACATAGGTCTAGTCATAGGTTCATTCACTCATTAATTTTTAACTAACTAGGTACTTGGCTACCTAATTAGAATAAAATAATTCAAATACATAGGTAGCAGATAGTAGTTATCTACAATAAAAAGTATACATCAATTTTACGTATACTCATTCTCAAAATTGAGTGCTTCTATCGCACGTCTAAGTAACAGTCTGATAACCATAAGTATTAAGTTAAATAGGCAAATCGATGTTAGATTTTAAGTTGTTGATAATGATAAAACTCTTGTACTAGATGTACACGGTTAAGAATGTTTATAACGTAAAATTGCCACCAATATCAAAAATATTTTTTTTAAATCATACCGCTTTTAAAGCCGCTAGCCTGTCTTTAGCCATTATTTACAGTATGGAAACGCGAAATAGATACACAGACTAGCCGAAAACGATTGGGTCTCATAAACGCGTCATTTGGTAAAAACGGTGAAACAGACACAAGTATAAATAACACTATAATAAAAATTAAAAAAATAACCGAGAAAAACGATAAAAAATTAACTTTTATAATATTAAACTCCGAACGTGCGGAAAACTCGAAAAAGGGACGAGATAAAAATCAATACATACTTCCTAACTACAGCACTGTCAGCGGCAGACCTGCGAGTGAAATATTGCGCGGCTGCGCGTACCGTGGACCAAAAAACGAATCTATACCAGTCTAGCCAACGCAAAAAGTTAGCGCCTTTCGATAATATTGATTAACATTTTCAATATATTTTATTATTTCGCCTCATATTGTTATTTGTAATTATATATTATTATAATAAGTTTTATTGTAAAAGTTAAAGTAGTGTATATAGTATAATATATATTATATAACAACTACGTTTCAAAAGAATTTTTTTTTTGGGGGAATTGTTTATTATTTAGTCTATACAAATGAATAAAATAAGTAAATGATAATGATATGATGAAATATAATATTGAAAGTTGGCTTGAATAGACTAGAAAATGGAAACCGTCCAGCAACAGTACCTCCTGATTAATTTGATGGATTTTGAGGAGAAAATGTTTTTCTATTATTTTTATTTAAATAAGAATGTCTCTTTTCCATTTTCTTTTAAGTCTTCTTGGTGGGTTATTAGAAATGGTAATTAATGACATAGGTACGACCAGGCCCGTATACAAAATACAATTTCGTGTGGAGGGGGGTTACAAAATATAGCAATAAAAAATTGTACCACAACATAAAATAAAACAATTTCTTCCTCGTTACTCAAAATTATTACGGGGGGGGGTAAACCCCGAAACCTCCTCCCCTGTTTACGTGCCCGACATACCAGCCTGTATACCTAACCTAACCTGGGTACAACAGATTATTGAGTTCTGGTTTAAATAGTTTGTAATGAAATTTTTTGTAGTCTTGAATTGCTACTTCATTTACTATTGTGATTTATCGCTATGTAGAACATTTATAATTTATTATATGTTCCATCGGACTCCAACGATTTGTCTAAGACTTTGGATTGAACGGCTTATTGGCCTTGTCTTATGTTAGACTGTTAAGAGTGTTTAGCTTGGCCCCAGATCTGAATGCTATATGACCAAAGGGCAAAAGAAATTAACAAAATATTTATTACACCTAAATAATTTAATATAATAGATACCTACTTACGTAGTCGTAAATATACTTTGTTGCTTTAATAGAACACAGAACACGCAACAACATGTTAAAATCGTTAGGACATTTTATAATTTTTATACTATAAATTTACTGCACTATACGAATTTAGTCTTATTCGTTTATAGTATATACCTTTATTTTTAAATTAATGAATTTCAATAAACATTTTATAATAGTAACAACAACAAAAATAGGTTTTTTGCAATAGATATTAGATACTAACTGAACTAGAATATAGTAATAGTCTTAACAAATATTTAAATACGTATATATTGTGAAGAAAATATTACTTAACTAAAATTCAATCCAAATAAGTAATAATGACTAAACAACTAAAATAATTTAACTAAATACATTTAGTACATTCAACAATAATTTATGTTATCACATAATATGTAACTTTAAATTATAGTTTATAGTTGATTCAACCATAAAAATTGTTAAACCAGCTATTTAGTTTTTTCCGTGATATGTAACTGAAAACCGAAAAGACGACTGTAATAAAACCTACAGTACTTAATACAATTTAAGGTAAAGATAATTAGAGATGACTAAAGATTAGATAATAAAGTCGAAATAAAAACCTACCCAACATGTCATAATTATAAAAACGATACAGATAACACGTACATTCGTTGTCCAATATCCCCGTATCTAACGTGGACCTAGTGTAGAACTGCAAAACATGTAGAATTACCTAACCGAATTATTAGCACCGAATATTTTTATTGAATTCTATGTATATCTATATAAAAATCAAGATTCAAACGAATGCCTTATGTCATCGAAAAATCTTGGTTCACTGTTCACTCATATACATTTTAAATACTTGCAGTAATATTATATAGGTATCCACCACTTACCTCTTACCTATACATTGGTCATACTATAATTTAATAATTTTATACTATGAACTTCATAGTATTTATACCTAATCAGTATCACGCTACTGCACCCACATACCTACTTACCCACCCGCCCAATTTTCAAGGTAGTTCAATTGAACTACCCTAAGTACGTGTTCGGCGCCACTGCATATACATACCTAACTTATGTATCATTAAAATTGATATTAAAAACTTTCTGCTTTGAAATATAATGCATTTAATATAATGATGAAATCAAAAGAGTGTGCTGTAATTCAAAAAATGTAAAAAACTTCAATCGGGTGATGAAGAATTTCATGGACCGAGTGATCGCTTGTAAGTTGTAAGACTATTATAGTAGAGAGAAGGTGTATGCCCGATATTATTTTTCATGTTTAAAATTTAACCTCTTCTGAAGAGAATGATATGTTTTTCGTTATTTTTACATAAATAAATTTAATCCATAGTAGTTTTAAAACCGGCGTTCTTTTTGAAACACCTTTTATATATTTATGCATAAGGTATATATATAATATAATCATATATTATATCAGGTGTTCAATAAGTTTAGAAACTTAATTACTGTATGCATATTATTTTAATACCTACAAAGAGCAATATCAGATATTATTAATGAACTTATTAAAAACAAGTTTATACATTTAAATCTTTAATGTATAGAAAAATACCATATTTCAAAAACATAAATAATAACATGCAAGATAATTTGATGTTCAAAAAGTTTTTGACATATTCAATAGGTATATTAAATTTCAATTTAGAGAAAATAAAATTAATTGTAGATCTATATCTCGTTACCAGGTAACACTACAATTTTTAAAATTTTTCATTGTTATTTTAGTCATTTTATAGAGTGTTATCACTGGGTATCGTCCTTAATCTGATACACATAACATAAATTTAAATAAGATATTTAAAAGTATACAAGGTGAAGCAATTAAAAGTCTATAATAATTATTTTAGAAAGTTAAAACTTTTCTAATTACAAGTTATACCTACATAATTTGAGCAAAAAATTATTTAATAACTAAAATTAAATTAATGCTAAACTAAACATTATTATTTCAATAATTTTAATTTTTAGAAAAGTTGACGGATAAAACAAAATTAATTAATTCAATGCCAATACTTTAAACAGTTTAAACGTAATATTATAAAATTCCCATTGGTAATTAAAAGATGCGCGAAGACAAAAAAAAAACAATAGTATTTTATTACTAATTTTAAATTAAATTGTAATACATCCAATTGCAGACGTATATCGTCATGTATTTGGGAACTTGTTCATATGTTTTTAATGTGATAATGAGCGTGTGGATCCACACCGTAATTTATCTATCCATATTTCAGCCAAGAGCTATTTATGCCGCAACGTAATTTAATGAAAATGGTAAAATGGTTTGGACCAGCAGAGTCGTAATATAAATAAATAATATATGTATTATACACGGAAATATATTATTTAAATTATATTAAATTACAAAATAATATAATATTGATAATAAATAACAATATCTTTACTTGATCGTTATTATATCAATATAAAATAATTGGAAAATACTTTGTTTATCGGAAAAATGTCATATAATAGAGTTAAATCGAAAGAAATATATTATATTTAAAAAAAGATCCATCTATAAGTTTAAAATGATATAGTACAGAAATCAAAATTCTCGTTAAAATATTATAGTACCTATACTTAAGTGGGTAATTTTAAATAATTAACATTTTAACAATATAATAATGGTCTTTGGAAAAATAACGGACATACGGGACTCGTCGCTGGCTATTAATAAACAATACTGTACCGTCTGTACCCGTCGTCTGAGAGAGATTTTCAATTTTTTCGTTACCTAGCCCTAGCGTAAAATATTTTAAAGGCTCACTTACAATAAATTCTCCAGACATAAACTACACATTTATTCTGAATTATAGTACACACGACTAAATACTATTATTAGTATAACAATGTCACGAAAATATAGATCAGTTTATTGAAGAACTACGGTCATTCAATAACGAAAATGTACGAGCAATACAGAATGATCTACTCTTACGACCCTTATTGTCTAGCGGAGATCGCTCTCTAGTTAGTGACGACGAACATGAAATTTCTACGGAAATTGTGCAGACGGAATTAAAAGGTTCATCGCCCGAAGACGACTTGGCTGGTACAAGTAATGAAGTAAAGAGCAGGAAATAGAAATGACCGGTATACCAGACAAAATAGACAAGGCGTTACGCGAAGAAAAATTGGTTGGTGCAAGTGACGAGGAAGCGGTAGAGAAGGGCACTGTGCCGTCAAAAATCGATGAGTATGCGTTGTCCGAAGGCACACTTGCTGGCGGCGATGAGCTGGAGCCGATAGAAAAGGACGTTGTGACGGCCAGGGGCGAAGAAGTAAGAAATAGTTTGGAGAATTAGTCAGGTGGCTAGCACCAGATGTCAGATGTAACGGTAATGAAGATTTTCGACGGCGTGGAAACGGGTACGGCGGGTTTTGGGATGCATGTGTTGCATCCGGGCCGATTAGCGGCTCGAAGTTTCAAGATCAGGTGGTGCACGACTCCAGCCGGCAAACATGGCAGACGGGACCGCCGGGACGAAATTTAAGGAGAATCCGAAGACAGCGTTGCGTCGTTGTCCGCTGACTCCCTTTTTCATCCCGCGGCGATTACGTCGGCCGTCACGTCGTCTCCGATCCGTGCGTTTCGGTTTCCGCTGTCCACTGCCCGTCGCCAGATCTGCACCACACGCGCACAAGCCGCTCCCTAAGCCGAAGTTGTCTGGATTGGCCTGCCGTCATGATGGTCGTCGAAACGCGCTGCCGGACAAACGCTTCAGCAACACGCTCGACCGCCCGCGAGGTCGGTCGTGAGAACGCTGTACAGGTGACTGCAGAAGCCTTTATCTTACACGCTTACACGCCTCCCCCTTTTTTTTACCTGATTTTGTTTTTCCTTTTTTAAAAGGCTAATTATTTTTGTTCCTGTTAACACGTTTTGTTTTGATTATTGTTTACAATGTTTCACACATTTACAAAATTTAATTTAATATATACCGTTTGAGCCCTTCGGCCACAATTTATTTTGATTTTCTTCAAAAAATTGTTGTTGTTAAAAAAAAGTTAATAAAATTAAAAATTGTTAAAAAATTGTATTTTTTTTGTATTATAAGTATATAAATCAATTATTACAAAGTTGACAACTTAGTATCATGAAATAGTGAAAATATCATACACTACCTTAATTATACTAACCTAATAAATTTTTCGAAAATGGTTACAATAATTATTTTTAAGTTTAAATAAAACTAACTAGTTTGAATAAAATATATTTTATTTGATGTACTTACCTACATTATGTCTTATTCATCGTATTAAAATGGTTGGAACCCAACAAAAATACCTGTAGATTATTTTTATACTGTACCTACAACAGTAAATGTTGAGTTTAGTAATACGGCGGACAAGATTTCGGGAGTTGGCTATACAATGGATGTGTGGCTTGAATCACTGTTTTGAATTAAATATAATACGAGTATTGTACAGTTTTGAACTGGACAAATGATAAAAAAAATTGAGTACACATATATTGCCACCAAACATTAATAGAGGAAGAAGTTGGTAAATCATGGATATTTACCATATTTAAATTTAGTCAGCTCATATTTTTAGATTAACAAATATAAGATTTCTCCTAGTTTGATGATTTTTTTTACATTTTTTTAGTTTCTTGACTTTTATATTTATATGAGTTATCTCTGACATTTTGGGTAGTAGAAATCTAAAAAACCAGACAATTTTTTGGATATTTGGAATGTTAGAAACGATTAATATTTATGAAAACTATTTTATTTTCTATTATATGTAGATATACATAAAATATATTAAATATTCTTTAATAACTAAATGAGAACTGCTAAACATAAATTTGCTACATCTATGTTACACATTTTGTAGTTTTGTAGAAAAGGCACAAGCTGAAAACACATGCTAGTGAGACGTTATTTCAATCAGTAATACGACTGTCATACTGAACTCTTTGAATTCAATGTTTCACGGAGAACATCGTAAAGTGCAGAACTAAGAAGTAAGAAGTGTAGGTAGACTGTAGAGGGTGTTTATTTTTTGTTGATTTATTTGTTAAAAACCTTGTAAAACAAAACATTTGTTGAAACAAAAAAATTAATAAATAAATAAAAAAAAATTTTGTTGACAATTCTTTGTTATTATGTGTTTAGTGTGTAATTTACACTTAAGGTGTAATAATAATAAATGTTTTATTTAAACAAACCATATATTTAAAAAAATACCTACCAACATTTATTTTTCTTTAAAAAGATATTATGTTATTTAAGTACCTACTACTATACATACAATATAAATTATTTTCATTCTAATAGGCAATAATAATATAATTCACAATGGTACATAGAAGGTATAACCACTGTCCACTATAACCTACAATTTACATAGTTATATATATTTATTCAAAAGTTAGTACCTACCTATATATTTAACGCAAGTATTTAGAATAATGATCAAAAATTAAAAAAATAAACAATATAAGTAAACCCAACCTACATCAAATGATAATTAATTTTGGAATAACGCGAGTGACGTTTATATCGTTATAATACAACTATTGATTAAATATACTTATGTTTATACCATATTATATAAAATTATAAAACTCAAAATGTAATAATAATTTTCTGTAAATATTGAAAAATAGTAAAAATAGATTAATAAATATTAAAGTACCAATAAATAGAGCGAATATCGAATGTCATAAACAATTTTACTTGAAATGCTCAGCAAAAATTAATTCGGATTTTGTACATTTATTAATTTTTGAGTTATATTAGTTATATATTTTGTTGAAAATTGGATTTGCGTAAATATTTCCGGTTTTACTTATTGTTTTTGTTTGTGTTTCCAATTATAAAAATAAGTACTAGGAATTTTAAGATTGACTTCTCTATACAAACTAGATCCAATTTAAAATTCAAAATCATTTCCATTTTTAAAATTCGAAGCATTTTATCGACTACTTATCGTGTACTCATACACAAAAAAAAACGCATCATCAATCAATACATTCATTGGTACGCTGAGAATCTAAAACACAGTAAATAATGTTCAAATAATGGCGCTTAAAAATACAAATCACACTTAGATTTTGGCGACACTGTATTTCATGACAGTTCCAGTGGCGGGTTGTGACGTGATAGCGGCATCAGAGGCGGTCTCCTACTCTCCTGACGCCATCATTCCTTGTTTGCAATCACGATTCACCGACTCTCGAGCGCGTTTTTTTCACGTCTCCGACGAAGCCGTTGGGATCCGTTACAGTTGTGCTGTACGGCATTGTCATTACTTTATTTGTTTCCACCTACATTACTTACACAAATCTATTAAACACGTAAGTAATCAAATATTTTGCCATTGTTAGTGTTTAAGGAGAATACAATTATTGTCGCTTCTATTGCAGTACATTATACTGAGCATCTTTTCCTAAACTATGATTCATAAAATCTTAGGTTATAATCTTTGGTTACTCTTGAATGAAATGCTATTCAATTCTTCTAAGTCATGTCAATCATCTAATTTGTTTTAGGATGCATACCTCAATTACATACAACTTTCCTTCAAAATATTTTTCTCTAAACCATGTGATTTATTAGTTACATAGGCTTGCCGCCTACTTGTACTCACTAAAAGTTATAATAAATTATCGTACCATTATTGATAAAGTATTACTACTATAATTTATCAATTGTATATCTTATGATTTAATTACAACAATCGTCTTATTTTAATTATAATGATATTTGTACTGGTTACTACGTATTTATTGACTATTAGGTTAGGTGTCCTTATCAAAACAATTAACCTTTTTTTTTACTCAGAATAAAATGTCTTAAATTTTTATAGTACTATTTACTGATATTGGTTTTTGCCATTTTTGCTAAATATCAAGTAGTTAATGTATGCAAAATTATAAAAATTTTAATGCATGTACAAAATTAACATATAAAATAAGATTATTTTGTCAATAAAAGAAATAAAATTAAATATCTCAAAGAATTATTACTAATTGAAACCATTACATCAATTTTGTAAATAATCAAAAACATTTTATCTAGTTTTGACTTTTAAAAACTTATATTTTTTATTTTCATTTATTAATATTTGTTGATTTTATACAGTAAACATTAATAATGAATGTACCCGATGATGTTCCTACGTTCAAATGTGTATTGGTTGGTGATGGAGGTACTGGCAAGACGACATTCGTTAAACGTCATTTGACGGGTGAATTTGAGAAAAAATATGTGGCCACGTTAGGAGTAGAAGTACATCCATTGGTATTCCATACAACTCGTGGTGTTATTCGATTCAATGTTTGGGATACTGCTGGTCAAGAGAAATTTGGAGGTCTCAGAGATGGATATTATATTCAAGTAATTATGTGTATTGCATTATCAAAATCATATTACATAATAGTATGCAATTGTTTTATAATCCTCTAAGTCGAATTAGTTTAAATTATAATTTAATTTTTAAAAATAAAAAAATGTTATAGTGTATAAGAACATTAAGCACTTCTTTTATATTATTATTGCATATATCTATTTAAAATTATAAATATATCACATACTTATTTTAAAAAGATTACATTATGATGTTAAAATTTTAAATAAAATGATTTTTAGGGTCAATGTGCTATTATCATGTTTGATGTTACTAGCCGCATCACTTACAAAAATGTACCTAATTGGCATCGAGATTTGGTGAGAGTATGTGAAGGCATTCCAATTGTGCTTTGTGGTAACAAAGTGGATATCAAGGATAGGAAAGTAAAAGCTAAAACAATAGTTTTTCATCGCAAGAAGAATTTACAGGTTCGTTTCATTACTTTTTATTTAGAAGGACAATTGATTAATCATTTATTTTTTATTTTTAGTATTACGATATTAGTGCAAAGAGTAATTACAATTTTGAAAAACCATTCCTGTGGATGGCCAGAAAATTAATCGGCGATCCCAACCTTGAATTTGTTGCAATGCCTGCTCTTGTACCTCCTGAAATTAAGATGGACCCTCAATGGCAAGATCAAATTGAACAAGACCTCAAGGTAAAAATTAAAAAATTTAATTATGACAACAAAAACTTAAAAATTAATAATTATTTTAGGAGGCTCAAGAAACCGCATTGCCTGACGAGGATGAAGACTTGTAATTTATTAATCCCCATAATTCAATGATTTGTCTGTCAGAACTGTCTCAATTAATTGATTATCTTGCACATTAAGTTGAACCTTTTTTTTATATATATACTTATTAATTAATAAACATTGCCTGTATTTTTCCAACAAACAAACAAAACCTAATAATAGTTAGTTATTATTTAACTCAAAAATCAGATTATCAATCTAATGTACAGTTTATTTATTAATTTTTTTATTTAATTTTGTAATTATATGTCATAGTATGTGTGGCTTATTATGAACATTTAATTACACTCAGTAAATATCAACAGAATTATCATGTTTACACGTTTTTTATTTAAATTGAAATATTAATTTTTCTTTTTAATTCAACCATTTTGCAATGGGACAAACCAAAAATACATATTTTAAATTGAAGTTAGTTATTAATTCTTATTATTATTTTTTTTTACATTAAAATCAATTATCTAAATCATTTAATGTAGTAGTAAATCTATTATATATATTTACATTTTTTTTATCTTTGAAAACCAAGTTTACCCAACTATATTCTTTTATTTTAAATTACTTAATAAATAATAGAATAATATGTATATTATACAATGATTTATAAATCAATTTAAAATTTGGTCTTTCTCACTCATGTTACATACCTACTATAAGTTAATATTTATTTTAAAATTAATAGAAACCTAATTTTTAAGTATTTACAAAATACAATTGGACAAACTTTATAGAATACCCTGCTTAAACTTATTTTATATGTTAATTGTTAGAATGCTGTTTAAAACGTGTATTATAAAACAAGATGTTTTAATTTTCTATTGAGTAATATCAATTCAATTTACAGTTAAAAATAATGTGCTTTATTATTAAATTAGATAAGCTTATCCCATTTTAGTTTTATTGCCTAGTTCTTATTAAACATTTACTTAATTACCTTGTTTTATGCCTCTCATTTAAATTTATTTAGTTCTTCGGGTTTTTTTCTATAAGCGAGATTTTTCCATCAATTGCCGCAATAGCAAAAACCCAGTCATTAAGCAATCTCTAGTATTTATAATCATTAATTAATGATCTGCCATATTGGGTGTAAGGGAATTTTACTCTCAAAGCTAGACACTAACTGTTAAAAAAGTTAAGTTTGGAAAGTAATTTTATAATTGACAAGTAAGTTAAATATTCAATGCATTAATATTTTAATTTAATATGTTAAAAAAAAGTTTACTATAAACATCTTAGTATTCCGTAAAATATAAAACTAGAGCCAACTATACTTTATCCAGCGAGAACATACCAATTATGCGCAAGCTCCCCCCCTCCTTATCCTATTAAAACTACTTCGTCTATACCTGGGTGTTACTTGGGAATGTGTAGAAAAACTGATTTTGGTTGGTCTGTGGCATGTTTTCTTGCTAGATAAAGTATAAATAATTATTATATAGTATTATTTTAATTATTTTGTGTGCCATAGGTTCGCCACTCCTGCTAAACTATTAGAAAATGACTAAGGGTGTGAGTCAAAAAAAGATTGGAAACCTCTGCATTAAGTTATAAATAAGGGAAATTTCAGGAATTTACTTATATTTTAAATAAGTTTTTTTTTTGTAACTGATTTTTCAACTAGTTGAAAAAAATGACAATTTTGAAGCCGCCACAAAATTTAGTAATTTTCAGTGTTGAATGTACATATTAATAAACGATAAAGGTTGATACTGAAATAATATTATGATACATTTTCAAATTTTCAACATACCAAATAGATTGATGCTAGTTAATCCAAGAGATCTAAGCTTGTACATTTATAAAATTGTATATTGTTAGTAAAGAACATAAGACCACTGTTGGAATATTAATACAAGTATTTGTCACTATTAGTAATTGTTACCTCTACTAAAAGTAGTTTCCCCCAAACTTAAGAAGAGTTAAACCTGATTTAATTTGAAGATGACTTAAGACTAATAGGATTATATTATAATAAAGTGAGTATTATAGATAAGATACCATATTGATACTTTTGCCAATACTAAAAATAGATTTTGAAGAATTATAAAATTAGTTTTTTTTCATTATAGTTTTCTGAATAATATGACAGCTCTCCCAACCAAGTCTCTGGAGCTACCCCTGGTTAAACCTCATTTATAATAAACTATAACCCATCCCCCCATAAAAAAAAACCACAGCAATATTTACCAATATCACTTAGAAGTTACAACATATTGATATACCTCTAAAGGTAACATCTTTCTTTTCAGCATAAATTTTATCACTAATTTAATAATTATTACAATGGTATCTACTAAGTTATGAGAATATTGACGATTGTTCTTATTTTTTGTAGAAAAATAGAGAAAACCATAACTGCCAAAAGAAATATGTTTCAACTTATATTTATTTAAAAGCAAAAATAATATTATTAAACATGTTTCACATTGTACATAAAAAATAGAGATATGAGAGATCATCAAAATATTAAAAATGTATACCAAATAATATGATTAATAGTAATTCTAAATATATAAAAAGATAAAAAAAAATATATTTATATTCAAAACAATTTACTACTATATTCTTATAAATATTAGACAAGGAAATCGCCAATTGCTACGGGAGTCTGCTGATTCTGTAAAAATAATAAATATGTTAAACAAATTTTTAATTACTAATTTGTCATAATATACAATACATATGTGTATACATGGAATTACTAAATCATATCGCTGGTTGATTTATAGTTGGTAAAAATATAAAAAAACATTTTTAATACTAACAAAAGCCGAAATTAAAACATGTTATGTGATATGCATAAAACAGGTATCTTAAATATTCATTAATGTATTTTAAATTGTAATGATAATAAATTATGTATAATGTAATTTGACATATTGAATCAGAAATGTAAACATGCATATACTTACACAGTTGTCTCTAATTCACTAAAAACTGTTGTTGTGTCACATAATAATGACTCTAAATTACTTGTTTCCATCAAAATGACAATATTATCTTCACTTATGCCTGTTTTCCATAATTTAGACAATGATTTCTATGAACAAACATTTAGTTAAGATTCTTATTAGATGTGTATGATTATATTGGAGGCGGGAGATTATTTTTTGTTTGGAAATAATTAAGGCTAAGCTAAGAAACAATAACTAGAAAAGAGCTAAAAACAAAACATAAAATTATGTATTCATATAATTTGGTTAAACATAATATAACAATAAAATAAAAATTAAAAAAGAAATAATATTAAAAATAGTAGATACTTTTTTTTATTTAGAGAATAAATTTACTATTAGGAGTTTATCCATTACATTAATATTATTTTTATATTTTTAAATGACTTTTTCAAGTATTATATAAGGTATTTATTTATAAATAAACGTTATAATTTACCTCGGTGTCTACGAGATGACTCACATCAACAAGACTAACATCATTGAACATGTTTGATATTTCATCTAAACGTTGTTGATTTAGGTATACAATTTTTTTTTTATCATTATTATTTTTCCAGAGCCTATAAAAAACACATACTAGTTATCTATTACATACATTTGTTAACTAAATAACATATAATTTTAAATATTGTATAGGAATGAGATGAATTATTTATTAACTTTAGTTTTTCTAAAAATTATAAAAAATAATACTTTTGGAACTATCAAAAGTATAAAATTAGAATCCCTTCTAAATCAATATCATAATAATATAATCTTTTAAAACATTAAATGAAATTGGAAAAAATACTTCAGAGGACGTCTCACCTGCATGTGTTGTCTCTGTCTTACACATGTATGACATAGTACATTTTCATTCATCAGTTTCAATAGTGTGCTTTTAGTTTTAATATTACAGTGAATTGATCTATTATCAAACTTTTAGGCAAGAACATTATCTATGTTCTTTCGTTAGTTTTTTACGGTATTTTAATTTTTAAGTGAATTATGAGAATTTTCAAATATTTAATAATTTCATACTCACAACAAAATTAAATTATGGAAAACCAACTAGAGAACACAGATACAGTTCTTGCCTAAGTTTGAAAATAGGTCAATTCACTCTAATATTAAAACTAAAAGCACACTATTGAAATTAGTGAACGAAAATTTACTATCTCATACGTATGTAAAACGGAGACAACACAATATGCGGGTGAGATGTCCTCTTAACTGTGTTTCAAAAGATAAAATAAATAACATTTTTGATATGCAATATTTAAATTAAGTATACATCAATATACTTAATACAGAAAATAATTAGTTGTGGCGAACCATTGAATAATAATTTTCAAGGAGCCATTAAAAATATGGCGATATTAAAAGCTTTTCTTATATAGCTGTATCATATTTTACACTTGTTTATTCTTATGTATATTTTTTTTGACACTGAAAAAGATTATTACTCAATATTTTATACACAATAGTATTGTGACAATACCCACTGATTATATTATAACTGAGACTGTGACAAAGTATATTATATCAGTGATCATTTATATAAATATGATAATGAAAAAATAAATCAACTCACTTTCATCATAATAAATTATTCATAGATTTAATCTCAAAAAATATGATAAATAATATATATGTTTTAATAAATTTAATATCAATATGTTATACTAACCTTGACACACGCATTCTAGATGCTTCATCACCATAAATCACTGATATTTTATTTATATTAATGACTTTTGAACTACAATTTTGTCCAATTAACATTTCTAACCGTTCAGGACTCATAATTATTGTAATTTCAACATTAGTAGTCTCTCCTTTTTTTAATATAAACTCATGAGGATGAATTATATCTTCTGATGAATTTTCTAAAACATTAATTTTGGTTGTAATTGCAAGTATTTAAAAACACAAAATAATTAAAATAAAATGCCACCTTGAATAATTTTTACAAATGCAGCAGTATTTCCAGAGTTTGTAATGGACAATTGAGATGACATAAGTTGGGGATTTGGATATAACCACATGTTACCAAAGTTGTCTTCAAATGGACCACGAATTACAATAACTGAATGACCACAGTAGCCGTATAATGAAATCTGAAGTTTAAAAATAATATATTAAAACAGTTACAAAATTAAAAGGATTTTACAACATGAATGACAATAAAACTCTTAACAGCAGAAAATTAAAATTGAAATAATAAAAACAGTTTTTCAATTATATAAATTTTAAATATTAGGTAATTTACTTAATCTTACAGTTTCCGCTATATAGAGATTGACAATTAATTACTCAACTTGAAAATTAATATTTTTTTTTATAATTATACTTATACCATATAGATATGAAAAAAAAGATAATATTTAATTAAAAGTATTCACTGTAGAATTTTGAAAATAAATCAATTTATTATCGGTGAATATTTGATCTTACATACTGTTTTAAAAATATAAAATTATATTTAATGATAATCAATAGATTAAAATGAAAACAATTTTGAGCTAATTTACTCTTATAACCTAGATAATTTTTTTAAGAATTAAATAATTTTGCAATTAGGTTGTAAAATATATCAATAGTATAATAGTCAATAATTTACAAACTAACCACACGTTTTTCATCACTACGTTGTCTTTGTAAGACTAATTGACCATACGCCTGGCCTTCATTTGATGTAGATATAAGTGCTACACTCAGTTTTTGACTTTCCATTGGTTCTAATAACAATTTCATTTCTGATACGTGATTTTCACCAGAAGATATCAGCTTAAAAGTAAAGATAATCAAACATCTTATACAAAAACTAAAAATAAATTAAGTTTAAAAACAAAAATTACATACTTTAAAACAATTTTTATTATCTCTTATTTTTAAATGCAATTTTTCTTTGTGTGAACCACGGTTACGTAAGGTAAAAATTTGCACAGATTTAGTGTTTGGAGGTACACTTCCCCATATTAAACTTGAACTTGTAGATTCTAATTCCAACCGCCCAACTATTAACAAATTGAAAAAAAAATAAGCTAGTAAATAAATATAAAAATTAAATAAAAATAAACCTGCGCTAGATGAACTTGTACTCCAAGGAGATATAGGTCGTGAAGACGGTGAACCCATTTGTTGAAACTCAACTAAAAAATAGTAAAATAACTTTAAATATACTTTCGATTTTTTATAATGTAAATACAAGGACATAAATTATTACAATTAGATTCAATATAGTTGACTTTGAAAAAAAATTGTTTCTGTGAAGACACAACTTGTAAACAAATACTGGTTTCACTAAAAATAAAGTAAAATAAAAATAATTCATGATTAATTATCAATAAAATATTAAAATGTTCAAAAATTATATTACTTGAAAGAATTAATTGATTTGGATGGGAAAAACACAACTTTCAATTTTACTTTTTCATTAATAGCTAATTTGAATTTATCAGGCTGAATTGTAAATTCTGCACATTGTTTGTTATTTTGTTGTACAACTAAACTTATTGGAATTTCACTATTGTTGGTTATTTCTATAGTACCATTCAGTGAAAACTGTCCAGTTTTTTGCAATAATAATGGATTTTGATCAAAAGAAATAGATGTAAACCCAACACATCCTGTTAAATTGGAACAGAATAATAACGGTGAATAATTGGTAGACAATTCTTCAACAGAATCTAAAACTATTTGAAGCCGACCAGTTAGTTTGCAATTAATTTTTGAAAAATGTGTTGTGAGGATGTTCACATCACATTGCCATAATTCAGATGGTTTTAGAATGGCTTTACCCTGAATAACATCACAGTTATCCTGAAACAATTATAATATATTATTGTATATAAAGTAGTAATTATGCATTATAATTTTGGTGAATATATTTCACATTGTAATATTGTACAAACCAAAAATATTTTAAACTTAAATTAAAATACAATTATTTATAATATCATAATATTTATTTTTATATCATTATTTTATGTATAGGCAAATGATAACATATGACTGATAAATTTAAACAAACCTGGCTTAAAATAAATTTAATTGGAACTTGGTAAGTTCCTTTGTTTAATAATTTGATTGGTAAAGACTTTTGAGATAACTCTGGTAATAAGCCGAAGTCCATAGAGCCAAAACTGTTATTTATCCAAGTAACCTAAAAATAAAAATATTTTGTTAAATGATTTATTTAAAAATTTTGACCAAATAATAAAATACCTGTGGCTCAATAGAATGAATTTGAATGTTACGATAAAT
The DNA here is from genome assembly GCF_020882245.1 of Rhopalosiphum padi. Taxonomy (NCBI): domain Eukaryota; kingdom Metazoa; phylum Arthropoda; class Insecta; order Hemiptera; family Aphididae; genus Rhopalosiphum; species Rhopalosiphum padi. The sequence continues at coordinate 73,378,820 of NC_083598.1, forward strand.
TTCTTGAGTTATATCATTACTTTTAAGCTCTATATAAATATTTATACTTCCAGAAGTTAAGGGAACAATCCCAATCTAGAAAAATAATTTCATAAATATATTTGTACATCAATTACAATTTTTAGTTCCATACAGTAAACGAAGCTTCAGACAATGGAGGTATGATGCAAGTTTTATCTGAACAAAATACAGTTGCCACATTTGATCCAATCAGCTTATCATCAACAAATTTAGAAGTATTTATATGGTTAAGTGATATGTCCAATAAATGTAATGTATATTTTGCTTCAATGGTTAATCTATTTTCCAATGTAATTACAGCTTGAGAGTAAGTTCCAATACATACATCACCAATTTCAAGTTTTTTACTAATTTTCCCTTAGAATTATATATAAAAAAAAAGTAAAATATAAAATAATATGGAAAATATTTATTTATATCCTAAAAATGTATGTTTCATTACCAAATAGTAAATAATTTTTTTGTAAAATGGGAATCCAGATCAAGAAAAATCATTATTGTGCATTATTTAAAATAAATAAAATAAAATATAACTGTTAAGTACAAATTTATCTAATATACAAATTCTACTTAAAATAATTTTTAAATATAATGATTTTTCATTGTCAAAATATTTTTAGATCACTGTATTTAAATAAAAAGAAATTAAAACTTACTGTAATCTTGAACGTTTGACTGATTCAATTTATCTTGATGTATAGCTTCATTACAATAGACAATTTTAGAAATATTAGTAGATTTATTAAATGACATTTCAGTCAAAACTTCATGATTATTAGTTAAAATAGAAAAATTTGAAAGATCGATATTGTTTTCTGATATCTCTGATGTTCCCAATGTGCAGTCTTCAAAATATCCACTTTTAGGTGTTAAAAAAAATGTGCAATTATTATTTATTTGTGCTTTTGTTTGTTTTCTGAAACATTTAAATTATAAATTAGACGTTACATTTAAGATGGCATTTATTTGTGTAATGAGTTTACTTCTTAAAATTATTGGATAAATTGTACTTGTTTGATGTACACTGATTTAAGGTATTAATAAACATTTCACTTTTTTCGTTTTTATTTTCATAATGCGTTTCCAAATTAACATTTTTATTAAATTCTGAAGTTGTTTCATGGATATTTGTAATATTTTTTTGAGGAGAAATAAAACTTAAATTGTCTAAAGATTGAAAACCTAAAAAATTAAAATATAATCCACATGTTATGTAGAAAAAAAAATAAATGCATCCAAGAGAAAATTAAATAGAAATTTACATAATTCTGCATGCTCAAGATTTTGCGAAGCAATAGAGAATCTAGTGGAAGTAGATAATCGTCTTTGAGGAAACTTATAAGACTCATTCAACTGTCTATCATCAGACAAATCTATATTTACAAGAAATGAGATACTTAAGTTAAATAAAAAATAATGCATTATATAAATAATATATAATACTCATTTTACGTGTATAAAGTATAAAATTAAATATATATATTTATTTTTAAATATATGTTGTTACCTTCAAAACTCGGCCAAAATAATTAAGCTTAAATTTTAAAAGAAAATAGTATGATAAATTAATTATCACTCAAAAATAAAGACAAATTGTAATTTTTAGGCATTTGTTAAGAATTTTTCATATTATATTTTTAAACAACCAGTTACTACAATAAACAGGCTTGCTTATTATAATGAATTAATTATATAATTTGAATTAATAAAGAAATTTTATTTAATGTGGATATTCATTATTTTTATTCAATCTGTCAATATTAAATCATGACTCATGAGCAAGAAAGCTATGGTTTTAAGACTGCCCATAAACAAACATGCCAATTTTCAATGTAGGTGGAAATTATAAAAATTACAATAAAATTAGATATTTAAGTTTAGTTGAATAATATTGATATTTTATTCATGATATGGTAGATTAAACATTGACTGTGTTTGATCTTATAATTTTGAAAAATAGAAAGTGAAACAATTACATTTTTATGAAATAGTTATTTACTGTTAATTGACATTATTTTCTATTAAATTAATTAAATTCTATTTTGCTACATACAAAACAATGTGATAATAATTTATTTGCTTTCATTATTTAAGCTTAATTGTTTTATAAAAAAATTATTAAATAATTTATTATATTAAGTTGATAAATTTCATATTATCTGGTAATTATCATTTATAACTTTCCTTCTACATATAAAGACATTTTAAAATTACTAAGCATTAAAAATAATACGAAAGCATAATATACAATATTATTTAATAATCTACAGAAGAATTAGTAAGCGATATTTCTAAAGTATATAATTTATTGAAGCAATTTTCAAACCTCCTGATAGCAATACTTCAGTCAATTCTTTTGGATTAGCTGAATTTGTTTTAGATGTTAATACTTCAGAAATATCAGACAAACTTGTTAAGTTTAACAAATTATTGGATACATGACTGTCAGTCCAAGATGTAATTGAAGACATTGTCTTGTAGCCTATATGAGCTTGTTGATCTGAATAGTCAATAAATACATATTATACAAGAAACATAGTTGATTACAAAATGTAATAATACATTACCTTCTTGGTTATTTTTGACATTATTAGGAACTAATAATGAACAATGACTTTCTTTTAACTCTTTTATAAATGTTTCATTGCCGTTTTTTCGTTTAGGAAAAATTGCAGATAAGTCTTCAACAGGTATACTTTTAGCAGCAAAGTAATTTGCTGCAAACGATGCATTTTCATTTGATTGCCTATAATATTAATGTCTTTTACATTTTTATTTTATTTTATTAGTAATATATCTATTACTGGACTTCTGAAAATCATTATCACAGTAACAGGTTGTCAACATGTCTAAAAAAAAAAAAAAATCCAATTTAATAATTATAAATACTCATTACTTACTTTTCCCCTTCTAAAGAAAAAATCAAAACGACTTTTCAGGACAATGAACCAAATTCTTTACGATTAATTTCTTCAGTTTCAGCTAATTTTTCTTTAAATTCACTGCCAGATTATAAAAATCATCACTGGAAAATGAACAACATCGTCGTGTCGTGATCTCTCTCAACAACAACCCGCGCACAAAAAACATACCTCACCTTTAAAAATAATGTCAAATTGATAACTAACATATCATTGAACGCATTGGTTACATTTGTTAAAGATGTCCTGACATTCAGCTTATTAACTTCATTATCTTTAAAAAATAAATAAATGAATTACAATGGAATTTAAACTGGGAAAAATAATATATTTACTATTGACAATATTTTTTATTGAACTTGCTCTAGCGAGAGTATTTCTAGCTTGAGTAGCTTGACTTAAACGACGTTGCAGAGCAGGCTGGTTATTATGAATATTATATTGAAATGATTCTCTTTTGTATGTATGACCTATATCTAGAAATTAAAGAAATATTAAAAAATGTCAAAATATTTAGTAAGTAACTGTATTATTATTTATTATTACCAGACATATTATCTAATTCAAGAATTCCCAAAGAAGATTGACCACCAAATGATGAATACATACTTTCCATTTGTACATTTTTTTTATTGCTTGACATTTCTGATAAAGTTTTAGTTCCTAAATTAATATCAGTCAATTCATCAGAGAATGTCGAAGAAAATGTCTCATCACTTTTGGTATTCCTAAGGTAATTTCTTACGGATCTAAAAAATATAAATTAGTTTTAGGTAATTTAATAACTAATTGCATTTTCCTAAGTTGTTGAAATTAAATTTTTTTAATCAATTTTGGCTTAAATGACTATGAGTTACTACTAGGGCAGTGAAATTATAGCATTTGCGTTTTTTTTTTATTTTAGTACAATTTTAATATAATGTTTAATTTTTAAGTCAATGATATATAATATAAAAATTATTATTCAATATTTGAATGAAAAAATAAAGTATGTAAAATGATTATCAGAAGATTGCTGCTCAAAACAATGAACTAGTTTATTTCTAATATGTGTCTATTACACTTACACACTCTAAATTTTAAAGAAGATTTTTCAGGAATGATAATATTTACTGTAGGTACTAGAACTGACAATCTGTCACCTTCAAAAAATTTAAAAATCTCTTGTTATGCAATGCAATAACTTAAGCAATCTTAAAATCTATTTTAATTTTGGTTTATTGAATTTTTTTTTTTTTATTATTCTCTTTTTTAAATATTTTTAAAATATTATAAAAGAATAATGCAAATTGAATGTGTTTTTTTAATGTAATAACTTCATTACCCTATTTATTACCTATTTTAGTATAATGTACATCAAATGGTTTATTTACTTCTTAACAAAATATAAGAATATATTCTTTTACTTGAATAACCAAACATGACATAATCTTAGAGATATCAAGTTCTCAAATATTGCTTTAAAGGCAAAATATGTTAGAATAATGTCCTGTTAAGTAAAAGATTTAAATTTTATATTCTTATAAGCCCTATACTGGCTATACTACATAATGTAACAATATTATTAATATTATTTATAATTTGCAACATACCGTTGATCTTGAGATTTGACAGCAGTAGACGAAGCTTTAGGTTCTATTCCTGATTTGGACATGATTATAAACTCAAGTTATAACATCAATTATTTCTAAATACTAATGTGATAATTAAACCACTGTAGTTGATAAAATATCATTCTAATTAATAAGTATGTAATACGTGTAGTGAAGTCATCTACACTTGTCACTTGAAGATGAATAGTTTATCGTAAACATTAAATACCAAAAAAATAGTTTGAACTATCAACAAAATTGATTTAAGAACTATATAGGTAATACCTATTTAGACGTTTAGATAGATATTTGAATTCCGAACGGACGAGTATTCAAAACAAACGAAGATCGTTAACCATGAAAAACGGATTAAGATAACAAACACAATAGCATGGCTATACAACCGTGATTATATAGACTGTAGAGGCTGCATCACTTATCAGTTATCAGTAAATTTTGAGTTAAAAATATAAATTAACATATTATTAAATATTTTATATAATAAGATTAATGTCTGTAAATTTTACAACTTGAAACCATAGGTGTTGGTATAAAATCAGCAAATGCATAATATACATGTGCCTAAAATTAAAATATTCAATTGAACAACAAAAAAACGTTCAAAGCGCAAAATGGATCATTATCTTATGTTCCAAGTGCTCCAATGACCAATTGTTCGATAGTATATTTTTTGTTCTAAGGCTCATTGTTTCAAGCTTTATTTAATCCAATGTTGGTTTATTCTATAATTCTATATCTATATCGTATTTGTTTTTATTTTAAATTTTTATTACGTAATATTATATTAACAAAATTTGGAAAGTTTTTGCCACCCTTTAAAATATTGCTACTTTTGCCGCCTGGGGCACTTGCCGTAATTGTCTACTCCTCCTCCCCTTTGCACGGCCGTGAGTCTTCCTTTAAATGTAGTAGATGCTTGACAATCTAAATAAATACTGAATGCTGTTCATAATCATTAATCATAACAAAATTTTGTCATGTTCATAAACATGCATTTCCAATTTTAATATAATTATGTTTTTAATTTCATTGTTAAAGGAATCAATCAACTTATTTGATGATAGGTCTTCCAAAACAGAGTCTACGAGCGTTACTCGGAAAAAAAGTCCCGAAAAAAATTTAGTACCTATTTTATTTCTGCGACAAAAATAAAAATTTAATTGTGGAAAAATCTAAATTAACAAGTGATTCGCCTGCTCAAATTTGATATTTGATATTAATAAATTAAAAACTACAAAATAATTTATTTATCATAAGCATCATCTCCTTTAGGTGCAACAAATGTATTTACGTATATGGCATATTAAATAATTACAAAATATTCAATAATATTTATTGTTAAATCAGTAAATAGTTAACCAGTATTTAAAAAAAATAATATGGGGCTATACGACACCCAACCACCTCCCCCCCTATATGGCTATATACACCACCAAGCCCATATACAGGGGGGTTGGTTTTAGGGGTTCAAACTCCCAGAAATTTTTAAAGTAGAATTATTTTTATTATTAAAACAATAATAAAACAATCTATTTTTAATTCATGTATTATAAATATTTTATTCCCCCTACCACGATAATTGAATCTGAATACGTATTTGTACTAGACAAGTACAAGGAATTTAGTTCACATATTTACAAAAGCGTATTTATATATTTACTGCTTGTAGGCCTGTGGAAAATGGCCACCCTTAATTATGAATTATGATAAAATACAATTTAATTAGGTAGGTATATGCAAAACAAATTTTAATTATATTTTAAATACAAAAACAACAATTTAATGGAGTTGAATAACATTAGAAAAAAAAAGGTAGGTATAACAAAATGTTTGTCGTATACATTCTAAATTTCTTACACAATAAATTACTTGTTAGACGATCGATTTACGTCGACATTAGGTTCTTGCAAATGTGTCAATTAAATTCTAGCAATTCAATTCGTTTAACACTTGATTCTCTATCAAGAATAATGTTAAACTGTTCAACTTCTCATCAGCTTGAATGGACCTTAAATAGTTTTTTACGCGTTTGAGGCACTAAAACGATCTCTCGGTTGTACAATTGGATACTGGTACACTCACGAAAATTCTTAATGTTGTGTCAATCTAGAAAACTTTAAAAATAACAAATTCGAATTCTATTTTAAACCAATTCCATTGTTTTCAATAATTTAAAATAATAGTATTGGCTGTTGTGGCTATTAGAGTATTTTACAATAACAGAAAACAATATAATAACTCTCACAGAGTCAATATGCAACACCATTAATATTGAAAAAAAAATTCCTTGAAAAATTTGCCGCTATAGGCACATGCCTATAGTGCCTGAATATTTAACTGTTTTATTATAAATTATAATATATCACAATATCAGTTTACTTTTAAATATTTAATTTCCTTTCATTATTGTCATTTAACATTAAATCGTTCATTAAAATTAAATAAATTTGAAGAAATTAATTAATAAATAATAATTTTAAAAAACCGGATAGAACCAAACATTTTAAAGCTAAGAATTCTCAGGCAGGAGACCAAATGTATCATCTAAATATTTATTGGGAACAAAATGGTAGAAACAAACTGTCCTTTAAGTCAACATTTTTTGTATCTAAAATATTTTGAATTTCTCTTATTTTGCTTTTAAAATTGTGTCCACAAGATAAACTTTTCCACTATTTTCCATTGAAGAAAAAAGATCTCATAGTTAATGATTGATCCAAACATTAATGATCCTGGGATTCACATAATGCAGGCTCTGTTAGATAAAAATTGTGCATTCAAGCATAGATCAGAAAATCGACAGCTAAATTTAGATCCATTAAAAACTTTATCTATCTGACTATTGTTTAGGCTTCAATATATATATCACTAGCAGAAGTCTACAAATAAGAAAAACCATTAATGTATGTTAATTGTACAATATCAATATTTATTGGTATATTTTATATGTTGAAACAATTACATGAGCTAGTATAAATACCTATATTGCATTGAATGGATAAAACAAATTCTTAATAAGTGGTCCAAAAACTATTAAAAATTTTGTGCTTAATAATTAGTACAGTATATTTAACATTTTATTACATTAAAAATAAATGAACATAAACAAATTACATTATCATACACCTACAACCGAAGATCATATGAATGGAATGATTAAGTACCTATTTATATATATATATATATATATAAAAAAAAACAGATAATCAGTCTATTAAATACATAACAGTAAGATAAACTATTCAAACATTAAAGATATATTTTTTTATATACTTTATAATATAATATGAAAAACATTTTGTTAAAAATGTTGAACAAAACAGTTATATATCTATCAAACAATTTTATATTATGTGTATTACATTAAAAAATAGGGGTAAAATGAGTTATGCTACACTAATTTTGCGCATAGGTACACAATAAATATTATATAATAATAATATATATATATATATCAATGGATACATTATACATATAACCATATATAAAAGATAAAATTTTTTAATTCCGATAACAAGCGATGAGCATTTATACAATAAGGAGAATAACAATTAATTATATTTTAATCATATTATTTAGTAGTTGCTGAGGTATCTATAAAGTATTTATTGTTTATTAGAAAAAATATTTCCTTTTAATTTTCTATTTATTTACTATGTACTGAATAATGCAAAGTATAACAAATCGGTACTTAAACATAACTTTTTTGGTAACAATATTTGGTACTTGAAATACACACATACATAAATATTATAAACCCCTAAACCAACTAGAAAAAAAAATCAAAAATTATCTGATTAATATTAGTCTTATATATTTGAAATGCCAAGTAATTAAGTATATAGTTTATAAGCCGACCCAGTCTTGATAGAAACAAAAAATGTTTAGTTGAAAACATTTTCCTATTAATTAATAATAATGATTATTAAGCATTGAAGCTTACTATGAAATAAATTTAAATATGCTATAGACTATTTTTAATTCTAAAAAATGATCCAATTATTATTATTATTTATCAAATGAAAGTTTTGAAATTTAATGAAATACGAGATTTCATTAAAATTGTAAAATAACCAGATAATTTAAATAAAATCATAGTAATTTTGTGTATATAATAATGTTATCAAAAAAAAAAAATAATAATAATTATGAATTGTTCTAATTGATATGATAATATAATTATCATGAATAACTAGGCCGAGAGGTATTGAAAAATAATAAAATTTGCAAAAACCACATATGGTTAACATAAATATCAGATTGGAATTTATTTTGGAGCTATGAGACCAGCAAGCATATCAAAGGAATTTCCATCTGGTCTGACATCTATGATGTCTCCATCTTCTGAACGAACCCTTAGAAATCCATGGTCATCAAGTCCTATCACCGTGGCTTTGAATGTCGATTTGTTCGGTTTAAGCACTGTTACTACAGTATTACTAATGGAAAAATACATAATAAATAGATATTATGCAAAAAAAATATTAATATAACTAAAAAAAAATTATTTTTACCTGTGAAGCCAGTATTTATAGTAAAGATCAAATATTATGTCTACATTGCCATTTTGAACTTGATTCAACAGCCTTTCGAGTTCAGTAAATACAGTGGCAAAATATTGCTCATAAGTCAATGTGTTGAGTTGGTTATGAGAGTTAGCATTATGCTCAATTATTATATCATTTATGCAAGTGGTAGGTAAATTGTTATTTAAATTTACACCACATCCTGCAAAGTGAATAATAATAAATAACCAACAATAATAAAAAATAATTGTATCATTTTTATCTTATACCAATCGAACAGATGGCAGTGTTTCCTGCTGCAGAACTGCTGATGACTAGGCCACCAATTTTTGCATTTCCTCCAGCATATATATCATTTGGCCATTTTAGACCGAGATCAAGTTTCTATAAACAATTGAAATAATAACCTATATAAAGTACAATAAATAAAATAATACCAATATTTACATTATAACCACCGGGCAGTGAACATATAGCTGACACAACTGACAATGCAACAACATGTTGTAGCAATGCTAATCTTTGACCAAGTTGAGAATCAAACGGAATGTGTAACTGTACAGAAAACATGGCACAGCCATTTGGACTCAACCATTTATTACCGCCTCTACCTATTTACAAAAAATATAACATAATTTTTTTTTTTTTTTTTATTATTATTAAACTAGGCCATTAGCCTGCTATAACATAATTATTAATGTTAATATTTTAAAGCAATTGGGTATATGCTATATGCATATGTTCACAAATGGTTCTAATTTTTTTGTTATTTTAATAAAAACTACAATACAAACTAGAAAAAAAAAATTAGTTTACCAATTCCAGTAATTTGTTGTTTTGGAATGACTACAAGCCCATGTCGGGATATTGGATCGTTTAATAGTTTCATAGACGATGACATGACTTCTCCAAATATTACTAAACGTCCTAATTCTTCAGTATGAAGATTCTATAAACATTTGATTATGTAATAAAATATAATAAAAAATGTATGAAATATTTGTATTAATCATTCAGTGAATTATATGGCATAAAAATCTGTTTGATTTGTTTTGTTTTTTTACATCTATTGATAAATTTTTTTATAATATTTCATTTTTTTTTATAATTAATCAATTAATAAAACATATATTATTTATTAATGGGTCATTGAAAACACTTAATCGGTCAAGTTAGAAATAGTCTGACAAAATTAAAAACAATTTTAAGTGTAAAATGTATTTTTTACAGTTATTTGTTTCATTTTTATTTAAAAATGTGTAGTACACAAAATCTCATTCCGAGACATCACTCAGTCTTATTTATTTTAATTACTAAATTATTAAATGTATAAGTAGAATATATTTGTTTAAACATTTAATTAAAATGTCATAATATGTTATTTAATATTTTATTATTAGTAATTATATGTAAATCTTACTTTGAAATATTCTTCTTCACTGAAGTCCACTGGGAAATCATTACAAATTACAGGTAAGGAGTATTCACTAGCTCCAATACACATTTCATCTTTTGTACAAAACTGAACTTTTAAGTCTTTCAATAACAATACATTATTTTTAGATACTTTTCCATTTAAAGAAGTTAAAAATTTAACTTTATCCTATAAGAAAATTTAAAAAAATTGAGTATTAATGTAAAAAAGATAGATAAGATTAAATTATACATTTTCAGTTCCCAGCAAATAAGCAGCCGTATGTTTTGGTTCTTGATCACATGACACACAATCCAGTCCCAAATGGGTGCTCAACAAATCCTTAATTAATAGGTATCTATCTTCAGTAGTTGAATGGTATTCTCCATTTTGATGAGGATCGATTTCCAAATGTACCTAAAGTAGTTATAATGTTAATATATTTATTTGTTTATTTATATATTTGAATACAATATTACATAGACTCTTTAAAGATTTTAAAGATTTTATGAGAAAGTCATTATTGATAATTACTTGAGAGAAAATAACTTTTCCTCCAGATGGAGCAGTTGCTAAAATTAAACTTGGTGTTTCCCAAGTATCTTCAGCAGCTAGGACTTCAATGTTGATAGTATGATGCTTGTTGTTTGTATCAAACATATCTACAATGTCTAAATTCTTATCTTCTTTAATGCTAATGGATTAACATACATCATTTTTATTGCAGCTCAAATAATTACTGAATAAAGTAATTTATCTTTACCCGTTTTCAGATGGAAAATGATCATTATTGGGGGTGCTGGGTTGGTAACAGAGAATGTGGTGTAAGAGAGATGTTCGCATGGATAATGGACGGTATGTGAAGCTGACTATGTCATCAGAACACACTTCAGCTGTACTAAAAGCAGTTGGTAGCAGTGTACCGAGAAAATCAGAACACAAGCATAAGATTCGACCTCCTTCTGTTAACAGGTATTGTTCTAGTAATGGATAAAGTTCATCAGGTACAGCACCGTAGACGACTACCATTGTGGCCTGTGATGTCCATGGTGAATGAAGCATTTTATCTAAGCTCAATGTATAGATTGTGTATCTATATCATTGATTGATAATAAAATATAGACATTTAATATTAGAAGACCCTACATCAATAATAATCAATATACTTTATAATTTAAAATGGTTTACAATATTGAAGCATCTTCTAAACAACTAGGGAGCTTTAAAAATATTTGTTATTATTTAAAATATAAAATACTCTAATTTTATAATATTATCATAAGCCAAGTATTAATTATGCACCTATTGTGTAAAATTATGGTTTTGGGTAAAAAAATCTAGTTTGTACTTTAGAAATGTTTAAATTAAAAATTCCTGGTATTTTTCAAAATACCTGAGAAAAACAAATATAAAATTAAGAAAAAATAGAAATTTTTATACAGAACTAGTTTTCAATAAATTCAATTTTGTTTTTATTTTGCTGTAACTTAAAAATGAGTAATAATTTTAGATACTTGTTATGTTCCATTTTTATAAATGTCAATAAAAATAATTCACTAGTAAAATATGCTTGAAAATTTAATACAAGATTCCTTATAAGTTGTTTATTTACCATAAGAAAATATCAAAAATGTATAGTCACAATATTTTTTTAAAATATTAGCATAATTTATTTTTTATAAACATTTTAAATTAAACTTTGACAAAATAACATATTCAAACTATGAATAAAGATGTTTATTAATTTTGTTATGATTTAAACATTATTGTGAAGTTATTAAACTCTTACGTTTATTATTGTATTTTATACATACAATTATATTTTCAAATGCCAATCATTTCAGCAAAAATTTACTTAGTAAATAAATATGCATAAAAAATAAAAATAAATATATTTTAATATAATTTTGAGCGTTTTTCTTATCTTATGTAAAATTTGTATACAGTATACACTTAAGGTAACTATCACTGAAAATAAACACAAGTATCCACACTACATAAGGATACATCAGATATTTATATGTCTTATGGTTACTGCCTAATTTACCAATATTGGTTAACATGTGAAAAATAAAAACCGGGTATAAATTTATAGTTGTAGGTACTAGACACATAATATTATTGTGATACACATCATCATAAATATAACATTGTGGTATTGATATCAATGAATATTAAATACTGTTTTTAGTTTTACCAATACTTTATCATACCAATAAGATAATAAATATAGGGAAATGTTAACACCGAAATCGATGACAGGTTAAATTAAATATTTTGAAAATAATTTTACCTGTATCTATGCAAAACAGACTCCAATGAATGCTGAATTTGTTGTGCACTAGAAGCACTTTCACTAAATATAATAATATTTGGTGGTTTTCCAGTTTTTGATTCACCACTATGTTGTACAGGTGTATGACATCGAGGTCTTGATTCAATATTGTTACTAAAATCTGAAAATGATCGATGACTTCTCATCATTGAACTATTTAATGAGTTATTATATAGTCCAAATACATCAGGGCTACTTTTGATTGGTTTCATTCTAAAAAATAAAATAATATAAATAATTGACAGAAATATTTTTATTGATATTTGTTACACAGTTAAAATCTTCATACCCGCTTGATAACTTTATTTCATTTTCTTCAATTGGAGTGAGTACTATTCTTCGAAAACTAATAGAATCACTGGAACTAGTATTTGAAGAACTTTCATAGTCATATTCACTATTTGATTTTCCATTAGATTCATTGTTTAATTCACATTCATTATTAAATTGAACATATTTTAAATGATTTTCTTTTGGAATTTCAAGTGCAGGAAGAGTGTTTTTATGAATTTTACTCTCAGTAAAACATTTTGATTCAACACTTTTCACAATAGTACCGTCAACTTCATCTTGTAAATTTTCCACAACAACATAATCGTCCATACTTATTTCATCATCTAGTTTCTTTGATAACACTGCTGAACTGGAAATATTGAGATAACTCATTAAAGAATTATGAAAAACTATTTAAAATTGGTTAAAAAATGTTACCAAAAATTAATGGGTTTTCCAAATTTTAACACATTTGTTGCAGCAACAGATACAGCATAAAGTGTGTCACAGTAGTTTTTCCACTGAACAGTTGTAACATTATTAATACCTAAGTGGAAAATAATTCTGTAAAATTACATGTTTTCATAAAAATAAATTACAATTTACCATAATTATCATGTAAACTATAAATAAAGTCAATATTAGAAGCAATTGATTCATTATTTTCAATATCACACGGCTGACCTTCAACTTTTACAGCTATACGAAAAAAGAAGACAACATATAATATTAAACAATATTATTAGTAATATATTTTAAAAATAATTTATAACAGACTTTGTATTCGTAGTAATTCCATATGGTTTCCCAGATATAATGATTTTGAATTGGCCATAAAATTACTAGTAAGATTAGCAAAATGATCCAGATCAGTTTCCAACAAAAGTCCAAAATTTTCACCAGCGTTCCAAGCTTTAAGCACACCATAATCTTCAATCTACAATAAAAAAATATATAATATTATTAATATTAATATATAATTACAACATACAAATAAAAAAATATAATCAAGTTATAAACTTACTAAACATCTGTCTATGTTTTGATGAACGTTGAACATTCTATAAGTGGCTTCAACCAACAAATGAAGTCTTGTTTCTAGACTTAAAGTTATTGGTTTGTGTGTATTCAAGAGTGCAGGAAATGTAATAGGTTTATTTGGAATAAGAATCCAACTATCCACATTTAGTATTTGCTAATAAAATAAAATAATCTAGTCAAGACTGGCATAACTAAATTAGATAATATTATTATAATATAATTTATCTATAATACAATTGTTTTATAAATTATTAATTCTTCATCTTCTTCTTTAATCCAAACTATTTAGGATCAGCCATCCTTGTTTAACATTTCTAAAGGAACCATATTTCTATCACATACACCCTTAGTACTCTTTTCCTTCCCACTCTTTGAACTCTCATATTGCTTTCTCCAAATTTATAAACATCATACATAAAAGTATTTTCTTCTTGTACTTCTTCACAATCTGCCTTATATTTAATATTGGTTCCATAATCAATATTCTTTGAAATTGTAATCTCGCTTTCTATTACTTTTTCCTAAACTTTTATACTATAACTTTTAAGTTGTATACCGCAATTAAACATTATTAATTAAAAGTTGCATTGTAATATTTTTGAAATCTAAATCAAGCAATAACTACTATCTTTAGGGAACATTTACAACTCTAACTATGTTATAAAATTTAAATATACATAAATATTTTACCTCAGGTAAAACTGAACATGACCTTTTGTGCCCAACAAATGATAGGATCTGATCAAGTTGAGCAGACTTAGCATCTTTGCAACTGTCAGAAGTAATACCACGAGGTCTTATGGACAGAAATATATCACTATTTTCTTTATTGTACAACTCTAAAATTAGAATCTCATAAAAATGTTTTCATAAATAAAAATAAAGTTACTTAATAATATACATACGTTCATTGTCTAATCCTACAAAATCTTTTTCTTTGTACAGCACAAGAGTTAAATTGTTAGTCAGGTATTTTTTTAAATTTGATTTTATAATCGATAATCTATATGATTGAAACCAAGTTGTAGCCATATAATAGAGCGTCAGCAGCATTGTCTCTTTAGGATACCATCAACAAAACTCGTAAATTTAAATTGGTAACATTAGTGTTTACCAACAATCAGACAATTACTATCTGAAATATAAAATAAAAATAAATTACAACATAACTTGTAATTTGATGAACACCATAATGATAATTATGTTCCATGTTTAAAATAAAAAATTTTATTTGTAGAAGGTCATCTGTGCACTTACTTTCATCTGGACGACAATTACGAATTACGATGGTGATAAATAAGTATAATATATTAAATTAAACTCGAAAAATTACATTTCTTATTAGATCCTATGTAATTGCATAGCCAGAATGACATTCAACTGACTTTAAACCGACAATTGGTATAATCACTAATCAGATTAGAAATTATAGGGATATTATATTCGATAGTTGTCGATCGTTGTTGATATGAGAAAAATTACATATTTATTATTTACTATTTATTTTTAATAGTTCTGTTTTTTGCATTAATTATTTGTATACAACCAATTGTAAGTACTATAAAAAATAATCTGTGATAATATAATCTAATTTGTCATAATCCAATGCCTCTGACAGGTATGCAGGTAATACCTAGATGGCAGCACAAATGTTACATATTATTAATTTATTTTTGCTTTTTTGACGTTTTATAAATATTCTAATCTAATTCTCATTCTAATTTAACCAAGGTGAATTAATCAATCCACCTTGATTTTAATTTTGGGTAAAAATAAGTAATTTGCTAGAGGTTAAGAGGTGGGTGTTAATGAATGATTTGTACCTATTTTTTTCATTATAAATTATTATTTTTTAGTATAATAGTATATAGACTATATACTATAACTATAGTAAGCTAATAAGTACCTAAGTTGCCTCATTTTGGAACTAACGTGATGAACAGTCCACTTTGGTACTTAATAATTTCAAATTTAATATAGTTATTACTTGTTAATTATTAATACATACATATAACACAATAACATATCTATTACGATTTATAAATTGTATTTGGTAGGTACTAGGTAGATGGTAGCTACTGGCCAAGTAAGTAGTGTTTTATTTTATACATAGGGTAGGTACCTACCTAAACTTTATGGTTTTATGTTACATCGTGAACTCGTGAAGCGTTAATAAATTATTATAATAATTTTTATTTTTCATTTTTCATCCAGTCTTGTTCAAAATTTGTATATACGAGTAAATGATACACGTGATAATTATTTTGATTATAAATTTAAATTAATTAGTATTTCTAATTTATAGTAATCAATAGACAATAATACTCTGGAATCTGGACCAAAATATTATACATATTTAACACGCGTCTAACAATTTTTTTTGATTTTTTTTTTCGAATAAAGAGTGGAATTTTAATAATGTTCTGATGAGGACAAACATATTTTAAATAATGTATTAAAATTTAAAATAGAACAACCAGACTACCTACAATTTAATACTTGAACTCCTTGAACGGCTTGAATAGATTATTGTGATTTGCGAACAAAGCGGCGTTCGTTTTGTCCATGAACAAGGGAATATATTGATAGTTAGTATAAGTCAATGAGGCCACAAACTAAGAATTAAATGAATGAGTATTTGAAATGATTATTCCGTTTTGAAATACATTGAAGATTTGTAGCTTAAAATTAAATTTTTAAATTGCGTTCTGTGCACATTTTTTCAAAATAGGGATATTTAGGATATAGGTAAATGACAAATGGTCAAACTGGTTTTGTTAGGTTATGTTTTTATAATCAAATTTATTTGCATTATCAGTGTTAGTTTGCAAAATTTCATACATAATATTAATTATAAAAAAGCTTGATAAATATTCAATTAAATACTAAATAGTATACATTTTTTTCTTTTAATTTATTTTACTATTTAGTGGTGTTTAGAGTTTTTTAGTTTGTATAAATTGCATTAATTATAAATCATCCAAAATGAGTTCAATTGGAACTGGTGTAAGTTTATGTTTTTATTTTTCAATAACAATACTCATTTTATATTTTTGGTAATTTATCATTTATTAAGTTTGAATCACAAAAAAAAAATTAATCAATTAAATTATTTGACCACTTTTTTGGATTTTATTAAATATATGTGAATTATTTTTTGTTTAGTATGATTTATCAGCATCTCAATTTTCACCTGACGGTCGAGTATTTCAAGTTGAATATGCCTTTAAAGCAGTTGAAAATAGCGGGTAAATGCCATATAGCTATAATTGTTTTGTTATTTTTAATTGAATCCATGATTTATATTTGCTAGAACTGCCATAGCTTTACGTGGTTCTGATGGTGTTGTTTTTGCCGTGGAAAAATTGGTTACGTCAAAACTTCATGAAGATAGTACAGGAAAAAGATTGTTTAGTGTGGAAGATCATATTGGAATGGTAAGTCTTGAAACATTCAACTATATATTTACTGTAGCCTATAAATTAATAATATATCTTTCCATTTAGGCTGTTGGTGGATTGACTGCTGATGCTAGTGCCATATTAGATGTTGCACGCGAGGAAGCGAAATCATATCGCCAGTCATACAATATGCCCATTTCATTGAAATATTTAAATGAACGAGTATCCATGTATATACATGCTCATACATTGTACAGTGCTATTAGGCCTTTCGGATGTGCTGTCATTATTGGTTCTTATGATCCTAAGGATGGTCCTCAGATGTATATGATTGATCCAGCTGGAGTATCATTTGTATGTTTTTCTTTATAAATATTATACCTATACATTGGTTGTAAAAAAATTCACCAAAATTTCAATAAAATAATTTTTCTAATGCTATATTATAGGAAAAACTATAAATTTAGTTTCTTTTATTTATTATTTTATTTTAATTTTAGGGATATTTTGGATGTGCTATTGGTAAAGCTAAGCAAACAGCAAAAACTGAAATAGAAAAACTGAATTTGAAGACAATGACATGTAAAGAATTGATTAAAGAAGCAGCTAAGATGTATATAAATATTTCCTATTTTATATTAGTATGGTTTTAAACATTTTTGACTTTATTTTATAGAATTTATATGGTACATGATGAATTGAAAGACAAACAATTTGAACTTGAACTTAGCTGGGTTGGTAGCCATACTAATGGAAAACATGAAGAAGTTTCAAAAGATGTATTTGATGATGCTTTGAAATATGCTAAGGCGTCTCTAGATGATGATTCTGGTTCAGATGGAGAGTAAACTATTGTTAATAATTTAAGGAAAATTGACTATTTGTCAAATTACGGTACATAAGCTTAAAAATATAATTTTTTTTTTATTTAATAAAAAATAATAACATTTTTGAATTTGATTTATTTTTGTTACCTTTTAATAGATATATATTTAAGGTTAGGAAAATGATATACTGAAAACTTACAGTAAAGGTGTTAAATAGTTACCAATAACACTACAATTTAGTTTTTTATAAGCTATATCCTTGAGTATTATGATTAAAAATACAAATGCTATAATTTCCTAGCCTTAGATATAGTAATAAGTAAGAAATGTTCACATTATAGTATTATTTTTTTTACTATACCTACTCTGATTTCTGGCATAAGTAATATTAACATTTTTTCAAGTATTTGATAAATATTTTTTTATAACAGTACATTATAGAAAACTATAACTCTTGGTATATTCACAACTTACAAAATATATATCACAAGAATTAATATAAAATTATAAAATAAAGTTTACTTAAAAAAAACTTACAATATTATTTACATTAATTACATTAACAAAAAGCTAAAAGCAATATGTATGTATTAATTTAATAATAATATTAAAATAAAAGTAATATAGATTGCATTAAAATTAACAATAGACATATCCTGGTACGTGTAATTCCATAATTGTTTGCTACCATTTTCTTTAACCAGCCAATTTTCTTTATGAATCATACCAAATCCAGTTTCAATGTGCAAAACTATTTTCTGAACATACAAAGCAATTAAAATTAGACATTTTTACTTTCATAAAGTTGTTTGTTAGTTTAAAAATGAATTAGCATTAACCATTTATTTTATTTAGAGTCAATTATACTTTAAATTGTTGTAGTTGATATAAATAAAAAATGTATAAGTATAGTTTTAATATTAGTATAATACAATACAATAATAGGTTGGATTAATTTTTTCCAAAACAACCCATACATTAAATAGTAATAATAATATTATCAACTATTTACTTTTTATTGAGTTACAAGTCAATATCAACATACTGTCAGGGTCGGCTTGTTATAAGAAAACTAGGAGCCTACCCCGAAAATGGGGAAAAAAATGTTATAAGTTTAACAGGTTTATTCATAATTCATAGCCAAAGATTGATCATTCAAGTAAAAAATAAGTGTATCTACTATCTATATTATAAATTGTAAAAGTTAATGAAAAAATATATCACATTAGTCCTTGTAAATGTAATTGGAGGGATTGTTTAGGCTGTTTCTCTAATAATTTATGAGAAATCTTATACTTAATTTTCAATCATTTTAAAAAGTTTTTTTTTTAAATATTTTACATTTTAATTATAAAAAAAAATAAAAAATTGTCGCGATCGTGATGAAGATAATTGTTTAAAAATTTGAAATTCCATCAATTATATACAAAATCCTGCCTATGTATTTTCCATATTTTCAAGCTTTTATTAGAACAATGGGATATTGTATTTTCAAGATTGTTAATTAAACATTTTAATTTTTAATCAAGTCTAAAATAAAACTTGAAAACATCAAATGCCTATTAAATATTAATAGCTTTAAATTCGTAAAAATATTTTGAAATCTTTTTAGTGTTGTATACGTTTCATTTTTATCAGAACGATCTCAATGTGGTAAGTTTCAAGTTCTATGATTAGTGTTTTTTCAATAACCACAAAATAATAAAAACGCTTGGAAATGTAATGCCAGGTTCTTTATAAGTTGTTCTTACAGAATTGTAAAAAATATATATGTACATTGTATAATTGTTTTTACAGATACCAGGTTAAACATTTTGACATTTTATGTTTACTTAAGCAAAAATTAACGATTTTTATTGTGATTAAAAAATATAATTCGAACAGTTCATCAGGGACTTAAAACATTTCACCGTATTACGTATATTATTATTTTCTTCGGGCACACAATGAAGTTTTTAAAATATTTTGATTAATAATAAGCTATTTATAGTTTATATGACAAACTTATTCACACCGATCTATTATGGTATGTCGGTGTTGACAGCTAGTGACTGGGCGCCCGCCGCCACGTGAAATATATCAAAGAGAGGCATAAATAAAATCAGACACCAAAAAGTGCATTTAAAAAAAGTTAATTCTTTATTCCCCGGACGCTCATGTTGCCTGATAACATAATAATAATAACCACTATATTTAATATTATAATGGTTTTTTTTTTTTGTTAAACATCACTCAATATTTCGACTTTTATTTTATAACAGGCCAACTTCCTTGGTTTTTTTTATTTATGATTTGTGATGAAAAAAAAAAATTAAAAGATAACTAGGTAAACTAAAACTCGATTAGCTAATTTTTTCGAAACAATTTCTAATTAGTAGGTACCTAAGGAACCTAGATACTACGAATTAACAAATAACAAGTATGTTATTATTACTAGGACATTTAAATTTGTGGTTAGTTAGTAAATAGTAGTTAGTTTTATGGTTGGTTAGTTACATCTTGATTTTACTATTAAAGTGTAAATATTTTTTATTAGAACAAGATAACCATATTTTGTTTTCTTAAATTGCGATAACTGATAAGAATAAAAGCTATTTTCATAAAAGATGATTTCTATTTTAGGATTATAGTTATGGAATAATATTCGAGATCAGTGACATACCTTTTAGAATTATAGAAACATTTTTGGAGAATTTTAAAGATTAATTGGTATTATTGGTAATTATAAATACAAAAAAAATTATACGATAATTGACTATTGATATTGAACAATAAAAATTAATATTATAAATTTCAAGTATTATTATAGTTTTATAATGAAAACTAACATCAAAACTATAAAAAAAATAAGTTGGTCATCGGAGGGGAGTAAATGGTTACAAATTTACAATGCAGTATTGCACATTTTCACCCTTTATGTAAGACCATAAATGATTAAAGTTATCAAAGTTAAATTCCATTTTTCCAGTATGAAAATATAAAATTAAGGCCATATAAGATATAACATATTATTAATATTATAATGTACGGTCGCCAAAGACATTAGGCAAAGATAGAAACAAAATTCATGCATTATCATAGGTACTATTACGAGTAATTCATAGTAAGACAAACACTAAGACACTTAATATTTTAAAATCTATTTATATTTTTTGAATTTTTGATATAATTTTCTTATAGGAATATATATTTTTTATTTTATTTTTACTTTTTTTTAGTGACAATAAATATTTTAATTCCGTATGCTAAAGTAGATATGTAAAATATTTTTTGAGTTCTTCGATACATAAATTGAGTTATAATTAAAAGTATTTAAATTTTTGATGAGCGGAATGGAATGATACAAGGGTACCGTGCAATATGTTGGTCCATTAGCTATATTATACATTAGCTTACACTTTAAATATTTATAATCAATATAAACTACTTGTCCAAAATTTGATTTTTATAGATCGATTTAGGTACATTTTTGATAATACTTGCTTTGGAATACAAAATAAAAAATTTATATTGTCATTAAAAAAATTAAAATCTTTTTTTAAAAATGATAAAAAGATTAATAAAAAAAATAGTTTTTCAAAAGTGTTGTTTTGTAACGAATAAAATTATGTTTAAAAATACTAATTTTAAAAACGTTTTATTTCTGAAATGCTGTGTCGTATGATATTTAAGTCACTTTGAATATACTATATAAATATATAATATTGTATATAATATACAACTATACTGCATAATACTTACCTATGTTGGCTATGCAGAAGTCCTTAACAGTCTTAATCGATTTATTAGTAGGCTATACACGAACCGTTTAACTGTCAGTATTGTCCCTATGTCCTTCCACGTGTAGGCGCGCGCGATCCGTCGGATATCTAATATTATAGTTTATAACATTAATATTGTGATATGTCGGACGACGGTTAGTGATTGCAGACGACCGTCGACCATACTGCGGTGGAACACGATGCGGACTGCGGTCGCAGTATCTAAATGAATATTATGATCATGGCGATGACAGTATAAATATGATTAATTATGTTATAATTAATTGTAATTATTAATATGATAAATACTTGGTCGAGTTGGTCGTGAATATAATGGTTACGTCCATCGGGAGCAGTTAGTATTAGTCCGGTACCTACGTCCTAATAATAGTAGGACGTTGTGCGGACGGTTTGAATACGTCGGGATTTGCGATGGAAATACCCTAACCTCAGCCAAACAGATAACCGTACAACGGATCCAATATCAAATCGCTGAACAGCACATAGACAGCGGCAAGCACGTAGAACAGACACAATATGCATACAGCCAAATAGACGTATTTGAACATTTTTGTTGCTGCGTTTCGTGGTCTAAAATAAGATGATTTCCGAAGAGTACAATATAAATACACGAGCAATACATTATTTTTATAATAAATAATTATTGTCCATTGATAAAAAAAAACAATATATCGGTAGGTACCTACTTAATACTTAAATATCATAAACGTTGTCGTGCGCGGTATAACGCGTGCGCCGGGAACGTGTGTTACAGTTCAAATGATGACATACCGCAGTATTAACGTCAAAATAATACATAATATATAACGACAATTTTATTATCGTAGAACCATCGCGGTGGGATTGTGTCGATTGTGGGAATGTCGAAAAACCCGATCATCGAACGTACGGATATTAACACGCGATAACCCATTATACAGACATTACACACAGATCAGAATTTCATTATTCCAGACGTTGTCCCTTGAAAATATAATTCGGTAAATACGGACAATTTTATAAATTTAAAACTTTATTAAATATAACGATATAAAAGAATATAAAAAAACACTTTTTACGAATGCGGGAGGTTACGATTAGGTACTTTTTATGTGTGACATCGCATGTCAACGTTGCGTCTGCCGTCAATATTTTTTTCGTTATATTGTTGATATACAAACATCGAATACTATTGAACAGATATATTTTTTTTATCTACCATTGGTCAGGATTTAAAAAGGTAGACATAAATTATTGCGAGTGGCGAATTGTATAAGATGAAAAAGGGATACCGAGTAAAATCTTAAGCTGTGGTTAAATACTTAAAGTGTGTATACAGTATTTAATATTTATATAAAGTAAAAACATTTTCCCCTACGTATTCAGTGTTGAGTATTTGATATTTATACAACGAGCATTTTAGTAAAGTATTATTCTATTTTCTATATTTCTGATTATAAAAATACAATTATGTATACTGTCATTAAAAAATTAAAAAATCGATACGCTAAAAAATAATAAGAGATTAGATGATTTTTGTAGAAATGTAGAATCACGAATACACAAAAATTATTTTTCCAAAGACGTCGATTTGAAAATTAGTATACCTATATTATTATATCTACTCTATGAGTGAAAAATTCACGAATTACGTTTGTTATTGAAATATAGGTACATAAATTATTATTGTTCTCTCGACTAATTATTATTACGCGCTTCGTTCAAATCGTCGTACAATTATTATCACTACACCTGTAGATATAGTAGAACACTTATGTAAACGCATTCGTGTCACGTTGTGCGTATATGTACCTTAGGTTAGGTTTATGGCGCTCTTAAGTCAACAAACGCGTGAGAAACGCACTATATACATTATACCTACACACCTCGAAGACTTCAAATACAAAATAAACTTGAGATAATAGTCTGTATAAGTATAACTAGTATAAGTGTAGTCAAAATACCACACCGATATAATACATGACGTATGCAATACCATTATTATAAGATATATAGTAATTATATAACACTGCTCAATCCCACTGAATTCGATAGAGCATCATCTGCTACACTTTGTGATAGTACTGTAGCCGCGATTATAATAGGGGTTTGTGGTCACTAAAACATAGCTCTAGCTCCTCCAATATATAGTTGTACAGACTCAAAAACTTGCTGGGAAGTTTTTCGTACTAAAAATACAGTTTATAATATCATAATTACTTATAATACTTATTGTTTGGGTCTTTAAAGCCCTCTTCCTCATACTTTTTCTCTGGTTGGCGCAACATACGCTTCATGGTAACTATATTGAATAGTTCATACACACAACAACGTGCGTGTTAAATAAGTAGGTATATAACGCAAGTGTATAGTGTACAATATATGTGATGGTATAGGTTCAGACAGCTGTACACATATATTATTATGTTATTAAATAAATACGAGTCTGCTGACAAGGATAGTATGAAAGTACATTGTATAGTGCAAAGATCTGTGGCGGATCTAGAATTTTTTTTTGGGGGGGGGAGGCTCAAAATTTTTCATATTATTATATTCATATCATATAATTTTGTAAACACACTATTTAGGATTTGATTTCGGGCCTTACATATATAATATAATTGTCAAGGGGGGCCCAGGCTGTCACCCCCTCCTTGGATCTGTCACTGGCGAAGCTCGTGCTGTTCGAGCTCTTATTATATTAGCATTTGTTACTGTTACTGTTCATTCTCTAATTTTAACAACATTTTGGTTTCGGTTTTGATTTCAATTTGTAAAACTTTTAATAAGTTTCGTAATCGATTGTAGACAGTTCTAAAAAAAAATTATCTAATCTAATGATTCAGAGTCATTATTTGGTGAGGGAATATGGAGTGTTAAGATATTCCGGTTTTTGACCGCATGACATTGATCTAGTGTTAAAGAAATTATCGCCAAATAAAATGTTAAGCATCGTGGTTATTAATATCCCAATCATAAAATGTGTGAAAAATAAATGCATACAGTTTTACCATACGGCCAACTGTATATCGTCGACGGCAGATGATGGTGAAATGGTGGAAGTCAACATACCAATAATATGTACAATATTGTGATAGTTAGTGACAATTTGTTTGCAATTAGTAATAATTACGGACAAATGACTATAAGGCACCGGCGCGGCGCCGGTGTCTCACTGCAACTACCACACGATAAACACATTTATATACATAATATGTTGATGTTTTTACATGTCTAGTATAGATAGGCATATATTTTTTAAATGTTGTATACACCAAAATAGCAATATGCAATTTATTTCATTCAGAAAAATTTTTTTCGGACAAACTATAATGTATTTTGAATTATTGGCTTGGTATAGCTGCAAAACCATTTAAAATAGATGTCTTTCAATTTGTATTTAGTGCGCTTAAACACTGTAGTAGATTGTTGCATTCCAAGAGCACCAATTGCTGGAAGAGATAGGGGAGTGAGAATGGCATCGAAGTGCAGATAACGTGATTCAAATACAAAATTACAAATATCTGACTGCATTCGGTATGTCATATGTGAATTGATAGTCGAAGAATCGCGGAACGCAGATAATTTGGAGATCCGATATTATACACAATATATGGTATGTATGCATGTAAAAATTATAAGGTGATTCAATAATCATATGGTCGCTCTGTTTTTTTCTTCAATAATTGATTTTTGAAATTAAGATATTCTTGAATATAATTTTTAAAATTTTTGAGACTGTATTTAAAATAATTAAATTTTAAAAATTTGAATTTTAATAAACATAATACTCCTTAATACAAGCTACAAAAAAACGTATGAATTTTAAAATGGTAGGGGATGAGTATGTTTGGTAAATTGTCCTGTATATTTTATACAATATTGAATAATTATTATTTTTTTCAACAAAATATTGATATTGACTATAACTAAATTAATTTCTAGTTGCTTAATAAAAAAAAACTTTGTAATATAAGTGTTTTATTAATTTTTTTAACAAAAATTGCCGATACATCAAATTTGTAAACAATGGTTTCTTTTTAAAATAAAAATATTATATTATATCATAGAATTTTGACTAAAATAATATAATAATATGATGTCTTTATTTTCTTAAATTTATTTATGCTAATATACATTCGTATAAGTATTTTCTAATAAAACATATTATAATAATAATCATTAATCAACATTATTGCTAAGATTAACAGTACTCATTATGTTTACAGTGTTGGTACACTATTAGCACTTTAATACATAAATATATATATATTAACTATAAATAATACATAATATTATATACTATATAGTAATACAGTATATATTTTTTTTTAGATTTTAAAATCGTGTAATTAATACATATTTAATATCACAGAAATTTCAGAAATATAAAAAAAGAACACCCGAAAAAAAGGGTGAGGAAATGGAATTTTTTGAGATATTATTTACTATTACATTATATTATGTAATATATCTATTGTATATACATTAAAAATGATCCAGATTGTGTAATGTGTATATATATATATTATGAATACATACATGCACAGTTAGTGGAGTTAGTACACATGAATGATGTGGACTTAATGATTATAGAAACTTGTTTCCTTCTCTTAAAGTTTATAAAATACTATTGCTTAGTGTTAGATGATTAAAAAAATAAATTAATACGTTATGAGTCACATGGAATCATTATTAAAAATAAAACTAATTTACAAATTTCATAAGGCACGACTGCAATACATGTGTTTTCTCGCGGTGTATTCTCGTTGAATTTCGAACAATTTAGAATCTTTTTAGACCTCTCCAACGAATTCAGCTTGTTTTACTGTGTCAGGTAATTTTTGATCTTTTGTTTCAGGGAACAAGAAAGCTAACGCTCCCGCCATAAACGATATGATTCCGAACAACAAGATTGGTATGTATGGTCCAAAATATGCACTCTGTGAAACAATATTTATATAATTATTCATGTCTGACGTACATATTACAATGCGTGTATGACGTATGCATAGTGTTTTTCTTTTCATTAAACTTGGTTATTAAAAAATAAATTTTTCAAATACATACCAACAGCGTCATCTGTGGAGCGAACATAGAACCCATTCGACCAAACATGGAAGCTATACCAAATAGTGACATACGAAGTTCGGTGGGGAACATCTCTGCGGTGAACACATACATGGTGTTAAATGCCATGGTGATGGCGTACTTGCTGCTCAAGAACAATGTCAGTTTCACCCACAAATAATCTATAAATTTATGATACATGAATTTTATTGCAAAAGCCATACAAACATAGAATTAGTGTATTTTTATAAATATGTGTATAAGTAAATCGAAACACCTAAGTTTATTGGGACCTTAATAACATACACAATATTTCAAGTCCTATTTTTTAAATTAACATTTTGTTGTTTTATAAAATTAGAGTATGTTAGAATGAATATTTTTCCAAGGTGTGCAGTCTCATTTACTTGTTCTAACTCTTTAACTTAATTTACCAATTAATATATTCATTAATGATTTTAAAAATAATGAATACGGCATAAAAACGCCGTAAGCAACAGTTTTATTTTTATAAAACTAAAGAAGGTACTTAATCATTTTTTAAGTAAACAAAATTATAAAATTAGACATATATTGAACAACCAACTTTTTTTAAACTAAGTTGCTAAATTAAAAACATATAATATAAAATGCACTTGCTTTTTTAAGTAAAGAAAATGTATTATGTTATATTATATACAATTAAAAATAAAATAAACATACAAAAATATATTTACCTCAATAAAATAAACTATAATTTATATATTATTTATTAATATATTTGCATATTATGTTATAATAAGAGTTAGTTATAAACTTATAAATTATAATATTAACTTAAATTCTTATATGTTTTGAATAGGATCATATTTTTACTTGATGCTTCGGCCATAAGCTTCAAATTTATTTATTATATATTCCAGATAACATGCGAAGGTATTTATATAATGTAAGGTGGGATAAGATACTGTTTAAAATTAAGTGATTGCTTACGCGTAGGTACTAAGTTGACCATAATACATCCGATGCCACTGAAGAGGAATGAAAACGCTTGAGTATTTCGTCTGGAATAGTGTTCCATGAAGTACCATGATGTCAAAAACGCTGGTACTTCTACAATGTTTACAAGCATAAAGTTCAAGTATTTGTTACCGGAGAACTCCACAGAAGTTAATGAAAGGCCGTAATAAACTAACGTAATCGTTGTCCTGTAGTCATAAAAATGTATCAAGATATTTAATCACATCAAAATAACAAGATTGAAAGTATTAAATAATTTATAACGTAGATACTTGTATAATGTATATGTTATATATTATTTAGATATTGTACCAACCAGCAAAACGAACAGTTGACCAGTCGCAGGAAAATCTCCTTTGAACTAAATATTTTACTCATTAATTTAGTACAAGATAATTGGCTTTCGTCGGGCTGAAACGACACCGATAAATATATCATGTCAATTTATAACTTTAATACAGTCGAGCGTTATATTTTACAAATTTTGTGGGGATATAAATATTATATAAATTATCATTACCGAATTCGTTGCGTCGGCATTGGCTTTGGTGTTAGCGATCAGTGCTTCTTTAACGCTAGACGGTAGTGTTTTGCCATTGGATTTAGCAACTTTGGACAGCACGTTAGCCATTTCTTCGATTCGGTTTTGAGTTTGAAGCCATCGCATAGATTCTGGCACATACCTATAAACATATTGCAACGGCATCCAGACAAATGTGTTTAAAACATTACATATTAACTCAAACTGTAATCGTATATGTATACGATAGCAATGACAATAAATGATCATTAAGCTTACCAAGCATATCCTAATATAAGAAGTCCGGGCAAGTAAAGTACCCTAAGCATTATCCGCCAATCGAGAATCATGTAAGCTGCGAAGCCCATGATAACCGCACCCATGGGATAGAAACAGCCCATCAGAGTACTGACGGTAACCCGTGATTTTGGACTGACTAATTCTAGACCTTAAATATAAATTTTGATATTATAGTGAATACTTTTTAATGTTATGTTATATGTAGTTTGATTTTTTTCTAATTAAATAAAATGTTTAATAACTCGGTTTGGTCAAAATATTTTCAATTTTCAGTAAATAACAATTCTTAGTAACTACTAACTCTAATTATATATATTTACTTAAATTACATATTTTAATAACAGTCAATTGATATAAATAATATTTAAAAACATATATAAAACATTATAAATATTTATTTAGGGCTTGGTTTAATTAATTTAACTTATTTCTAATTTAATAACTAAAAATATATATTTATTTTAGATCATATTTTATGATTACGAGGGTTTGGTTTTTTACCTAATACAAATGTGGCTGCATACACTCCACTGGAAGCCATGGAATCCAAAAGTTCGAAAAGAAGGAATGAGTAGTAATCGGTAGTGAAAGACCGGGCTGTACCGAGTATGGCCGATGAAACTGATCCTATAATTAAGATAAACTTGCGTCCATACCTTTATATTTATAAAAAAAAAAGTATGTTATTTAATACTATATATAACATACTCATTAGAAACACAATGGAAACAATTTGTATAAAATACATCTTAATAATTATTGTACAAAATAAAAACGGTTTTATTAATATAGGTAGAATAAGTAGATAATTGAAAACGTATCCACTATGATAATGGATTTAGTTTTATAGGTATTGTTTTTTTTATGCTAATATTTTTCTAATTAATTACAAATTGGATTTTAGAATTCGCAATACAATTTTTTTCCAACCCCCTCAAGTACACATAGTTTTAATTTTTCATTCGAAACATATATTTAAGCTGTGTCTGAATAAATGCCTATCATGGCGTCAGTAAATAAAACAAATAAATGCTTTATAAGATAAAAATCATTCTATAAACGTGTAATTCATTGTTTGGTCTATATTTTGAGTTGATAGAAAAAAATTGGAGAGCTACGTAAAGTTGATCCCTTCACAATAGTTTTTAGCTTATAATGTTTGAATGATTTATTTGTAAAATATTAGTAACATAATCGAATTAATCTGGCAAAGCCGGTAAGCTAATTTCCCACAACGACTTTCACGAGCTTGAATGAATAAACTACTATTTTTATGATTTTTTTGATAATAAGTTAAAGTAGTATTCACACATTTATTTTTTTATGCCCCATTTTGGGGATCAGTGATATGGAGTTGATCCAGACAAATAAAACACATAATATTTAAAGATAAATAATTACTGCAGCATATTTGTCTATACAAATTCCTAATAAAATTATGATAAATCGTGTGCTGAAGAGTGACGTAGCAGAAGCATATAACTTTATAGATAATAGTATTATTATACTCACTTGTCTGAAATAAATCCTGCTAAAGGAATTCCAACAAACTGGCCAATGCTGTTGATGGTTCCCACCATACTGAGTTTCCATTTGCTTTCCTCGCACATAATACCAAACTGTGACAAAATGGTTATTGAGGTATTGAGAGTTTTAACTAAAAATTATATAATCATAACTATAGACTCACATCGTTCACTATCGTTCTTTCCGTTTCACCAAATACCCATTTGTTGCACCTCTCTTTGGAATTTTCATCGAATGCTTTGAAATTACAAGTGCCATTAGCAGAGATGTCTGTCCCGTTTATAGTCGGCTGGTAGTGGTATTTTAGACATTTGTATGGCTCTATGGTCTTTTCATTAAAAGGTACCACGCGATTTAACCAGACCGGATCGTATATTGGATTTTCGATGTTATCACACTGCGGGATTTCGCATCTAGAATAATAATAATAATAATTTTTTTAGTTAAAAATAATAATACGTTGAATATACATGGTACCTAAAATAACCCTACACTAATTTCTATTTGTGTTACGTTCGTTAGGTATCTAAAAACAGAGCTATAACAGGAATTGTGTAAGACACTATATGTGTACCACATTATGACATGACCGATATTTGATACAGTGCTATTAAATTTAAAAGCAACCATAAATGATAATTCATTGTATTCACTAAACGACCGCGAGAGTGGAAAACGATTACAACTATGATTTTGTTTGAATACAACAATCTGTGTATTTTTAAAATCATAAAAAATTAAAAAATGTCCTCTTATAAAAAAAATATTGATAAAGTTTTACTCATATTTTCGATTTATATGATAGATACAGTTGTTTGGAGTTTTTGAAGCATACCTCTTTTAGTCCGATATGTTACAACAGATAAGCACATGAACCTTTTTAATTTCTAGATAATTACATCATTACTTTTTAAGTTCTAATCTAGAAAAAAATTAATAATCTATTTTATAATTGAATGGTAAATGTTAATAAACGATCAACGAATTGTTGTTCATAATATAAAACTATAAAAGTAAACTATTAATTATTATATTTAGTATTTTATTATAACAATAAAGCTGATTTGCATGAATGTACTAAAAATGCCTATTCAATGCGCCTGGTTAAAAAATATTAAATATAATATTTTTATTTTATATTTTACATTTTTTATTATTTCAAATAACGTTTTTATTTAGAATAATACATATTATGTATACCTAATTAAATATTCAAAAAAATCTAATTATTCGAGTAGATTTACATATTCAAATGCATTATAATTATTAATTACCAATACAATTGATAATATTTAGTAATGCGTATTTTATTATGTGCATTTATAAAAACGCAGCAAGATTGACAAATTAATCATTTCTAACCTTGCACATTAATTAAGAATAATATGAAGTTAAATTATATAATGATTGTTACTTTATTCAAAATCATCACTTCTGTTGTGTTTTTTAAATATATTTTTTTTTATATTGAATGTAATGAGGTAATAGCGATATACTTAATTGTTAATACTAATGTAATATGTCATAATATTAATTTAATATCCATCATGTTTTTACATTTAATACTTGCATATGACTTAATAATTATTTATAATGTGATATGTTTTTTTTTAATCAATTTATTTAACTTATTTTGTTTTCATAAGAAAATTTAAGAAATAGTACGCCTATACAGTAGTAGCATATATTTTCTATTAATATAAATGGTACTGCATATGGTGAATAGTTTAATTAAAAGAAATGAGAGTGGATGTAAAAATTAATTTATCATTGTATTATTTGACACAATAATACCTTATATTAGATTATAGAAAATTTGTTTTCTTGTAGGTACTAGGTACTAAGTGCATTTTCTATAATAAAATTTCATTATTAAGTAAAATTAATGATATTTCAAGATGATTTATCATTTTTAAAATTTTTTTTTGTTTGTATTCAACTAATTTCAAACATACTACTATATATATAAAAAAAAAATACTCAAAAGAAATGTATTTTAAATTAAAATCGGAAATAATAAAATAATTAAGCAAAAAAATATAGTCAATAAAAGTATAGTATACAATATAATACTTTTTGAACAAAAATCAATTAAATTTATTTAAAAAATTTCGGAAGTATAATATCAATTATTGTAACAAAATTAAATAACAGCTTGGAGGATTTACATATTATTTGCTTAGTACTGAACTATCCCAACTTTCCAAGATTCGTTAACTTTGCATTAAAATATAATTTTATACTATTTGTACTGCAGTTAAATTATTTATTCTATGTATTATATTAAATTATTTGATTGTTTCGAGTAAGAAAAAAGATAAGTTGGTTATTTTTTAATTATAAAAACTTTATTTGCTGATATGTATTCTCCTGAAATTTAAATTAAATTTTTTTATATAGATTTAAATTCAATTTATTTTCTTTGCAATGTAACGATGAAATTCGATTATAAAAGTGTACCGTCGCCAACACGACAAAAAAAATTTAGCTTATAGATATACAAGGGTTTTATTTCTGAAGGAATATATTGGTTTTACAATGATGGAGTTTTTATTTATGTAATCATATTTCCTTGTAAAATAAGTGGTTCAAAAAGTTTGTCCTTATATATTATAAATTGTACTCCGATGATATTTTTTAAATGCCACTTTCAGGTCTCTCTAGAATTTGTTTAGGAAATCGCAAATCGTATTTGTGCTAAAAAATCACACTATTTTACATAAAAAATCCATACCAGACTTGGATAAAGTAAGACATGAAAAAATGAAAAAAAAAAATATGTAATTTTGTCTTTTCTTTTATCTTTTATTATTCTATGCGCAAACGATAATTTTGGTAATTATTTAATATTGTAAATATTCAACTTCCAAATATAAGTATACCTAAAATAATACCTATATTAATCTATTTATCTATATTTATCTATTTTTTTATTTATATCTATGTTAATACATTTTTAACGAATCAAACGATTTAATGCTCGCAAGACATCAAAACATACAATACATTTCAGCATTAAGTGTTTATAACTTAAGTCAAAATAAATCAAATAATTAAAATTGAAATTATAGGTACAGATTATATATTTTTAGTTATTATTTATCACTTGCTTACTTATTATAGTTATGTCTTATACGAGTAGCAGCAGTAGCACTCCATTAGACAATTTGTGTATGTAACTGTGCTATTTGATTAACTTTATTCATATAACACAATTATGTAGCTTACAAATTATTTATTAATTAATTAATTCTGTTATTATACAGGTCTTTTATAAAAATGTAACTGTACTTCGGTCACTTCGAATGTCACTTCGAATGTACGTAGCGAAGAAGTAGCAGTGAGGTATTCGCCTCCCCACTCTCGTGTCGGAGATTGCATTTTATTTTCTTATATTTTAGTTTTAAATTTTAAATTATATATATATATATATAAATATAAAACGTCGTGTAAGTTGAATGTTATTACTTATTAATTTTAATTATTTTGAAATATTGAATAAATAATATTTAACAATATTTTAGTCTTGAACACTTTTAAATTAAACATTTTAAAAACAGTTTAGCAAAAAATGTGTATAACCGTGTAGGTAATAGTTTTGTGTTATGGATTTAACACTACTTTTGTGCTTTATACAATTTTATCAATGTGTACACATATTTAGTTGTGATCTATCCAATCTTTGAATACTTTGCCTTGTCCCCCACGGTCCCATCTCTCACTGATTAGAAGCCTATTTATGCTCAAGGTAATTCTTCTAACAGATCTTGCTATGTTTCAAGACGATAATATGCATTGAAGATAAAGACTATAGCAAAGATAAAATAGTTTAATATTTTAATTAGACTTCAGAGGGTTTCCACAAGGTTAGAAAATTTACTTGTTATATATAATAATATTATAGATTGTAAATATACTTTTGCTCAAATAAAAAATAAAATAAATAGACTAAACAGTTCCATTATACATCATAATATATTACAATTTATACTAATGACTAATAAGTGAAGTGAACATTTTAATTATGATTTATTTCTAATTATCAAGAAATACTAATTTAACTATTTTTTACCTGAGTTTATTTAAATACCTAATCATAGAATTTGACTTCTTCACGAATAATCAAATTGATTCTTAAATTATTGAGTGTATTTGACAATTTAAATTTTATTTTAAACGTTTCGAATAGGTCATATTTACATATGAATTATCTATTTTGATAACACTGAAGTATAATAAATCTACACACAAATCTATAACATATTTAAGATTGACTAACTGTTCTATAAATGTATAATAATTATTTTAAAAATAAAATTGTTTAATAGATTTTTTGGAGTTTAAAAAAAAAACATAATGCAGATTTATCAAGAAATTTCCGGTTAAATGACGCCTTGCATAACGTATATAAAATAATTTATTATAAAATCAATAATATCATATTCAAATTACAAATTTGTATCATATAATATGTATTAATTGTTAATTTTATAGTATATAGTATATACTATCCACCCAGTTAAATAATTATGTACTAAGATATATATTATAATTAAAAGGTAATTATTGGTTGCGTCCAAGAACCACACAATTTTTATTTTGACCCTAAAAAGGTCCATAGACAAAAACCGTACAGCTTATCGGTCATTTTATAACAAATTACCGAACATTTAGAGTCTTAGAGAGGGTTAAAACCGTACAACTATTTTTAGTGAAAATAGTAAAACGATGAGATTATAACTTATAAGATAAGTACTATACAATAATCAAGTCTTTAGTATCCTATTTATTTTTAGGAGCATTTGTTTCAATTTTAGGAAGAATTTTTACATGACGGAGATCGTATAAAAGTTTTTAAATAACGTTGGCAATTGGTTTCAGCCAATCAAACTTTGAAAGTTTTAAACTTTTTTAAATTAATATTTTAAATGTTTGAATATATAATTTTTTTTGATGAAATATGAGAATAATGAGAATAAATAATTAATTATACATATACATATGTGTTTTTGTTGATCGATCTTTTTGGGGGTCGAAATTATCACTGTGCGGTTTTTTGATACGACAATATTTAAAATTGTGCGGTTTTAACATATTAAATGTGTGCGGTTTTAACCTACCAAAATTTTGCGGTTTTATCCTGTATTTTATCAAAAATGTGCGGTTTTAGGAGTCAACGATATTATTTTGTCCGATTGGCAGTCAATTTGAATAATAAAAAAATAAAAAAAAATGTTACAAGCTTACCTGTATTTAAGGTCACTAGCCGTAATAGCATAACTAAGGCGGTGATATGTTTGAGTACATAAGCACGAGTCCCATCAGAGCACAGACGGTCACTTGGTATGAGCCCAATCCAAAGTTGCTTAAGATCTCGTCTAAATCCATTATTTCTCCGGAGTTCACTTCTTGGTACTATACACGAAAAAAAAAAACAACGTTACGATCATTAAAATCACAGAACGACAGTATATGCGTGTTTATATAGTATTACACCATTACATGATTAGTGCGGCGAGTTGAATACCCTCGAATAATGTCTTACGAAAATGGTCAAGCGTTTAAATAATAGTAGGTATGTAGGAAGGTCTATCATAAAATTATATTATAGATTATATAGATATCATAATTATTTTTAGTTGGGTATATATTTCGGTTAAAAAAAATAAATAATAATGATAGTGAACAATAGTTATTGGTCAAAATAATAGAGGAAAAAATTAATTATAGGTAGAACATAAAGATATAGGTATTATATAATATAATATGTATACGATACAATGGACGATATTGATTTTTATAGTATAGTTTCTCGGAATAAATACAAATAACAATGATTTGAAATAGACAATTCTCTAGGATAGGATTTAAATTAAAGTTACAACAATCCACGCTGTAGTCTTATACTCGATATATTACGAGTAATATAATGTCACTGCGATATCACTAAATTTTATTATCAGAACCGTTACACTCATTCATATTGTAGTACTGTAGTAGTGTTGTATATGTAGGTATAATAATAAGATGTATGGTTGATGATACACAATAGAAATAATAATAACAAAATAAAAACAATCGGTGAATGATATACTGTAGAGATTTCAGTAAAATGATTTATTTTATGCTGTTAAAATGATGTATTTAACGATATGGGATGGAAATTATAATACAGCCACGCCGCTGGTGGTAAGTACATATAAATATAATATTATCGGCTATAATAATATAGGCAATGTATCATCGTTGTTTTATTCAACACTAACATACGATGATATGAGATAATAATATTCAGGATACTAGATTAGATAGGTTACATTCAACTTTAAAGTGTGTAATTAAACGCACTAATAGCATTTAAAACGTTTGTGTAGTACACTTGTACGAGTTGTACGTATATTGTTGAACAAAAGCGGACTAATAATAGCGAGTGTTTTGAAAACGCAAACGAATGAAATTTCAAATGCATAATATGATAATTATATACAATTATAATTTTTATTTTTATATGCATGACAAATTAAAATGTTTAACATTAATACTAATGAGTAAATAAAACAAACGATAAAATATGTAATAATAGATATAACTTGAAACGTTGGATTTAGAGTACGTTAAAATAAAAATGGGAAAAATAATATTATTATTAAGCTAAAGTTTTCTACAGTCCATATTATATTATGTGCTACGCTGAATATGTTTGTTCATCATGCCTATCATGTCTGCATGTTTATAGTAAGTAGCAATAGATATCATTATCAAATGTAGAACCTACTATGCTTACGAATATTTGTATGAACAGTAAAACAATTTGAATAAAAAAATCTTTAAGAGATAGATAAAATTGTTTTAAAAACTAATGATAATCATATAAATATTATATATATGAAATAGGTAGGTAGTATTTAATATGAATATTACAACAGTGTCCACATCATTTATTTTATATTAATAAATAGATAGTTGTCACTAATTGATATACAGTTATATAAATAATCAATGGTAATACTATGAATTAAATAGTCATATTTTATTTTAAATTCATTGGAATTATTCTTTAAAATGTATTCTTAAAGAATTTAGTTTTTAATCTTATTCAACATGAATTTTAGCAATCTTTATTTTTTAATTTGTAAGTTAGTACTGTACTGACATTATAATACCTATATACATTGTACATATAATATAAGCAAGAAAAAAAATCAAATTTTCTTTTTTCTTTTTTTTAAGTATTACTTATTGCACTTTTCAAATGGTGATAGTTATTTTAGATTCTGACAGGAGTGATAAAAATATTGATTTTATAATATTTTTTTTGTATCTATCTATGTACACGATGAGTAGTTGAAAAAATGCTTCGATTTTAAACGCTGAGGGTTTCTGATAGAAAATTGAATTTAGTTTGTACTTTATACAAATAAAAAATAAAAATTCTTAATATTTTACAAAATATATGGTAAAAACAAATACAAAATTAAAAAAAAAACGGTATAACTAGTTTTCAACAAAATCGATTTTGCTTTTTTTTTGGTTGTAATTTAAAAACTAATAATCTTAGATAGGTATTTGAAGTTTTCACAGGATGTTCATAAAAATTATAATATTTTGTTAATAGCTTATAAGATATCTATTATATTATTTATTGTATATAGGTATTACTACTATTACTATATATTACAATATAAAATTAAAGAATGTAAAACTATTTTCCTGCCACTCCAATCACCTTATCAATAACTATATACTCTCATGATAAATAAATCACTTAATAATTAATATGGATTATAAGATGTAGTGAATGTAATTCGGTAAATAAAATGTTTAGAGTTTATTTTTAAAGCTTACATTAATATAAATACATATTGATTAATGATAATTGACATTATATTTAGTAGTTACATGATCACATATTATGTACATATTGGACGGAGTTATAAGAAATCTATCATTAACTCTGATGCTAGTATGTTGGCAGATTTTACTACTTGACCTACCTGTATAGTATATATAGTTTTCCGTTGGTATTCGCTTTTGAACTCCCAATGAATAAAACGATAGACAATTAAAAATAAACATGATCATTTTACAAGTCGATAAGTATTTTTTTGAATTAACATTTAAAATATTATATTATATTAAATTTAATTCCAAAATGTATTATTTATTTAATTAATATAGCATCAAGCGCCAATGAATCGGCAAAAGATATTTCTGCGTAATACATATTATATCTCGACGTAATTTCTGAAGTGAAAACCACTTTTATTATACATTTTATATTGTTTGTGATAATTTTTACGTAATCTAATTCGTATAATATAATTTATAAAACTGCGTAAATCGTCATGTTTATTTTACATTAAAATTTTAAACGATGGCTGTTATATTTTGACAATTACACTTGAAGGAATTTTATTAAAAATAGTTTATCAACATTTAATGCGTTATAGGGTTATAATTTAAAACATTTATTATAATATAAACTAAAATAATTTATATTTATATTATATTGGGCTACTGTTTGTTAAAATTTAAAATAAATAAATATCTTATAAGAATAACGTTTATTAATATCTTTTTTTGTCGGGTAGGCCGGGTAGGGGTGAGAGGAAAGTTAATAATTATATTAATTATAGTACATGGCATGTCAAGGTATTTAAATGATTTAGTGGTTTTCCATTCGAGAACAAGAAACTTAAGGAGTGACTCGACTTTACTAATATCGGACAGCAACTAGTGTGTAAAATATGTGTGTCAATTAATATGTAAATCGTGCAATTGTTCCAGACATTCACGATAAACGATAAAATGTGATTTTTCGAAAATTAATTTGCTGAGATATAAATTCTAAATCATAACAGTTATCCAACTGAAACACAATTATTCGGTACTGTAAAAATAAAATAAAGGCATTTCAATATTTTTTATTTAATACCTAAAAAACTTAAAGAGAGTTTTAAAGTTATATTTAGTCAGTCGAATCTGTTTAACAAACAATGTCTATACTACATCGTTAAAATTACTTAAAATATTCAATGGCGTGGATTTAGTAGACCGTTTTTTGTAGGTAAGTGAAAAATAAAATAAAACATTAAAGTTAAACGGGTATTAAGTTATTATTTATAATGACTATGACACATTTTTCAGCAAACGTTTTTGTTAACTATACTGTTGAAAAAAAAACGCCTAGGTATTTTGTTGTTTGGCAAACAAATAACAATTATGTGTTATATCTTCTGCAGGTTTTACATACTAAATTATAACGATACATTTTTAGTAGGCAGGTACTCTAAAATAGAATCACATTGGCTCTAAGTTGCTGAATCTTAAACAGTTATATAAGTACGATGATAAGCAACATTATTGTATTATACTATTATAATACAGATAATCTTTCCACATGGTATACACCGTATACGTACTATACATTGACATAATATTATGTGTTGTAATTGTTTCAGTGTCATCGTAAATCGATTTGTATCAAGATAAGTAGTTTGACTATCTTAAAATAAAAAAATTTAAAAAAACCAAATTAAATCAAACGCTAAGTAACATGTAACCTAAAGAATTCCACACTTCTAGTAGAGCGCAAAAAATAAGTTTTTCGTATTTAAATTCTTCTCGTTCTAACAATTGGTAAATTTCAAAGTTTTTTGAAACTTATATTATATACCCACGGTATACACCCTGTGCATAATGTGTGTTTTTGTTATTTTACTCGTCAATTGTTGTATAATTACAGAATAACGATGTTGACCTTGATTTTCTAACGTCACTTATTACTCGTAAATAATCTTGCGTTTCACGTGTTTGGTCTTAAAAATTGCAATTAAAGGAAGTATCTTTAAAAAACAAAACAAAAAAATAAAAGAAAAACTACGATTGCGGTATAGCCATCATATTGTACACAAATAGCGCATAGATGTATGTATGTATATACTCTATATAGTGATAGCGTAACATAATACTACATTGTGCGTCGTAATATAAAATCTAAGCGCATTTTTTACAACGCACCTCTTTCGACACGGTACAGACATAGGTTTTTCTCTCCGTCCACCACGCGTCCGTCCGAGTAAAACATAATCAGAGTACCAGCAAAAAATCTCTCTCTATAAATAAATATATATTATACTGAATATACTGAAATCCTTATGCTGACATTAGGGTGGGAGGGTTGAAGAGCTCCTTACGCAAAAAAAATTTCAAGCCCCTCCCCCTCCAAAAAAAAATGTATTCATTCAGTTAACAACACTTATATATTCGCATGTGTTGTATGTATTGTATAAACGTAGAACATGACAATTTTCGTTCAGTTTAACCAATTTTGTGTGTTTAGCTTAAATATTAGAGTGAAATGACCTATTATCAAACTTAAAAGTAAGAACATTATCCGTGTTCTTTTGTTGGTTTTTTAAATTTTCAGTGAATTATGAGTGTTTTTTGATATTAATATTTTACATATTCATAACTTACTTACAAATTAAAATTCCGTAAAAAATCGTCTAGAGAACAGATAATTTTCTTACTTTTAAATTTGATAATAGGTCATTTCACTCTAAATGTTAAGTTAAACACACAAAATTGGTTCTATTGAATGAAAATCCATGTTGTATGTTTGTTTGACGAACACGTGGGTGTGGCGTTATTTTAATATAGTTTTGTATGTTTATAGGACACGGATCTTGTCGCAAAATAAATCATTAAAAAAGCATTTATTTAATTTAAGTTTGAAATATTTAAAACAAATAATATCAAAATAATTTTTAGGTATAATATATAAAGATTAAAAAATGAATTTACTATCATATGAAAATGTACATTGTCAAAACATTTTCTTTTTTTAAAATTAAAAAAAGGCAGTTTTATTGAAACCACAATAACCTGTATTCTGATTATTTCATTACCATCTATCAATTATAACCTATATTTTTCTCGATAACAAACCAAATAATTTCGAAAACGAAACATAAAAAAACTAATCTGTGCCTAGCAATAACAGAAAGTAATTAACTTGGCTATTATAATACAAAAAATACATTTATGACAATATCGATTTTTATGAAAATTATTCAGTAATTATCAAAAAAAGTACAACTAGGGAAAAAAAAATAAAGTAAATTGTATTTCATTACACTCAGAATGATACGAAACGAATGCATACATTAATTAATATAATTATATTATTTTAAGAATTACTAGTATTACTTGTTCAACATATTCACCGCCAAAAAAGTATTTGATACTAAATCCGAACCTTAATAAATTTTTATTAATTATGACGTTAAAATATAAATGTATCATCATTTATTATATGTTTAGGGGGCAACATTTATGCTGTTAGTCGAAGGTCGACAAGCCTGCGTAATTTTGATAATGGATACAAATTGTCTAGCCTATCTGTCTATCCCCTTCTCCGGACCAAATATCCGTCAATGTTGCAATCTTATTTATACTGTGCATACGATCGAGTGGATGATCCAGCAGAGTATATGAAATATATAATATTATACATATTATCATAATTCATAAGCTGCGAGTTTCTTCGGGTTAATGTTTTGTTTCGACCGACCGACCGACCAGCGAATGACCGCCACCCGTCGCGAACGAATGCGCATTCACCGTGCGTGTTCTTTGGCTGCGGTAGACGTACATCTCCGACGACAACATGACATGTAATTATTATATTGGAGCGAACGCACAGCCCAAGGACGATTCTCAGAGACGATCGGCCTATCGTCGTATTACATTATTATTGTTTGTCAACGTTTGTTTGAATCGCACTTGAAAAAATCAATGCCGCGTACGATACACTATATATATCATTATAATCACGCGTTACAGTGTCGTTTAAGCTTATTTTCCTTAAATTTTAGGTCTTAGATTTTGGATAATAAAAAAAATTCTGAAAATATTCATGTATTGTAATTTAATGTAGATTGTGCACTTTAGACATTGGTGGGTTTTTTTGATTTCCATGCACGTATTTTCACTCTTCACGATGCATTAATGCGTATAGGCAACGAAAAACGTTCAAATCTATGACATACACATACCTGTTTTATATTTGCCTATTGAATTTAAAAATTATCAATGCTAATATGCTACGGTGGTTTGAAACTCTTGCCCGTTGCTATTAGAATAGCAATATACACAGAAAATTAATTTTTTTATTACATTTAAAAGTTTTAGGTATGTATATGTATGTTTTGATTAATTCAAGATAATTATATATTTTTATTTATTCTTTCATAAAATATTCAATTTTTGAATTAGTTCCATTCAGAATCGTTAAAAATATTAAATTTATTATTTATTGTTTATCGACAAAATATAAAAAATTTTACAATACTCGGATATACTTATACCAAAAGACGGTGTCGACTCTCAATATTCTGTTCGAATGTTGAAAAAACGTATACTCTAATAACAGTAATATATATCTTGTAGAATATGCTGAGTAGAAGTATTTTTCTTTACGTAATGTATATTGTAAAATTGTATAGTCTATAAGAAA
Organism: Rhopalosiphum padi; assembly: GCF_020882245.1. Taxonomy (NCBI): domain Eukaryota; kingdom Metazoa; phylum Arthropoda; class Insecta; order Hemiptera; family Aphididae; genus Rhopalosiphum; species Rhopalosiphum padi. The sequence goes on from NC_083598.1 coordinate 73,421,889, forward strand.
ATTTGATCGAACTGTCGTATAATTATAATAGATATGGTAAACGGATACCGACAAATGTTTAAAAAATAATAATAATAACAACGAAGAAATATTAGATCATATATATATATATATATGTATATAACATACGTGCATAGAAAATTATTCATTACTATTGATATAAGTACTATAGAGTTTGACGTTAAATACATTATTTTAAAATAAGTTCTATTTATTTATTGTTGTTATTAGAATTAAATTATATCCACAAGCGCATACATATAGAAAGTAATAGTAATGACACGCCACACGCATCCTCGAAATAATAGGTATAGTTATAATAATTTTATAATATTATAATTTAGCCTAAATTATAACAGGAAAAATATAGGTATATATAAATGGGTTAAATACGAAGCAATTGTTTTATTAAGGTATACATTATACTGGCAGTATATAAATATTTGTAATCATGTATTCATGTCACACCTAAGTTGTTTGAATTTCGTTAAATTAAAAAAAAAAATAATAATAATAATGTGGAAATAAAAGACTAGTAGCTTGAGTGGATGGAAATTCGGGGTCATCTGTTAATTATTTTGGCGCCTGTGTGTTATGTTTCATAGACCGTTAAATTGAAATACAATAGTCGTGGAATCAGCTTAGGTTCACGAAATCCCAGTAAAAAAAATCACATGCGTTTAATTAATTTCATTATAACTGTACATTTAAAATATTAAGAAACGTATAATTTAGATCAATTAGTTTCTCATTAATACAACTCTAAAGACATGTACGTATCTTATGTAAACACCCGAGATTCATCAACTATCTAGTACTCAAATCGAGTGTTAGTATATCGTAATAACTAATAAATATCAAGAGCAATTGGATTAATTTTCCGATTACTTGTTAATGTAATGATTTGTTCGCTTTTTTTTATTTTTAGGCTTATTTAATGGGTACTACAGCATTGGTTGTAAATACTACCGTTTTTAATCAATGGTACTATTAAAAAATTTAAAAGTGTATATTTTAATTAAAATCATACATACGAAGATTGGAGACAGTTATATTGTGATGAATATGAACATATGAACTAATAATTTATCGAATATTATTCTGCGTAATAACTAATATTATATAATATTCTATTAAGCAAATGACGAACATGTACATTTTGTTTGTGTGCAATTTAACTGTAAAATGTAAAGTATATTAATTTCCATTTAGTTAATAAATATAATTTATTGAAATTATTTAATCATATTAAAGTTATAGTAATTAATACTTTTAAAATAATTATAAATTACTTAAAAATGAAACAATATCAACCGCAGTAAGATTAATATTCTGTATAGAGTGATCAAACTACAACTTGGCTTTAAAATGTCTACATTTTTAATATTTTTTCATTCGTTAATTATTTTTCAATATTAATATTCAATGTATTTTTCAATCGTACATATGTATTGTAAACATGTAAAACATGTAATAATAATAATATTAAAATATTAATAAAATAAAATAAATATAATATTGTGTAAGACAACGCAATTTATCGTTTGCAGAGTGATCTGCGTACACGTTTATGAATTAAAAAAAAATGTTTTAATTATATCACTGAAGTCATGCGCATAGGTTTTGCTTTTCGAAAAACGAGTTTAAAATACAATCAAAATTCGGTAGGAACCTAATGTATAAATATATCTACAACAACTACTATCTACATGCCTATATATATTACAGCTATAAAAACACGTTATTTATTCATCAATTAAGTAGAAAACAATTTTGGATAGACATAAAATATTTTTCATGAGTAAAATATGAGTAAGATGAAGAAATAATACGACTACTTATGAATAATTCAATTTCGAAAGAAAAAACAACGAATGATACTAACTACAGTGTACTGATGCAGAAGGTCAAGGTCAGGAATGTTTACGAAAACATCGCAGTTTAATCGATAGCGTTGAGATTTTACTTATTCGTATCAGGTATTTAGGTGAAATGATGTATTGAGTCCAATAGTCATATCACTCATATGAAATATTTAACAATACTAGTTTTGAAACGGATATTTATATTTAAGTTTCAGTATACATATGACATGTGTATATCTCCTACATAAATGCTGTTTGCTGCAGAAGTATTATGATTCATGACGTTAAATACGTTATATTCAATGTAAAATATACCACGTGGTGCAACTAAGATTTTTTCAAAGAGGGGTTATAAAAAAACTACTTATCTATTATTATCGCAACGCAAGAAAAAAATCTTTATATTATAGGACAAAAACTAATTATAATGTGCAAATCTAGAAAAATACTCTTTCTGTTGTTATAAAAATGACCACACTTAATTTCTACATTTTATCTAAAAAAAAATGTAATTTAAAGAATTAAAATTTTGATTTTTGATTAATTTGACATTTTAAACGCCCAAGAAGGGGGCGGGATGGGGGTTGAACCCAGGTCTACCTCTTTTGGTGATCGTGTATTTAGTATTTGAATGTTCCGTATAATAGTGTGGTACTAAAAAACTATACTATTACTATAATATAACTATTTGGAGGGCGTTTACCTTTTATTAATATACTATAGTTTGTTAGATTTTTTTTTTTTTAAGATTTAAAAAGGTCGATCGATAAGCGTTGGAAATGTTGACATAAATTTAATTACATTTCATAAAATGTAATTTTATAATATAATTTTACAATTACTACCTATATAATTTAAATAATATGATTATTAAATTTGTGTTAGGGTTGGTCATTACTCATTATATCTGATTAACAAAACATTGATTTAGTGGTTAAAGAAAACAATTATTTATACGATACTTTAACTATAATAAGAGTCTTTGTGACTCGTTTATCTTACCCCAATTTCGAAGAAAGGGAGGGTTATATCAATTGGCCTTTCCACTTTTGAATTATGATAATACAATAATAATATGCAAGGAAAATATTTAAAATCAATTAAAATGAATATCAATTATTATGAAAATTATATATATGGTTATCAACACATACAATATTTAAAATTAAAATTAAACGAATTAAATATACAACGATTAAATAAATTATTCTAGTGTAGGTATAAAATGAACCTTGATGACGATATCGTTATTTTTAAACGTGTTTAAAAAACAAAATCATGTTTTTAAGAAGTAAGTATTACATAAAAAAATATTTATATCGTGTATTTTTAATTTGTAAAACTGTAATAGTTTTAAGATTAATAAGAATGCAACAATACACATAAGTGTAAAGTTCAATTGCTCTAGAGTTGACATTTTTTACTTTATTTTTGAGTATGCAATGTATCTTAATACAAAACATTTATCTATAAATATTTATAAAATTATAACCAAAAAATATTGAAAAGTTTCCAAGCCGAAACAAACAATTTTTCACTAGGTATTAACTATATTTCTAAGAAGTCAATTAAGATTGTTAAATGATTTTTAAACGTTTGACAAACTCGTTTAATTTGTCAGACCACAAACTTAAAGCAATTCGACTGAATTCCAACCCCATTCCTCATAAATATGTCATGGCTATACACAAAAGATTTTAAATGAAGATGTGAAAGTCGAGAATTATTTTCATAATATACGTTTGCATTAAATGTTATTTTAAATGTAATTTTTTTTAACATTTTTCACGCAACTCGTTTCGTACACAATGATTTACAAGGTATTTTTATAAGTAGATTAGTTTATATAAATGGATAAGACTAGTGTAATTGACAAATCTGGACTAAAATATGTTTGATTGATTTCTAATATATAAAAATATATAAAACAATTTTAATCTGCCAGAATGAATCGAAATTATGTATTTTTATACACTTACTGATATGGCTTTAAACTGTGTTGATTATAATGGACATTCATTTTTTTTTTCAAATCAAAGCATGTCATGTAGTACACACACTTACTGTACCATGATCTAAAGGCATGAGTATTGAGTGTATGAAATATGGTTTTATGAAGTACCTACCTACAATATATATGTATAATATCTTCGGAATTTACATGGTAAAATATATAGTTATGTACGTAAAATATTAACAACCATTTAATAACCTACATACTACATAGTGGGTACAAGAATTGTGTTGCACCTTGAGTATAGCTTCTACCTATATAAATTGATTTTACGTAAACATTTTATAAATTATTGGATACTTAAGTAAATGCGTTAGTGTGATACAAGAAACAGCAAATACATTTGTCAATTTATTTTAATCATCATATAAGTAAATATTGTAAAATCAGATTAATGCGTAATTCATTGTATATTTGTTTATTCTAAACCCAAGTATCAGATTATATTAGATGTCCATAGACTGGTGACTAAAAATTGTGTTAGTACACAAGCGTTAATTATAATTTATAAAAAATGCTAAAAATTAATATATAAAACAATGTTATTAATTGTATTACTTTTTTTTATTTATTTAAAGTACGATTTGATCTACGTCGTTATGGTATACGGTTATCAAGAAAAGTGCCAATGCACAATTTTAATATTCTTTTTACACATGAAGTGTACCTACGAGGCCCATTCATAGTTAATAACATTATTGTTATTTTTTTCTTTTAATAGTTGATGCAGTATCTGTTAACACATATGTAAATACGAAGACGCAGGTAAATAAAATAATTAAAAATATTTTTAATAGGTACCATTTATAAAAATGTAAAATACTTAGACCTAATGTACATCTTACGTTATATAAATTACATGTTATAAAGTTATAAATAACAGATTTTATAATAGTCTAATGAATTACAAATTACAATTATTATAATGGTATGACTAAATTAAGTCTACATAGGTATAATATGTACCTTATTTGTTATTAAAGGTAAATTAAATATATTTTATTCGATGTAGTAATATTGAAGCATTCGATGTTTATAATTATTTTTTTTTATCAATTTATATATTAACTCTGGGTCAACCATGATTATAATAAACATTTGACTTTTAATCATAATTGATATTTTTGTCAAAGCATTTATCCTATATGCCTATTTTGCCTATTCTTATCTTGGAATATGTCAAAAGTAATAGCTGTGATATATTGGTATAGGTACCTATGTAAATAATTTTATTATTTGTACAATTAGAATAAAAAAAGATTAATTGTTAGGATTGAAATTAAATTTAAACATTGGAGGTTTACAGGAAATTTAGAAAAATTAAAATTATTTTTTATAAAAATGTGATAGCGATCAAAAAATGAAATATTATACAATTATTATGCTTACATAACATAAACAATTTACTCTATTTACACGAAACAATTTTAAAATTAATACTAATTTCAAATATTATTAAACATATAATATATTATAAGTAATATTAAATTTGAAATGTTTTCCGCATTGAAAAAAAAAGTTTTCTCAGTGCAAAAAAAACACCTTTATAGTAAACCATCTATAGAAAACTAAACACAATTTTCATTAATATGCACTTTTATATTCTATTTTGGTATTAAAGAAATATGGTTTTCATTATTTTTCCGATTAAAAATAAGTACAAACAAGAACGACAAAGGATGTGTGAACCGCGTATACGTTTTAGAATTAATATCTATTGAGTAGACATAATTGATATTTAAGCGATTTTTTTAACACAATAATAATAATAACAATAACAATAATATGTATCAATTCATATTCAACAATATACGTCACCTGAGGTTATTGTTTTGAATGAGACTGTGAGTTTGAAACGGTGGATAAATATTAAATAAGAAAAACAGCGTCGGTGTTGACAGTTCTCGATACTTGATGCTACTACATCTAGTATAATCCGATTGCAATTTATGAGCATCTCTATAGTAGATCCCCACTAGAGTATCCCTACTATTATTTATTATTGATTACAGATTGAGTATGTGTATACTTAATTTATATATATTAACCGTTATACCTATTATCCTACTTTCGCCTTTCGTAAATCATATTTGTTTTTTGTCATTAATTTAACATTCAGTATACATACCATGAAATGTAAATGCATTAATGCATAAATTGTGTTGCATACGTTATTTTTTTTATTGGACAATTACTAAGATGATAGTCAGCGAAAATGTTTTATCCATAATTGTACTAATAATATTTACGAGACAAACACCTAAATTATAATTTATGCGCATCATGTGATCACTATTGTCATAAATTCATAACAATATTGTTATACATTTTATGTGAAATTTGTCAATACAATTTTGGCGAATAATTTAAATTTATTAAACTTGTTAATGTTTCTAATTCTTTATTCAGTTCTAGTTAAATTGATAAAATCGTGAAACTCGCCCTGTCGTATAAGAGGTTTTGAGTGCACTTCATCATATAGAGTAGGTCATCGTCATTGTGACACTATAATAATAGATACGTTAAATTTGAATTCAATGATAAATCATTATACACAAAAGACCGATTCTAACGACAAAAACAATGAGTGGATCAGTATTATATTAAATGATAGTTTATGTTATGTTATATTATATTTTTATAATTATTTCTCAATTCGGTATGCTAATTTAACTTTTGCCAAAAACATGTAATTTAACTTATAATTTAATATCAACGTACGGACGTACGGAATAATGGTGTGAATAATTTTGTGGTATAACGTATAAACAACTTAAAATTAATCTAAATATTTTGAAAATTGTATTGTGTATAGAAAATAAAAATGTATAATATAGTGGTGAACAGTTTATAGTTTCAATATTTAATATTTAAAATATTTTTTGTATAACAACAGAATAACTAAAAACTTTAGAGTAGAAATAATTATACTAAATTTGAATAACCATGCAATACTGTAAATATTTGAACTTTAGACACTTATAAAACTAAAAAAGTTTCAAATGTCTGTACAAATACCTCGAAAAAAGCCAAAATATTCTGAAAGTTATATAATATATATCTAAAAATATATTGATGTTTAAATTCATGAAAATATTAAATTACAGCGATTAATCCTTTATGAATAGAATAAAAACAGTTTTATCATAAACTGATGTTATGTGAATATTATAGTTTCTTGTAATCGCTATTTTATTTCATACAATTTTTTCTAATATTAAAAATATACTGAGACTTTTAGATTTACAAGCAAATTTTCTGCTCCTAAATATATTAGAAATATAATCATTATTCATTGTAAATCAATTTATTCTTCGCACCGTTCAAAACTTAAAATGTAAATTTATTTTTGAAAACATATTTTGTATGCACAAAATAATTTATCTGTCTGGCACCTGGACATACGTGTGTTATGTAGCAGGTAAATGTTATTATCATAAAATATGTCGATACAAAAAATGTATTCTATTATACTATCATTAAGGCATCAGAACTATAAAATATACACTATTAAAGACCGTGTATAAATAATTAGTGCTAAAAGTTATGTTATAAAAAAAAATATTTATAACTAATTCAACTAAAGAAAACCTCTACTTAAAAATGAAACGGGCGTCTTTAAAGTTGAATAGAACAGTAATTATTGTTATTCAAGTTACTGTAATCGATAAATAATAATTCTAAGTTTAGCTATTGATATACCTTAAAATGATAAAAATGTGTAAGTAGTTTATTTGATGTTTTTATAATTTTCTTGAAATTTACTAGAATTTTGAAAAATTACATTACTTGTGTTACTGTACAAAGTTTTTTTTGATAATTTAAAAAAAACAATAATCAATATAATATAGTAGATTCTCGGTAATCCAGTAGATATCAGACCAGAGAACTGTCGGATTAATGGAGGTTCACATAAAACATATATTTTTTACTTATTGAAAACCTTTATTTTATTTTATTAAAACATATAAATGGTACATATACTTATAGGTAAATACTAATTTATTACTGTGTTGAATAAATCTTTTGATGGGAATGGTGTAAAAAATTATTTATTTTTGTTTTTTTGTTTGAAATGATGCTTTTAACTTTTAAAACATTTTCTTGTAGTCTTTTAAGCAAAAATAGAAAAATAAAAATAAAATATAGCCGGATAACTGGATGTACCCGGATTACCGTACGGCCGAATTAACTATGGAGTCTACTGTATATACAATAAACATGCATGTATATACCAGTGGCGTACCCAAGGGGTGGGGGGAGGGAGTCGGATCTAGATCCTTTCCATCATTGATTGATAGAATTTAATATTTTTAAGGTGTAAACTACTGATTGTATACTTGTATTTTTATATGTTAAAAAAATTTGAAAAATTCCTGGATACACCCCTAATATATACAATAATATACTTATAAACATAATAATAAATTAATAACCATATAGTATATATTTAAGATTTAAAAAAAATTCAAGTTATTATTATTACTATTTTAATACAATTAATATTTATAATACGTATCTTCTACTAATTTATTTACCAAAAGTGAATTTGAAAACGAGCAAAAAGTTTCGGTCGGCAAGTTAACAAAGAGTAGTCTTTTTCCAAATGGTCACTGCAATTTATTTATTCCTTCAAAATTCAATATAATAAGCAAAAAATTCAATATAACAGGAATTAAACTCGTTTTATTAAACGAGCTAGTGAGTTATATACTCACTTTCATAAATATGAACAGTCTGATCAGTTTAATTTTATGGTACATACCTAGCTAATACAACAGTTTTAAGTAACTAAATGTTCTTCATTGAACATTAACTCAAACTAACTTTATGTGACTTACAACTATACAACTTTGTTTATACATGAATTTGATTGAATAAATTTAAAATTTTGTCTATGAATTTTTAATATTTCATATAGATATCAATTATAATTTACGTGATATCTTGTATTAAATTTTCAAAACTTTTTAATCAGCAAATTAATTTTAAGTGACAATTACGTAAGGAAAATAAACTAAACAATTTTGAAAATTTGTCATGTCTATAAATAAAAAAAATTTTAAATTTAACATATAAATTTATAATTAAAATGATAATACATATAAATATTTAAAGAAAATTTCAAATATTTACTATTATTATTATTATTTTTTTGAAATGGAACCAATATAAAAAATTGTTTGTGGTGAAATAATTATTCAATGTATGAATATATAATTTCGTAAAAATGTGTTACTCAAATGCTCATAAAAATGTAAATTAACTTTCCAGTAGAATTTTTGTATAACTTATAATTTATACTACTATTTGTATATAACTTTTTATCAAATTTAAAAATTTTAGATATAAAAACAAAAATGTTTATGAATTGCTAACTACCAAATAGTTTGTAAATTTTTAAGATTTTATTGAATTTTGACATAATTATAAATTAAAATGCTGTCAATTTTTTTTGGAATTATAGATTTTCTACTTTTTTTTTTTAAATTGATAAATCAACAACTTATGAGGCTTTGTATTAAATTTTGAAACATTTCTGCCCAGCGAATAATCTTTAATCGACATTTATAGAAAATAGGTAATCGAAATGTTCTCAATTGAACCGTAAATAAGAATATGATAATACAAACATTTTATGAAAATTTCAAGTATTTACGGTTACCTATTTGTTTTCAAGTTTTACCAAAAAAACAAAACCAATTTTTTTTTTTTTATGGGATTTACGTGAAAATTATCGCTTTTTCTTAATTTTTTATTTGGTTTTTTCCTATTTAAAAAATAAGTACTGGGAATATTTACTTTTGAACTCTTTAAAGTTTGAAGTAAAAACTAGATTTAATTTTCTATCCAAAAACACCCTTTATGTTAAAAATCGTATCATTTTATATTACTTATCGTGTACATATAAACACAAAAGAATACATTTATCATTGTAAAATGAATACGTACATCGCTCCGCTCAGAATTTAAAACAATTCCAACCAAAAAAAAAGACCATATATGAAGTATGTTTATATTATTAGCTTTTGATAATAAATAATCTTTCTCTAATATTTAAACTAAAACACAAAACTACTGAATTTATTTTTGCGAATTGTAATGTTACACACTTGTAAGACAAAGATTACAAAATAATGCAGGAAAGATGAGATTCATTCTGTTTAAAAATAGTTTTTGAGACGTGATGAAACGTTATTTTGATGTGTACGTAGTGTACGATAACAATAATTTAAATATTCTCCGATAAAACTGTATAAAGTTGCAAAAATGATTTAGTCCAGTATCGCTTTTATTATGTGATAATAATATATATCAAGTTATTTCACAACATACCAGTTATACTTATACTTAATTAAAATAGGCTGTAGCACTGCACTATATATACTTACTCTCAACTTTTCCTATGTAAATACTAAATAGTACATAATAGGACCAGCACTTAGTACCGAAATTAAAAATACAGATATACGAACCCTTTCCGAAACCCTTTTTAGATTTTCTTAGGAACTTAAATCGGAACTGGATCAATATTTGTTGGTAGAGAATTTTTCGGTATTTTCAGTTTTAATTTAATTTAGCTATTTTATATAATTAAGGTATACATGTATTAATAATTTTCCATTTCTATAATCTTTCAGTTCCAGAAAATAGTAAAAGAGAACAATTACCAAAATGAAAATTTATAAATAATAAGTTTTGTTATTCACCAGCGGTTGTTCAATTGGGTTATATCTTATATCCCATTGCCATAATACTATGAATATATACATATACAGAATAGTTTTTACTTCAATAAAAATTACACTCATAATTTAAAATGCTATTATGTTTTTGAAAATATTGTTTTTACATCATTAATTATATTTTTAAGGTTTTTACTGTATTTAAAGACAAGGATACATTTTAATTTTATATTCCTAAGCAGAATATTTTTCAGAGTATTTCGATACATAAAAATCGAAATTTGGATGTGTAATTTATGAGATGGGTATTTAAAGTTTGGATGTAACAGTACGGGGATAGGTACTTTGTAAAAAGTTTATTTATTATTCCGTGTACTTATACTTTAAATATTTATAAGTTATAACTCATTAAAAACTCGTCAAAATTTCAATTTTTAAAAATTGAAATATTCCAAAAAATACTCTGCTTCAGAATATGAAATTAAAATTGTAGATTGTCAATCAAAAAAAGTAAAAAATTATATAACAATAAATTTCAATAACAGCAAAGGGTTACTATGTAGAGTATTATTACCTACATATTTTTGAGAAAAAAAAAATTATAATTTGCTACTGCTGTCTTTAATCGTTTTTCGAATCCAATGATATGTAATGATATGATATGATATTAATATTTTCCATAATATCTCAATAATAAACACGGTGTAAAATAAAATTATGGTTCATTAGATTTTTTTTTCTTTATTTGCAATAATATATATGCGTACTTAAAGAGTAAAATTTGTGTATGGGGACATAGTGGGTAGTTATATAGTTATAGTAAAAATATTAATTTAAAAATAGTTGTTAATATAACAAAATATTTAAAAACAAAAAAAATCACTAAAATCAGACCGAAAAACCAAAAGAGCTATCCATTAAATATAGAACCGGATAATACTCTTAATTCCTAAAGAATGTAATTTTCAGACGTTAATGGAAAATATATTAGGCATGTGAAGAATAAAGTTGGTACTCCACGGGGGAAATAATAATAATATTTATTATAGGCATTGGCGAACTAACTGTCAAAATATAAAATAAATAATAGGTATACCTGGATTAACATAATATACACATAGGAAAAATTAACCTTATAAATAAGAAGGATAATGTTGATATTTGGATAGCTACTTAATATTTTGTTAACATACATATTTTGCTGTCAAATAATTAAAAGTTATAAATTAATAAATAATAAAATTTGTATGTAAGACGATTGATCAATTCATCATAATATAGGTAAGCAATTGACTATTATAGTAGTATACTAGTCTGGATGGTCTCCTAGTGACATTGTATATTTGTAATATTTGGTTATATATATATGTGTGTTTTTTTAAATAAATATTGCTAAGGAACTGTGTTTTCGTAATATAACCATAGACTGAGCTAGTTATTTTTTTTTCTACCATTCTACCTATAAAAATATTTTCTATTGATAAAAATTGAGAATAAATTTTAATATCCATGTGATTCTAATATGTAATTTAAAAGTTGATCAATTTTTTTACAATTTTATCAAGACTCAGTAACACAAAAAATTACTAAAAACATTTTTAACATAAAAATCAATAGTTAAAATTGAAAATATATAAATACCTATAAGCTATAATTTATACTATAAATAATTAATATAATTATAAACAAAGCATTACAAATTACAAACATGATATTTTTTAAATTAAATATATATATAGACTATAGTAAAAATAAAAATAAAAAATAATTTTGTCACTATGAAAATTAACTCGTTCAATAATTTATTAACACTTCTTAAAAATGACTAGTTTAGTTTTAGATGTGGGTTTAGAAATTATAATGAATCATAATTAATTTGATTTTTATCTCAACCTTGAATTTAACATATAAACGATATTGAATCACTATCGATTTGTTCAAAAACTAGTTTAGTTCGTAAACATCTTCTTTAATTTTTTCTCCCGAAAAATTAACCACTCCAAGGCACTAACTAAATTTAAAATTCGACCAGAAACCACACTCAAAGTTGAAGATACGAGCATTTTGATACTATAAAATGTGATGACATACAACTTATCGTTATAAAACTAATACGCATTTATCGCAGTTCACCCAGAATCTAGAGTCTTTGGAATGATTTATAAATATTAAAAAAATATATAATATAATATTATTTTTATTAAATATTTTACTGTAATTATCTAAAAATGTAAAAGTTAAATTAATATAAAATAATTTTATTCTTGTCCAAGGTTACTAATTAGTTATTAAACTCATCTGTTTTTAAAGACTAATAATATATATGAGTACTTATACATTTTATTCATTATTTATATTTATTTTAAGTAAAAATGTCATCTACTAAATGATAATAAAAGTTTACATTTATGTGAAACCGTGTAGGCAATAAAATGTATCATATATTATTAACTATAACTGATAGTTGAAGTACATGGTTTACTGTTTATAGTGAATTTAAGTGGCAACGAAAAAAATAATACAACTCAATTTTACTTATATATAATATAACATATGGATAATGGATTAGTAAATGCTTATATTATTATAACAATAAACAATTTATTTAATTTTAATCAATTAATAAATTAATATATTTTTGTCTACATAATCTGAGTATCATAGTATCATAAATATTTCCATAGGTATAAATAATTTATTTAACTGAAACTATTAAGTATTAATACGTGATTAGAATCGTATAATAAAACTTGTTAATATTTCATCATAATTATATGTATACTTGAGTAGGGTAAAATACAATATCCATAGTAAAAATATATTTAGGTATATATTAGGTACTGGGATTAATAATTTGTCTACCAAGTTATTTTTTTTAATGTTATTAAATATTACTAAATTATTATAAAAAAATTTTAATTGAAAAAAAAACATCTATTTAAAAACATATATTAAAAAATAAAGTAAAATATTAAACATTTTTCAAGAATATAAATATAGATATATTTCTAGTAGAAATTTGAATAAATAACAATATTTTAAGAAAAGCAATAATTATTGCAGAATAATAAGAAGTAAGTTAGTAAAAACAAAAAAATGTACAATGAAAATATATTTTAAATAAATAATATTTTGTAAGTTAAAAAGTGGTGTTGTGACTTACTACAAATATAATCCATATCCATCATAATCGTTTTAAAATAAATAGTAGTTAAAAAAATGAATCAAGATAAATGTCGCTAATATTGGACTCCTTCCCTAGCATATAACTTATAATGCTACTGTGCATTTTATGTATAGATTGTTTATTTTAAATAAAAATGTATATAAAAAATGAAATAAGTATGATTACAATCATGTCAATTGATTTGAAACCAAACTATACCTATGTAATAATAGGTTTGAACATTTTTACAATAACTACGTGTCCTTTATTTTTTTGATTAGAATAGAAATCTCCCATAGATTGAAAGTATCGCTTAATTAGTGACTTCTTTCTCAATTAAATATGTAACAATAAATTATAGCCAATCTTACTTACATCACATTCGCTTATTGTACATTTTATATTGCATAGATAATGTATAACTTATGATTAAAAATAACGAATATTAAATAGCTTTCGTAAATAATAAAATGTTCATTAATTTAAATCATAATAATTTAGCATCGTTCGAATAACTTGATTACCGTTATTTCTGGCTATATTTTTCATTTAAAACATTTTATCTTCTTTTGGCTGCATGTTCAAATTTTTTTTCATTTATTTAGTTTCTCCCAAAATTTTTAGCATTTGATAGAATAATGAATATGTATGATTTGTGGATCACAAATGTAACGACTAGCTATAATACTATTGTAATAAATGGTTGGATAAACTATAAAAAGTAGAAACTTACAATGATGGGTAATGAGTAATGAGTAATGACTAATAAGTACCTATAATGAATATATAAGGTATGTACATATATTATGTATTCCGTTTAACCTTATCTAAATTATCACGGTAATCTATAAATATATATATTTTTAATTTCTATAAATATTATTTTGTACTTCATCTGCGTAAAAAATTAATTATTTTGAATTAAACACTTGAATATAGGTAATATTCAAATTTCAATCCAAATTAGAGATATTGAAGACATATATTCACGGATTAAATAATTAAAAGTAATTAAATAACAAAGTAAGATTTGAATTATCGATCAAATTAACCAAACTTAATATGCTTTACAAAGACACAAAGTCTAAGAAATACAAATTTAAGTCAAACTAAACATTACCCAAATGGCCAAATCACAATAACTAAAAATTAAAGCTGTTTTACTCGTTAGTCGTTACAGACAAAACACACCGCTGAAATAACTGTTAAAGGTTTATACGAAATTTTTATAAACGACTATTATGCATTAATATATTAATATAAATATCTATAATATTAAAAACAATGAAAACCCATATTATAATCGGCTGTATATTTTTGTCACGGCAGTAGATCAACAACATGCAATTTACGGTTTAATGACTATCCGATATTGCACTTTATATTGTATTTTATAACGTATATGTGTAATCAAATAATAACCTAGTTATGACTGCCGGCGTACCTATACTGCATTGTAGGTGACAGATGAGTATAGGTGAGGACTGATACTCATCAGTAATGAGGACAATGAGGTTCGTATACTCAATGAACGGATGATGGCGGACTGGTATATAAAAAGACATTTTCCGATATAGCCTGCAACGATAACGGGTTGACGTCTGCGTATGTGGCACTCATTTCAGTTAGAAGAGACGGCGGTGCCAAAAAAAAAAATATATTTAACAAACGTGCCGCCGTTTGGTGTATGCGTCAAATTTGGGGGGTGCCTGTGGCTTTAGCGATGACGACTGCAACAGCGGTGGCGGGAAAAACGATGACGCAATAAACGCGGTCTCTTACGCGTGACGTCGCGACGGCGGCGCGGGTCACTACTCGCATTTTAATGTTATTCTAGCATTACTAGCTGTAAAAGTGTTCGATTTCGTCTCCATCGTAATAAAATTCAAATGAACCAAAGAAATAAACATTTATCGGTATGTACGTTTAAATAGTGTTTAATATTACTAAATGGATTAATACGATCAGATTACATAACCGATATAGAATAGTATATAATAATTAATAAGTATTTTAAGTACGCGAACAGAGACCAATTTTGAGACGAATAACTATTTCATCTGTAAATCGTATGTACTCCTATCCAGGAAAACGGTCCGCGTGACCTCAGTTTCTCGTTCGTTATCGAACGCGTACAGGGTGGATTATTTTGACGCAAATCGGCCAGATTTTCATTATATAAATAGGTATATAATAAGTAATAACTAATAAACGAGCGTTAATATATTGTTGTAATGACTGCGATAACTTTTCCCTTATTTTCCGAACGATTTAATATTTTGTTCGACACGAGTCTCGTTATTTTTTAGTCCGTCCAGGCGACGGTCCTGTACCGCACAATGCAACGTTCACTTCTTACTTACAATTTGTAATTGACGTGTACAATAATGCAGTTTATTGTACGATTTTTTTCAAAACTTCCAAGGACTTAATAAATATTTTATCATTATAATTCGCTGAATAATACCGTAAAAACATACCGCGGTTCGAAAAATATATTATAGACGATTCGCGTCAGACAGGCATACAATATGTATAGGGATGCGAATATGCGATACGCAGCGCAACGTGGCGAGTAGCAAAAAAATACACCCATATGGAAGTTTAGAATATATTATATAAATCAAGATCACGATAATATCATTCTGGACTCTGCGGATATATTATTATTTATTTAAAACCACGGACGATATATTATTATATTGGTGCGTATAACAGATATAAATAAATGCAAAAATAAACAAAATAATAGGTACACGACGGCCACTTACCAACATCTTGGCGGCGATCTGGTTCTGGAACGGTAACGACTATATCAATATGATTATTTTTATTATTATCACAGTCCCTGCGGTTTGATCGGAGAAAAAAAGCACGTGCGACGAGACCGCGGCGGCAACGTGCGCGCATGCACGACTGTCGTCGGCGTAAACTGTGACGACTGCGGGCGGGTGCGCGACTACCACTGAAAACGGCGAGGACGACGACGACAACAGTCTGGTCGCGAGTTTCGCGGGGGCTGTGTTCTGCGAGCGTCGTGGGGTCGCCGTGTATGGACGTACGCCAAAGACGCCGCAGACAACACTGACGGCGCGCCGGAGAGTTCGCGTGTTCCGCGCCGGCGGTCCGTGCAAATAAATATATATATTTGAATGTGCGGATATCGTGTGTATATATCGTCGTCCGCCGCGCAATACACAACATCGTGTACATTAATGGTACACATATTATCTTTGTACGCGGTGTGACGTACCGACGTCGCCGCCCACCCACCGACTGATCTGGTGGTGGTTGGCCGGTGCAGGTGGT
Organism: Rhopalosiphum padi; assembly: GCF_020882245.1. Lineage (NCBI taxonomy): Eukaryota > Metazoa > Arthropoda > Insecta > Hemiptera > Aphididae > Rhopalosiphum > Rhopalosiphum padi. The sequence goes on from NC_083598.1 coordinate 73,438,929, forward strand.
GGTCGACGTGAATTATATTATTATTATTGTTTTACGTTATTTGCAATAATATTTTGTAATTTTTTCCCCGTTTTCGCTTTGCGCTCGCGTCACAGTGTCTCCCTCTGCGCATAAATATTATTGTAGAAACCTCGTCGCGTTCCGTACGGAGGTTTTTAATTTTTAGTTTTCAAACTACCTCGCCTCGGCTGCAGCTGCTGCTACTGCTGTTGCTGCTGGCGGCGTCTGGCGGCCGTCCGCCGTAACCGACGCCGCTCCGCCCATCGCGTTTACCTATAGGTTTATCCTATTATTATTGTACCTTTGCGGAAATTGTATAATATTAATTTTATCCTATTCATATAATACTGTATAAACATTGACACATTGCACGCCACTACTGCGGCAGCTTCTCGATGTCGTCGTTGTTAGTTAACGCGTAAAGAACGTTAATAAGGCCACTGAATAAATGCAATTTTTGTACCACGCAGTACGTACACGCGCACGCGTACGTCGTGAGCGGAAGTTCGGCGCGCTGCCGGTGTACAGACGACCGCGCGAGTCGTCCAAGTTATAGAGCTTCCGCGCCGCCCGTTCACGGAGCACGCATCATCATCGCGGGTTTCGGTTTGTGCGCTTCCGGTGACGGGCGGTAGTCCAGAATCCACGGTTTAAAATTAGACACGTGGATTTAATATTTTGACATTTCGGTAGGATCTTGATGGCTAAATCGCATCTTGGTGACTATATACTTATATAATAATATTATGAGTTATGACTTATGACACAACAATCGTGCATTTCATATTTGTTTATAACTTACGTTTGAAATACAAAATTAACCAACTTCTTAATAATTATCAACATTGTACCAGATAATTAATATTGTTTTTTTTATCCTTAATTAATAAAATAATAATTTAAAAAACGTCATTAAAAAAAAAAAATTGTGTTATACTATCATAGGAATTCATAGGAACTTCATAGGAATTAGGATGTATTTTGAAAATAAAAAAACACGAGTTTGTTTGTGCACAAACATTCATGAATGTTAGTTTAGTTTTTTTATTTAATTAAATATTTGGTTTGAATCACGTATAAAAATTGTAGAGCTATTTGTATAATTTACAAATAATGTCAAGATGAAAAATAAAAAAAGTGAGTGATTTTTTTTTTTAATAGCTGAAACAAAATAAAATAAACTGTTTAGTATTATTATTCCAAATTTAAAATTTAAATTGTGTTTATGATTACTTATTGAAATAAATCGTATACTATTCGTGGTACAATAAATTATAAACTAAAGGTGTTATTCTGTTATCTTTTGGTTTTTTGTTTACCAAGTTCTAAAATGTCTTTTTAAAATATCTATTTATAAAAAAAAATTATTAATTAACAATGTTTAATGAATGCTTAATCCGCCACTGATAAACATACATGAATAATGTGTAGAGGTTTGAAATAGGTACCCATAAATCGATATCACTCATATACATACCTCATGATATGATAATAACGGTTAAGCATTTAGTTATTTTTTAACCAAAACTATTTTTAATCATAAAGTACCTACTTATTAATGAAGGATTTTACGGAGGAGAAAATTGTATGGAGTTTAATTACTAGTAGAATCTATATTACACAAAGAAATTTCACGTGGGGTTTATTTAAGCCCCGACAAGCAGACAAAGGGTTAATTAAATTGATATATAGATATTTGGCTTGTTTGTATATTTTTATTCGTGCTCAACGGAAATGTGGTATTTATTTATCTGTACTTTATTTATTTGTTTATAAATCTGTCCGTAAAATAGACTCCCACGCACCAAAGTTGCCTTAATAATTATAAAACTATAATATCGTTTGTTAAATGGAACGAGCACGTCCGAGTATAGTAAACATTATAATGCGGAAGTATTGTAACAGTAGTATAATAAATTTTGTTTATTTTTAACACAATATCGGAATTAAAGATGCGATCATACATCAGAGATTTCAAAAACTATATGTGTATATCATGTAGGTGGCAATTATATTATTTGAAGATAAAATATCTTTAATTATAGACATGCCATTTGGCCATTACCAAATATTAGGGAGGCTGTAGCCCCGCGAATAAATACCTAATTTAATTTTCTTAATTTCATGCTTCCCAAAAACTATTACACTTTTATGCAATAAATTATTATCAAATAACCAACATGGCTTTAGGCAATATAAATTAAAAATAACAAATTCATGCATGTATTACAACATAGGTACATTTTAAATAAACATGCAATCCTAGATTCATTTAAAAATCAATCACAAACAGATGTCATTTATACCGAAATGGAAAAAAACTTTTTAAATGATGAATCATAAATTATTATTTAATAAACTTAAAATTTTAAGATTTACTGAACCACTTATCTTTCTTGGTTTTATTTTTTCATTTCTGGTCGTACTCAAACTGTATAAAATACAAAAATTATCTCTGAAAAAATTCTCGAAAGGCTGGGCATTAACGAATTTAAAGTTAAAATTAAGTTAATTAACTCGTTACTTTTTTTTCAAATTAACTTTTAACATCAAGTCAAAATTTTAGGATTTATTTTAGAAAATCAGGTTTTTCGATAGTTAGTTGGTACTTTAATGTCGTTTTAAATTTCCCTGGTAATTTTTTTGAACGTAAAGTAAAACTATCCAATACACAATTATGTGTCTGGAATTTTTTGTTTTTGCAAATTAGAAAGTTTTAACCTTAAACTAAGTTAAGTTACTTTTATTTTTAAAGTTAACTTTTAACTTAATGAGTTAACGAACAAAATATGAATAGCTTTTAACTTAATTTAACTTTATTATTTTTTTAAATAACTTAACTTAACGAGTTAAAACAAATCGTTAACTTACCCTGCCCTGAATTCTCGTTACTTGGTTTTTTTAAAACGCACCTGCAACCTGTCGAAAGTTTAGAGATAAATCTACATAAAATAAATTATATAATACTTTAATCCGTTCACATTTTGATTTTGCCCTTCTGGCTTCTATAATGTAGTATCTATATTTAGTAACACAAATCCAAGGTTTAAACAAAATTAAAAATAATTTAATCAGATTTATATGCTAGATATCAATGTTTTGTTTATAGAGCACCTCATTTTGATTGACATACATATGGGTTAAAATTTTAAAATTTATATTCTTAATCTCTAGTCTGATTAGCCAACATAATTATTTTAGCATCAAGTAATCTACTTAATACTTATATGATCTGGATCTACTTCATGCAATACAACTCTATAACTCACAAAGTAAATTTTTTATAGTTAAAAATTGAACTTGTGTAAATTCTTCTTCTAATTTTCGTACTATTACAATTCACCTTGATGTATAGATATTTTAATTTCACTATAAACTATAGTTGACTTAAGTAGATAATAATCTCTACACGCAATCTTAATTTAATCAATAACCGTATAAGTATAGTATATATTATTATATGTATACGACGCCTGTATTTTTTTTTTATTATCATTTTTTTAAATTCCTGGTGACATGGACCATTGAGTTAACATTTATTTTTACACACTTACCTATTTATGTGCAAATAAAAACAGAATAAAAATATTTAAAAAAATAATAATAATAAGGAAAATATTTTATATTTGGTTTTGCAGTTGAGCAGCGATATATTTGATATAGTGATAGAAATTGATTGTGAATGATTTGTTAGACTGAAACAACACATGCTAGTATAGTGTCCTCTAATTATTTGGGCGGTTGAGTCGAAGATATGAATTGATTCAAGTCTCAAGTAGTCAAGTGTCATATAGTATGGTAGGTTTTGTATTCAATTAAAATGTGTTTGATAGTGAAACGTACTCAGGTACTCCTCATGTGGTATTTTTAGGGGGATCTTCTCTTGTAAAAAACCATAGAAGCTTTGTGTGATCAATAATAAGACGAGTGAGAAATATTTTACCCGCATCGAAAGTACCTCCGTTTTGTTACTAAACGTCATTGAGGTAGCGTGGCCGAGCGGTCTAAGGCGCTGGTTTAAGGCACCAGTCTCCTCGGAGGCGTGGGTTCGAATCCCACCGCTGCCACATAAATTTTTTTATATTTGTCATCAACAAACTGAAAAATAATAAACTTAATATTAGCAATTGTCTGTAGATAAATGAAGACGAAGACCTATCTGGACTAAACTGGGTCGAACATTTTATTTGGTAATCAATTCGGGCCGAGCCGAAGTTAGGTTTATATTTACCTAGATAATATAAGATATAATAGATTCATATAGTATTATTATTATTTTAAACAAACGGTTTGGTAAAAATGTGATAATTCGATAGTTATGATATATGCACTTATGTGTTTTGAAAGCCGGCTTCCTGTTTATTTTAAACAATAGACAATATTATATTTAATATTTATGTTTAAACTTACCATGCTAAATAGATAACAACTGCAATTAAAAACTGCTTATTATTATAGTTTCTAGGCTAAAAAATAATTTTTCTCGTGTTATTTGTATAATCTAATTATAATTTAAATTTTTATGAATTCGTGAAGTTAACATTTTACTTGTGGGGTAGGCGACATAGACCTAGAGTGGCAATTTTCAGAGACGGTATATAACATTTTTGTAAAAAAAAAAATATTTTATGTAGTATTTATATGTAAGGGGTGGCAAAACCGCAAAACTCAAGTTTGCTAGGTATGTTTAAACACTTGAGTCAGGCCTGTGTCTACTGAGTAAATTATGGCTATTTTAAAATGTTCAAATCGAAAACTGTATTAAATTATTAATTTGAATTAAATACTTTTAACAAATTAAATTAGATAAATTTAAAATTTTTATTTTTAGAATTACGCCATTTAAATATAATCTCTTAAAAGTAATAATTTATTAACTTATTTATAATATCATATATCCGTATATCACAATTTTTTTTTTTTTAAGGAATATTCATATATCAAGTAAAAGTCTTCTTAAAACGAAATATCTGAAACTTAGTTATCAGTTAAAACTATACGATTTTTTTCACTATAAATATTTAAAATAATAATTTTCATATTTTTGTTTAACACAAAGTATTATTGTAAATTTTAATTAGCTGACAAAATTAAATCTAATCATTTTAGAAAACATTTTTAGTGTTTTTGTCATTATTATTAATAAAGTACCTAATTATCCGTAGTTTCTACTAAAATAAACACATTGCATACAGAAAAAATAATATAAAATACGATATGATTGAAACACAAAAGAATTATAAGCATGTGTTCTATACATTTTGCTTATAAATTAAGTTGTATAATATTTTAGGTAGGTACTGACTTATGAATAATCTTCAAATACTTCAACAACATTGGAATGTTTTCATGTTTCAGTATAGATATACCTATTTGGCTATTTCACTCAATAGCTTGATACTTTTTGAATAATTATTTTCTTTCACGTGTTAATCAGTCAGCCGCAGTCACATAGATGATAAAGTAACCATTCTATATTTCTGTTCATATGTTTTGCAATGTTCGTGTCCTGGAAGGGTTTCCAAGGTTTTTTATTTGTTGGGTGAATGTGAGTTAAATTTTAGTGTGACTTAATTTGATCCATCTGCAGTAATATTATATTCCCACTTACAAGCATCGACCAGGAAAGTTTTTATGTTTTAAGTGATTTATAAATGTACATATTTTAAACTGGGTAATTATTCATATAGGTACTGACTAAATTGTATACAAAATCATAACAAATATTTGATGACTGTGAATTTAAATGTTGAATAAAGTAATAACCATTACTAAAAAATTATTATTTTAAATTTAAATTTTATTAGGGACGTAACCGTTTTCTTCCAAAATAACCCACGTCCTTTATCACCGTGACTTTTTTCTGCCAAAAAAACAAATTAATAATTAATTATTATTTAAGATAGTTAATAAGAACCCATTATATCAGTTATATCCCATCACGTTATTTATTTATTTTTATTGAAAAAATCAAACATAAATCAATAAATTATAGATTTGATATTATGATTAGTTACAGATTTGATTAACTTACCATCTGTAAGCTTATGTAGCTTGTGGTGGAAATAGAGTTATGATTACTACTAATTTATTATTATTATTTCATCGTTATCCGCAAATAATTAACGGGTTATTGATCGCTATCAGTCTGCACCTATCAGTTGAAACTGCGGTCTGCGACAACGTAAACGAAAAGTTCAAAAACATTTCCAAGTGATATCAAGTAACCGTGGTCATATTATGCTAATATACAAAATGTTTAATTTATACAGTGTATACATCTAAAAACGGCATTACTCCACGGAAGTGCTACAAATAAACATTGCGCTGCTAAGATGTTTACAAAAAATATTTGAAAGTAAGATAAGATATAGATAATAGTTTATTATCAATATCTGTAAAACAAGGCGAGGCGTGTACATCGTAATCATTACTAGTTGACGGATTTAGATTCAGAGGTTCTCAAAAAAAACATTTTAAATAGGTAATTAATTAATTTTTTTTGGTAGAAATCGGAATATAACTTTTGACGGAAAACGGTGATGATGATAATGGGCGAAGGTCATTTTGGCGAAAAATGAAAACCTCCATTATTAGGTGGGTATACTTAATGTCTTAATTACAAATAAATACTTGAACTTATAACTTATTAGTTATAGGGATACAAAATCGAACTTAAATTTCGATGTTTATTTGTTTATCTCACCCTCACGGATATAGTTGTGTGTTTTTTTTACATTAAATTTATAACCAAGATAATATTTTCTGATTATTCTTTCGGCATAATAAAGTGAAACAATATTAAAAAAAATTGAATAATCGTATAATGCCAAATAAAATTATATATATTGTGATCCAAAAAATATTTGGGTACCTAACTCTAAAACAGCAAAGTAAATTAAAAGAAATTATAAATTAACAAAGGTTTAATTAACGAATAATAATTAATGACTACATGATATTATAATTTGTAAATAAATACATTAAGAATAACACAATTATACTAATTTGGTATTAGATACATTGTTTTGATGATAATACAGTCACTTAAACAGTTAAACATACCTATATTATATCAATCATATTATAATATAAAAACTTATTATATAATTATTAATTTCTATGACGTAAGTGTGAGAAACTAAACAGTTAAATACTTCAATACAAAAAATAAATTATTAAAGTTACTATAACTTTTAATTAGGTACAAAAGAAAAATAATTATTTTCATTTTTATCTATGTAGAACAAATTTTTTGAATTCTCATGTGAATATTTGATTTTATCGTCGTAGCTTGGATATAGCTATAGTGCATGTGATAATATATTAATAATATATTATAAAGTATACCTATATATTTTATGTAAATTTGTTATGATTGTTATTAATAAATTGCGTATTACGAAATATTATACGATTTATACGCGTTTTATTTATAGCAATGAATAATACCTACACTATAATGTAACGACTGTCATCAAAAACATAAGTCTTCTAACGAAACTATTTTATGTACATTATTTAGGTCTAATAGGTGTCTACTGTATATTTAAATCAGAATTTTTGAAAACTATTATGAAATTAGATACGTCATAGGTATACTGTCTATAGTATATACATATCTAATATTGTGCATATGTCTCTAAATTTATTTGGTAATATATCGTATTATGTAATTGTATGGTCTAAAATCAAAAGCAGGGGTCTGCAACCTTTTTACCTACACGGGCCATAATTTTTTTCAGTTTTTCATAAACCTATCTAATTTTACGAGTTAATTCATATATAATCAACAATAATAATCGTAATATACTAATATGTATAAACATATAACACATTATACACTAATACACTAAATTTAATAAATACTATTATAATTATGTATTAAAATTACATATTATAATGTTATATCTTAACGAATATTAAGATATTGGACAAAAATCATTATACATAATTCAACAAATTGTTTTCTATTCAGGAGCAAGGTGTATTTAGGAATTTTTCATGAAGAGGTCCATCTAATTTTCAAAATATATTTAATTGGAGTGCTTCTCCACCCGCCCTTAACCGCCAGCTTTATACTGAAATAGAAATTCAATTTTTTATAATTCATTAAAAATAACACCATTTTTATGTTGATAATTTATTATTAGTTTTTAATAAAATAAAACAACATTTTTAATACAAAATCCAATCTCCTAAGACTTAATGCTAATCGTTGTTGATTTTATTCACATCTTGATGAACGTCTTGATGAATAGACGTTTTAACCTTGTCTACATAATAATAAAATTAAAAATACAGTTATAAGTTATATATTCTATATTTCCAAAATAATTAAAAGATAACTTCAATTATTGTTGATCTTAGATATTTTTTCAACTTTGAAAAGATCGAAAAACATCTTCCGGCGTTGCTGTTGACACTAGTAACATGCAAATGAACTTAATTAAAGAATTTATATTTGAAAAAATCATTCTTTTAACCGGCAGTCGTCATAACCGCACATCTTACACCGATCAATACCACACACATTTATTCTATTGTTAAAAAAGGAAATTTGAAAGATCGATAGTTCAAAACCGTATACATTTGATTGACAATTAAAAATTAAACAGCAAAATCATAAAATTGTTTTTCATCTAGTCAAATAGCCATAATCTCAACAAACACATGAGGAATGAAATGTGATGGTAAATAAGGCAACCAAAAAGTTTTTTCCATAATCCAGATTGTGAATTTTTATCATTTTTTTTTTTTTTTTTTTTTGGAATAAAACTGATTTTTCTGTATAATCCCGAAAGTTTTATTTTTATGATTTTTTGATCTTGATTAAATATGATTAACTGGTGTGCGGTACTAAGCAATGTTATTATTTTTGATAAATGTATACGTTATTAATATATTATATCAATGCGTATTGTATTGAACGGTTTGATTTGGAGAAAATATGCGAGATTATAAAATATATTCACCGTATAAAAGATATACAGATTACAGAACACAATATTTAATACCGGTTTTTATATTAACGTAGATAAATCAATAGCTATACCTTTAAAAACTGATTTATATGATTTAAAAATTGGGTAGTATGTTGGTTGATATAATCATCTATATTGATACAAACACTATCATTCTATAATAATATATTTTATAGAAGAAACTCGAATATTCACTCTATTACATTGTTCTATTGCTGTACATTTATTTTTTTTTTTTGATATTTTTACGTCAATAATATTTGCTAAATTCTATTAAAATATTTAAAGTCAATTACATGATAATACTCAAGATTGCATTACTTCAAAACTCAAACCATGAATGATAATAATTATGATACCATTTTTTTTCTTGATTACGTGAAAAAATAACATTTTATAAAGGTATACAGATTACAGCTTGTATTAGCATAAAATGTATTAATATACCTATATAAAATATATTAGATTTTTAGATAAGAATTAGGGAGATCAGTAGTGTAGTGATCGCTGTGCAGGACACTGCGATATGCTCCACGTTAATTATTTAACTATGTCACACGCCCTTGTCGAGCTTGAAGTGGTATTGAGAAGGTAGATAGTTGAAATAATGAACACTTGTAAATTCTTAGTAAGTAAGTTATACTTTATTGTAACAAACAATTACTTTAGCTACTGCTAACATAAAAATACTACCTACTACTGGGAATGATTAAGTAATCGCGGCGATGTAGCTGTGACAAAGTCGACGACGAGCAATAATCGTACAATGGGGTAAGTAGTCAGTATAGAGTCTTGACTACTTTCTGACTACACTTGATGCTCTACTCGTATTTATATGGTCCTATCAGCTGTGGCGAGCCCCCGCTAGCCTATCCGATCATTGTATTAATATATTTTATTCTAATTTACATGAATCGGAAAAAACATGTTGTTTTCACCTTTTTGACCTAGGCTTATTTTTGTAGTCGAGTTTATGCACCGTGCGTAAATTATTAATATTACTCTATTTTACATATATTATAGATTCCCCAAATTACTATGATTAATATATGCTATGTTCGCATTTCTATAGAAAAGTGTGTTTGGGCTTACTACAGCGGGGGTTCGGATCCCATGCCCTCCCTCCCTTGTAAATACTCCACTAATCACAAACCACTTTTACTATCAAAAAATTTACAACGAATGACCAAAGTTGAAAACAATAAGGCGTATAGATTCCACACAATATCGAAATGTTGAAAAAATACTTTTAAAATGTGTTTAAGAATGTATGAATATTGAATATATCAAATAAATTTTATAAAAAAAGCAAGTAAAATTATGTAATAATAATAAACTAAACATGTTTTTATTAATATAAAATTTGAACCAAGACTTAAAACCACCTTTCTAACCCGTCTAACGTCTTGAATCAGTTTTAGATCCACATACTACTACAATATCAATATCAAAATCTTATCCATATGAACAGCAGAGCCTATTCGCTGTCTCGAAAACAAAATAATAGCATTCTATAATAATTATCTTTTTATCTCATCCTATTAAACTCAAAGCAAGATTTTTAATTATTATATTTTTAATTTGCTTTATTTTAATTATCGACCTATTATTATAATGTATATGTTTATTTAATTGTAATTAAATTATAATTATCGTTATAATATCTATATTTGTTTGTAATTGTTGAACTATTTTAATTATTACATATTATGTGCAGGAAGCTCTTATTTAAAAAATGTATATAAGTTATAAGAAATATCATCAAAAATCTTAATACAACATTACTATTATGTACCTTTATAATCCTTTTTATTCAATTTATAAATATCGTGTGACCAGCACAGCAGTGAGTCGTTATTGAAGAATTGCATTCCCTAACGTATAACATAGTACCACATCATGTTTTCATGCGCTACTCTAATAAAATATTATGTAGTACCTATCCATTTGTTATGACATTTATTTTCTCGAAAATCTAAAATCATACTACAAAAACCAAGAATATCAACATATTATTATTATTTAATTAATTAATTTTTAAAAAATACAAAATATTAAATAACCAATGTACTCTTATAATAAATAATATTTAAATAATAATTCACAAATACAAAATGATCGTGGTTTAACAAAAAAAAATTGTTCTTTTAGGATCAATTCGACTTTTTCTTATAAAGTGATAAAACGTTCAGACATTATACTTGTATTTTACTGACGTATCAATATATTATGCTTTTAATAGTCATAACACTTTATAAAAATTTAAATCTATAATTCTATAAATTATGGTTGATCAAAAAGTTTTATACATTTATCTAAGCTTATTTGGTAGTATATTAATACGTTTTTAGGTTATAAGTACTAGGATTTAAAACTTTAAAAGCCTTAAATATAACTAATTATTCTGTTTCATACACACCGAATGAAAAATTATTGCTTATGCCATACGCCTGTAACGGATATAAATAATAGTAGAGTTTAACCAATGACATAATTGTTAGAATTAAAACTTTTCAAATATTTTAAAATGCAGCAGTGTTTAGTTTAATATAATATAATAAATTATTAATTTTACAAATGCCAGAAAAAATCTTATATTTAAGTTTATGATCTGATCCGGGCGTATTGAATGTCATTAGACCAATTTATAAAATGTATGTACCACTTACGACAGGCGTGATGTGTTTTACTATGATACATATTTTTACATAATTATATATTACGAGGAAAGGACGAGAACAAACAAAACCTCAGTTCCTCAGATATATCCACGTAAAACGAGAACTTCCTACGATACTTGGGCAAAACGTCATACTGTTTTATTTTTTTTGTCCTGGCCAACCTGTACTCTGTCCAACGAGAGATCATTCCAATTATATGCATCCTCTCGTGTGACACACTGACATACTGGAATCAGTATCGATAGTAAAGTGACACGTAGAGATGCAGAAGATCCGACTTTTATTGAACGGATTAGGTTGTCCTCTCAATGAACAGAGCATAGTTATGATTAACATAATTTAGACAAAACCATACCAACTATACATTTGAATATTTCACATAAATATAAAATAATGCATAATAATATTATTTTAATGCAAATAATTTTTTTTCTTTTTTTCCATAAAATATATACAATCTATACCGCTCGAATAAATTTATGTGAAGAGAGATAGAATACATGATTTTTTTGAATTTATAAGTGACTAACACTAGCGACTCTTTGTTTGAGGATTATTAAAGAGAAGAGAAAGGAGACAAGGAGAAGAGAAAATTGAGTAAATTACTGTAAAAGATTTTTGTACCCCCTCCTTTTCAATCGACAGTGCGGATTATCGGGAAGCATTAAGGTATTTAAGTTACTGATTAGAGCAGTGGTTATCAATCTTTTTAGGACCACGACTCAAATTTTTTTCTGAAAATCTATCACGACGTATGGTTTTACTTTTCTAGGATCAATAAGTAGTTCTACAAAATATATAATATATATAATAAAAAAATTTTCACAACCCACAGTTTGAGAAACGCTTGAATTAGAGGGTTATTATTATGATTTGCTAGGCGTGAAAATAATCGCTTATAATATAATATAGATTCATATAATTAATTTATCAATTTCTTTATAATTTTTTTTTTCTTAATTTTTAAAATTAACATTATACATAATACTAGTTACTAACATTAAGTATGGTATAATATACACAAATATTTATAAAAAAACAGAAATATTCAAATGTATTAGATGCTAGTGATGCTACAGTTTTATACAAATTATATTAATTACAACTATATTTTCTTATAGGCCAAATTTAAAATATTACTTTTTCAAGTACCATAGACAATTCGCATTTTTCCTGGGAATTTTTAAAGATTGCCCGATTTTGAGTCACTATATATATATATATATAGTAAGTTTAAGTTGGCTTAAACATAATTTTAATTTGAAAACCATAAATATAGTACGTGCTCGAGTCTAAATCTAAATTATAGGCTCAACCATGGGCGGTCAAACGTGGGTGTGATGAGGGGGATAGATCTCCTCAATGACTTTTTTCTTCAATATTCACAACAATTAAATTTATGTATATTGTACTATAATGTTAATGTATTAAATTTTGTTTTATTTTTTACGCCCCCCCCCCCCCCCCCCAATGACAAAATCATTTGACCGCCACTGGACTCAACCTATGTCCTATGACATATTGACATGATATTCTAATATATTATTAGTTATTAATATCTTATATTTATTTTAAATCGACAGTATATGTATATATATTATAATAAATTCATAGATTAGTGTTAACTGTTAAGGTTGTCGAGTCAGTAAAATTAAACGAGGACCTTTATTTAACATCGAATGTTGAATATTCAAGGTTTTAAAAAACTAAAACCAACGTTATATAATATTGTATACATTATTTAAGTGATTTTTTTTTCAATATTTCGTCATCAAACCACGGTCACTCCATCTAGTTTGAGCATATTTTTGTATTAAGAGTGTGGATGATATAATAATTCTGGAATCGGGGGATACTTGTCATCCATATAACTATTAAACTGTGTATATTATAAATAGCAGATAGCTATAACCGAAAAGAAAAACTTTCTGAAACGTCAAACATATCAGTAAGGGAAATGCGAGAAAAGCTGAAAAAAAGTTTATAGTGTACCATAATAAATTCACTATTGTAAATTAAGTTATAGGCTTTTAGTATATTTTAAAAATACTTATGTGTATAGAATACCTCAAATAATAGGTGATTGATAAAACAAATAAATTAAAATTAAAATATATAGAAGCGATTTAAATTATTTTTTAACATGTATATTTTATTTTACTATACCCAATATATATTATGTATTATTTGTTATTTGATACATATTTTTATTGGCTGCGTTATTATATATTTTATTTTTATAATTTTTTATAAAATATTTTATTTTTGAAAGTTTGAGTAAAGCTTTTAAACCGAATGACAACTCGAAAACCGTCAATTGTTTGCTGGAATTGATCGTATTGTATCATGTCGACCATATAACATTGTACCACCAAATGTTTGTAGATTGTACATCCTTATTTATACTTTGCAAATGTATTTTTTAATATATAATGCACGCGTAAATATAGTACTGCCGTCGGCTAATACCTGACTAAAAGAACCATTTTGGATTATTTACTATATTCGTGAACGTAATACTCTATGGGTTCATTATACATACCGCATATTATACTTGTATTATAACTACTTATCATAAAATAAACGTTGGCGGTAGTGGATATTAAAAAAAAAATCATTGAGAAACGCGTATATACGACGAATAAATGAATTTTGAAGAAATCTAAAGTATAAATGTCCCGAAATCGTATATGCTTGAGTCACGTATATCATTCTCTCTGCTAAAGCACATAGTTTATGATTTATTATTTATTCAGATTTCAGATACTTGGCATAAAAAAACGATAAAACGACTACGTATTTAACGGTGTATATAATAGTTATTAGTTATTATTGTTATTAACCTAACCTCTTATTTTTCTTTATTTCAATGTATTTATAATATTTTGGTAATATTTCTTACTCGTCGTGTTAAATACAGCGACACCTAACCTCTACAAACCGTCTTAACCTAACCAAGACCGGATAGTTTTTGTATGAGAGAACATTGGTTTGCTGACTTGTTGTTCATCTACAATGTACAATCTACATCATCGCTCGCAAAACCTCTATCTCTGTCCTGTTTTTTTATACATATTCCTTATTTATATTAATTTTACAAAATGTGTTTGTTATCAGTATCACCAATATGTCAGTTAATTCACTTCTCATTGGAGTGATTATTATAAATTATTCATAGATACCATAATTTTCTAAATATAAAATAAATATGTCGATTGAATAATCAAGTATATGATATAATATACTAATATAGGATAAGATATATAAAACAAGTATTAGATAAGTTAGTAGATTTCCTAAGATTCAAATATTATTTTTAGGCATAGTCTACTCAAAAAATATAAACAATAAAAATGTACTTCTTAAATTTATTTTAATGCCAATTGTCAGAAAATATTTTGTGGCAATGAATCCATTTAGTTATTTTAAATTTTAAGCCCAGCAGGTTAATTTTAACAAAAATCAATTTAAAATATGACCTAAAATATTGAGATATCTAAATCATTTAATTACTAGGTACATAATATACAATAATTGTTTTTATAATCAAAATCTTTTTACTAAAATAATATTTGAATGTTTTTCATAAACAACATCTTTTTATTATAAAACTAATCTCTATAAAAAAGCGGTTCATCCAAAAATAATATATATACCCTTTATAGCCTCTACTGCCTGTGTCTCTGAACTTCAATGTATATAACCATCGACGACCATCCATCGTCATAATATCGTATACGTTTAGTCAAAACACTCAAAACGACGAATTTAATTAATATTTAATAATTAATAATATGATATACCATAATTATTGTACTCGTACTTATCTAGTTGTCCTGCATACAAATTGTAATAAATAAAAATGAATATAATTTAAACTTAAAAGATTACAAAAGAGCGTCCAACAACACGTATTACTTTAACTATTGAAAAAAAACTCTATGATTAAGCAATGGGCACTGATACATAACATAAACGATGATGTATATAATTAAAAATTAATAAATTTGCATTCATTAAATTTACCCGGCTATACGGGTCAATATAATAGAATATAATAATTATTAATTAAACATATATTTTAAAGATATAAGATTAAATAGAATTATTCGTGCACAACAATAGAATTTTTAATCATGGATTTTGATTAATTTTAATAACTATTTTTATTTTTTAGTCAAATTGTATTCATTTTTACATCAATAATATAACATCTATATACTCTAATATTAACAAATTCAATAAACGCATACAATCTGGAATTTATCAATTTTAAATTATAGATGTAATTTTTATACACTTTTATTCTCAGTTACTTATAATGTGTTTAGCACAACACTGACTATCAAGCCTATTATTTGAATACGATATAACTAATTTCGCTATGTTTGATAATTTTTTTTTTACTCACTGATAATAATTTATTATAAAACGTAAAATTATCGGAATACACGGGATAACGATATCTATTCCTTTTCTATAGATAAAATTCTTGGTCGCATTATATAATTTTACAAATAGAAATAACTTTATGATTATTGACTATAATACAATTATATTGTATGATTCGTCGACGACGTACTCCGTGCGCATAATAAGGTAGGTACACATCATAACATTATGTCATTTATTTAACTTAAAATTAATTTATTAAATCTATTTTTTTTCTTATTGCATTTATTGCTAAATAAGATAAAAATTGACAGAACAAATATACAACAACAACATTTTTTTAATTATTTTTTTGCATATTTGGTGATATTTCTAACTGTAAATATAAACATAATATTTTCATTTTTTAATTTATTCAGATTTTTATAATATATGTTTGACAATTTATTATTAACCTAAAACTTGATAAATTAAGTAGTATTTATTGTTTTACTATTTTACACAGTGCAATACGTATAAACATTTATTGAACACATGACCAACGTCTTTGTATTTAAAATGTCGTGTTTAATACCTACTATAATTAAAACTTATTCATTTATTAAGTATACAGAAATATAACATTTAATACATAAAGATTAAAACAAAAAGTTTAAATTCATGTTTTTCTTATTTCAAATAAATAAAAGTGATTATATGATTTATGAATTTTGATGTATATGTTTTTAATTTTAAATTTACTATTACGCACCATTATACAATTATAAAAATGTGTTATTAAAAATTTACTTTTTTATACCCATATATATATATAATATTATAATGTGAAAAACATTATCATCATAATATAAATAATTAACTTAATGGGTGCATATTTATGCTTTTTTATCAGCGTAATTTACTGTTGAGTGAATTTTGAGTACTGTTTAAGCTTATTGAATTCCAATTCATATAGTGTATTATGCCTATTGTACAATAACAGTACCTATTCGACGTATTCTATGTATTATTATTTATTAGTTTAGTGTATACCTTCCAAACTGCGTTTTATAAAAACTAAACAATTCCGTAAAATTGTCGTTTATGGTGTTGATAATTATTAATTGTTACCTATTCAAAATGTATATAGTTCGATTAATTATCGTAATATGTTTTTACAAAATTATTCATTCTACATTAAAACAAAAAGCGGCCACGGGCCATGGATATAAATACGAGTAAATTAATAGTATAAATTAAATAAAACATTATAATTAATTAATTTAAAGTCGTATTTAAATATAAACAAATAAATAACTACCCACAGCAAAAGAAAATTTATATTATAAAATTATTATAATATACGTATTTCCCATAGTTACATAATATTCGAAAGCATGTACTACAACAGGTACGGAATTATATTTATGCACACGCACGATATATTATTATATAGTATAATATGGAGCTGTATGGAGGAGGTCGGTTTTGTCCCAGTTCACGGCGAGTCTGGCGGCGACATCGTATATAGAATGTCATGTTATATTATTATAACGAGTAGGCATACGCCGCGGATCAGCAAAGACGTAATAAAAGGGTTATAAAACATATAACGAGATTCTTCGAGTCTCCGGACCACAATACGAGAGTATCTGTGGAGACAATGGCTCGGCGAGTGCAATACCCATTACATAATATTATTAATATCGTCTACACCAAAAACGCATATACCATTATTATACGTATAAAAAATATGAGAAGGTATACCACGCCAGGTGTTCGAGACTCGATACTTACCACGCCGATTTATTTATCGCGCGTATACGCGCATTTTTCCGACGAGTTTTTTCGCATAACCGTTACGTTCGTATATTAAATACAGATATATAATTCGTGCGCGTGCGTTTTTATGCGTGTCTGTAGTCCGTATATTCCTACAGTATACAGGATACGCCGCTATAGGATATAAGTATATAACGTACACGACTATACTTATTGTGTCCAGATGTCCTATTGCACTTATATACTGTCTATACTCGTATAATACCTGTGCGGTGTTGGCGTTCGAGTGAAGTTCCTCGACGGTTTTCTAAATATACATTGACCTTTGGCCGAGTTTATTTGATTGCACATTCGCACTGCCACGCCAGCGAAAAGTACGAATAGCAAATAATAATAATAATAATAATAACAATAAAATATAATATAAACAAACGGTCAACGGTTTGTACGTATCTATAGCATACAATTAATAATGTAACCTACTCGAATATCTAATACTACGCGTATATAGAATACGCGCTGTTATATATACGTATATAGGAACCTGCAGTATACACAGAACAAGTGCGAGTAGGCGACAGACGATGTAGTACTACGCATGTTATTTTATATTTATATATTATACAGGATTACAGTCGTGTGTTTGTGGTCTCGTATACCCAGACTCTGTGTGGGGTGGACGAGGGAAGATTGCTTGCGTACGGTTATCAATTAACGAACACTGCCTACTGGGGAAAGTAGTTTCCTACAACGATATTTATAATAAGTAATTATTATATATAATATACATATAGATAATAAATATTATTATAATTATTGAATTATAATATAATAAATGATAAGCATTTTTTTTTAAATTTTTATTACTTAATTTGAGTCATTAAAAAATAATACTTGTTTAATATTTTTTATAGTTATCGTATTTTAATTTTTACTTTTTTTAATGACAACGTTCGTTTTACATAGGTATTCTGAAACAAAACATTTTTTCGGAATATTTCTCGGTTGTTGGTATAACAATTGACTTTAAATTTTTTAAACGTTATAATTATTGACAACAATTACAACTTTTAACTTAAATTATATATTTAAAGTTTAAATTAGTAGATCAGTGGACAAAATGTAGTTGGTACCCTTAAATCCTTAATCCGTTATACTTCGCTCATCTAAATTAATTTAAATATAAACTAATATGGATCAATAAATCACTCTGTATATATCAATAGTATCGGTGAATATAATAAAAGTTAAATGATGAAAATGAGAAATGCGAAATTAGGAACGTGTTCGATATTTGGCAATAGCAGTATACAGTATACAGTTTCAGAATTTTATGTTAAAAATGATGGTATCCATTGGCCACTACTCTAGTCATTAGCAAAAAAAAAAAAAACGATGATAAAATTCAGCGTGTGTAGTGAATAGTGATTATTTCGCAGATATTATATTACACGGTCATAAGAAAAATAATTCTAAACAGAAAAATTCAAATTTGTCTGAGGAAACGTAAAAGATATCTTTCATTAAAAAAAAAATTGGCATTGTAATTTGTATAATATAATGCACATAATAATATAATATAGAACATATAATATGCATATTATATGTTTTTTATACGCGTTGGCGGTGACCAAGTTGTCCCGTCTGGTCTCGCGTCTATATATATATCACGCAAAGAGACGGTTTTCTTTCATATTTTGTATGCAGTATATCGTACCTATATACATATACATATATATATATATATACTTAATAATTATAATATACATCGTCATTTATGTATTATTATCCATTATATGGTTTGTCTTCTTGGGACGCGTATACATAAACAAGCCGGATCCAGGCACGTCGACTACAATGGTTGGTTATAATTATTGACACTCGTCACCATCAAAATGTTTTCAAAATATTTTCTTCTGACACGTCTATGCAAAATTAATTTGTATATGCTATACCGTAATACGTATATTTATAAATTACTGACTGTATAACCAGTCTCCGTCCGTGAAAAAATGTTTACATACATGAAATACGGTGCTATGTCAGTGTGTAATCTCGGTTTTAGTAAACCTCAATTCACAAGTAAATCAGCATTGGTATATGTATCTCACGTTTAATTCGATTAAGATACGCATTCTATTTGTCAAAATTGGTCGAGTTATTTTTGAGAGTAATTTTTAAATATAAGGATTTTGTTTTTTATTGTGCATTTGAATAAACTAAATATAAAATCACATATATCAAATATTATTTTCTTTGATTTGAAAATTGCCATAGGAACCCATCACGGGTCCCCGGGTCGGCTAGTCTATACAAATTGCTTTAAAAAAATGATTTTTTTTTCTGTAACCCTATACATAAACAAATTTTTTATTTGATTTTCGTAATCCAAAACGAGATTTACATGTGAACCACCAATAAGGATCAAGAATATCTTAACTTTTATTAAAATCGGTCTAGTAGTCTTTGAGATTAGCCGTTAGTAAAAACCTCATTTCACATTTTTTATTTTACAATATTAATAAATATAGTATATATAAAATTAACCATGAAACATTTAATTTTTTTTTACCTAAGAACCGTTTTCCAGTATTATGTGCCTGTGACAAATATCAACAGCCGATGCCCAGGGATACAAAATATATTGTAAATAACACCCCGAAACTGTATCGATCGATGCACGGAAGCATTTGACGTTAGTATGTTAGTATTATCGTTGTATACCAGTGACATGATGTAAGTTGGGCTGATTTATAATGATTATACAAATTACTCATGAGTACAAGTCCCCTATCCACGAGGCCTTTGACCCATATACAACTCACCCCTCACCCCAAACAAATACAAAAATATTTGCATTCTACATTTGAAATATTAATTAATTTAGGAACTGTAAAGCCATTCACACGGAACAAATAAATAAACTAATTTACAAGCTACTTGTTTGACTAAACTTGAAGTCAATAAATAAGCAACTATATTGTTCATGTTACAATTTTTTCAAGAAAATAGGTATTCATTTATCGGCCATCTGGTCAAATATAACTTATTAGTTCATTTTTTGTCGTAATAAAGCAAGTTGAGAAACTATAACTTGTTTTGCTTAGCGACTTACCAGTTGCCTTATAACTTGACTTAGGTACTTAAATTATAAAGGCAAGTAAATTTTCACTTCACACAAAGAAAGGAATTTGAAGTGAGGATCTTAGCGATTGAATTTGATTAATTACCTACCACATATGGGCCAGTATTTCCCAACCTTTTTATTTTAATCAGTTAATGAATTATAAATAAGCAAAAAAAATGTATATACCAAATCGCATTTACAATATGTAGGAATAATATACGAGCATATACAATAATAATATGGACAATGAATACAATAATTGTCTATCACACACCCATAGGCGGAAATTCAGGGGTGCCTGAGGGGGCTAAGCCCCTCAGAAATTTAAAGTACAGGGCTTAGCCTTCCTGGCCCTCAAAATTATAAAGCGTCTAAATATACAATAATTAATTGTTACAGATATAATAAGTTGATATTTTTTTTTAACAACAATCGATTTATTCTACTGAAATAAATATATTATGATTATTAATTATTATGTTATGTTTTAGGTAGGCTTTTTTGTTTGAATAGATATTAAATTGGTCATAATTAAATTAATTGAATAGCTTAATAATTGTGAGTGGCACTAATACAGTAATACTTATATGGTTATATATGTGTAATGAACATCTGAATACATATATTGCTCAGCCTCCCCAGTAATTTCACCTAATTTCCGCTTATGTATACATTGTTCAGGCGAATTAAATACTTAACAAAATGCTACAGTCACTGCTCGTCTGCTCTATACATTAAAGTGATCAAAACAATTAGTGAACGATTAAATCTAATATTTATTTATTTATTTAACTTTTTTATTTTTTTCGAGGAGGCTACTATTTGCGAAGTGTATGTATATGCATATATTGCATTTCATTCAGTAACAGTCTAGAGATCTAGGCCATCGATAAATCGTCCCATATAATGGATAAAAAATTAACGTTGAATATCTGTATTGTTTATCAACTGCAAAAGACGTTTTGAATAATCGACACAATTGCTGAACAATGACTTATTCACAGAACAAGTATACATCTATCTCTATATGAAATTTTATAATAAAATACTTGCACACTTGGCGTTTCTTTAATATTGAAAAAAATACAATTCGTGGTTAATCTGTTCTAATTTATATTATCATTTTTATGTATTCATGATTCATCACATACAACATACATATTATAAACATATCACACACTATTAAATATAACTAGCTGTTTTTCTATGTATGTGATATTGCATGCCCTAGTTTAATTTTTGTACCTACCTCGAATAGTTAGTACAATACTACAAATGTTAAAAAATTGAGGAAAAACCATTTTTTACCTATTATTATTAAAATTAGACTTAAAAGCTTTCCACTTAAATTCCAGGCGTTGTATCTAACTACTATTTATTGATATGTCTTATAGGTCGTCCTTAAAGCCCTCAATAATGTAAGTACTTAATATACAATACCGAACATACATATAAATATATAATATATTATAACATTGCAGTGTTACGGTCAAATCCCAAAATCTAAACGTATCTCTATTAATGGTTAAAAAAGGCAATTTCCTAAATCCGCAAGTTAATTTTGACAAATTTTTATCTGTGCAAAGTATAATATATTATAGGTACACCGATTACCGTACAATATTTAAATTGAGTCCCGGGCTATTTTTAGTATTTGAAATTTGAATTTGGTCTTGCCGTTAATTTTCTTTTATGTTCGAATTGAGTTCGATATATTTTGTTTATTACTTGTCATGTGACTAGTGATAAATATCAACTCGAAGGTATGTATTCGTTTTTATTTTTATAGATATCTACCTACAAAATTACAATAGTTGTATGGAATACTATTTATGAACACACAATTGCGAGATTAAATCCGTAATGCGTGTATTTTTATAAACTATACGTTTAAGTTTCAATTTCATTATATAAAATACGAAGATCAATGGTAGATTTGTTTTAAAAGCTCATATATTCGCATTTATTTTAAATATATTCACCTCACCACGATCGTGTTAAAATTGTTAAATTCGGTTTAGTGATAGACTAGTGTGTTTGAATAGTGTAAAGAAAAAACATATATGTTATTATATACCTAATTTATTTTCAAAAGATAATAGTCTATCGAGTGACTTGGCTGTTATAATAGAAGGCTGCACAACTGTAATTTTAATCTATCTATGCGTTTCGTGATGATGGTGCAGAGACGTGAGTACTGAAAACCTCTGCGAATCGTTACAAAATAATCTATATTATTAGAGCATTGGGTGTTAGATGAACGTATATATTATTAAGATCACGTGAACACCAAATAATTTAAAATTCCACACGCTGAAGAATATATTTTTAATCATGCTCCGTATTTATATAAGGCTTTATTTATATGCGTGTTAAGATTTATTGAGTTTATAGTTTATAAAACTTAAAAATTACTAATGTATACTATAAATTATATAGTCTTATAGGTATCACCGGTTAAGTTCTTGTCTATTAATGCCATTAATTAATTTAATGGTAAAAGAGTGACCAAGCATCCAAATCAACAGCAGTTTTAATTTATTGAATATTTTGATAAAAATACATTTTCAGTTTGTCTCGTTTTTATTTTTATAGTTTAAATCTGATCAAAAGTTATATACCTACACGCATTACCTATTTATACGTTTCATTATCCATATTGATAAGAATATAGGTCAAGATTACAGTAAGTTTTTTTCGATTACTCTCGAACAGCTAACAGATATTTGGTACTTATAGTTCAGTCAGTTAGTTAGTTGATATATGATTGAAATTAAAAGTCCTACATGGTAATGTCAACGAATAATAACTTATGAGTAATATGTTTTTATTATATTTATGTCAGTGGAATTTTTTTCCCAACTCGACACATCGTGCGGTCTGCGTGTTATGAAGAATGTTTGTGCAATAATTTCGCATATGACGTAGATTTTTAAAATATAAAAACAAAATACACATTACATATTTAGACATATGTATGTAAATATTATGTATGCTTAGAAGGTAAAACATTTTTACATCGGTACATAAAATATTGAATAACGAACAATTATTATTTGATAGGTACCTATTTGACTTACGCCGCAGCAAAACGTACAATGCTATACCTATAAATTTATTTATCGTTATGTTGAAATTATTTTGAAAACCCATGACTCAATATAACAAAGTAAAATGCATATTATATCGTTTGTAATAAAACATGCAATTTTATATTTTTAATCCTCAATGTATTGATCATAGGATACACGCAGTTTACTTTTAAGATAACAGTATAGGTGTCTGTTATACAATAAATAACCTATAATACATATAAACAAGGAGCAATGCGAAATTCTGTCGATGTACAATACTCGTTAGCTTAAAACCGTAATCAAGTATCAACAATATATACTATTATGAAAATAATAGGCGAGACCTATTATCTACCTATAACAATTTGTATATGTTACACGTATGTTTATACGACTGTTGTACGTTATACTTAGCTACCTGGCGATCCGTCGCATGCACACAACTAATTGCAGTTAATATTCACCTAAGTATTTCACCAAAGTTCGAGTCTTTTATACCTTAGCGATTGAAAACACAATCTTAAGTGTAATACATTTCTATCATCTGAATTTTTAACATTATATTGTCTATTATAGTAATAATTTGACATTTTTTTAGAAAAATAATAATACATACAATTTAAATAGAATAAATTGTACGTCAAAAAATGTAATGCATCACATAATAATTAATTAGTCAATATATGGTATGAGACTATTGACTACAAGGATAATAACTAATCAATGTATTGTAATAATTTACTAGATCACAAAAATACGTGATTTTAATAAAAGCAATATAAAAAATAAAATCATACCTATTTTAAATCTTAATAACTATAAAATATACTATAATTAATTATTTTGTGACCAAAAGATTTTTTTTTCTTTTGTAATCTAGTATGTATTTATAATAAAGAAATCATATTATTTCAAATATATGTGATATTATTATATTATTTTTAAAAGTTTTTGGTAGATCTAAACATTTTTAAACAATATAATAACGTGAACATAAAAATCATTTTTTTTTTCAAACTTTGAATAAAATTAATTTAAATAGAAATTTTATTTGTTTAGATTCATAAGTTAGTATATTTATAACATAAAGCATAATATCACATATTATGTATTGAATTTAAATAATATATTGCGATAGCTAAATACGCAATTTACGTGACAATAATGTAAACCCGGTTTTTATTAATAATTCTAATAACGGTTATTGTTCTGTGCGATTGTGCTTTATGTTTAGTATTTTCATAATATAATAATATTTTTAATTAAAAAAAAACAACAAATAATCACCTACCTACCTATTAATCAAATTCAAACTATGATAAACCAAAAATAGATGTCTCGAGGTCCAATCCTTAAAAATTCAGCGATAATTTATTTATAAGTACCATTGTATTAGGTGGTACTATAATAATAATAGTAAGTATTACTAAATTATTCATTCGCGATGAATTCGATAGTTCAACGGATTTTGCATTACTCGAGGCAATTTAAATGATTTATCTGCGGGCAGATTACCTATTATAAAATGTAAATAAACTTGACAGTACCATAATTACAAATTTAATAATTTACACAGAATTAAAAAGTATAATTTTAACATTTTACGATGCTTTGTTCATTTTTGTTTTAATTATCGATTAACTTTTTTTGTAACTAATCAAAATTTATAAAACTTATACAAAACCATTCATTGGTGACGTATAATATAGTAAAATTATAAAGTAGGTACTTAGTAATTATAGTAAACATAAATATTAACTACAACTATATAATACCTTAGCGCATATATTTTAAAGTTAGGTTTATCTATGCCTACGATAGAATCGTTTTGCACGTTAAACCACTTATATTGTACCTACGTGGCAATGTGTATTTATACTATATAGTATCAACCTATATAATATTTTGGTAGTTTAGTTGGTTGTACACATGTACACTTATATAGTAGCCAGACAGCCAGTATAGGTATAGTACAAGGGTGGCAAAACTTTTTTTTAGCAGAGATCTACTAAAAATATTTTTTTCTTTTGAGGATCGACTTCCATAATTCTTTTTTTTTTATTGTGTACTGTAATGTGCCTAATTTCTATTGCTTCAGTCGTTGGTTTAAAATATATGTATAGTAAATAATAGTTTTAAAATGATCATTTATTGGTTTAAGTGTACAGAATTATATTGAGTACATTTTACCTATAATTATTAACAAACATACTTGTATATATAATACAATTAAAATGTATATTTTCCAATTAATTTCTAAAATCTAAATAAAAATAAAATTATTTACATATTATTTTGTTGATGTGGAAGAGTGATACAATATCACTGTGGCTTCGCGAGATATTTATTTTACTTCACGAGTCTCGTTAAGACTCTGTCCAATCATACACCAACCCAGAAAATTAAAGGGTAGCTAAGTAGCTTATAGAAATGATTTTCCTTATTTCAAATGCACATTATTTTATGAATATTTAAATCGTTCATTACCATTATTCCACCCTACACTACTACTATAGTACTCCATGCCAATTACCAGTAATCATCGGAATCGTCCACCTACTAACTTGAATCCTGGGAGTTGGGACTCAAAAAACTGACTTCGCTCCGCCACTGGTTGCATATCTTTGACAAGTTGATCATAATCTGAAAAATATTCGCTGTGTGCTAGACGAAAATACTGCTCTAAATGGTCATCGGAAAGCGTAACTTGGTATTCATATATACTAATTTTCATGCGAAAAACATATTTTACCCTAATATATTGACCACGACCACAAATAGATTATTGGCGATTATTATCGAGTTTTCCCGAAAGTATTTTTAGATTAACCTTAAAAATAACCACTTCGCACCGTCCAAGTGCTAACCTAACCTAACCTATTCCTGCTATACATACATCGATTGTATAGCTATACCCTATGGTGAGTTTAGCAACTGAACTTTTGAAGGCTACTTAAAATACTATTTAAAATAACCTAGTAATAAAACATTTTAAATTAAACTACCTAACCTAACTTATTAAACGTAACTTTTTACAGATTTTTATTAAATCAACAAACAAAGTAATATAATCAAAATTTTGTATATAAAATATTTTTTTATTTTTATACCTATATTTATTGCGATATATCACCTATGCATAATTAATAATTTACATAGCTATAAATAGGACTACAAGAACCCATTACCTAAACTTGAGAAGCCCGGTATCTAACTTAACTTACTTAACCCGCGGCAAGCGTATATCATATATTATGCGTTCAAAGCGCGTGCGACCCTCGTTATACTACACGTCGGAATCATACTTGTTTATACACACGATGGTAATAATAATAAGGTATAAAAGAAAAAAATGTATAATTTTCGGCAATCGGTATATATATTACCGATACGGTACGCCGAATTCAAATTGAAATCGCATGTAAATTATTATAATTTTATACGTAGGTACACACACGCGCGACGCCCACGCGTTTTGAATAGGTGTGCACGTCACATTCGCAGCTCAAATAAAACATAATATGTGTAATGGATATTATTTGCGTGTACGCGAAGAGGCGCGTCGCGCGCGTCCAACAGCGGGCCAATTATAATATACGTCTGTGATAATATACACACGCCCGACCGTAAGGTAGGTTTAATGTCATAATGTTAAATTTTGTTATTATATTATTATATATACGCACATCTAAGCAAATGAAGAATGCATAATTTTATTTTGTGCGTGCGAATTTAAATGAAAAACCGTCCAAGACGAGTTGATCATAATGTACCGGCATCGCACGCGGTCCTAATTATTATAATACAGTACCTATATGTATAGTGTATACGTTCCGTGTGGTGCGCACACGATGGGTACGGCGCTGGGCTAAAATACAACTACAATGTAATAATAATAATAATAAAAAAAAAAACGAATACCTACGTCAAGTTGAAAACCAAAAATACCGACTGCGTTTTAAACTAATAGCCGGATAATAGGATACATATGGCGTATTATTATATATATACGTACTCATATTCTTAATTTGCGTACTTGACACACGCTTATTATTACTAATAATATGTAATATATCTACTGCAGGACGATTTTTTCAACAGGAAACCCTCATTATTTCGAAAAGTATTTGAACGTTTAATTATAAAATATTCTTTTACGCTATTTGAATTTGTCACAAAACAATAAATCTGAAAAAAATATATATTTAAGTGTTTTTGAATGACGACAGATTTTTAATTATAATATTCCTATACAAAATATTATTATTTATTTTCATAGTTTGTAAGTAAACAAATTTAATTTCGGACGTGCAGTTAATTATTTATAAGTAAGTATTTCAATTTTCAAGTATTATAGATGAGTAAGGTGGAGTTGTGCCTATAGGTAAGTACTTTCTAATATGTTGATCCACTATATACCTAGGTACTCCGTGGATACAAACTTCAAATACTTATAACCAGTGGATGGCACAACTGAGAAATAACTAAGAGGCGAGAGGGAACAAAATAGTTTATTCGCTAAAATCGAAACCATAAATTAATTGTTTATTTCTACACAAATTTTATAATTAATTATATTGCTTATAAACAAATTGTAGGTAGATAAGTACAATAAATTACCTATATATCTAATAAATAACTGATATATTAAATTTATTAAATACATAAAAGATGCTTTTAAAAGTATAACTTGTTTAAAAAGTTATGTGATGATAATTCAATAATTGTGTACCTAAACCAAATTATAATACATAAAATAATATTATTATTATTGGAATACTGGATATTTATTATTTTTGCAACCCAGATAACGTTAACAAAATATTTATCTTGTACAAACCTATTTTAAATGATATATTGCATTCTTTCTTTATTTTTGAAAATTAAAGATTTCTACATTTGATATACCTATCTCGGGGAGGGGCAAAATGATACCTCGACCCTCAAAATTACACTATTGCTTACAACTAATAATATAAATATTATTAATATTATTGTTCACCAAAATTCTCAGAAAAATATTTTATTTTATTGTAACTAATTAACTATATACATAAGTAAATTAACTAAGTATACATTTCTTCCAAGTAAATTTTTTTTGTATTTTTTATTTTTTTGTAATAAAACTAAAATCATGTAGATAAATCATAAATATAATATTTTTAGATAATGATAGCTGTTAAAAGTAAGCACTGATAATCAATTATAATAATGCCTTATAAATAATATACAGGCGTACCTACTGAAATCTACAGTAGACAAAAAATGCAATCCTTATAGACCGCCAAATCAAGACAAAAATGTAATTTAAAATGATATATATTATATATTTATATACCACATCAAATTAAAATATACAGCCATAGAATGAGCAAACAAATTCGAATATATTTTTGTTCACAAATAAGGTTGCCGTTGGTTGCACTGGCTGCAGAAATACAATTTAAAAATAATTACTATATAGACTAGCCGATGCTATGTGTTGAAATGGATTTTTTTTAAAGAAAAAAAAATAATATGTAATTTTATTGTTTGTTAAGTATTTAAGTCGGTATTCAAATGTATACAATAAAAGGCAATGTCCGTAGTCCGTAAATATGTAGCTTATACAATATACGAGTAGGTACACTCTAATACTACTCAACCGATTTTCACTAAAGGTTAATAGATATAGACGATATAGTTTAACTGAAAAGTTTAGAGAGAAGTTTGAATCATGTAGTTACGTCCCAAAAATAAACCAACTTCTATAATATATCATATATTGGTTGAATTAATTCACTAAGTGAGGTAAACTGAAGATATAGTTACATTAAAACCGAGATAAACCGATGTAGCAACGTGTTTTGTTAGTTCGTTTTTCCCAAGAAAATTAGAATTGTTTTTCACAAGACGCCAGACGGGGCACTTTCCTCCCCCCTAGAATTTTAAATTAGTTTTCCCAAGTATTATCTGTTACGCACAGTGGCGGCTTGAGTCTTCAAAACTCGTGGAGTAAGATTGAAAACAACCTACCCACCCACAAAACTAAATTTACAAGGACCGATGTAATATTTTTAGGTTCTTCTTTAGTTAAATTTTTTAACTTTTACAATTCATGATATAGATACACTTATTTTTTACTTGAATGATCAATCTTCTGTTATGAATTATGATTAATCCTGTTCAACTTAAAACATTTATTTCTCATTTTCGGGGCAGGAGCAGTCGCTCCTAGTATTTTTATAACAAGCCGCCCGTGGACTTACGCACCAATGTCCAATTTATAGTAGACAAAGAATACTTTAATTTTTGATAAATATTATAACTCTTTAATAATAAATATTTTATATTATCGTGATTTCAGTACTCTGTATACTAATACCTACTCGTAATTATAATGATTACGAAATAATAATGTACCTACTACAAATAAAAAGTATAATAAATCTTCATTTATTTTTAAATTAATTTTTCCCTCCCCCCTATAGAAAAACATCAGGGGACAACCATGGTTTTTATATATTGTATACAAAGACTTATTATTAAATTCAAATTTAACTTATACATTGTAGCGACTTACTCATTGAATGACGCAGTTAGAGCCATAGAGGGAGTCAGTGATAACTTGCATCCCCCCCCATAAAAAAATAAAATAAAAAGTTGTTGACTATAAAATGATTTTTTTTCTCTATACATTAAAATGTTTTTGATGAAACAAACAAATTACTTTTTAATATATACTTAAATTAACTTACAACTTAAATATCTAGGTATATAACGTATTTTTTGCGAGTTGACTCTAAAATAGCAATGATCTTCACTCACTCTTTCTATGTTTTTTTATTGAAAAATATTTCATCACCAATTTAGTAGTATTATGTACATATTTAAAAAAAAACTTTATCTTAATACATAATATACATATTACAATATACAACAATAATTATAATATTGTCCAGGAGGTTATAGATTGTTGTCAAACCAAGGTCTTTGGTACTCAGATTTATATAATCTATAATATGATAGAAATAGAACACAATAGAATGTTCGCGAAGATCATTCTCGAAAAATTAAAACGATGGTGCATAAACATCCTATAAAAAATCGTAAAAATAAAAATACTACTCAATGAGGGAAAATCAAAGCCATTTTCTAAAATTATGTGTAATATATAGTGAATGGACTATAAATGCCATCAAAAACTATTGTTTTCATCCGTTTGTCACGTGTTTAATTTCTGTAACTGCTAAAATCTTACGCACAACTATCAACCAGTTATAGTAGTATATCATAATTCATAGGTAGTAACAATGAAAAAAAAAACACAATATAAATATTATACTTCACAATTACAATTATTTCCAAAAAAACAGTATTTAAGAAAAAATACATAGTATTATTGATATAGACAATCATGAAATATTAGTTCAAATAACGTCAGGAATAATATGATGTCATATTGTCATATTTTGTAAACAATTAATAGTCTAATAAGTAATAATTATTATATAAGGCTAACCGTTCAACAGTTGCGGTATTTATAATAGTAATAATATTTCTAATACTATAAGTATTCTAAGTCTATAACACGAGTTTTATACTTTTATGTTAAGAACAATTTAATAAAAATGATAGTAATATTATGACGTCGTCGTGATACATGAATAACACTTACAAATTATTAAATTCTGTGTGTACAATTTACGGCAATCTCAAACCAAACAATTATAAGCATGATAATTTATAATCGCACGTAATAGCAGATACATTATGTTCTGCAGCAAATTCGAATAATATCCTGACGGTGCCATGTGCACATAGACAGTATATACTATACATAATATATACTCACCCAAGAAAACACGATTTTGCTATACCTTACTAATCTTTTTTGTTTTTAAAACATTGCGAACGTTATTGTATTATTTTTTGTAAACATAAATCTCGAACAAACAATAGCTGTAGAAACGAGCAGACGTCGCGAATAAATTGTACACGTATAAAATAAATGTTATGTACATACAATATATACGACGAAATAATAATAATAATAATAATAATATAATAAACAATAGTTAGTTTTTGACAGCGGGGGGAGCATTATTATAACCACGCGTAAATGAGTGGGTGGTACCCACTATATTCTTTTTATGTTTTAAAAAAGTACAAAACTGGTCCCATATTTTGTTTTTTTCGACATAATGCACCGCGTATGAATGTGCGGTACGCGTGCGGTAATAATTTATATATTTAAAAAAAGTGACCACAATAAGCATTTGTCAATTAAAAGACCACTGCAAGTGCTTAAACATAAAACTATAAATAAATAAAATAGAATAATACAAATCAAAAGCTTATAAAATCCTTAAAAACTAATAAGTAGGATAA
This sequence comes from Rhopalosiphum padi, assembly GCF_020882245.1. NCBI lineage: Eukaryota > Metazoa > Arthropoda > Insecta > Hemiptera > Aphididae > Rhopalosiphum > Rhopalosiphum padi. Next base: position 73,471,318 of record NC_083598.1, read on the forward strand.
ACTAAAACAGGAATTAAATAAAATTAAATACTTATTAAAACAATTAAGTTGAACAATAAAATTATCTAAACAACGACGGAGAATTGAATAACTCAATTCAGCACCATAGACTGTCCACCAGTCCGATAAAAGTTGTCTTGAAAGTGCAGAATTCTCAGCGTTTCAAATGCCATATAGTTCTGTGGAAAAACACCAAATTTGTTGATAAAAATGTTCGTTAAAATATAAAAGCATTAAAATAAAAAATAGTGAAAAATAAGTTTTTTTTTCTAAAAACGTTATGATGTTATGAGTATTTTTTTCTTTAAAAATTAAGGCAATCCAATAGTTGGTTTGACTAATGCGTTATACACAGAATTACTATACCATTAAGACGCGTCATACCGTTACCGATAATATAGAAATATTAATAAGATTATTATTTAACTATTTTTTATACTGATATCGTCTTTTTTTTTCTAATCGTCAATCAAACTATTTAAATCGACGTCAGCATAATAAAGATAAACACTTGTTTAAGGCAAAACAGTGATTTTGTGCGGTCTAGTATTTAAACTGCTTAACGCGGACACTGTACGGTCGCCGGTCGGATAAAAATGTTCCTTTCAGAACGCGGTTACTTTGTATTATATTATATACATAAAGTATTACTGTAAATATAAGTTATATACCTAAGTAGTAAGTATATACCTATAATGCCAATTAATAAAATGTAAAAATTAAATAAAAAGTCAATATTACAAACGTTAAAAAATATAGTATATAACAAGTCGAAAAAATTATTTTTTTAAATTTATTATTACTATATTATCAAAAATCATATTAAAAAGTAAATTAAAAATGTGTACAATACTACATTATAAATATAAATAAATAATAATATTGGAAAAAATCATTAAAAACTATACGTAATATAGCCAATATAGGGGAATTTAAAAATTCAAAATTTGTTATTTCCTTTTTTTATACTATAGTTATATTCAATGGTTTATTATTGTCATAAGCATTGGATTTTTGTCTCTTATGAATTCTTAAGGGGAGTTGCGATTCGAACAGATGTTATAACGACTTGTTTATATTTTATGTATATAATAGTACAGCGGTTTCCAACCTTTTTAGTTGTGCGGACCACCAATTTTTAAAAAAAATCTTCGAGGCCCACCTATATACGTAAGCAGTAAGCACATATATATTATATATATATATATATAATATATATATATATATAATATATATATACGGCAGTTATTAAAAGTAAAAGAATTAAAAAATAAATTATTTTATTAAGAAAAACACTTTACTCAACTTAATCAGAAGTTAAAAATTTTAATATGATTTTTGACATTGCTTATCCTCCACGAGAGTCAAGATCTGGATTAAAACTGGATAGTACTAAAAATCATTCTCAACATTCAGTTTATTCCTATATTTATTGAAAAGAAAAAATTAAAGTAGAAAAAGCACGTCTAAACAGATAAGTTGTCAAAAAGACCATCAAGTTTCTCAGTGCAATTTTAACGGTTGCTGGATAGTCTTTCCGAACATTCAACCAGAATGACACTTATGGTGTAGACTGTAGACTCTACAATTATTATTATTTTTATTTTTATTTTACATGTTTTTTAAAATTAAATACCTTTAACACTATATTATTTTATGATTATAATTTATTTACAATGATCCTAAAAAAAGGTAAAAAAAAAAGTAGGGGTTCCACAGATAAAAAAAGTTTAAGAAACGTTGGTTGTGAGTGTAATGTAGATAATAATAATAATATCTCCAAACCCCCTGTAGTGCCTGATTATTAGGTATATAATAAAAATAGGTTAGGTTATTTAGTTAGAGTATATTTAATATTATATATGGTTCACGGCCCAGTACTAGCGAGGCTGCTCGCGGCCCACAATATTAAATAGTACAAAGTGTCCGTGTCTTAAGCTTTTAATGTTCGAACCGTACAAAGTGACCTAGAACTTTTTTTAAGAGACATTAGCCATTCAAGGAATGTCAAAAAATTATGAAATTACGTATAATAATTTAATTTTCTGGAATGAATGTTGTGGTATTTTTATCTCATGATTTGTAAAGAATTAAATACTTTCAAACCTTTTACGTCTTACTGAAAGTTTTAATTTCATATACCAAGATTCGCTGTATTAACCTAACTAACTATAGCATAACAGGGTTTTTAGTGTTTACGCTGTACTGTACTACAATCATATAAACGAGGCCAATATTTTAACTTAGAGGTTAATGCGCCCAAGCACACCAGAGTCCAGAATCAACGTTTATAATCTTTTATACAACTAATTTTAGCTATCATATCGATTCTTGGGAAAAAAATTATACACATACCATACATCATAAAATGAATTAATTATAAGTACAATTTTTTCAATTTATTAATAATTTAAAAAATTATAACTATGACTTTTTCCAAAAAAAAATTATAAGTTCATAACAATGTCCTCATTATTTTATTTTATAGAATTAGAATAGATTACACGGAAACACTTTTATTGTACCTATTTTAAATGCTTTTAATTATTGTCAGGTCTTTAGGATGACCGTTGTTTGATAAATAGAGGACAGTATAAATTTCTTTTCGATTATAAAAATAAAAGTGAACAATATCCGGCCCAGATAGAATCCAAACGTAATTGTAACATTATTTGATGCAAAAAAACCCAAAAAATTTATGTGGCAGCGGTGGGATTCGAACCCACGCCTCCGAAGAGACTGGTGCCTTAAACCAGCGCCTTAGACCGCTCGGCCACGCTACCTCCGATGCAAAGTTTTGTTATAGAGGGTTATTTAGAATCTTAAATTAATTGAGGTCTATATAAAATTTATTAAGAAAATAATACTTTACATAACACATAATATTAATAACAAACTGTAAATATAAATAATAAATCTGTTTAGCGTTTAAAAAAAAATTGATATGTTCTAAATGCTTTATAATTAAAAATTGTTTATAATTAAATTATTTAATTTATCAATAGTGATCAAATTTGTGAACCAAGTATTCTTGAAAATTTAAATAGGTACTTACAACTCGTTGTTGATATTTTCTAATTTTTTTGAATCATTTGATTTATTTTGGAACAAGGTGACGTGTAAGATTTGACAATGTTTATTCTAAATATAAAGAATATAAATATAATATAATTGATATTAAATAATTAGTGATTAGTTATAATAAGTATTTTTCGTCTGATATCTGGTTTTAAATGTGTACTCATAGGCGTGGGCACTTTCAAATCAGTTACAGCGAATATTTTTTTCATGCAAATATCACACAGGACCATTTAAGTATAGTTTATAATCTTTATGTATAAATGTATGATAAATATTACTTTTCATGATAAAACTATGATACTATATTGATCTTATTAATCTTGGGTATATCACTGATTTAATACCATAGCTATGTGATTTACTTAGGTTTAAATTAAATCATAAGCAGTGTAGGCATCTGCATAACTAGGAGGTATTTTTATTTAGCGCCCCTAAAAGGTTTTACTTTTTAGCCTCAATTAGCCTACAAATTATTTTTAACTTTGGTTTTCTAGGACTCTAGCCCCTGTTACTATTAAATCCTAGTTACGCCCATTAGTGTAGGCTAGACTATAAAACCATGATTATTGATGGACCACAGGTTTAAGAAGATCATTATATTCACAATGTTTTTATAAATACATATTAAAAATAAAATTAATTATTAAATGTAATTTATATTTTAACTTTTATTGGTTTACTTACTGTTACTTTAAATTTCCAATGAGTTAAGAATATTATTTTATTATTTAACTATCTATAAGTTGAATAATGAATAATGATTGGTTTTTGTATATTTATTGAAATTTGTAAAAAGTTTATACAATTAATTAATAAATATAAATTAAATAATAAAAAATAATAAGATATGTTTACAGCCTCTAGATACTACAGGTCTTAATCTGGACTTGTTACCAAATGATTCTTTTTATCAAATAACGCTCATCATTTCAAAATCTATAAATGTTTTTGGAAAAAAATTATATTTTTTTAATATTTTTTATTATTTTAATTTTTTAAGCTTTTACTTTTTTAAATGACAACATTTATAATTTCATACTTTGATGCAGAATATTTTTGGAGTATTTTGATAGATAAAAATTAAAATTTGGACAAATATTGAGTTAGAAGTATTTTAAATTTATGTAATTGCGAAATGGTGATATACAAGAATACCCTGCAAAACGTTGGTCTACTACTCCACTCACTTAAATATTAAATGCTTATCTCATAAACTATCAAATTGATATATTTATATATCAAAATACTCCAAACACTATTTTGCTTCAGAATATTAAATTAGAAATATATATTGTTATTAAAAAAAAACATTAATATATTTTGAAATAATTGAGTGTTATTTGATAAAAGAATTAACCTGTATACTGTAAATGTGCATATACACTTATTTATTAATTCATTGATCCAATGCAATATCCAATTTATATGTCTATTTTTAAATCTATTTCTAACTTCAATACTCTATTGTAATTTTTATACAACATACTATAAAAATTATTTAATTTGTAGAAAATAGATTTTTAAATAATAGGTAATAAATAAAATATTGGTATGTTTAATATTTAAAAGTAGCTACACTTTTCTAATTAAAATTGTTAATCCCACAATCTATAATATAGGCTATTTTGATTAGCAGCTCTTTAGGCCGATTAACTATATTAAGCACAACCCATACAGCACCTGTGCGCACGCCTATGAATTGCACTACAACTAAATTTAACTAATATCATAATATTATAAATAAATGTATAAAATTTACCAATATAAAATAAGCATCGACCATAACCAAAACCTCCTTATTAATATTTATGATTTCTAAAAATGCTTTTGTAACTTCAGGTGAAATTGAATCAAGTTCATTATAACCAGTCAAACAACAATGGATTGCTTGACATGGTAAATTACAAAATTCACATTTCAAAAATCGTAATTCAGTCTTCGGAATATTATCAATAGTTCCATAGTCCACATGAATAACCTAATAAATATAGCTCATAAAGTCATAACATAAATATTTTGAGTATATATTAATATTTTTTTTTAGTTACTTCAACAGTGGTTGGATTAACTTCTCTTAAAACTCTAACTCTATACCATTGTTTAATATTTGAAAATGAAGTATAGGAAGATGCATAAAATGAACCTGGTAAAATTTGTTCCATTTTGACAAAATAGTTTTTATTTTCAGTTTCATAAAATTGTCTGGAAAAAATTAGAAGATAAACAAAATAAAATGATTACTATTGTTTTTAATATTTACTGCATTTGCATCATTAGACGATCAAGTTCCACAATCTTATAACATAATTGTAAATAAAATAAACTTGGATTATATGTTTCAACCAACAGCATTTTTTTTAATCTGTCTTGATTAAAAGACAATAATGGTTGTTCTATGTTTGTAGAAATGTTAACTTCATTATTTAAACAAATGTTTGATAATAAACAATCCTGAAAATATTAAATAATTTAGTGAAAAGAAAATGTATTCAGAATATCCACAATATTCTTCTGTCTTACACAAACATAATAAGATAAAATTGATTAATGTACTCAAAAAACCATACCATTAAAATAGTAAAGTTTTATTTTACTAAAATAACAGATCTGAGAACAATAGATACATTTATAGATGAAGTATATAAGTCATTAATGAAATCCAGTTAATTTTTTTTACGAAACTATTAAAATTATTAATTTTGTAAATAATTACAATTTATTAAATTAAAAAAAAAACCATGCTGGAATACATTACTAAGTGACTTTAAAACAGAAATTTTATTATAGATAAATCTACATTATATTACAATAAAATTTTACATGTGTAAGACAAAAATAACATGTGTCCTCTGTTTAATGTATTCTAAATTTTAATATTATTCAATCAGACTTGTGTATTTACATTCTTATTTTTAAAATCCATATTTTCATACAATTTAAATTCATTTTTTGGGTACAGTACATTATTACGTATTTCAATCATTTGATCCAATACCTTTAACAATTGTTTAATTGATGTAAAACCAAAAAAAAATGGATCAAAAATGGTACAGTACAATTTCTGAAAATTCAACATACATATATATTAACAAGTTACAAACTGATATAATATTGAAGTTATAACATAAACTTACAGTATAAATTAATTTAAAATTCTCAGTATTCACACCATAACAGTATACTTTGAATATTCTTGCAATGTTTAACCTTACTATTTCAGGAATACATTGGTCTTTTTCCAATGTTAGGTTATCTATGTTTGAAGAGTAAAATAAATTAAAATGTTAAATATTATAAATCAAATAAATAAGTATCAAAACTATTATACATTATTTATTAATTTTTAGTTTTTTTCTTGTATTTAGAAATAAAAAACTATAAAACTATTTGTATAAAGCAGTGGCATATTTATGGGAGGGGGCGGACCCCTCTCGAAATGAAAAACACAACTATTTAAAATAGTGTCTTCTCCCTCCTTTCCCCCCATAAAATAGAAATATATATAATCGGGTCCCCTATGAAATGAAAACCTATACAAGGTGATTTTTTAAGCATGCTCACCCCATTATTTTGCTTAAATTATGCATATATTCAAATTTTGATTTTTACATAGTTTCAAATTGTTAAAAAACAACGTTTTTATTAAAAAATTATATTTTTAAATATTTTTTATCCTAATATTTTTTTTTAAGTTTTTTACTTATTTGAATAACAACATAAAATAACATTTTATATTCCAAAGCAGAATATTTTTCTGAGTATTTTGATACATAAAAATCGAATTTAGGGCGAGTAGTTTGTGAGTTATACGTATTTAAAGTTTAGACAAGTGGAGTAGTAGACAAACATTTTGCGGGATAACCCCGTACCACTCCACTCCGCGCATCTAAAATTTAAATTCTTATAACTCATAAACTACTCGCCCTAAATTCGATTTTTATGTATCAAAATACTCAGAAAAATATTCTGCTTTGGAATATGAAATTAAAACTTAATGTTGTCATTCAAAAAAGTAAAAAACTTAAAAAAAAATATAAGAATAAAAAATATAATTTTTAATAAAAACATTGCTTTTTAAGAACTTGAAAATTCAGTTTTATAATACATTATGCAAAATAAGATTAAGTTAATCTAATTAACAAACCAACTAATAAACAAATAACTTTTAAGTAATTTAAATTAATTAATATTTAAACAACCATTTAAGTTTATTATTAAAACAGTAGTATAGCATGTAATCACTAATATGAAAACTAATAGCTTTATATACTTTTAATTTATAAAATAAAATATAACTATTGATGATTGATTGAATATTCTATTATACCAAACTATTATAGTATGAAATCTACAATAAAAATAGTTTTCTATTTGAAAAATTAAAAAAAATTCAGAGCTTATGAATGCATGGTCATTACAATCTATCGTCATCTTTGCTTTCACCCAAGGTAAAGGATAAAAAATAAAAAATATTCAGAAGTCCAAATCAGTATTCAATTCTTGCTACACAAAGACTCAAATGAAATACAATTTCTCCAAAACCACCACTAATTTATATCAATGAAATGAGTAATTTTTCCAGTTTTACCACAAACTTGATGTCAATTATTAACTCTACAGAATTTATGTGTAAAACCATACTTTTATACCTGATCATTCATACTCATTTTTCTAAGCATTACAGACTTTTTATTAAAGATCTAATTTAGAACAGCTACTGATTTCATTTTTACCAGCAATATGTTCATAAACATTTATTATGGGTGGTGATTCATAATCTCTATCCTTCTATCTCAAGATATTATTTTCACTTTCTCAGAATTGGGACATCAGGTCACCCACGTTCACCTTTGCCTCTCTTTTTTTCGACCTAAAAAAAGCCATCAATAACTTGGATTTATACAAAATTGAATTTCTTCTATACACCAAAATAGTTGTCAAAAAAATCTTATCCACTCAAAAGCCTACCTCAATGCCAGTATATTAGGTACACTCAGAGTTACTCTAATTTAGTTTTTAACTTGGCAGGTATTCACCTTGATTTTCAATAAACAGGATAAACAGAAAAACATATACCCCACGTAATTGAAGATCATGAATAAGTAATTAATAATTTAGTATTTTTGGGTACGACCAGCTCTTGATTGGTTTTCCAAATTCCCATCCACCGACCACTATACCAAGAGACATGGTGGAGGAAATGTTTTATCTGTTCAGCTAGTCATGGCCTATCATTCGTAGATTAAAATATTCTCAAAATCAAAATTCTAAGTTAAAATAATTATAAAGATACCTTATCTCATACTGAAACTAATTTAAAACTTAAAATAGATATTTAATAATTTATAAAAATAAATAAAATAATTACTTACCATTATTATTTTTCTTTGGAGTAGAATGCAAAAATGAATTTAAATTGTTAAGAGAATTTTCACCACTCATCTGAAAATATTTAAATTAATAATTTTGGTAGAATTATTGATCATGATTACTTCAAAATAAATAATAAAATAGTAATCATAATAATACTATGTTGAAACATTATGGCAAATAAAGATTACAGATTATTAATTGAAGAAAAAAATTTTAAATTAGGGAATAAACTAACTTCTAATTTTATAAGTTTTAATTAGTAATCCTATCTAACTATTTGCCTTCAATTATGAGAAATTAAAAACAATATAAGATTAAATCAAAATTTGTAAAATATTACACAAAGGAAATGAAATAATACCTCTTCATTTGTCTCTAATCATACAATTCGTTCAAACCTTAAATTAAAAACTATTCAAAAAGAAGCAAAATTATTTTGCATCTCAGTTTAATCTTTTTTTAGATTCTGAACAGAGTGATGAATATATTGATTTTACAATGATGTGTGTTTTTATTAATTTTTGTGTCTGTCATCACGTTTTGAAGTAGAAATAATGCTTTGATTTTTACTTCACTCTCTTTGAAAAGGAAAATGAATCTAGTTGGTACATTGGGGACTCAAAAGTAAAAAATTTCCAGTAGTTTTCTAAAGCGTCAGGAAAAAGCATTAAAAAATAACAGAAAATGAAAATTTTTACACATAACCAGTTTTTGACAAAATCGATTTTTTTATTTTTCTGGAACTCAAAAACAAATCATTGTAAATACTTGAAATTTTCACCAGATGCTTATATTCACGTTATTTATTTACGATTAAATTTCCAAAATATTTTGACTATTTTTAAACTATTTGTAGACAATTGAAATTTTCGATTTTTCTAATTTTTTTTTCTTGAAATGCTGATAAAAAAATTTGGCTTTCCAAAAAATCTTTAAAATTTGATACAAGGTTTATTATAACTTATAAGTTGTACTTATTGTAGTAAAAAAAGATAGTTCAAATGTTTATAAAATATATCAAAATCGTGAACATTTGCAAGGAATTTTGAAGTTGAAAATTCGTAAAAAAATTTTTGATTTATACCTAAGGTTAAAAAACCTAATACAAAGTTAGCCATAAGTTTTGCTTCAAGTAACTGTAAAAAAAAATTGTAGCGCCAATATAGAAAAAATTTTATGAGTGTATGAAATTTAATTTTTTAAGAAATCGCGTAAGAAAACGATATATTACAATTTAAATATAGGTAATAATGCTCATATAATATATTTTACTAATTATCCTAGATTAACAAATCAACTCCTAACGGAATTGTTTTTGTTATATAATGATACTTGTCATTGCATTCAAATTTAACACATCTATTATGGTGACCAACTCCTATCTCTACTATACCCACTTGCCTACCCTATTTTTAAAAATAAATCCAAAACTGACTTTCTTATTATTATTGTTTGAATCAATAATTGCTAAATATTTTTAATATAAAGAAGGCTATAATTTAGTTAATGGCATTAAAAATATATGTTATGTTTTTTTTTTAAATATAATTTTTGTTTGGCATAAACTGTTGAAATATGTTTTATAATATTTTAAACTTACAGTAATAGGACAAGATTCGGGTTTCTTTCCATTTACAAATTCTGTATCTACATATTTTATTTTTCTATTTTCTGATAGTTTTTTCACATATTCAATATTTTTTCTTAAATTAATTTTAGCAATATCAGAGTTTTTATCTGTATTATAAAAACCGTCTCCAAGTTCTCTAACCATACTTTGATTTTTACACATATCTATATAATCAGTCGAAGATTCAATTGATCTATTTATTTTACTAATCATTCCAAAATTATTATCATTTAGATTTTTATTTTGAGTTATATCTTCTTGAAATCCATTAACCATTAGCCGTGTATACAAATCAGACACTATATTTTGTTCATTACATTCATATTTTTTTGAATTTATCACTTTTTTATCTTCACTATTAATATGATTTACAGCTGATATACTAGGTAGTGAATTATTATATGATGATTTATTAACATCAGATAGTCTTAAAGGCTTAATTTGTACATCTGTAAATTAAAATCAATTAATATAATATGTAGTTATATCACATGCATTTAACATTAAAATGACAAATACAAATATTATTTACATATTAAAATATACAAACTATAAGATAAGAAGTACAGTGTGTGGCAAAATACATTCCCTAGTTCACCTATCCACCTCCATTTCGGATAGCATATCTTATTTTTTTTTTTTACCTCAATGTAATTGATTTTTAATCCAAAACTGCTTGACAATGATAAATTTTAAACTAGTATAGAATGGCTTAGGACAGCAGCTACAAACTCTTATATAAAAACATTGGTTTCCTCGGAAAAATTGCATTGCTGGTTAGTCTGTGTCAAGATTATGACTAAAACCTGTTGTAACATTCACTTTCCATCCCCATGAAATTGTCAATCACTAATCACCACCATTCTACAACCTCTACAATGACATACTAAAACTAGGGAGAGTTTTGCTACACCTTATATTTATAAATAATTCTACTTTATAATTGTATCTTTATTCTATGTTAAGCTATACAAAACAATTATAATTGATGATCTAGGTAAAACGTAAAATCCTATAAAAATATTATTATGACTTCACATTTCCACAAATATTATAATTAAAATCATAAGTTATTAGATAATAATTGTTAAGAAATATTTTTTAAAAAATAATTAAATAATTGACGTTACATTTTCCATTAGAACAAAATATTTATAAGACTTCCTAAAACTATTATTTTTATTTTTAAAAGTAATTTTAAAACATTAAAAAAAGTATTTAATACTGATAATTAAGGCTTGGATAAAAATGCTAATTCCAACCTTTTCTTAGAATTTAAAACATTTTTTTCAAGTACATTTGTTTCATACATCAAAAAAATTAAAATTAAAATTTCTAATTAATATTTTTTTAACTTTTAGAGCACTTATTGGTATTTACAGAAAATTTGTATGATTTAGAGTAATTTTTTATTTATTTTAAAAGAAAGTTTTAAATTTGATAAAAACTACTAGAATTCCTTAAAAAAAGTTCAATAATTATTTTGCTTATATTCCTAGTTTTATTATGCATGTTTTTACCTATGTTCCAGTCAGATTTGGTAGCAGCTGTTGTATAACAATAATGATAAGCAACATTTTCAATAATGTTTACCTTTTTACTCATTCAAAATTATCTACATTTTACAATTATATTCCTTTTTATTTGTAATTTAATTATTTTTTAATTTCCAAGAACATAATACTAATGTGTTATTATTGATTATATCGCTTATAGTGTGGTAATGGTAAATGATTTTTAAAAGCATTTTATTAAACTATGCTATATTATAGTCATATTAAAATCATACTCTTGTAAAAGTATTTACTAGTTTTTTAAGGGCATTCACATTTGCATCCTACTTAAAATCAATTATGTAATAGATATGATATAGTACTATTTAAGGTTAATAGGTACCTGTATTGTGATGTAAACTGGCTATAGAAGTTTTAGATTGTAATGTATTTTTTAAAGAAACACTTGTATCATTTATATTTAAAAAATCTTTAACTTGGTCCTTTAAATCTTGCATACAGTTTATTTTCAAAACTGAATAGTCAGGATGTTGTTTTACGATTTCTTTTAACTTATATATAGATATCAGCTGAAAAAAAAAATATGTTAGCACAAAACTTGAAAAACTGAACTAAAAATAATTTCTTCTATAGATATCAAATAGCATAACCTACCTATTAACGGTCTACAAAATGTAAAGTGTTATAATTTATACTAAGTTATAAGCTTTAAATACCATTACCGATAAATAATTTATAGGTAGTTCCTGATTATAATTATAATATATTTAATATTTTAATCAATTTATTTTTGCACTTACTTATAACTTATACTTATAACTATTAATTTGTTTTTTTATTATAATTTAGATTTAATGTAATAATGAAAAATTAAAACCTAAAAGAAACATACCATCATTAATTATTTCTATATCTAAAATCAAAATCTCTAATACTGAACATAACTATTTTTTAGATTTTACTGCAACGCATAATATAATAAAATTATCATGAATAAAAATGTTTGTAATCATTTATAATTCATAATGTGCCATCATCATAATATCAGTGGCGTAGTTACCACAGGGGCAACAGAGGCAGTTGCCTGAGGGGAACAAAATAACAAATAAAATAATATTGGTTTTATGTACCTAATTGTAAATTTATTTTTATTTTATTAGGAACAAAATATTTTATGTGATATAAGTGTGATTGGGTTAATAGTATAAAAAAAAACATAAATTTGATCACGGCAAAGTTTCAATACAAAGGTTGAAGAATCAAATTTATATTAGGTAGGAAGAAAAATATATTTTGCCTCAGGGCGCTGATGAGGGTAGTTACCCTACTGCATAATCTACTTTATTTAAATTAAAACACATTTAGCAGCTGACCAGTATTTATCAAGATGAAGTCAAGTAACACCAATTAAGTAATTACAACAAAGTAAACCATAAATTTAGTAAGGTAATAGGAAAAAATAAAAAGTAAATGAAAAAAACTTTTAATAAGTCAAGATTTTAATTAAATACCATACAAAAAATAATTTTATTTTATCAATGATAAAGTAAAATATAAGTGGTTTCTTTTTTACTTAACCCTCTCCTCTAAAAGTTTTATTTCATTCATAATTTTTCTATTATTATTACTTAGTATGTTATATTTGTCAGAACTCATGCCGCTTTCATTGACAACTAATTGGAAACTACAAATCACTAAATGAGTGAAAATAATCTTTATTTTTTGGGTTTAAATACCTCATATACAGTGACGTAGTCAGGATTTTAAAATGAGGGGGGCCAAGCCCAAAATACTGTAAAAACATAGTCAATAATTAACAATAACAGTTCATTTTTATATTAAGTTTATACAGTTGATGGGGAGAGCCCCCCCTCATAAACAACTTGTAAAGCACAATAAATGACAAAGATGAGTAGTGTGGGACTATAATAAAAATATAAACTTTATAATTATCTTATAATGATTCAAGGACAGATAGTAAGATGGATAGATAAAATACCACATCTTTTCTACCTGAAATTTGGAATGTAAACGAAAGTATTATAAATACTTAATAAAATATTATGTGCATAAAATGCAATTAAATTTAAAGAAATTATGAGAGATGTATAGAGATAATCAACGAGACCTATCTAACATTTTATCAGCGATATCTCATATTATAAAACATTTAATTGATTTTATATATTGACAACGAATTGTATTTAATTAGGTAAATAAATAATTTACTTATATGGCTATGTATTGTTTTACAGTAAATGTGACCTATCTAATTTTTTATTAGCTATACATGTATTTATTTTTTCTATACATAAATGGCTTTTTATCCTTTTGCTTTTATTTCATTTGTTTTTTTTTTTTGCTTTTTTTCCTAGATTCGTATAGTAAAGCGAACAAGCAAACTATGCACATTACACAAGTTAAACACTAAGTATACTTATTAGTTTAAATAGAATATAGCAACAGTTCCAAAAGTGTGTGCCACAATGCTAATCGTTATGTTGGCCAAAAATAAATTTAAAATGTTCTATTCATTATTTTATCTAAAAATGGTCATCGGTTTTTATCAGGGACACCATGAGAAAATTCAGTTCCTAAAGGGTGCCGCAAAACAAAAGTTTGGGAACCGCTGGAGTATAATATTATTTGCTTTCTATAATTAGTTAAGCATTTACATATTAAAATTTGTTTTTAATTATTTATTGTATATTAAAATAGAAACTAAAAATTAAGCTTGTCAGTCAACATTTTGTGGAATGGGCAACCAAATCTTGTTTAAAAAATAACTATTTCTCTATCATTTGACAGTCGACACATATTACTATAATATAAAAAGTTACCTTTTGATTTTCAAGTATGAATCTTTCTATATCAGAACGTAATTTATCTGTCATATAACCAGTACTAGAATTTGCATTTTGACTAAAATCATTTCTATTTAAATCAGAATAACTTTTACTAGTTAAAGACGACTGATTAATTTGATTATAACTTTTAGAAGAATTATTGGATCTATGAAAGTCACTTCTAGTATTTTGAGATATGTTGCTTGCATAGTTGTTGGTTTTAGTTAGAATATTTTTATTATAAGAGTTGTGTCCAGAAAAAGTTTTGTTTCCATTATAACTTATTTGATGTCCATATCGTATTTTCATATTGGGTTTGGCTTTCTTTTTTCTAGAATTTGATCTTTGTTTAACAACAAGCATTCTTAAATGGTTGGTCTTATCCCCAACAACAAGAGATAATGTAGTTGACTCATTTGGATTTGGAGGGACCTAAAAATTTTAAACAATGTACATGTTAATATTAACATTTAAACCATGAAAAAACTAATTATAGAGTACAATAGAACCTTGATTAGCCAAACCCTTTATTATCAAAATGATCATCCAATTTACCAATTTTATCAATATCTTAATTTATTATTAACGCATTACATACATATATGTATATAAATGTTTTGTAGAAAATCAAGACATGATAGGTTTATATAAATGACATCCTCAGATCTACTTATCAATCCCGTTTGGTATTGTATGGTGTACAAATAAACATATTATGAATATTAAGTTCTACAAAGTTTAAACAACATTATGTTCTTACGATGGAACAAAAAATGGAAATTTTATCTTTAAAATTTATTTATTTAATCTATCTAAATAATGCAATTCAAATATAATAATATTAAATATATTTATCAAGATCTACACATGTATATTATATGTATGTATTTATTAAAACAATTTTCAATAACCAAACTAGATGCGGTCCTAATTAATTTGGATAATCAAGGTTCTACTGTAATACATTTTTAAAATAATTATTTTATTCTTACAGTTAAAACATCAGTCATACTTTGAAGCAATTCAATGACTGAACTAAAACCTAAACTTCTATAAGGTAAGTTACATCCTTCTTGTTCACGGTAATCTTTTTGGAGCTGTAAAATACTGAGTGGTTTTTGAGAACTGGTTAACAAGCTCCTTATATTAATTTTGACTTCATTTAGATCCACTGCCATGATTATTTGAGATTAATCTATTTTATAAGACATTTTATTGTAAATAAGATATTAAAATAGGATAGAAATAAGGGCATAATTTTAATTTATAACAAATCATTTTTTTAAGAGAATAAAATATAAACCAAGTACATCTTATTTTAAAAGTTAGACAATAGATAAAACACAACTGTCTTTTATATGACTCATAGCAGTTATATACACACAACATTTAACAAAGTTTTTAAGCATTTTTATGTACTAACAGAACAGAAAAAAATATAATGAGATTACACCACACAAATTAGACGTTGTACTCATCTACATCTCATGTATACGTAAAAAAAAATGTAAATCAAAAGTGATTCATATTGTGTGCCATAAAATCTAAATTTTTTGGTATTTATCGGTTATCATAAATACTTACACAATTTTGCAGTAAATTAAATGTTGTTATTTCAACAACCATAGATTAACATTCCATTATATATTTCTTTAAGATAACTCTATAATTTGAAATTTAAAAGTGATGTCTTAAAATAATATAATTCAGCATTAACTTTATAATTGCAATAATGGTTTTAAATTTACTGTAGTTGTATAGGTAATTGAAACAACTGATATGTACTATTTTTTTTTTTTGAAGGGCTGTGATAGAAACTTGAATTAGATAAATTATAATGATGAAGTTAAACTATGACGTGAAAATAGATAAATAAAAGTTTGTAAAATGCCTATTGGAGAGTTAATTTAATACTATAAATGGTTGAGAAGTAATTTAAGATTATTAAAAACATTCATTAAAATGTACAGTATATTAACTTACAGAATATTTAAATGATCCAATATATATATATATATATATATAACTGTTCAGCGTTTAAAACAACGATTAAATCAACTCAACGCTAATTGAAAAATTTTGTAACAGGCAACAGCTTCGACGATTATTTTAAGCTTTACAGTAAGTACACAATTCTCGTCACTTCGACCAGTATGGCAGTCTAACATATAGCGAGAAGTATCTCACAAATCAAAATAGCACGTGGAAGAATGAGAATATGAGATTCAATTATAAATCACCATGAATATAATTTATAACGTTACATGATCATAACGATAGATAAAGAAAAATATTTCATCTTAAATCAAAACTCATGAGATCAAAGAAAAAAGTAGATTTATAACTTCAAAAACGGTATATAAACAGTTATCATAAATATTTAAAACTGAGTAATCATTTTGTATAATAAAATGTGATAAAATTAAATGTCTCGTATTGTTAATTGTCATTAGTTCACGAACAATAAATAACAAATAACGATGACGCTATAGGAATTGAATAACAACACTGGTCACTGTCTTAGTGTCTTCACTTGTGAGTACTGAGTAGTAAGTTGAGACAATGATATTATAATTAACATTAATATTACATATTAAATAATAAATATAATCAATTATATCATGGTTGAGACTTGACCGTTGAGAGTGGTCAGTACTCAGTGCCCAGGGACCCAATTCTTGAAATGTTATAAAAATTGTACGACATATTTATCGCATGCGATATAATGATAAAATTATCGAATGCGACTAAATTATATCGAATTCGAGTAACGAGTGGTGAGATTTTGAGTCGTTTGAGACCATGTGATCAACGGCGGCGAGCATGTACCGGTATGATAATATGGCGATTTTGGAGGTTGGACTATGGAGCCATGGAGATTGGAATTTGGAGGTACACATTACAGCTGTGATAAGAACAGAAAAGTGTTGGACGCAAGGTGGATATCCATCTATATATTATCCACCTTGGTTGTACAATAATTTTGTTGAGGGCCCGGTCACTGACAAAAATTAACAGGGTAAAGATACCCAACGTCCACAGCACAGAATAACAGAATAATATCATGATTTCAAACTTTATATTTCATGTTTATTATATCACGATAATAATTATTCTGTGGTCACAGTCAACGTTTAAGATAAACTTAAGCCATGGTTACAGTCCACAGATATATAAAATATATTTTTATATATCTGTGGTTCAGTAGTTAAAGTTAAGTTATTATAATCGTTAGTTAGAATTCCGTTGAGATAATCATTTTAATAAATATTAATATATTATTAATTTTTATATTAATTTCTAATTTGTAATGTACTAATTTGTGCATGAAGATTAGTGAATAGAGATTTTTGGCTTTGGGCGCTTTGGCCATTTTATGCTACTCCACTTTTCCACGGTTTACAGATTACACAATAGATGCAATTTCATTGCTACTAAAATGAAATATAATTCTTATTCTGTGCTTCAAGTTGAAGCCTTCAACCATTAATTTTGTGGATTTGTGATGGTTTAAGAGGACGCAATACCAGCATGTGTTGTCTCTTGTCTTACGTACATCATAACAAATTTTCTAGATTCTAGACAATGACATATGCTTTTATTGAAATTATTATTTTAAAGTGATTTATAGCTATGTAAAATATTACAACTTTAAAATGTTTACAACTCACTTTAAAATGATAATATCAATAAAAGCATATGTCATTGTCTAAATAATATTCTTACCTTTAAATTTGATAATAGGTAAATTTATTGTAATATTAAAGCTGACATCACAAAATGTATTCTGCTCACGATTTAAGAAACTATCTTACTATCTTAAATTGTGATTCTGCTGAATGAAAATTTGTTATGATCTACGTTAGACAACACATTCTCTTTCGGCTGAATTTGGCCGGTTATAAAATCTGTTATCAGTGATTAAGCGTAATCAGAGTTTAACTTACTGGCCAAATTGATGATTTTTTATTGATGTTCAGTCTGTGAGTTGTGACCTGTCACCTGTGTAAAATTACTAAAATTGTAGTCTAATACCTATTATTATTTTATTCATGATAATGTCACTGCTACATACAAAATCTTACTCAGCACTTTAAATTTTAATTGAAGTTCAATAAAATGATCATCCGAAACATTTTCAACAGAAATCTAAACTACTATTTACGAGTTAAGTATCTTTTACAGCCGAAAATATGTCGGCAGTTAACTGTACAAAGCTTAAAATATCAAAATGATCTTACTCACTGTACAAGCACTCGTGTAATTGGTAACTGTTTTTTTTACAACACCAATAATACTAATTCTAGTAGATTTCTGTCATGGAAATGGTTGTTAGCGATTTCACTTGTTTATGCTGGATATGATAATCAAAGTGAGTTAATAGTAATAAAAATTGTTTTGACTTGCAATTTTGAATCTTTTTATTTAATTAAACTCGCATCAAAACAATACAAAAAATTTAAAATAACAGTATAACTATTTTCATCATTTGCAATGTTAAGCATGTGCTTAGCAAATTTAAATGTTTAAAATTAAATTTGATTAACCAGTGTTTCAAAAACACTACTTTTTAAATAAATTATGTTTTGGAAACTAAATTATATTGCTGATGAATTCTATTTTTTGTAGATATTTTTGATCTGATAAACCAAGGGTCAGCAAAAGAATTAACCAAGTAACTATATTTATTTATAATTAATATTATTTTATTGAAATATTAACAATTTGATAACATGATATTCCTAGTAAAATGTTTTTTTCAGATTTTTAAAAGATAATCCAAAGGCAGTTAATGAACTCCATTTATTTGGTTGGGCCCCACTACACGTGGCTGCATCAAATAACAAATATGAGCACTTAGCAGTTTTATTAAAAGCTGGAGCAGATCCAGATTTGAGTGATGGTTTTTCAAACTATTTAAATGTTGCTCGAAAGCAAAATATTAACCCTATGGATGGTAAATAAATATTATTTATATTCTTAATATTAAATTAAAATACTTTTTTAATTTCAGTTTTGTCATCAAGGAAGAATCATTTTATGCATAATTTTAATGTTAATGCAACATTTCAAGGTTTTACTGCTTTTCATTATGCAGCGTTATCAAATAATATTGAGTCATTGAAAGTTCTTATGGATTATGGAGCTGATCCTTATTTAAAATCTGTGTCTGGCTATAAACCAATAGATTTGGTTACAGACTTTACAATTTATGAACTACTTACTGATTATGAAAACAATGTAAATTTTAATGTATTACTCAGTAAAGATATTCAAAAACCAAATATTCTATCAAGTTTGTTGACTTGTGTTCACTTATTATTAATATATTGTAACAAATTATACTTTAACTAACTATATATAAAGTCATTTAATTATTTATTAATTTTTTTATAAAACACCATCAACTAATACACTAATAAATTATTAATATTTATATACCTAACATTAATTACATTTGTATTTTACCATTTTTATTAATTCAAATTTATCATTAATGTATTTATGGGAATAATAATTTCAAAATTTAAAATAAAACTGTCAGTATAACAAATATTTCTTGGAGTCAAATATAATAACAATTTGTATTTAATTATTAATTATAAACTCTTAATTAAATGTAAAATATGTGTAATGGATTAAAATTATGTTTGAAAATTTGTCTTATACTTCTCAACTATTATATTTGTTTTTTAACAATATATTAAAAAGAAACAGTTTTAATTTAATAATAATTAAATATATAATAAATAAATAATATGGTGTCTAAAATAAGGTTTTTGGATATATTTATTATATAATACTTTTGGATTTTAAATATAATTCAAAATAATAATTTTTCAGTTTGAACTAATTAAAAATAAAAAGGAAGCAGAAATACGAAAAAAATTTCCTTTAGAATTGAGGTTGAAACAAAAAATTATTGGCCAAGAAAATGCTATTAATGTTGTCTCATCAGGTTGTATGAATAATAAATCTGTGTTTATTACCTTTTATTTATTATACTTCAATTGCATATTAGCTATCAGACGTAAAGAAAATGGTTGGATGGATGATGAACATCCATTAGTGTTTTTGTTCCTTGGTTCATCTGGCATAGGTAAAACGGAATTGGCTAAACAGATTGCTAGCTACTTACATAAAAACAATAAAGATGGTTTCATTAGACTTGATATGTCTGAGTACCAAGAAAAACATGAGGTTTGTAAAAAAAAAAATATATTCATCTAATATATATTAATGATATTTATGTAATAGGTTGCCAAAATGATTGGCTCTCCACCAGGGTATATTGGATATGATGATGGAGGTTACCTTACAAAACAGTTAGCTAAAAATCCTAATGCTGTTGTATTGTTTGATGAAGTTGAAAAAGCTCATACAGACATATTAACAATATTGTTACAACTGTTTGATGAGGTACGATGAATTTTTACTAAACCTTGATATTAAATGTTACTTGTATTGTGTAAAGTGAGGTTATTTTTTAAATAGCATTTATTTAAATAACTTATTTAACTTCATTTTTCATAATATTTTTTTAATTAGGTAAGCCTAAACATCTAAGCCTTTGGCTATAAATGTCTAGTTATAATTTATTAATTTAATTGTATACCCCCTTCCCCCAAATACGTGCTCGTTTTAAAGTAACTTGTTTTATATAGGGCCGTATAACTGATGGTAAAGGAAAGACAATTGTGTGCAAAAATGCCATATTTGTTATGACATCAAATTTAGCTAGTAATGAAATTGCAGACCATGCTTTAGAATTAAGAAATGAGCAACGTCAAAATAAACTAATAGAAGATAGCTGTAAGAAAAATATATATTTTCATAATAACTGTTCAATTTTACTATATTTAATACTGTTTATAATTATTATTCAATTTAGGGATATCAAATAAAAAAATTGAAAAACATGAAGAAGTTGTAACATTTATCTCTAAAAAATTCAAAGATCAAATTGTAAAACCTATTTTAAAAAAACACTTTAAACGAGATGAATTTTTGGGACGTATTAATGAAGTGGTATACTTCCTACCATTTTCAGAAATAGAATTGAAGACTATTGTTCAAAGAGAACTGCAGTATTGGCAAGAATTGGTATGTCATAAATATTTCAAATGAATTAATAGGATTGATTAGAATAATTTATGTAACAATTACAGTAAAGTCCCATTACAACAAACTCCAGGGGACCAAATTTTTTTTTCGTTATAACGGAAATTTTGTTGTAACGAAAATTCAAATAAGCTCTTTATAAGCCCTGCTTTTCGGCAGAGGATTTCTATGACTTTCATTACAACGGGATTTTTTGTTGTATTGGTATTTGTTTTAACGGGAATTTACTGTATTTACTATAATTTATATTACATATATTATTAAGTGCTTTGAACTACTCATTTTTATTAGTAAAATTGATTTCATAGAAATTCAAAAAAATGAAAAATTTGGTAGAGTAAAATATTTTCAGGTTCTAACATATACTTATAATAAGGTTTAAAAGCAGTGACATATTATTTTACTTAATATTTGAAATTACTCATTACATTGTACACATAAAATGGACAAATTTTAAATTTTCAATCAGATGTAGTATACAGTAATTACTAATTTCTATCTGGCCATTGTATTTAAAGATTTTTTTTTAGGCTTTAAAGAAACATAATATACAAATAGAATGGGATAGTGCAGTTGAACATGTTATAATTGGTGCTTACGATGTGAACTACGGTGCCAGGTCGATTAAACACGAAGTGGAAAGATCTGTAGTAGCTCAACTAGCTAAAGCACATGAAAATGGATTAATTAAAAAGAACACTGTTGTAAAGATTGAAGCAGATATTACCAAAGGTGATCACGGAAATATTTTTCTGAAGATTTAATAGGAATACTCATTTAAAATTGCTTAATATCTATATTCTGTTTGATTGTGTTATTATTGTATTTATTATTTCTTGCATTACACATTTTATGTATAAATAAATACGATAATTATAATGTAACATAATGTAATAATTTATGAGTTTTGCAGCCGTTTCTTCACCATTTATTTCCAAGTTGCTGATATAAATTATTTTTTCTTGATTTTCTTACAATAACTTACGAGTTTTACTAATACATATATAATACATTTCAAAATAACGGCAATTAAAAACATAAAATTGGCCAAATATCCAGCATAAAACCTTTTTTTCCGGCAATATTGCGATAGGGATGCTTTTGCATGGCGCCACAACCCTTCGACATTATTTGTATGAGCCCCCGTGTCAGGATTTAAAAAATTATATTGACTGATTGACAAGGAAATCTGGAAATGTGTATAACTCTCCTCGGCCAAGTCGGCCATACAGTCATAACTCTAAGAAGTAAACATTGTGTTAGAAACAGAAATTGATAAGACTATACACAGTACGATGTTTTCAGTTATAAAAATAGGTTACCTTTCAACAGTTCTAACAATCACTAATGATGGTAGTTCCTGGTAATAGTGGTAATATCCAATCCTTAATTGCCTGCAATAGGATATTCTTGTCTCCTTTTTCTACAGGTTTCTTCAGTTTCCCTCTGAACTTCGCCAAACGTCCATTGGCCTTCTACGCGGTGACCCCGTCACCCCGATGATACTTTTGATGACCAAATTAGAATCGTCAATCTCTAAAACTTTACCAAAACCTCCTACAGTGTATAATCGTATTATAACTTTTAAATCTCATTATGCTCAATTATTCATTGAGCAATAATGCCCACGTTGCCATTCGTGCGCTCACTGCAGTGTTACGCTCGGACAAAAGAATCGAAAATATCCCTCGACTTGTTATGTAAAACCATCTTAAGCATAGGCGATAGGCGGTATAAATTAGTCTGCGCAAAAAGTGGCACAACTAAACGGGCGACGATGTCACTACATAGCGGCGTCCGCCACTTGTCGCGCAGACTAATTTATACCGCAGTGAGCGATCTATATAATATTTATAAAATATTAAAATCAACGATCAATTTAGGTTATATACAAATATACAATCGTCGATGTTCTAATGAATATTTTCATATCATAATCTGTCATCTGATTTTATTAAAATCATTTTAACCAAATAATTATTTCTGTATACAACGGGGGGCTAAATAATACTTTTGACCCCGTTAAGCCAATGCACGGGGGGCAATCGCCTATGAGTCGTAATAATCGTTAATCGTTATGATTATTATATTTTATTGGTCACACATAAGTACATTAATAGAACGGTAGCGATTTACACTTGAAACTGTTTGGGCTTCCGCGTCTTATTAATTGGCCTATGTTTGGATTACCGGGACCATATTATATATCACGGTGGCTATCGCTATCGCAGCATGACGGACCATAAAGCAACTATTGGTACGCACGTGGGTCGTGGACCACGATTTGGACTTAATAGTGTCGTTAAGGTCAAAACGTACGTATAATTAAACGTGTTTGTGACAATTTTCAGCCAAGGAAAATATAATAATGTATATCAATGTGACCAGTGGCTGCAGACGGCTATATGATTTGAACAAAATCGCATCGGTGTTCCATAATATGTCAATGACCAATGTGCGGTAATTTTATTTTTTTAATAGATATTATATTTTTATTATTCATTATTATTTTAATTGTTTCAAAAGATAATAACATCCCGAAGAGTAAACACAAAAATAAAAAAAGTAATAGTAGTAACTACTAACTAGAAGTAGCATGCTACTTTATAAACATTTTTCCTCTGCAGCTAGGGTTTGGTTAAAATATATTAAATACAAATATAGGTACCTATAAAATTAAATACAAAATTAAAAATTTTCTGTGTTGTTTTTGAAAAAAGTATCGTAAAATGAGGTCAAAGGTACGCAAAATTTAAAAATGTTTGTGTTTATTATAGGAAAATTATAATAAAATACAACTACCTATATCATGATAAATGAATAACCAAGAATTGAAAAATAAGTGTTTTTAATAAATATAAATATACATGCAAACTTGACAATTGACATAAAACAATAAATGGAGTATACCTACTCATATATAAATTAAAATGACATAATGTAAGATACAATTTCATTTTATGCATGGTCGGTTGTGTAATATGCGGAAATTTATGACACAATTATTGATAATATCATCGTAGTTAGCGTTCGTCCAACCAGCGCGAAATATTATATTCATTTTCATTGCACCTACTACACTCGTCCGTAAAGAAGTTTTTATTATTCTTCAATTATTATTTAGATCATATAGGTACATACACGTTGCCGTTTTGAGCGAATATTATTGGTACACTTAGACCATTATATTATATTCATTTAAATAATAACAAAGAATTCGATTTAATTATTGATGTTAACTGATTAGTAGATCAGATACTTTTTATTTTTAATAGAAAAAGAAAACTCTGTTTGCGCCGAATACTGTTAGCTTATGTAAATTTGCTGCATTATATTTACATTAAAATACATAGTATACTATTCTGCAATATTGCAATATAAATATTAATTTAGTTTTAATTACAATTGAAAAAAGTATTATTTTATAAGTAGTATAGACCATAATAATTGGGATATAAAAAAGAAAAAAGCCACTTTAAACCGTAATTTGATGACACACAAAAATAATAAAAAGAACTCCTTGGATGGGTCCTTCAAAAATGAGATACGCCGATTTTCTCCACAGTTAATGTTTGTTGATTTTCCACCATAAAAAAATATAGTATAGTATCTTAGTATCTATTATCTTCCAAACATTTTTTTGACTAAAATTGTACTTAATTTTTCCAAATATTAAAATAGTTTGGTTTGTAATAACTAGTACTGCATACATTATGTCCATTGTCCATATTATAAAAGGAGAGTAACACTAGAAACTCATGACTATTCGTAGTTGTATCGGTCGCCACTGTGCCTGCAGTTCCATTCTAGTCGCGGATCTGCGGTTAAATATAAAAATATCATTTTAGGTAATAATTCATAAGTACTTAATATTTTTTACAAAAAAAAAGATAAATATAATATAAGAACATAATGGAAATATTATTATTTTTTGATTATTCTTTGTTGGGAGAAAATGGTTTTGACCTAAAGAGATAATAAATTAAGAGTCACTCTAATTTTGTATATTTGAATATACACCATTAGTTGGAATCTCTTATTATGTTGAATGTTTATTATTAAGTATCTATAGCACTATAACCTATGTGTCCACACTAAAATGCTAGAAAAAATATAAATAAACAATATTACATCCGTACATCCGTTTAATATCTAAATTGTACAGTAACAGTTTAAATACCTATTATTCAGGCGCAATTATTATATTGTCCAGTGAAAAAGTTTAGAAAAGAAAACACGAGATTTTATAGTATGTTTATGTTATTGATACTGAGTAATAATTAATATAAACACATAACCTATATTTTATTTACATAAATATTAAGTAGGTACGGCAAGAAAACAGTTCAGCCCCCCCCCCCCACATTGAAAAATATTTACGATGTATTATAAAGTCATAAAACATTATAAATTGCAGAATAAATTGAATTTATCATAAATTATAATAATTGAATAAATGAAGTTTGAACAAATAATATCTTTGGTATTTTATTATGGACTAACCTACTAGTACCTATTGTCTAATAAGGAAAAAATCTTTTATTTTTTTATTATTACCTTTATTAAATACTAATTACTGGATGAAAATAAACAAACAAATTTATTGAAGTCGAGTCAAACAAATTCATTTGTTCATTACTAAACACAATTACTTTAATTTATATTTATGAAATGTCAGTAAAACAACATAATCATTCATTCACAAAGGTATGTAATATTAAAGTAATAAAGAAATTGTCATTTTTGTACATCATTGTTATTCATTATTAATATATAGTTATTGAAGGTCTGTGATTAAAAATTTTTCTTACATAAGGTTCATAAAAAATATTTGACATTATTCTAAAAACATTTTTAACTATTTAAAAGTCTGTACTATATAACTAATAGCTATATTATGTTATGTTAAATGATACGAAAATATTTGTATTTTATTTTAATAACCTCATTGATTGCTGAAAAAGCCTTAGCCCATGTAAAAAAAATATTTGCCCCATTTTGCCCCCTCCCCCTGGAAAATAATTCTAGTGCCGTGCTTGATATTAAGTATTATATACTATATAGTACTTATTTGTGTGATGCTAAAAATTAAATCTTTCAAATATCTGAATAGTAATATATTCTTTATTGCACGGGCTTAATTCCTAATGCTCCGTAACTGGACGTTCTCAATGTAACCTAATATAACGACACTTAACATACAAGTATCATATATAAAATCCACGTTCATAATATATTATATTACTATGATTAAAATATTATAAATTTATAATTTTTAAATTATTATTATTATTATTATTTATCACACTAAACTATTAAAATTTGTAATCATATTATAAGGTGGACCTTATTGTAGCAATGTAATGTCACTTAACAATAAAAGAAAAATCAAAGAAACTGTCAAAGACAATTTTGTAAGTATTAATACATTCAATTATTATAATAATTAATGCTGTGAATTTGTAAAAAAAAATGCATTATTTTGACTACCTATACCAGGGGCAGCCAAACGGTCGATCGAAAACGATTTCAAAGTCGATCGTGTTAGAAATTATTTTTAGGCTACGCACACGAAAATTAATCATGGTGGACGGTGGTTAGGTTTTTTATGGAAGTCAATCCTCAAAGGTGAAGTATATTTTTAGTAGATCGCGGCCAAAAAAGTTTGGACGCCCCTCACCTATACTATAAAACATAGTTTTCTTAAAACAAAGTTATAATTAGAAAATAATGAATTTAATTTTGAAACTAACAATTTTACAGTTTTATGTATATTTTTGATATTAAATCACAGCAGTTATTCTATAATATTATATTATTTTAATTATTATTGTTTACTATTAAAATCAGGATACTATGATTAATAATGTTCATTTCATACTTCGATTATTATTTATTATACAAGCATTTGGGTCTTTAACTTAAATATAAACATAAATATTATAGTGTATTAGTGTGTAATGTATATATGTATATTATATTGTAATATACTTTATATTATAGTTAATATCGAAATAAACTAAGAGTATAGCCATGAATTTAAATTGTAATTTGTAATTGATATTAATGATATATTTTTGTTGTAGTTAAAGGAGGCTTAAATGGCTTTCAAGGCACATCAACCCTTCGCACGGCCATATGGAAAAATAATGAAGGCGTCTAATCATTAAAAATTGTATAGTCCTCTGTATTATTTTTGTTCTGATAACATTATTATTATTTACTGTTTCAGCTTATTATTTAATTGATGTTTAATTTTTGTGTTTATTCATAATAAATTGTTTAGTTTATTAACACACAAAGTTTTGAAATTTTATTAAGATAAAGTATATCTAGTAAAATTGATTAGATTAAACTATAATTGTATAAGCGTTAATTATTAAACAATTTTTATGTTCTGATGGCAAATTTATGGTACTTTAAAAATGTGTGGTTTATACTTTTAATAAGTAAGAATTTTTAAACATAAATTAAAAACAGACATTATTGGTTAGTTAGAGACACTGTACTGTCTGTACTCTACACAACTATTTATTATATATTTTATTTATTTGCCTAATTAATTTCTTAATGGTCTGCAGAATTAAATTTGCAAACACAATTTAATGACGGAATTGATCAAGACAGTGGTTTTTAAATTGGTTGTTATACATGTGTTATGACCAAAGCGATTAGCGTCCGCAGGGATTATAAATTTATAATTTACTTTAACCGAATACATTGAACAGAATGCTGGTGTAACAATAGGATTCGAAGGATACGAGCAGTACTGCAGGCGTGTTCAACAATTCTGCTTAGGCGGTAATGTAGCGGACTCTTTGGTACAAGCCGAGTGACGATATACAGATCTAGGAACAACAGATGTCAGCGGCACTGGAACCACGAAATCTCTAGCAGATACAGGTACGATTGACAATTAACTACGAGGCGATATCGTGGTAGACTTGGTATTTGGTAGAGTGTTTCTTTTTTGCTTCAAAGCAATACCGGCGGCGGCTTGGTCGTGGCACTAGCTGCCAATACAAAATTCAATTCAAAGCATAAAATCTCCGCTCGTCTCGTACTGTTTCGAAATTGGAAAAATAGTTTCAATGACTGAATTAACTAAAAAATTCATATAGTGCACTTACATATTGCACTGAAATAAATTGTTTTTTAGTTTAGTGTTCTAAGACAAAATGTCTACAATAAATTGAACTAGAACTGACATAGTGTCAGACGTCAGTGGCAAATCTCTATTCTCTAGTACGTATATTTATTATATAGGTATACAAAATTATATTAGTCGTTACTCGTACTATTTTTAAGAATTTATTACTATTATTGGTTCTTATTTTCATTTACCGTGAGTTTTATTGTAGGTCACTGAAAAACTTTCCAATGAACAGTGAGTATATTGTATAGTATTTACTATTTATAATCAATGGTAATTGGTAATACCAATGGTCTTCGGAAAAATAAAACGGTACAAAATCTAAATTCTAATTGGGTAAAATAGCACGCATTGTTTAATGTGTCCGAAACAGTTTACGTCCTAAAAACACGAAATAATCGATATTTTTTTTATTATTACTACTCACGTTCACTTTTTGCTTGTTTTTCATTTAGAAACTAAAAATACGTCTGCTTCTAAAAACGTTGTAGTGTGCATAAGGGACCGTCGGTCATGAACATGTCAATGCCGTCGGCCCTTCTTTTTATATCAATAAAATCTGTAATCTGCCGTGCTACATGGATTAACAGTATCTCCACTGGGGTGTATTGCTAAAAATATTTGTGGGTATACGCCTTCTAGATCTTAGGTGTCAATGATATACCTATAAAATTAAATCAAAAAAAAAATGTTTTCTCGCTTCGCTCGAATTAACTAACAATCTTTATTCTAATTATCAGGTATACCTATCACTTTGACCAGAGATTAACTTAAAAAAAATAGTACAGTCTAAGAAATTACAATGGTTACTAACTACCAATAACTTAGTGATTAATGCACTAATCATGATTGCTAGGGCCCAGAACTTGATGCATTTGCATCTTTTTTTCTAACGATTACATTCGAGGCTCGTCTTTACAGAAATTTAATTCATCAAATATAGAATTTAATAGTACAGTTTTTATTTTGTATTTTTAGGGAATTTTATGCTTTAAGGTCATTTTTGTAGTATTTTTAGTGCATTTTATTCATTTTTGAAAATTCTAACAGGTATACGGGGCTATACGGCCGTATACCCGCGTATCGTCGTTTATTTAGAGAGTATACGCTAAACATAAAAATTGAGAAGTAAGTATACGCCGTATACCCTCCAATACACCACTGAATTGTATCTCTACCCAGGGGTGGATTGGTGAATATTTTCGGACCGGGAAATATAGATCAAACCGGCGCCGGAAATGTAACTTCCCCACTCCCACAAAAAGGGGATAATTTTATTTAAATTTCAAAATTTGTTTAGTTTCACCCCTAAATTAGTAAAATATATAATACTTATAATTATAGCTAACAGCTTTAGGTTAGTCAGAAGAGGTTAACTTGTTCTAACTTGAACTTGAAGTTTGATGTTATTACATTTTTAAATATATACCTAACTACCTAAGTACAGAAAATATCCGTAAATATTTTGTAAATAATAGAAATTCAATTTAAATTTTCATTTAATTTTCTAATCCTTTTATAGATATAGAAATATTAAATACATTTTATTATTTCTCCAACTGTTCATAATAAATTGCCTTGTCTTTACTAATTTACTATATAAAAATAATTGACAATTTTCTCCATAATTACCTACCAATTTTTGTTTTTTAATTAAAAATATTTTATTTCATTATTTAATAAATAATAATTGTTATAATAATTTAAATTTATTTAATATGTATTAGTTAAATTATGACTATAAAATATATTGAAATCAATATACATTAAATATTTAATAATGATTAAAAATAAATATTTATTAAGGTTAGTTAATAGTAGTTTAATAGATATTTACAATGTTGTATATAAATAATATTAAAAATTAATTATTCGATTAAAATTAAAATTATTATATGTCTATGAATCTATGATATACTTAAGCGTGTGCACGCGGGTGTCAGAATGGGCAGCTGTCCCACTTGCAAATTTTAAGACCATTGCTTCACTTCATTACCTATAATAAATCATTAAACTAACTATTAAACTGAAAATCTACTCAAATTTCAAAATGTTATAGGTAATTCAAAAATTAATGATTTGCATCAATCACCATCTTTTTTATTATAAAAACACGTAATAGATAGCTATATCGCCTATAGCTGTAAAGTGTAAATACTAGTGAATTTTTGTCAATGAACAAATAATAAAAGCTAGGTAATAAAATAAAGATGACAATATTTAAAATTACTAAAATTAGTAAAATACAATTTAATATTTTTGTAGCGACTTTCATACTTTCATAGATAATTACATGACAAAAAATAAATATAATAAATTGTCGTGGATAATTATTTGTATGTTTATGAGTTTATGACATAAATTCAGGAAAAATAGAATATTTATACATCAAAGTTGGTGTACCTGAATTTAAGATTTGCCTGATTGGATGGTTTCTTCCAGAATATTATCTCGAACTTTTAATTTAGAGGAAGAACTGCCCGGAGCCCGTTAAATAGTTTGTATTTTGTTTATTAATTCATGTTAACATTTTTATTTGTTATTTGTTAACAGTAAGTTAATACCACGATGTTTAATATATATGGAATCTTCAATCTATTGAATTTAGAATTAATATAATAAAGTAATTATTTTTTCAATCAGTATAACAATTGATATCTTTTTATACCGTGGTCAATACTTATTGCTTGAGACTTTTTTAGTTTAATTTCGTCTTTCATTTTCATGTTAGATGAGTAAATAACCACCGTGTTAATTAAAATGTTAGTATATTTTTGATTGATTGATGAATAAATAATGATTAGTATATTATGTCAACTTAGATTAAAGATGGATTCTTCAATGAATATTTCAAGATCCATGGACAACTCCATGTCCATGATTAATCAATCAATATCAGCCAAAGATAGTTTAGATCTATCTGGTAAAATATTGGATAAATTTTTTGCAGCAGATGATTCATTTCCTACACTTGTTGAGAAAATGCAAATAACTAAAAGCAGTTAGTACCAAATAATGATATTATATAAGAGTTTTTAGATAATTTAATTTTGTTATAATAAACAACTGTGCTTTTTTCTTTAACTTTAAGGTCAAAGTGTTAGTGGTTGCACAGAATATGACTATCCTAAAGAAGGTCTAGGGATGCCTTCAATTGCTCCTCTTAAATCAAAACACAAGATACCCTTACCAGGCGCATTACTAGAGCAATGGAATGGTATTATTTTTAAACTAAATGTCTCCAATTTTTTTTTTTTTTATTTACCTGCATATATTATTTTATGTCTGTGCACAATACATTTTATAATAATAATTTGAAAAATATTTTGTTACTAACTTTTGTATAGATGCACAAAACTTTCATCGCAAGTTAGGAATATTTCCTAGTATCAACCGAGTTTGGGTCACAATTGATCAAGAATTCTTTTTATGGGACTATAGAGAAGGGTAATATATTAACAATGATCTAAATAATTGTTAAATTATATAATTTTGCATTTTAGAACGGATTTATCTTATTTTGATGGAATGAACTCAACTATTTTTGCAGTAGCATTGGTAAAACCTAAAGCAAATGTATTTCAAGCTCATATTAAGAATTTATTAGTCTTAGCTACTGGATTAAACATTGCAATATTAGGAGTAACATTTAATCAAGTTACCAGTGTTGATGGTAATTATATGATTTCATAATATTTTTGTGTTTAAAAATAACAAATAATAAATAAAAGATATTGGTAATAGAAATGCTAATCGTACTTACTCGGATTATTTAAATTATTCATTACTTACATTATAATACATATTAAGATCAACTTATTTGACATTTCAAAGAGTGAATAACATTTCATTCTATTTTCAGATTCTGTAAGATGAACAATATTTTTTGCTTGTTTTATATTTAAAATAATATTTTGAGCTATATCTTAAACTTCAACACAAAGATCAAAAGCTAACTGGATTTAGTAGATATTTTTAAGAGTCAAAAGATTCCATTTATTTTCAAAGTATTTGAGGGAAAATAATTGTCTGCTTTTAAATTTTATAAACAAATTCAATTTTTTTTTTCGTGAATTAAAAATGAATAACACTTGACAGACTTGAAATTTTTATCAAATATTAGCATCTACTAGACATAAGATAATTTTCAAAAGACTGAATCGTTTTGTGCTATTCATAGATATTCAACATTTTCTATTTTTTTAGTTTTATTTCAAATTTAATGGTGAAAAAAGATATTGTAAATTTAATATTGAGATCCTCTAATTTTTTTTTTTTAAAACAATTAAAGCTCATATTTTTATATAATTTAAAATTGTATGATAATTTCTTCTCATACAATTATTGATATTTTGTTGTATGCAATTCAGAAAATATTAATCAAAGAAATTTGAAATATTCAACAATCATAAACTATCATTCTCTATTCTTTTGTAGAATGAAATTTAAAAATATTTAGTTCAATTTTGTTATTAAGCTATTTATAGCAAATTCAACCTACCTTATTACTAATATAATTATGTATACTTATGTAATAAACTAATAAAGTATTCCAGTAATATCGACTCACCTAACCTATTGTCTGGTCAGAATTGTTTTTTTTATATATAATAATTTATCATTGAATTCAAATTAAACACATCTAGGGTGGAGACCTATTCAAGAAAGTAGTAAACTTGACACTTACTATATATTAGATTGACTTTCTTTGTTGTTTTAAGAATTTTATTAACTCATATGGTTAAATACCATATTAAATGAGACCAGTGTCATATTTACAGAGGTGGGTATGGGGGATAGATCCCCCTTGTTTTTATTTTTTACTGAGGTATGTGGTACGATAATTATAGAAATACAGAATAGTATTATTGAAAACGCTACACTTTATTATAATATTTATATATTAAGCATGTATATGATTGAAAACAATTTGTATCGTAAATCGTAAAATGCTGTCAATCGACATTAATCAATAACGGTCCTATTATTATCTTTCTTCTAATAATAAGCGTTTGGTTGCTATTTCAAAACATATTGTAGGGGGAGGGCATGTATATATAAATAGGCGTTCTAAACAATAAATTCCAATGATTAAATGGAATACAAATAATAATCACACTAAAATATGAGTTACCTTCATAATTTATTATTGCATTATTTTAGTTTTAATCCAGCACAATAATTCACTACTCATTACAGTCGACGAACACTCACTCTAGTGCCAGTGCCTTAACTCTTCTGCTTAGGTAAACTAGGCAGCTGCCTAAGAGCCCTTACCTTCTCGGGCCCCAGACCCCCGTTCAAGTACCAAATAAAAATGCCCCTTCTTTAGTAGCTGCCTTTAGGCCCTGAAACCCTTAAGTTTGGCACTGGTTAGTGCACTATTTTTTGCTTTTTTCGTTCTACATATAAATTTGTATATTTATCAATACTACATATTGTATTCTTATCGTTTTATAAAGAATTAATTATGAACTATAAATTTTCAAAGCAAAAAAATATAGTTTTATAAACTTATATATATTTACTAATAATAAGTATATAAATTATATTTATCAATTAAAGTGCACCCCCTCTTCCTTGATAAAATTCTAAATATGCCACTGAATAAGACAGAATATTAATGTTATTAATGTCACTGTTTTAGCCTTAATAATAATGTATTTTATCATTCTCTAAAAGGACATTTTTATTTAACTGTTTTATTAGGTAAAAGTATAAAACAATTGGAACTTACTACAGATACCATTTATGAAGTTCCTACTGAAGGTGTGATAACTTCTAAAATTGTCGGAACTGACAATGGACGAATTTTTCTTGCAAGTGAAGATGGTAACCTATTTGAAATTGATTATTGGGTATTTATTGTCTTCAAAGTTTTTTATATTATTAAATAATAAATTCTATCTATAGTCTCTTCCAATTAAGAACAGGCTTTGATGGCCAACTTTTGCGCATGGACATGGGCTTTTCAACACAGCAGGCGTACAGATAGGCAGTGGCGTAACTGTGAAAAAATCTAGGGGGGGCAATGTATAATGAATGTAATATATTTATTATTATCAAAACCCCTCCACCCCTCCCACACGGTTAAAATATATACCTTTAGTTTTTAAAAATTGTCAGGGGAGGCAAGTGCCCCCTCTTGCCCCCCCCCACAATTACGCACTGCAGATAGGTTAGGACAAACAGGTGATGTCTGATCGCCACCTGACATAAACTGGTCTCCACCAAAGCCTGTTCTTATTTGGAATAAATTGCACATACTTTATCAATATTAAAAAATATTAATATGCATTAATTTTTTCAAACATTTAGAAAGATTTGGGATGGTTTTCAATTGGAAATGGAAGACGTTGTAAGAAAGTTTGTCATTCAGCTGGAACTCTATCGTATATTCTACCATCATTTTTAACCTATGCAATCACCGAACCCTCCGCCATTATTGAAATAGCTGTTGATAATACACGACACATACTTTACACACTGACTGAAAATAGTTCAATTGAAATGTATGATCTTGGATCTGATGGTAAATCTACGAGCCGAATTGTTTCTTTGTCACATTCTAATCTTGAGTATCAAGTTTCCAAATTACTTAGGTAAATATTATTATTTTTAAATAGGTTCTTTTTTATTATCTACTCGCCACCTAGCCATATAAAGTCGGATCATTTTAAATTCTTACAATAACAAAACTTTCAAATAAAACTATAAATAATAATAATAATATATTGTTAACAATTAATAACTAATATTTCATAATTACACATAAATAAACACAAAAAAAATAAGATTATTTCCTAAAAATCCATTGTCATTTCTTAATCATTTACACACAGTCTATTTGTATTAAAAATATGTTTTTTTTTTTTTTGTTAACATTAAATGGATTACTTATTAAATGGTCGTCGGTCCTACGAGAAAGTAAAATATTATTCAACCAAAAAATGTCTGAATTTATGCATTCTTGTTCTACACTAGCCAATGAAATCGTTTACTGACCACCAATCTGCATACAATTGACAACGGTTAGAAATTCTGAATGTATAAATGTATATTGCTGGAGTATTAGAATAGGAGAAACAATGCTGTAGGATAATCACCAAAGTTGAACTACATAATATATTTACTTCTCTTGTATTAAATATTGTCATGAATAAATAGCTCATTACAATTATATTATTTCAAATTTATCTGATATAGTTTACAAAATTTTATTTAGCTAATTAAAAGTTTTAAATGCTATTTACATGAATATTTTTATAAAATAAACAAAATAACTTTCAATCATACGAGTATGCAAACAATAAGATGTATTTTAAATTTCAAATAGTAGGTACATTATGACTTTATGAGTTATTATCACCGATCACATCAAACAAATTTATTAGTTTCCTATAATTTGATTTTTTTTTTTTTTAATTGATGTTAGATGCATTGTACTGTGATTATTGGATTTTTCAAATTTATATTCCATTGCCAAACTGTACTTAGTTCCTTAATACCATTATATGAAAAATATAAAATTTGTAAAAAAGAAATCTAAAAGTTCTCTTATAAAAATAAAAAAATAAATTAAAATATTGTTTTTATTTTGCATATTTTCAATTTTTAGCCTTATAACTTCTAGCTCTGTTGACAACCTAGTATAGTGACAAACCAACATTAAACTAACATTTATAATAAAATAAAATATTATTTTAAGTATGATATGAAGTATTTACCCTTTTTTCATAAATATGTCGTATACTTCACTTAACTTCATATAATGTATCAAGATCAGAGAAGTATCAATAATAAAAATAATATAATTTTTAGATTATATTTCTAATGTGCTGTCGCTTAGTGGCGGGGCAATAATAAACAAGTATCAAAAATAAATTAAATTTCAGTTATATTCAAGAATTTGATACATTTTTATTTCAGAACTATGGAAATAGCTCAAATAACTATATTGAGTAGTATAAAAATTATAGAAGAAACTGAATCACCTAACATTCATCTGATGGTTGTATCCAAGTCTGGGTTTAGATTGTATTTTTCTACTGGAGCTATAACCTCTAGCAATACTAGACCTTACACATTACAACTTGTACACATACGTTTGCCACCAGGATATAATAGAGTTATTGGAGAATCTAAACCTAGTTGTGTACAGCAAGTGTTATATAATAGAGGTATAATTTTATTTCATTATTGGAAATTCAAATATTTAAAAAAAAAATTTGTCAATAACATATTAGTGTCGTTGTGGGAATTATTTATTTGTATGAATTTGAAACTTATTTATTATAGTTATCAAAATGTATTATAATTTTTAAATTAAATATTTTTAGATTTTAAATACAAATATATTGATAGTTACAAACACCTAAAAACAATATCCAAAGAAATAAGTCCATGCAAGTGTCATATAATTGTATTCTAATACGAGGTATGATCAAAAAATATCTAAACTATGTTAACAATATTTATATCAATAAAGGGAATAAAACCTAGATAATGTCATTCGATAAATTAACTTCTAGCGAGGATTAGAGTGTTTGTTTTAAATTAATAACAAAATTTATTTTTATTTCTTGGCATTTTTACAAAATTATGTTTCTGTTATCTAGTGAATTTCTTAATGGAAGCATAGAAGAACAATGTGTGTGCACAATATTTTGTTTTAAATTAGGATAAAGTTTTAGTGAAACTTTGTAGGTAATTTTCTGTCTCAACATATTTTGAGTAGCTTAAACAGTTTAAGGAAAGTAGAACATCCGTTAAGGATAACTAACCTTCAATCAGTAAAACGAATGATCCATTAATTGGGTTCATAAAACTATCCGAAATAATCATCAATTAACTATCAGTCAAGTTGCAGAAGACGTGGAAGAAATATCTTATTTTTCTTGTCAAGAAATATTAATCAAAAAATTGGGCATGAGCTGAATCGCAGCCTAATTGTTTCCTCGTCTCTTCAACATTAAACAAAAACAAAACAGAAAGGTCATTTCTCAAAAACTTTATGAAATATGGGAAAATGAGCTAAATTTAAAAAAAAATGTAATAACAGATGACGAAACTTGGATTTAAGGTTATGATGTTGAAATCAAGCGTCAGTCATCACAAAGTCAGCAAATGGGATTGGGAGCCTAAAAGACAAACTGTTTTTATATCATGAATATGTTAGGGAAAAAAGGCAAGAAAGTTGGAAAAGTGCTCTTGAATGTTGCATCACAATAATGCCTCTGCTCACAGCTTATTGCTCATTGTCAGTTCTTAGCGAAAAATTAGACTCCAATAGTCCCATAACCACTATACACATCCTACTTAATCCAGCACAATGTTTCTGAAATTAAAATCAACACTTAAAGGGCCTCATTTTTAAATAGTTGATGATATTAAACAAAATTCAGTAATCGATCTTAAGAAAATTCTCATTAGTGCCTACTGGGAATGTTTTCAACATTTAAAAGAAGATGGTATTCCTTCCTAGGGAGATTATTTAGAAGGTGATAATAATGTGTTTTTGGAATAATATTGTATAAAAAAAATTTTATTTGAAAAATCTGGGTATTTTTTGATCACACCTTATATTAGTATTAATATAATATTTTGTTGGTTAAACTGCAGCATATAAAAATGTCAAAATTCAGAAGTATTGTACTAACTCCAATTACCTAGTTTATATTAATATACTAGTATGACAGTACATATTTTTTGATAAGCTTTTTCAAAAATTCATTTTCCTACAAACTGATATACAAATATTTTTAACTCATAAAAAAGCATATTTCAAATTTAAAAATTATTCTGTGCAAAATTATAAATTTTAAGAATATATTGCCATGTGGGTTTTAATTTGAACAATTGTATAAAATATGAAATTGTTTATAAAAAAAAAAAAAAAAAATCTTTTTGATCTTAATCAGTTTCTACCCATAAAATACAATTAGTTTACATTTTTATTGTACATAACATGTTATTATTATTGCTTTTTAAATTCATAAATCTAAAATTTAGGTATGTAACTATGTGCTACACATGTAAAATATACATAAACAATATACACCAGTATGTAACCATGGTGTTGATTAAATATGACTGTTTGAATAATTTTTTAAAGATTAAGATTAATTTAACTATCTTATAATTTTTATAAACTGGTACTTCTATTTGTTTTTTTTAGTATTTAAAATCATATTACATTCAAAATCATACTTTTCCAAAAAAGAATATTTATGCATATAAAAGATTATTTTATGGAATTATAAATCATAAAAACATCTTATTTGTAAGATTTTAGGTGCATATAAATCTGGGCTCTAGCTCTGTTGAATATTATTACTGCAATTATTATTATATTGTGTGTGTGTGTGTGTAGGTATATAATTAATATTTATCTCATTGATCTAATTTAATGAGGGGCATGGTTTATAAACTGCATTTGTCAGAGAGTAAATTATAGTTATAAGGAATAATATTGTATAAGAAAATTAATTCATTTTTTTTTAACCTTTTTGTCAGCAAAACAGTATTCAGCACAGCCAGTATTTTCCTTGACAGTAACACAATAACTAACGCATATGTATTGTAACAGTAAAAGATACAATAAAATTATAATACATATAAGCATTGAATTATATAAGAAAATACCCTTTATTATTTATATTTTCTCTATAATACTTTGCTCACTGATGGTGGAGATACTAGTTCATACGCTTGTTCTGCTCCAATATTTATCTGTCACATTATAATTAATATAAATTATATTTATATTTTAAAATATATAACATTTAACTAATAATTAATGATTGAATAATTGTTATATGTATATTTTTTTATTCTTAAGCATGGGATGCATACTTATAGTAATAGTATGTCCATTGTTATTTTACAAAGTATTTTATTTTCAGGTACTATTATAATGGCATGCAACACTGACATAACTAATTATAGGCCAATGTTGTGGTGTATATCATCTGATGAATATGCATTCAGTTCTAATTTTAGTGAAAGATATTTTATTACTGATTTGGATGTATGTCCATTATCGCTGGACAATATAGGACCTAATTTATTGATATACAATGATCCAAGTTTACCACAACCACCACTCATTGTTCGTCAACAGTTTGAAAGTCGCCAAGAATATATAACCTTGGCTCCACAAGTTAGTAATTTTGAGAAAGATTTATATTCACTTATACATTATTTGTTTTCTTACAATAGGGTTTGGAAATATTCGAAATGCTTCAACCTTATGACACTCTCTGTGAATTATTAGCCAGCAGTCAAGGTTCAGAAACAGATGCTATTAAAACATATTTTAAAAATTTCACAGATATTCAAGCATGTGTGGCATGTCTCACAATTATTTGTGATCAGTCATTGAAAAATATAAAGGTTAATTTTTCATTTTTTTTGCTATAGTTAACATTTTTATAGTATTTTTCATAATTAGTTAAATATATATATGTTTCTAGATTAAAGAATACGCAACTCGTGCATTTTTCACTCATGGTGGTGAGCCCAAATTAGTGACTGAAAATCTGCAGGAATCATTTCATGAATTAACAAGAGTTTCACAGAATAATAGTATGAAATATGTATTTACTGTTTATACTTGAATTAGCATATTTTAAATTTACTCATTTTTATTTATCTATGTTTTAATTTCAAAATTGCTAGTTTGAATGAAAAAGATTGTATCTTTTTTTTACTTTTAAGTCTTAATATTTTATGGTTATTTTGGTTAAATTTTTATTTTTATTTTTCAATGTAAAATGTAAATAATTATTGTGGGCAAAGTATAAAAATCCAGGTTGATTCTTTTATCATAAAACACTCATTATTTCAAAAAGTATTAATGTTTTTGAAAACATTTTTTTACATAGTTTCAAATTGTTAAAAAAACGTTTTTTATTAAAAAATTATATTTTTAAATATTTTTTATCTTTATATTTTTTTTAAGTTTTTTACTTTTTTGAACGATATCATAGTTTTAATTTTATATTCCAAAGTAGAATAATTTTCTGAGTATTTTGATACATAGTATTTAAAGTTTTGATGCGCGGAGTGGAGGTGTACGGGGTTACCCAGCAAAATGTTTGTCCACTTCTCCGCTTGTCTAATCTTTAAATACGAATAACTCATAAACTACTCACCCTAAATTAGACTTGTATCAAAATACTCAGAAAGTTATTCTGCTTTGGAATATGAAATTAAAACTATGTTGTCATTCAAAAAAATTAAAAAACTTAAAAAAAATATAAGGATAAAAAATATTTAAAAATATAATTTTTTAATAAAAACATTTTTTTAACAACTTGAAACTATATAAATTTTTTTTTTTCAAAAACATGAATACCTTTTGAAATAACGAGTGTTTTATGATAAAAGAATCACCGTGTATACATTTTTATTAATATCTTTTTAAACACTTATAGTTTACCCAAATAATGATGTATGAATTATGTGTAATGTTACATTTCTAGGTTTCGGATCAAGTAATTTTTCAACATCATCTATACCCCCATCATCTATGCCAATATTTATAAAAAATCAGACAAATATATCACATTTACCATTTGAATCCATTAGTGTTCAGTACTCATCGAAACATAATGGATTATATTTATTTGTGAGTCGTTTACTGAGACCGCTTTGGAACATTAAAGCTGTTAATATGGAGACTACTGATGGGAAAACTTATGTAAAATATAAATAATTAATTTTAACAAATAAAAACTAAATTTGTAACAGTTAAATTTTTATTTTTAGATTGCCAACATAGTGTCTCCAGACGATTGTTCATTTATTGCAAACCATTTGCAAACTTTACACTCTTTTATAAACAATTATTCAAAAATGTTGGCAAACTATTCTAGAATACCATTAGATACATCTAGACGGACAGCTATACAAGATGCACATCAATCTGAATCAAAATCTATTGAATGTTTGAAACAATTAGTTGTTTTTAGTGCTGAAGTATTTAATTTGTGGAAATTACTCAGTGAACATCAATTTCATATCATAGCGAAGGAATTAATTGATGTAAGTAAAAAATATAAAAATCACCTTGTTTTTATTATTTTTGATTCTGAAGAAACCTTAGAGACCTATGAATGAATGTAATCGTCTTACAATGAAATTATATATACATATATATATATATAATTTTTAGGAGCAGGAAAAATAATTCAATTTATTGTTTCTGGTAATAAATTTGATCTTGTTGGTACTTGGGTGTTTAAAAGAAAAAAATGTCCCCTAATTTTCTTAATATGGTATTAATCCAGACTTGGTGGGACCAGACCCTGTCCAAAAGCCTGAATTAAATAAAATCAGCTTAAAAATGTTTGTAAATAAATTTTAGGTAAATAAAACAATTTAAATCAATTAATCATGAAAATAAATAATATGTTGATTTTTATGAATTGTAAAAACAAAAAATAAAAATGCATATATAATATGTCTGAAATCTATTGACTGAATGTCTGACTAGCAATGTAGCAATTATTTAGGAACAATAATTTTTCTCAAATCCAGTTTTTGACAAAGATTTTATTATTTAAAAATGAATAACTGTTATTACTATTAAATGTTCATAAAATATTTGAAGAGTACAGGGGAAAAACAAAACGGTTGTAGTCCATTTTTATCAATTTTGATTTTATGATTTAATAAGATAGATTAAGAGTAATATTGGATGTTGAAATCGATTGAGCAAAAAAATATTTCAGTCCGCTATTATTAAATGAAAAGATTAGATAAACTGCTGAAGAAAGATTATAGTCTATGTGGTTAAAGGGAAGACAGTTTGAAGATCAACTCCAAAATATTAATGGACTACTTCCACTTTTTTCCCTGTACCCTTTATTTATATAAGTATTTTTTATGCATCTAAAATTTTAATGTTTTCAAGCAATTAATAAACATTGGATAATTATTGATTTTTTTTTCTTTAAATGTCTATAAATATTGATTGCAAATTTAATACCATATCCCACGTATGTAGTAGGTCATTAGAAAATTTAGAATATTTGAAATTCGAGGGCACTGTTTTTTAAATAAGCATTTTAAGTTCAAATGTTGACAAAATTTGTCATACTATTCATTCTATGAACATCATTATTGATTGAAAAATTAATAATAACAATGACTGAGATGCTTTTGACAAAAACACATCTATTACACATTGATCTAATTTAGTATTAAGATTAAAAACATTTTATATTATTTTTTAGCATGAACAGCGTGTATTAGAAAATATTACCTTCAAAGAATTGATCCTTTCACACCAAGAACTGTGTCAAACTTTGGTTCAAAAACTATTAGATAAGTGAGTATAAACAAGGTCGTATTAAAACATTTTGCACGCGGGAGGTATTTTTCCAATATTGATTATCATATTGCTAAGAAAATGATATATTCTATTAAAAAAAAAATATGTTTGGATCATTGTGTGATCTATAATAGTATAAAATATTTATATGTAATATAAATATAATGTATGCACTTTTAAGAAACTTGTGCAGCCTTGGGACAAAGTACTATTTTGTGTTCGTTTAATCAGTCCCTGAGAAAGAGTAATTTTTACTTAAATTTAAAAATATTGAATGCATGTTATTAACATCTAATTTAAAAACATAGGAAATCTGTGTTATAGAGAATATTTTATATTTTTAGATACCTAAATGAAAATTCATCTGTAGAATCAATTAGTACAAAATTACGACAAGTCTGTCCATCCATATACCATTCCGAAGACGCTGCTTGTGCAAAAGTATATACTTAAAATATTTAAAATTAAAATATAATTTAGTATGTTAAAAAAACTCCATACCCAGATGTGTTATTTCTATTTTGCTAACGTATAACAGCAATTTTTTTTTCATTTTAATAATAGATTGAATTCACAAATCTCAGATTAAAAATAAAAGATATAATTTAGAACCATGTAAGGTTCTTTTTTAATATTTTAATTTTTAAGTATATCATGGGTATTATAAAATTATAATTTTTCAGTTAATTTTAAATTGCTCATAACTTGCTTTAAATTAAAATATAATTATAAAAAATAAAATCTATGTGGTATCCTATACAATATTTTAAATCTTATAATACATAAATTCACTCTAATATTAAAAATTACAGAGAGAAATATAGCATTGCTTATATGTAAATGAGAATGAACAAAACCTTTTTATAAATTTGAATTGTGACTGATACATTTGATTCTTTTAGGCATCAGAAATGATTAAATTAGCGCAATCTACAGTTAATGAGGATGAGCGTAAACGAATTTTATACAAATCTCTTATGGTAATTATATATTAAACAACATTTTTTTTTTTAACTTTCATCCATGTTTTTTATGTATGTTACCAATTTGATTAAATTAGGTGTTGAAAGAAGTAGCACCTAAGTTTAATTTAACTTCAGTTTGTTTACAATATACTAATTGTGCATACATGGAAGGTGTATATCAGATGTGTAAAGAG
This sequence comes from Rhopalosiphum padi, assembly GCF_020882245.1. Taxonomy (NCBI): domain Eukaryota; kingdom Metazoa; phylum Arthropoda; class Insecta; order Hemiptera; family Aphididae; genus Rhopalosiphum; species Rhopalosiphum padi. The sequence goes on from NC_083598.1 coordinate 73,515,534, forward strand.
TATGCTAAAAAAATTGATCCAAAGAATTTGGGTGGTCATTATTTTGTCAACAATATGGTATTAGATAGAGATGGACCAGGTTATGGTGCCTATATGCTCAGGTAATTTAACCTTGGCTTAAAGTAATACTTATTACTATTATTGAAACAGTAATATTTAAAAGGCTTTACTTTTGGTAGTATGTTAATTTATATTTTTTTTTATGAATTCAGATTAGATATTTACAAAGAAATAAGTGCAAGTTTAGATTACTTATACTCCATCATGGTGAAAAATCCATCTGTAATTATCCCTAGTCGACCAAATTTAATACCTGGAATTCTAGAAAATTCTGCACTAACTTCTGAACAATCTTCTAATTTGGTATTGATTTTATTTTTACACATATATTTTTTTAATAAACTTATTTATAGTATTTGTTATAAACAGATTTCTGAATTGATAAAGTTGTGTATCTCATGTGATGATGAAATCATGCATACCGTAGTATATAGATGGTTGATAGATAAAAAATTAATAAAAGAAACAATTGAAATGGGACATCATAGCTTGGAAAAGTTTTTATTGGCTCAGTCCAGGTGTGATGATAACAATAACTATATTAAAGATGTACTATGTAGATATTATGAGTATAATGGAAATTATAACGAGGCAGCTGAAGTTCTGGCATCATTGGCTAAAAGACCAGAGTAATTATAATTTTTTTTTATTAAAAATTAAAAATGTATATATTTTTAATCTTAAAGTAAAGTAATTTTTTTCATATCAGGAGTGGTTTAACTTTAAGCGATCGCCTTATGTATTTGGGACGGGCAATGGCATGTTTGCGCAGTAAAAAGTTGAGTACACCCGCATTAAATGTTACCAGTCTCAGAGATATTGAAGACTTGTTACAAGTAGCTGAAATACAGAAAATGGTTGGTTTCAATGTCCTAAATATTGATTTAATTATTTATTAAAGTATTATATTTTTGTAATTTTTATATATTTAATTTCTTTTAACTAGATATTGGATTTATTGTTGTCTAGTCAAATTGATGGAAAATCTGATATAATTGATAAGCTAAATAGCTGTCTGTTTACATTAGGCGAAGTATGCATTCAAAACTGATGATAAAGAATGTTTAAATAATAATATTTGTATGTTAGCTTTATAGTAATTTTGCTGAACCGCATAGTCTATGGGAAGCTCAGTTGTCGATATTACAGCTTTCAAATCATGATGATCGTGAACTAGTCAACCAAATTTGGGAAAATATTTTATTAAAAAGTAAGCTTTAATTACTAATATAAAACTAAAGTTAAAATTGTGATGTTTAGTTAACTTGCTTTTAAATCTTGTTTATTTTTATATTAAAAACATATTAATAGACCATGTGTATTTATAAGTATTATAAGTGTTGAATATTTTGATTAAGTAATGAAAGTACTTATCAAATTGAAAAATAAACACATTAATTCTTCCCTTTTAAATATGATAAAATCATAATGGTAGTTTATATAGCTAAGTATCACTAAAGCCTTAAGATGTAATAAATATCAATAAACCAAAATACACTACACTTTCGATAATCTGCCTTGTGAGTTATCTGTGGTCTTCTGTGGAATGAACTATGTACATACATACAAAAAAAATAATGTGACAACATTTTGTTAAAAATATTTTAATCACAAGTTAATTTTAAGTTTTATCAAACAAAAAAACAATAACTTGTTACTGATTTTTTCTGTTAAAAAAATATATGCCATATTTTATGAATTTTTAAATAAAAATAAAAGGTGTTTAATTTACCTTGAGTACTACATAAAATCACAAAATTTATTTATAATTTTTTACTATTATTGAATTTTTGTTTTAATTTGAATTTAATGGATAGTCCGCGGAATTTGCTTATCCATGAGTGCCAAACGATAACCCTATTACACAAATAATCAAGAGTACACTGTATAGATAAAATTTTTACCCATTTTTTCAGAAGTCATGATAGCCTATTCTACCAATACAGATTAGGTTATAATACAATGCCCCAAAGACTGGATTCTGTACCTAGTACAACATTAAACTATATTGAATCTGGATTCAGTATAAATGAAATATCTATAAAAATAATTGATACCTTATAGCGTTTTATATCCATAGTTAATTCAATATATGGTTATAGTTAAACTTTTATGTCAGTTATTTTATCTTGAAAATAACTTTATGTTGTTTAGTTAATTGATTATTTTACATTTTTTATTCATTAGTTGTGGAAGATTGTGGAGATATTGGCGAACACAACAAAATGACCATTGCTCTGGAAAAAATAAAGTCATTGGCCAATTCACATCCAATCAATTCATCTACTTTTGATTTGGGTATGTAATACATATATTGATTTCTCATTACTAAAATATACAAATAATAAAATATGTGCTCTTATTACAAGATTTTTAATTGTTTGTAGAGTATATAACAACAATGTTGGAATATTTGAATTGTAACTTGGGTGGAGATTTGGAATCTGTGTACACAACTATGTTAACTATTGGTGCTCCTATTGAATCTTTAGTAACAATATATAAAAAGTAATATTTTTTTGTCTATTAAAAATTGTATTAATGCAGTATAATTATTTAAAATAATTATATTAATCTATTTGTTATGCAGGATTTATTCTACTAATGATCCACGGTGGCAAAAGACAAGTGAGTTGCACGTATTAGAAGTTATTATGAGTTTGGCTCGATATTATTTACAAAATGTTGATTTATGGCCATCAGGAATGCAAAGGTAATAGTTGTTAGACATTTACAAAAAAAAAGTAGTTTTCTTTTATTGGGTATAAATTGATATCTTTCAGGAGATCCATTGCTGTGAACTTATTCGATTTATTAGTGATTTGTCAAAACATGCTGTATAGCCGTTTTGCACATAGTCCACTGATTGAAGGTGTCATTGCAATCAAAACTGAACTTGACAACATCATTAAAAACTGACTTAACAAATCTGATTTGTAAAAATTCTTCATATGTCAATTAACTAACTATTAATTTTGTAAAATATGTTGTGTATCATATTGACAGTTTTAATGTTTTGGAGATAACTTGATATTTTTTTGAAACAATCTATTCAATTTTTTTATTATTATGAATTATGATTGTAATATAAAATGAGATTCCACATAAATAATATAACTGATATAATATTTTAATATAAAAATGTATTACAATGTTTAGGGGAATTTATTAATTACTTTTTTTATGTACAATAATTTGTTTTTATTTTATTTTATCAACAATGATTACGTATTAAAGTTTCATTGATTTAAGGAAAACATAATTTGTATTAATTTTATCTTTAGATTAATAAGTATTGGTTTTCTTTTTTTTATCAAAATTCTCTCTTTTGTAGACTTAACACACAAATGTTGGTTCCATGAAGAAATATTCCTTTCCCAATTATCACCAAAAACCACCCTAGTAATTAAAAAACAATTTTACTGTCCAAAAAATGAATTCAGACAAAAACAACACACATCAATGTAAAATCAATACATTCATCACTTCGCTCTGAATCTAAAATGTGTTTTTAGCCGCGTTCTACGTAGATACTTGAATATTTAATTGACGTCAGACATATACTTTTATTGATAATGATATAGTTATAATCATCAACGCAATACTTGTTTATTTTTTTATTATTAACATTTCAATACTTGTTTATTATGTAGATACGTACTTATATTTAATAATTTATTATAATAGTTATGTTATAAGTAAGCAAAAAATAAAAAATATAGGATAAGAATAATTATATAGCGGTTGTACCTGTTATAGGTAGATACTATAACTAGTAATTTCTATGCACTACTTAATTAATAATAATATAGGTATAACAAAAAATACAGAAAATGAAAAATAAATATTCCCGAATAACAAATCACATCTTCACGAAAAACAAATTGTAGTGCCTCGTATAAACATTCGACCTGGGTCTTGCAAAATCTTTCGCCTTGCCAGCACACATATAAGCAATTTGAGTTTTAAATTTGGAGGGGGCTATTCTATTTTTCATGTACCTATGTACTGTTTGTATGCTCCCTGTGATATACAAAAGTGGAAGGGTATATATAAAAACCATTTTGGGAGGGCTTCGATTGATTTTGGGGGTGGGGGGGCTTAGCCTCCAAGCCGCCCTGAAATTGCGCTTATGCTAGCACAGTCATTTTTTTGTTAATAAAGATGTGCATACGTACAGAAATATTAAATATACAAATTATTAATTATTATAAATAATTTATATCTAGTTGTTCGATTATTAACCCGTAACCAATATATTAACCTTATTTTTTACGTGATCAAATTTTTAGTTTAATCTCTCATTCTCTCATTACAAAGAACACAAAGTAAAATTGACTTAAGTAGATATAACTTATAAGTTATTTTATATATTCGATAAATACAGCTATAGTAAAAACTAATTTAAAAAATAGGTTCACAGGTTCATCCCCTATAAAATCAGTTTAGGGATGCTCCTGACCATTAATCACAAATATTACTATGCTTTACTAAGAATTCAAAGTTATATTTTCGCACGTTTAAATTATATTATTATTCAAAAATGCGTACCTATTTAAACCATAGAGTACCCGATGATTTAAACCAAGAATAAGTTGATAGCACTGTACGCATATGGTTGACGTTATCTCGTTAGTCCACCATTTTTTTCGGCTCTCGATCATCCCCTCTACAGACTATTCATTTAACTGTATATTTGTCGTAATACTGATAAGGAAATTGACTGCCAATCTCCCGACTAGTACCCTGTACCCATCAGCTCTCGTGCTTGTTTGTCAATCAAATTCTGTAATTTTGATTTCTTGTTTGTACGGTTTTTTTACTCCACTAAGAAAAGTAAGTATACTTCAATAGTTAATGCGATTCGTCATGTTTGCATGCCTCGATTATAAAATGGCCACTATACCCTCCCTCGTTATTAATTTTCCACACCCGAAATCCCAATGACTTGGTATTAAAGACGTGTTTTCGGGTCACTTGGCCATTTCAGAATGGCACATGAAGAAGGAGACCCGGCCGAAATCGCAAAGTTGACCGGCGTCGGAAAATACTTCAACACTATTACGACTAAAGGACGGGTTAACGTGAGTGCTAATTAAATTAATTATAATTTGGTTTTTGTAAACAACTCAATGACAATTCAAGGTCATGGGTTGATCTTTCAAAAGAAATTCTATACTGCTATTTTGGTATAATAGATTCAACTGCACAATTAGGGTACACACATTTTATGTGATTATGAACTATGGTTATAAGTTATAGTGAAAATCTTCACAAAGTATTAGTAAAATCATTTTTATTATGATAATGCTGTAATATCTTGAGTATTTTAAACTTCATTAAAAAATATATTGTGTTTTTAAACATTAGAATGAATAAAATTAGTAAATTGATTTTGAAGGTAGCTAATTTAACAGTAAATATATTTTGGCATATTGTATATATTTCAACTAGAGTACACTTACTAAATTAAACTTCTTCACGGCAATGATAGATATTTGAAAATTGTTTGGCATTTTAACAAGTCTATGTTTTGATACAGTAAATTATTTACTTATACCTATAATTATTCTAAAATTATCTTTATTTGTTTAATAAAAAAATTAGTTTATGATATATTAGAATTAAGGTAAAGAACAGAACTTAGACCATTAAGTAGTTTTATGGTACATTTAAAAGTTAATGGTAGACCTACTCAAATACATTTTAATATAATGTAGTAAGAGTAATATTATTTTTGATTTGATAGCCTAAAAATTATAAAATTGAAAAAGTAATAACCAACTAAAATAAACATTATAACATTAAATATAAAATACATAACAAACTGTAGGCATTACAACATCATAATATATATATATATATATATAATATAATTATACAAATAGATTTTGTCATTAAATATAAATTAAAAACATAAATATTTGAAATATTGTGAAAGGTTATCCCCCCGCAAGAAAATGTATATCAATTAAAATTAATATAGCTGTGACCAATTAATAAACCTATAACTTCTTGTTATTGTTGATACAGTAGATATAATAAATCATTTTCGCTACTTATAAAATATTAATTACTTTTTATATTATGTTTTGTATAGTGTCCTGATTTAATGTATATATTTTACAAAAAATGATATACTTAACTAGTTGAATATTTAACAATTATATTATATGTATAAGCATTTGTTAAATAAAAGTAATATACTATAAAATTAATTAATTGTCATTATCACAATTGCTTGCATATTATGCTAAGATAGCCAGTTATAAATATAATAATTATAGTATATTTAAACTATGTTACTTTAATATTTTTCTTTTAATTGAGATCATCTGTATTTACTTTATATGATATAAGAGGACTATGTTATTTATTTAGTATTATAATAACAAATTATTAAAAATTTAATATTTTATAAGGATGTTAGTTCATTAACTACACTTTCTAACAAAATAATAATAAAAAGTAAACCAAGATTTTATATTTTTATTACAGATTGTATGTGCAACCTATGGAACCATCGCTGTTGGATATCTATTATACAAACTGCGCAGCCCAAAAGCAGAAAAACCAAGTTCTTCGTCTTGAATACAATTTTTAATTAATTTTAGAAATGCTTCTTAGATTTAGGATATATGTTTTGATTATTATTTAAGATTTATTTCATATAAAAAGAATTATAATTAAGGAATCATATTAAATAAAGATACCGCAATGTTCTTTATTTAGCGTGAATGTTTATATTGTATTCAGTTTACTTTGGAAGAAAATATTTAATTTACAACAAATTTATATACATGGTATAGATAACAACAAAACAAAATTAGATCTTTGTTTAACAATATTAACGTTCATCCATTTGTTTGTCTCTGGTTATAACATGATCTTCAAATTTTACCATGTAAGTAGTACCTTTGTGCCAATGTGCGGTAACTTTAGCATTCTATAAAATAATAAATATACTTTAAAAAAACAGTTATTTGATAAAAATAACTAAAAATAGCGTATATTTCATACATCTTGTTTACAAAAAATTAATTTAAATATACAAAAATTGATAAATAAAAGAAGATAATTCTATGTTGTATCTATCTAAATCAGTTTTATTACTAATCAGTACTTATAAGGTAAAATTACAAATCTGCAATATGGTTGTATGAATCAAAGTAATAGACATAGTTTAAACTTTAAAGTTGAAGAGTTAGTTTTCTCAATGTTATTATTGAACTTCAGACAGAAACTGTACCAAAGAGAACTATTAAAGTAAAAACAAATAAAAAAATTGGTTTTACTATAATCTATGGTCAATCTGCAAGTTTATAGAGTAAAAAAATTATTCATCCTCAAAAAACAAAACATTTATGTGTGTAATATTGCTGAAGACAAAAACATTTTTATCGATCTATTTATCAAAATGTTATATACTTCTAGGTATGTAATTTAATATTTGGTGGATAAAAAATAAATGTATAGTAACAAAAGATTAACTAGCTGTTTAAATTGAATTAACTATTTTTAATATTTTATCAAGCAGATGATGGTAATATAAATAATTGGTACTTACAAAGCCTGATGAATTTAGTATTCCTTCTATTATGCCACCAACAAACACAGCACAATTCAAATTACCTTTATCTTTAGGAACTGATATGTATTTATTTACTAATGGCTCTTTTTCAATTATATAATAAGTAGAATCGTCATCATTTGAGTGTTCTAATTTGTCAGCTTCACGACCAAAGAAACTCTGAAATTTTAATAATTATGTGATCTAATTGTTTTCAATAACAAACTGAAGCAGTACATGAATTATAAGAATAGTATTGTATAGTGTTAATTGAAAACAAATTATTTCAACCCGTTCCAACTAATTTTTATTAATGGCATGCTATTTTTAATTCAAGTAAAGATTTAAATAAATGTTAAAAATATAGCCATCATACTTTCCAGAAAGTAGATTTAATAAACAACAGCATATTCAATAGCTTTATCTCACGTTTGCTGTTTTTTTCACGTAGAAAATGTAAATCTATTAATTTCATACCGACTTCTTGTCCTAAGTCAGACAACCTAATAAAATGATATTATTACTCATAAATTAAATAAAACAATTTAAACTTAGGTCTTTAAGCACTTACCTCATTTGTAATTCGTTTACTGTATGAGCCTTTCCTTGACAGTATTGTACCAGTTCAGAAAACATCAATGCAAAACAATTCATGTTGATTTCGCCTTTACCTTTGCTAATTGACTTATCAAGTATACTTGTTTTTTGCCTCATATTCGATATTTGAATTGGGTTCATTTTAAAAATGGTTCTGACAACTAATGCAGTATAATTTTTATTACAAATATTGTTACTTATTCTTTGGTTCACCTTGTAAAGAATTATATTATAAAGTTTTGTGTAAAATGTAAATAATAACACGAAACTGAACGAACAAGTGATTAAAATATAATCAACTACTATAATCATTTATAGTATTTGATATATAAGCCCACGGTCTTATATGAGACCGTGTATAGGCCCAAAAGTACATAATTTGATAAATAAGATTAGCTTGTTGTACGATCTCAATTTTAATTAGGAATTCGCTAATATTATTTAAAACTAACTAATAATTATGATATACACTATAAAGTCATTGTTAAATATTTAGTAAATTAAATACTATGAAGTATAAATATTTAATTAATAATAAAAGTCTAAACTTTGAAGCTTGAAGACCCAAAATAAATTATATTCAAAGATGTTGTAAACATGTAATTAAAAACCAGATACTTGGTTGAACCCATATTGAACCTTTTATTGGATAACATAGATTATGATAAGCCATTAGACTGACGAAGATTGTTTACAGTTAACAGTGTTAACACAACGACTTATAAATTGTTTTAGACGGTTTACTCGTTATTAGTCGGCATTAGTATTTATAATATTACACTTAATCAGTCGGCGTTTGTTTTATAGTTCATACATAAATTGAACTCATCCCTATTTTTTTTGTATACCAATTAATACCTATGATAGTTTCAAACCAGAGTTGGACGTGTAAATAGACCGCTGCGAACTACAAAATGTTTTATCATGTAATTACAGAGAACACGTTGAACGAATACCGGTTACGTTTGTTTATTTGTTATTTGTTATTTAGATCGCACTAGAACACGACGTACTGCTTCATCCTCGGTATTTTGGTCCACAGTTATTAGATACAGTAAAACAAAAGTTGTATCGCGAGGTTGAAGGCACATGTACTGGAAAGTGAGTAATTTTTAAACTGATATTTTATTATGCTCTCAAAAAAATAAAAACAAATATTTTAAACGATAACTTAAAATATTCAAGAAATTATCATAAATAGATGTTTCCCTAATCTTATATCATTTTCCAAGGACTTTTTGTACTAAGAACTCACAATATGTCTTATGTATAAAGGTTAAAAACAGGATATGGTGATATTTATACCATAACGGCAATGAGCAAGACAATATATATTTTTAATTTCAATGGTTCTTTACTTTAAAGGTATGGATTTGTAATTGCTGTAACCCATATTGATAATATTGGTTGTGGATTAATTTTGCCTGGTCAAGGATTTGTAGTATATACTGTGAAGTATAAAGCTATTGTTTTCCGGCCCTTTAAAGGTGAAGTTTTGGAAGCTGTAGTTACTCAATTAAACAAAGTAGGAATGTTTGCTGAAATCGGACCACTTTCCTGTTTTATATCTCATCATGTAAGTTACGTAATATATATTATTGTTTAAAAATAATTATTTGTTTCATACATATTTATATTTAATATTTATACTATATAACTGAATGTCTGAATATATCTCAAAAGTTAAATAAAACCAAATTAAGATAATTTATGTATGTTATATTTATATTGTTATTATCATTATTATCATAAATATTAAATACCTATTTTTTTAAATCTTTATAAAAAATGTTAAAACATACTTTTTTTTATTTGTTTTAGTCTATACCATCAGAGTTACAGTTTTGTCCAAATACTTCACCTCCATGTTACAAATCAAAAGAAGAAGTATGTAACAACACTTGATTTATATACATACTATAATATTAAAAAAACAATGAAAAATGCACATTTAATCTTAGAAATAGTTGTGGGAAAATAAAGTCATCATTGTCATTTTTACAATAACCACCTATTAATAACGGCATACAACCTGATGACTATATTGTTCCATTAGATATTTGTCATAGTGGTCACTTATTGCCACTTCTATTAGCTATCTCTATGAATAGTTTTCCAAAAGTCTTGAGTTATTGCTAGTTTCTTATATTTGCAGATGATATTAAGTTTTTTCTTACAGAAAGTTAAATTGTTAATTGTGTGCATTAAGACTGTATTGAGGTTTGGTGGCACCCCTGGCAAATTACTACATTTATGAAACCCTTCCCCTATGGAAATTTGCATTTGACAGGTCACATATATTTTGTATAGGTACAGTTATGTTATAAATACTTACCTACCTATTTTACGAAAATATTACATACATATCAATTATAAGTATAATATATAGATATTCCATGTATAATGAATGCCATTATTTCAAATGTTGTACTCCAACAGCTTTAAAATAAATTATTTATATATAATAAAAATAGAGCGAGACCTTACTGTAAAAAGTTGTCTGCTTCTTTGAGAAGATATCAACTCAATAACTTTACATACAAATAAGTTGTGCCAGGGGTGGTCAAGGGGTTGTAACCTCCCCGTACATTTTTTTCTAGTTGTAACACTGAGTTGGGCCATTCTTTCATTATCCTACATATTATGCAAATGTTATATTATAATTTATTCAAGACCTTGTAATCATAATAGTCTATTATTTTAAAAGAGTTATTATAACTCTGCCTAAAAATGAGGTTGTTGATTTGGATTTGGTTTTTGGCAACAAGCAGTAACCTAGAAATAACCTAAGGTTTTTTGTTAAAAATTATTAAATTTTGATATAGATGTTTCAATATTATTTTGTTTTGTCAATTTTTGTCCCTCCAAACATTCCATCTATCGGTCACATATTATTTTAGTTTCACCAAAATTATTTTTAACACATTTTAAAAGGAAATTAACTCTTTTATATATCAATAATTAAATAAATAAGAGTTAAATCTATAAAAGAAATAATTAAAAATTCACCTTTCCTAATGGAAAAAAATTATTACTTATCAAATAATCATTTAGTTTTATTTTTCCTATAAAGTAAGCTACAATATTATTTATTTATGTTCTTAGAATATAGCAATACAGCCGGAAGACACAATTAGATTAAAAATTGTTGGAACACGTGTTGATGCATCAGGAATAGTATGTATTTTAAAATTGTAAAAATTGTATAAAATATACAATAATTATTACTGTAATAATCAGGGGCGGCTTGCTATAAGAATACTAGGAGTAATTGCTCCTGCCCCGAAAATAGGAAAAAAAAATTGTATTAAGTTGAACAGGTTTAATCATAACTCATAACAGAAGATTGATCGTTTAAGTATAAAATAAGTGTATCTATATCATAAATTGTAAAAGTTAATAAAAAATTTAACTTAAGAACCTAAAAATATTATATTGGTCCTAGTAAATTTAGTTTGTGGGCGGGTGGGTTATTTCAAAAACTTGCTCCTTGAGTTTTGAAGATTCATGCTGCCACTGACTGTAATACTCAATTTATTTGACCACATTTGTAGTTTATTGCATTGCGTTTTCAATAACTATTTTGACCAGTTTTTTTAGTACAATAATTCCTTTATTACATTTTTAGTTATTTATAGTATTTGTATTCAAGCTAATTTATTGTAAATAGTGGCAAGCCCCTTCAGTTGCTCGTAAAAATATCTATATATCTAAATTTTATAGCATTTTTTCTATTTTTTTAAAATAGTGAATTTAATTGTATAATAAAACAGACTACACCATTTTATATTATTTCATTGAATTTTAGATGAAAAATGTTTTCAAAAAAAAAAAAAATTTAGTTCCTACAAATCTACACCTAGCTTAATTATAGATTAATCTATAAAAAAAAATATATTGTTTAGAAATGGATAGAAAGTCTTCTAATTTGACTAATAAAATCCATTTAAAGTTAAATCATTTTTTAGTAAAATATATTCAAATTTAATTAAAATATGAAACATTTTTTTTTACAGTTTGCTATTGGTACATTGATGGATGATTATTTAGGTTGGTATATAATTTATTGCAAAAATGGCACTTACAATAATATTATTATTTACAACAATTTTTATCTTATTATTTCAGGATTAATTCATTAAGACAAGGACACATCAAATTAATTTTTTTTTATACTGTATAATGTACATAATAATGTAAAAATAAAGTAAAAAAGTAACATAAAATAAATTTTGTATATATATATATATATAATTAGTTTTAAATGTTTATTAATTGGCGAGGAATGAGTTTTCCTTCCGATTAGAAAAATAAGGAAATTCTAGTTACCTAAATCTCTCAACAAATTGTGATTTATGAAAATATATATCCAATTTACTATCTTGTACAGATAACAATTATGGTAAAGGTTGGATCAATTTTTTCTAACCAAAAACAAAAACATCTCATTTTTCTTACAGGCCACAAATAATCTTAAACTATGGTAAAATAATAAGATCGTTTATCATAATTTCGATATTTCGTTCAAATTTACACTTAAAATGTCTTTAAAGAAAAATTGTGCACTTATATATTATATTAGATATGTTTAATTTCATTCTGAACTGCTTACTGCTTATGAAAAACTTTTTATTTAATTTTCAAGTCTTAGCTATAAAAATTGTCCATAATTTTTCATGATTTTGACAGACTTTGAATGCTTATAAATATAAATAAATTAAGCCTACATACTTTTAATTACCTGTAATAATAATTAACAGCTTATAAAGAACATTGTATTAAATTTGTATATCTGTATAAGTATGGGTACCTAATGGGCAGTAATAACTAGTACCATTGATTATAAATACTTATAAGTTACAATCAATGCTAGTACCTATAGACAAACATGGATTTATCTATTTCAACTTTACTGTATGAGAGATATGACTAACAAAGGAATGACCAGCTTAACATTTTTAAAGTGCTACCATTGTCGAACGACTAATAGACTAATTATTACAAGTCGTATGGGGCCTGCTTAATATATAAATCTATAATCATGTTTTTAATTGGAGCTCGACTTTAAAAACTTTTTATTCACGCAGATGCGGTCCATATTTTTTTTCAATTTTCATCAAAGAGCCACTACTGGAACTGTATAATAGTATATAATACATGGTATACATTTCATTGTACTAATTCTATACATATGAGAAACTATTAGAAACTCATAACCGTATGAATTTAATTACCACCAAAATCAAAAGTATAATTAAAATTGTATTCAATTTTATTTTTATTAAACTGAAATAAAAAATCATGATTTTAAAAACATTGAGCAATATTTGATGCCTTGATGGGCACAGTAAAAAATTAAAAGATAGCCACAGGTTGTCAACGCCTGTTTATAATGAACAAAGTTCATTTTAAAAAATCAGTATTACCCAGGCCTTGATTTACGCAAGTGCAGACGGAGCACTTGCACTTGGGCTCCTAGGAATATTGTTTTTTTTTTTTAAATTAATTCCGTTAACATTTGTTTTGTAAAATATAATACGAACTGTCTTTTTCTGCGTTAAAACGAATTAAAACACGTTACAGGTATTGTATGACATAAGAACGTTTGGACGGTTTGTTTTTATTAACTATTGAAAATTATGTTACATCATTAAATTTTGATTCAGTTATTGAAATTTTTACAGAAAAAAAGCAAGAAAGACATTTTTGTAATTTTTAAATTTTTTCATGATAAAATGTTATAAAAATAGAATATTTTTAAAAATAATATTTTCAATCTATACATTTAGTTTATGCAATAAGTAAATTTTGAAGGCTTAAAGTAAAAACAACAGGACATGTGGACTTGAGTAAAGGGGGCGGCCAGTGACACCACTTCAAATTTCATTACTCACTAAAGGTTAAAAATAGAAATTGATTACTTTTATTTCATTTTAATTATATAAAATAATTATTATTACTAATAAGTTATTTTCCATTTTTATGGAAAATTGAAAATTAATTATTTTAATTTAAATTTATATAATAAAATCCTTAAGTATTTTTAGTATTTTAATAAAGTATAATTTTATGTTATTTAATTAGTATTATCTTTTCGTTGACCTTAATTTGCTAGGCCAAGTATGAAGTTACTAAATAATTGTATTTATAGTAGGTACATGAAAATTAATAATGTACAAATATTTTATGTGTTTTGAGATAGGTATTTAATACTTTTAATATATAAATATTTTTTTTTTTATTAAATTTCCCCCCTCCTCTATATAGATTTTTTTTCTAAAACATTTTTTTTGACTTAAGAAGGGCCCTAAAATAATTGTGCACTTGGCCTTAATATTATTAAATCAGTCCCTTGTCTTATCCTTCCTCATCAGTCATCACGGCATCACGACTGGTGTAGAATGGACTGAATGGTTATCTTCTATACCATGTCCTAAATCCCAATGACAAAATTATTTGACCATCACTAAGCACTACTACAGCGTACACATAATATACAAAGTATTAGGTATAAATAAGTCAATAAGTGGGATGGCCTGAATGTATAATAATAATACATTACGCTTTATAATCATATACAGTCGACTCTCGATAATTCGAAGTTGGCGGGACTTTTAAAAAATTTCGAATTACCTACCAAGAGTTTGAATTGCTGAGTAGTTCGAATTGTTCGAAATAACCAAAAAGCAAAAAAAAATTAAAATTACTGACTTGAGAAAAAAAATTTGTTTTTTTATTATAGTACGTACATAATTATTAAATATTTCAACAAATTATGCTGTATTACTGCAGTTATGTGTATTTATTGTTTTTAAAATGTAAATTAAACTAAATTATAATAAAAGATTATTATTTTTTTAAAAAAATCTATAATTGATTTCTGCTTCATTTAACTTACTAACTTAGTTTAAATTATTCTATAATATTTTCTAGAGTGAAAAATGCTTCAAAAACTTCGATATTGATTTCTGACTGGAGCAATGTTACGTTTACAAATAAAAACTATATATTCGTCATTCGGCTATCGACGAGTTAAAATACGATAAGAGACGATTAAGAAATAACGATAAGGTTTTTACGATAATAATTCTATAATTATCGAAATTCGGAATTCGAAAATAGTAAGCTAAATTTTTACACGATTGTATAGTAAATTATTAATGAAAAGATTAAAAGAAATATATTAGGTGATGAATAAACTTGGTATTACCGAGCATTGAACGGACGAAACTTCGAATTGTCACGTGTTAGTGGCCAGTTTTCCCAAAATTTTAATTCGAATTATCGAGTGTACTTAATGCTTATAAATGAATGGTTTTTATTCAAATTACCGCAAGATTTTCAAGAACGAGCATTTGCTTTGAATTACCGAACGTTTGAATTATTGAGTATCTGTATTACCTATTACCTAATATATAATATTTATAGTTAGTATTAAATATTAATCATTATCTCCAAATTTCAAATTCAAAATTGAAAAACTAAAATAAATCATTTATTATATTTGTACTGATTTAAATGTACCATCATCACTACAATCTGTGCTACAACCATGTACTTAAGACGTGATGTGTTTCGGTGCTTCAACAGTTCAACACCTGGCCAGTTGGAAATGGTATTTGGGGTCTCTGACTGTGCCCGCTCGACGTCAGTGATAGAGTGGGGGTTCTCCCGCGGTAGTACAAAAGCCGTTTGTTGTGAGGGTAGGTCTAGCGCAACGAGGGATTTTCCCGCGTTCCGGTTGAAGGGTGGGCGCGAAACAACCGTCATCCAGTAGTATTCTTTGATTTACGAAAAGAACGTTTGAAGTTTGAATACTTCCCCTTTAATGTTTCCACGACCGTTAATTACCCTACGATCCACAGGTGTGATTCCGATCAACTTTGCGCGCGCAATCTCCCCCTCACTATGCAAACCGAACCGCGCAAGACCGGCGTCCGGCGCCATTCGCGCACGTGACGTCAAAACGCCGCCTGTATGTCACGGCAGTGAGGCACTGTCATTTTTCGTTTTACCGCGCGCGCGCTTCGTGTGCCCGTGCCCTATTGCGATTGTACGGTACGTCGTGACCACGGGAGTGTGCGTGTGCGCTGTATACACAAATACATAAATAATATCCATACTTTATAGCAATTAGCAACACCGTTTTCGCGCTAACGATTCGTTTCTTTCGATCCGTGTCCTCAGTCTTTCGCGAAGATCGTTCGGGCGGGCTGCTCTATGCAACCGTGCTTTGCGTGCAACGTTGACGGCTCGTATTATTATTAAAATTACGCCCGCGATTTGGATAGCGAAAAAGTATTTTATCTGTTTATATTTTTTTTTTTCGCTTCGTTCGCTCATCGCGCACTGATTCCATCGCCACCCAACCTGGTAAGAAAATATATACGCCAGGTCGATCCTCGGCACTGGCGTGACGCACGTCCCTTCGAGGCAGCCGCTTTCACCGGTGCGATAGTAATGCCCCGATAATATGACCAAGTCCAGGTTTCTCGGCAAACCGCCAAAAGCGCGATGTCAGCGCAAGATGATCCGGGTCGGCGTGTCCGATTTCGTGGACGTCGAGGCCAAGAACGCCCGATTGATAGCCATTGCACTCAATGTATTTCGGACAACGTTCGAAAAGGACGGAGAGGTAAGTAAAACAATGATAAATAATTCAAAAAAAATAATAGTACGGCGTGATGACGGTAGAAAAAAATTCCAAATTAAAGTTGTTTTAGCTAGTTGTTTTTTGTAATATTTTTATCTGTGATGTACTCCCTCCCGTTCGTTATCACAATCGCGCGTATCCCGCTATTCCTGCTGATGGAGAAAGGATTTCGTATCTATTCCGCGATGATAACGCAATCGTTTATTATTATTATTATTATTGTAATCGTTGTTTATCTCTTGTTTTATCGTGCACAGCAGCAACAGGAGTTCGCTGGGTTTAGCAATAGCGACTGCGAAGAAACTGCAAATAAGCTACGAGAGACTTGTGATCGAAATGTCGTGCCATACGACCAACGGAGCAAGTACTACACTGACACTGTTATGGTAAGTGCCCATTTGTTTATAACTAAGATTTTATAATTATAATTTTTAAAAATCGTTCTATATACTCTTACTGTCTTATAAAATCTTGCAAAAGTTACTTTTGTCTAAGATATATAACCATTTATTCTAAGATGTTCTTTTTAATTAGGTTTACATTTGTTGTCAAGAATACAAATAATTTAAATTAAAACAATAAAATAGCTAGGTATTTTTATTTGAATATAATTTTCACTATGTACTTATTCATAATGTACTTAGTATTATATTAAGTTATTTAAACTTTTTTATTTTATTTTTTGTTTATGATAGTGTTTTAGCACCTTACTATATACCAATACTAAAACATTAACTATTATAATTTTTCAAATTTTAGATTTATTTAAAATCTTTAGTTGACTTATTTTAATTTACTAGATATTGTTTATTGATCAATTTAATCATAATTTTATTTGTTAAATCAAATTATTATATTTTTTCATTGAATTAAAATTATTTGTAAAGTTTATATTTTAACATTTGTTTTATTGCAAAGATATTAAGACCATATTTTGATGTCATACTTAAACTAAATAGTATAATTTAAATCTTTATGTTTTAGGTTCAACCTAGTATTATAAGTAAAATGGATTGTCTAAAAGTTAAAAAAGAAGAAAATTCAGTATGTGAACTTAATACTGCAAATAAAAACACCAGTATATCTCCAATCGTATCCTGTTTAGATGACAATCTTAACTATACTTTTGCAAAATCATGCAAAGGAGGTAATTATTTATTTCCATAGTTTGATATTTTATTTAAAGTTGGTAATTTCTGAATTAATTTAGGTCCACTGAATATGAAACCAAACCAGTGGTGAAGTACAATGTGGTGTTTGTGGTGTTATTCGTTTTTATAAATCAATTGCAAAGACAAAAAAATATGGAGCATACAGTTGTGATTCTTGCAGAAAGTTTATAGCTAAATCAATTGAAAATCAAAATTCTATCAACCGTTGTAATAATGATAGAGGTGAATTTGTCTTTTATTTATTTTTTAACGATTATTTTTTATTGAATTATATTTGATTTAGGCATAGGACAGTGTCGCATTCCAAATGGGCTTAAATCTCAAAATGGTGTGACAAGGATTGTGTCAACTGATTCTCGCTGTAAAGCATGTTGGCTTCAAATGTGTCTGAAGCGATTCAAGTTACCAGAAACAACTGTTCAACGGCTATTAGACACACTTCCTAGAGAAATAGCCCCAGTTCTTATGTGGGTTTTGAAAAAACCTGATCCATGGACCATAAATATAGAAGATTGTCTTAAAAAAAAAAATTATTCGAGAGTATAAACTTCACAAAGAGATCATTAGTGCCTTACGAGGTAAAAAAAAATCTATAATATAATATGTTATATATTAAATAATATTTCTATAATATTATTTCTTTTAGAAGAAGACAGTGATGAAAGCAATGAAGAGTTGTATAGTAGTGAAAATGACATTGATGAATATTCAGATAAGTCTGATTCAGATATGGAATACAATACAAAAAAAATATATAGTAGAAAGAAACCAAAGCTTGAAGAAAAATTAACCAATAATAAAATAAAAAGAAAAAAAATGAAAAAAGTTGAGATTTGTAAAGATAATCAACCAAATTATAATAAACGAGTTGCATCAATTCGATCAATAAATACTGCAACACCCAACTTATTAGAAACTAAAGGTATGCTAAAAATTATTATTTAAGAGACTGTCTTAGGGGAATGATTAGTCTGTCTTACTAACGCATAACATACCAATATTTAAGTTCATCAGTTTCAATTTTTGTTTTTTTTAGCTTAGATATTAGAGTGAATTGACCTATTATCAAACTCAATAGTAAGAACATTATCTGTATTTTATCATTAGCTTTAAATAAAAAACATTATAAAAAGCCAACATAAAAACATAGATAATGTTTTTACCTTTAAGTTTAATAATAGTTCAATTCACTTTAATATTTAAGTTAACAACAAAAAACTGGAACTGCTGAATCTAAATATTGGTAGGTTATGCATTAGTAAATATAAAGACAACATGCTGTATGAAATCCTCTTAACATGCTCAATGCCAACGATTATTCATAGTAATTTTATGTTAGTTGCTTTCAACTGTTGACGATCAGGCAGTAGTTATAGTGTTTTATATATTTAAATGTTATCTATAATAGTCTGTGGGCGTCTAACAGTTATAATATTTGATCGGTAGTTAAGTAAATGTTTTTTAAACTACAAAATACAATTAATTTATTGCCATTTTTGTGGGTATGAAGTATAAACCTAATAAGTATCTTACTATAAAATAATATAAATTTGTTATTCAAAATATGAATTTTGGCTATGATTTAGTATGCTTAACTTATGAATTATATATGGCATTTAATGTGTTAAGAAACTGAATGTAAATTGTAATATTATAAAAATAATTCAAATATTTTAATACAAAAGGACCCAGAATTAAACATGTGTGTCGCACTGCTGAGTCAGTTTTTGGGGACAAACCCAGGCTACCTTTGGAAATGTTTTAGAGAAACTCTCTAGATATTGATTGGTAACCAAAGTACGTATTTAGATGCTTAATTTCTATTAAATTAATTATGTAAATATTAAGTAGGTACAATAATTGTTGGTTATGTTAAAAATATTTATATTTATGCAACTTGACTTATTTACATTTGTTAATTGCTATGCATTTAATAGTATATTTGCATTGTAAAACTTAATAATTATGATTATTTTATATTTAGTATTACCAGTGGATATAAATGCATCTCAAAAATACTAGAAGTGATGAAAAATATGACAAAGTAAAATTTAAATATAAAGAATATAAGATTATTTTATTAATTAATATTTAATTTTAGTTTTTATGGAAGTTGCCAATGTTATGGACTCATCTAGTAAATGCTCAAAAATGTCATTACCTGTTGATAATGAACAAGATTTTTATTTATCTATTCAACCAAATGTGATTAATCCTAAATTATTACTACTAATTATACATTTTTTAGTACAAAATTATTTCATACTTATGATTTTATCGTTTTTTAGAGAACACTTCAAGATCTAATGATGCAAGATCATCTAAATGCTAACATAGATAACACTGAAGATGACAAAACTATTGATTTGAATTTCCGTGAAAGTTATGACCCAGATAGAATTGCTGAAAATGGATTTGCTATTGTGGGTACTGAACCCATTATCAATACCTCGGCGAGCAGTATGTTTCTTATGTGGAAGTGCTGGAATGGAGAAAGTAAATGACCATACTATATTTTGGGGAAAAACAGTTGCACAATAATTTATCAAAACACAACTAATTTTAGTTAATCCACTGCGTTTCTTGTTGTGAACCTTATCACAAGTTTTGTGTTGATGGTGTTGGTGTTGGAATTTCATCACATGAAAGCGAATGGTCAAAAATTAGTTGGACATGTCCGAAATGTAAGGTAAAGTAAAATTATGCTGATTAATGATGGTTCAAGCACTGTTTACTGGTATATATCATATTTTTAAATTTAAAATGTATAAAAACTGAATGCCAAAAATATAAGATATATTGATATAATCGAAAAAATACTGAAACATTGAACATAATTTTCTATACCGAAATTATGTATTATATGTACTCATGTACTCAGCATTAATATTCATATGGAGTATATAAAAAAAAATTTACCCATAATTTAAATTTTGGATTTTTTTTAATATTTATATATATACAAGGTGATTTTTTAAGCATGCTCACCCCATTATTATGCTTAAATTATGCATATATTCTAATTTTTGATTTTTACATTGTTTCAAGTTGTTAAAAAAAACAACGTTTATATTAAAAAATTATATTTTTTTAAGTTTTTTTCCCCATTTTCAGGTTATGCGCTTATCAACTAACAGAATTTTATTTTGATATACGATAGTAGCTATAAATATAATTACTTCTCTCATAGTTGTTTTTTTATATAATTATTTGTCTTTATATTCAAATTTAACTCATCTATTTAAATGACCCATTTAATAATAATGTAAAATCAACTTTGCCGGTTTCGTTATTATTAATATTGGTTTTTTACAGATTTGTAAAGGTTGTCAAAGTAGAGGTAAAACACGACCAAAATTAACTTGTCAACGGTGTAAGGATTCTTATCATGATCATTGTCTTGTTGACAAAATTGTTTATGATAGAAACAGGCCATGGGTAATATAGATATTACAAATATCTTTAATATTTTATTATTGTTATTTAGTTATTTAGTTAAAAACTTTTTGTAGGCTTGTCCACCTTGTAGAAAATGCAAAAGTTGCCATATACCTCAAGTTGATTATTTTGTTGGTAATTTAGCTCTGTGTGTTATGTGCTTTCAATTAAGACAACGTGGTAATTTTTGTCCACTATGTCAAAAATGTTACGAGACTGATGATTATGAAACAAAGGTAAGTTACACATGATTTAATGATTATTAATTTTAAATTATAATCAAAATAATTTTCTTTTACTGTAGATGATGGAATGTGCAGTTTGCAAACATTGGGTTCATTCTAAATGTGAAGGCTTATCAAATGAGAAATATGAAGTTTTGAGCACATTACCTGAAGTTGTTGAGTATGTTTGCAAGTAAGTTTATAATATATATTTTTTAATAGTTAAAATTAATGTATAAATTAATAATTATAAACATGAATTCTATTTTGTTATCATTTTAATGTAAAATTCTATTCTTAGGAATTGTACTACTGATAGCACTGTTCCGTGGCGAGCTTATGTTGACGAAGCATTAAAGAGTGGTTTTATGACTGTTCTATTGATTCTGGGAAAAAATAAAAAAACATGTGATCTTATTAAATGGAGTCCTCAAAAACAATCACCAGGCTGTGTATGTAAAAAATTGATCATACCAAAATTCCCATCACTTGATGGACCTAATGTTGCTACAAATAAAACTACTGTTGAAATTCCTAAACAATGTGTTTGTCATGGATTGGAAGGATGGTCTAAAGGTACTCCAACCCTAGTCACAATAAAGCAGAAAGTCAATAACAACGAATATGAATCCCTTTGTCAATTTAACGATGACATGTTAAGTACCATTGATAAATTTGATGTGCCCGAACTTCGGTTAGAATATAAGAAAATTGTTACTGAAGTTTTTCCATGGTTCAGCTCCGATTTTGAAAAGAACTCTCCTCGTAAAAGTTCCTATTCATCAAGTACATTACCAATTATAAGTCCACCTAAGTTTATTCCAAAATTTTCATTTAATTTACTAAATTCTGATATAAAAGCTCTACATGATATTATCGGTAATGATGAAAATAATTATTATTTGACTCCAAAAATAGATGATACAAGAGTGTGTCAATTTTGCAAGAAATTGGGTGAAGGCATTCCAATGCGAGAAGGAAGACTTCTTTATTGCGGTGATAATATATGGGCCCATGCCAACTGTGCTTTATGGTCTTCTGAAGTTTTTGAAGAAATTGATGGATCGTTACAAAATGTTCAATTAGCTCTATCTAGAGGTAAACTTGTTCGATGTGTAGTTTGCAATGAAAAAGGTGCAAGTGTTGGATGTTGTTATCGCAATTGTGTGAAGACATATCATTTTCAATGTGCTAGAAAAGTATTTTGTGTTTTTAATGAGAATAAAACTGTGTATTGTAATAACCATGCATCTGATACGCGCTGTAGTGTTAAAGATTTTACATTGGAAAGACTGATTTACATAGAACAAGAAGACATCAAACAAAAGCGTAAAGAAAGTTCAGAGATTCATATTTTAATTGGTTCATTATATATTAGTTGTATAGGACATTTACATCCATTTCTTTCTGACAGTGTTGAATCTATTTTTCCTATTAATTTTAAAGCAAAACGATACTATTGGTCAACAAAAGAACCTTGGAAATTAATTCAGTACAATTGGACTACTAAGATGGAAAATTATGTAGAAAAGTTAAAATTTGACAAACTTAACTACACTATTGATCATAATAAACAAGAAAATGAAATTGAGCTTACCAAAGACAAAAATTGTAAACAAGATTTAGATATTAATTTGTTTACGTCCATTCAGGTTGATAACTTACAAAAGTGTTATGAAGCTTTAAAAAGAAAATGTCCAATTGATTCTACTTTTCAAGCTAAACGTTGTAAAATGGATAGTAATATTGATTGTTTTGCTTACCCTAATTATGATACAGATTCTGAATTTGAATCAACAATTGATGAAACTTGTAGAATGGAAATATTTTCAAATAGTTATGGATTAAAACCAAAAGCAATTCCCCAATTTGATGGGTTGTATGATTCAAGCGATTGTGAATCAGAGTTTGAATTATATCAACTTGACAACTTGACTGATGTCATTGATGATTGCACAAATGACCAACCGGTAAAATGTAATAGATGTCACCGGACATATAGAACTAGTATAAGCTATGAAAGGCATTTGGTAAATTGTAATTTTGACTATGATATAGATAGTGACAGTGAATCTAGTGATGACGACAAATGTGATAAGAAAATTGAAGATGATTGTTTACCACTTGTAGACGAAGTAGTACAAATAGAAGATCAAAATATTGTTCCTCAGCAAAATGTTATTCCTACCACTCAAATAGAATCTGAACAACAACAACAACAACAACAAGATGAACCACCTCATACTGTTATACTTCAGCCTATTCATACTTCATTTGTCCAACCTTCTGTGTCTGACGTTCAGTACATAACAATAAATAGTACTCCAACACAATCTGTCTTGCCATGTTTTCAATATCAAACTTCACCAACTGTTATAGTACAACCATCAGTTGTTGATCCTACTACAGTAGTTCTAAACAGCCCTCCATTAGACATGTATGTCTCTCAGAGTAATAATTTATTATTTAGTTCACAACCCATGATAGTTGGTTTGGATCAATATACCACTATGTCTTCAAATTATACTTTTACTCAATCACCTCAAATTTACCAACCTACAAAACCCGTAGAACCAATTTCAAATCAATATTATATCATTAATACAGATCCAACAATTTCAAATGAGTGGTCATATAATATTACGTCTGAAATAAAAACTGAACGTAAAGTAGTGTGTACTCAGCCCAAAGTCTATTCTAACCGTAAATTGCGATTAACTGAGTGTTATGATACCAAAGAAAATATACCTAATAGCTTAGTGCAATCTGTAGAAAATCAGGTGTATGGCGTTATGAATATCATGAGAAACGTAAATCCAGAACCATGGAAAAGACCAACTATGAAAACATATCCATCTAAAAGAATTGAAGAACAGAAAATTTCACCTAGAAGAATTGAAGAAAAGAAAATACTTCCAAAATGTGTTGAACCATCACATTTATTTAAAATATCAACTCCTGTTATAAATACAGTGAAGCCCATTTCAGTACAAACAGAATTCATAGAGTCCTCTTCAGTAAAATTGGGTTATTCACCACCATCTAATGCTGTGTCAAATGTTACACCATGTTCATTGAAATTAAATAGTGCTTTATCTTCACCTCTAAAAACTGAACAAAAACCTTTAGATTCATCAGTAAAAACCTTAAAAGTGTTACCTTCTCAAAATATAACAAATGAAGTGAGTTACAGACAATTAGAAAAAATAAACTCTTCATTTTTAAAAGGGGGAAATACTGAGTCTTTAAATCAACAAAAATTAAATAATTCATCAATTCCTCAATTACAATTTAGTGAGCATATTTCTATAAGTTCAGAAAAGCCATTATTACTAGAAATAGAAAAACCCTCTTATATGCAGCAGTCAGAAGAGCCACCACAATCACTTGTACAAAATGTAGAAAAAAAATCAAACGTGTCCAAAATAGAAACATATTCATCCACTTTAGTTACAGATATAAATGTACCGTTGTTAAATTTAGATAAGCAATCAAGTACTTCAATGCTAGTTAATAAAAATTTGAAAAATTACGAACCTATGGAAGTAGAAATACTATCACCTAGTCCTAGTCATTTTGGAAATGATAAATCACACATAGAAAAAAATTTATGTTCTAATACTTGTGAAAGTATTTTGCCAAATGTCCATAACGTTACTGAAAATAAAATGAAAAAAGTTAGTTCATCAAATAAAGAAGTTACTTTAAGTATTCAAGAAAACTCATCACAAATAAAAACACAAACTGACCATCATATAACCTATCCAGGGCGTCAATGGTCTTCATCTGCAGCAGAACGTGAACAGACAGTACCTCACCTCATGTTTGAAATGAGTTCTGCTGATGGTGTCTTCTGTAAAGATCGTTCACTTGTTGAAATTTGGTCTAAATTATTTGATGCTGTTCAGGTATCAAGGAATGAACGTAAAATGCCTCAATTATCATCAAGCAATCCATATGCAAGTGATATAACAGCAGCAATTCGATCTCTAGGCCTAAGCAATAATTTTTTAAAGTATCTTTTAGAACAACTTTCGGGTGCAAAAGAATTTGTTAAATACAAACCAGTATACCATAAAGGTGCTGATGTTGTTGGTTCCACTACAGAAAATAATTCAGGGTGTGCTCGTACAGGAATAGTAGTTAGAAAAAACAGATATGATATGTTCAGTTGGTTAGCTTCCAGGCACAGAAAACCTCCAAAGCTGTTAGCGAATAATGAAGACTTTGGTGGTCGCCGTGCTAATTCCTTGCCCAATGAAATGAAATATAGAAACATGAATAAATTATTGACCAGCACTATTGGTGTATATCGATCAGATATTCATGGGCGTGGGTTGTTTTGTTTGAGGGACATTGAACAAGGGGAGTATGTCATTGAGTATACAGGCGAGGTGAGTGTTGGTTTTTTTTATATTTAAATTTATTATTTATCAATTATTTTTATCTCTTGCAGGTTATTCGATCAGAAGTAAGCGATGTGCGTGAAAAACTCTATAATAAAAAAGGGATTGACTGTTACATGTTCAGAATCGATCAGGATATTGTTGTAGATGCTACAATGAATGGAAACTCTTCTAGATTTATTAATCATTCGTGCGAAGTAAATATATTTCATATATAAATGTTATGTGTTTTATCTTAAGATATTAATAAACTAATCAACTAATGAAATATTTTCATTTAACAGCCTAATTGTCATTCAAAAATTGAAACAATCCATGGTAAAAAACATATAATGATTTTGGCTAAAAGAAAACTACTGCAAGGCGAAGAACTCACATATGACTATAAATTCCCATTAGAAGATGACAAAATTACGTGCCATTGTCTTTCAAGAAAATGTCGTAAATATCTAAATTAACATTATTTTTTTTAGTCTTCTGTGCCCTTTAAAATTATTTGCCATTAAATATATATATTTATTTTGAAGTACCTTATAGATCTAATTATATATTATCTATGTTAAACGAACTTTTAGGCTATTTTTTTATAATTATTATTTTTTTCTATTTATAACTGTTTAATTTTGTTACCTTTAATGATAGATGAATATTTTTGTACTATAAATTAGTTTTAATTTTTTACTAATTATTTGATGAAATTTGTGTAATTAATTTATACAATAATTGTACTTTCATATTAATGGAATATCTACATCACAATTTTTCATCACCTGTAAATTATTATAATCACATACAATTGAAAACATGCAGTTCAGTAGCTAATAGTCAAGGAAATAAATATACCTAGAAATATCTTGATTTACAATATAAAATATAGCTCATATAATGATTATTTAATTATTAATACAATTAACAAGTAATTAATAATAATTGTTATTCTAACTATAATTTTTATATTATGAATTTATTTTCTTGTATTTAAATGTTTTAAAATTAATTATGTAAATTTATGTTATAAATGTATGTCATGTTATTTTAATGTACTTTAAAACTACCTCATAATTTTATTTTTATACAATATTGAAAATTAATTTAAGAAATATTATTTTTTGCCTCTACCATCACTTTTAAGTAGTATTTACATGTGATAATAAAGTTATAAATCAAATTTATGACACTCTTGACTTATTTTAATTTCAGCTTATAAATAACATCTAAGAGATCATTTTTAATCTGATATAGATTAAAATTATTACTGAAGTTTATAAGTTAATATTTTTTTTAAATATTTATTTTTAGTTGTCCATATTAAAGAATTGTTCAGTTAACAGTTTAATGTATTCAAGAACTTATATTTGTATATGAGATCATTCTAATTTGTTGAACTGGAATCAAAGTGTAAAAAACAAAGTATGAATGGAGTGAAACTCATAATGGTCCCTTATGATACCCCAAAACAACTCACCAGATACCAAGTATAAAGTTACTACGTTAAATATGATATAAATTTAAGGTTTTTAGGTATTTGTCCTACAGATGAACATTTTATTATTTTTTATTTTTAGTTCCCCAAACTAAATAGCATTCTTACTTTAAATAATAGCAGTATTATATATGCATCTAGATTCAAGGTATTTAATTATAAATAGGTATTAAGTTAAATAATAACTTATGCATTAAAGGGTCATTCTTATAGGGATTGGTAAATTAAGTCCCAAATGACCTTATCTCGGTAAATTGGGTCCCGGAAAAAAATATAAATTAAAATATGTGGTTTTTTAAAATATTATGTTCTGAATAAATAATATATGGTATAAATAATTAAAAATTGAGTCGTGGAAAAAAATGTTTGCACGTATAAATATCATGTTTTAGATAAAAACTTAAATGATAAATATTTAAAAGTTTTAAGTTTTAAAAGTTTAGTTCACTATCTAGTTCTATGTAGAAATCTGTGATACTATCATGTCGCCTATGACCAAACTGGTTACTGGTGACATGAAACATGTTCTGTACTATAATCAATGCTGGTAATTTATAATTCACTGACGTGTTTCCGTTGCCCGACAACGACAGAAAGGTCCGTGTGCCCCTGCAGATAATAATAAACATAGATGATAACCGTCCTCAGTCCGCGTTGATAACGCCAATCGAGACTGTCGTTGTTCTGTTGACTGTTTGGATACGAATTACGATCCTAATTTTCGAATACATCGACAAGTGACATTATTCAATTATTGTTTGGTGCTGTGAAACGAAGAACGCTGAAAACAAAGACAACCGACAAGACGCTCCGGACAATGATCGACAACGGATGTGTTGCGACGTCTCACCGGTTGTCGATTGATAAAAGCTCCTCAATCACCAAAGTCTTGCTGGCTCACCAGTGAGTAGTAGTGGTCAGTGGTGGTGTGTCTTTCTAACCGATAACCATCAGCTCCAAAGAGATGTCGCCCCGCAGCACCAACTGCTTGTTCATGTTGGTGGTCAACGTTTGTCTGTACATGAGCGTTGTATGTTTCTTCTCATCATCCAGTTCAATCGTCAATAGCCGCATCAACAACAGTTGGCTCAATGAGGTGAGTGGTGTGTCATACACCAACTCAGTAATATTTAAACTAATACTAATCTTCTCCCATTGTAAGCTACTGTTGAAAACTAAAACAGCCTCGTCAAGCTACACTATCCCATTAAACACTTCTTAAATGAGAGCCTCTGTTTTTCTTTTTAAGTTTTTAAATTGTATTTTAATTTTAAATTATTAGCTATATCTAAGTTATATTAGTTCATTTATTTTAAATTACCTATTCTTGTTTCCTTAACTTCGGCCTATACTGTTATAAAATAAAATATAATAAGTAGGTCACAATTAAAATTTAATTTGTATTACATTGAATTCTGTTATAACACATCGTTAAATTAGAACAGTATACAGTATTTGTGTTGTCTTTTTTCAAACAATAATCCAAAATTGACAATTTTCTATGATTAAAATCTATGAAGTCATTTAAAATGCTTGGAATGTGCCCTAGTTGTCATATGCATACATACTGGAGAAAGTTTCTTATATGTAAAATGAAATTATTAACATATAGTGACTCATTTATTAACCATCACTATAATATTTATAAATGACTTTCGTGAAATATATTTAAGCAGTAACAGCCATATTTGATAACTTTATGATGAAACATAGTTATAACTTATAGTTATAGTTAAAGAGACATACTTATTAAAAATACATTTTTGAGAGATTAAGCATAAATTTTTAATTACATCAAACAAAATATAAAGTTACTAAATGAAAATAACCTAGCTTGCTCTAGTTACTGAAGCATACTATCATATTTTGCATATTAAAGTTTAAGTTGCTCATGTGTTGTTGGTTTTTTAACATGAATTATTTATTTTGTTCTTGGTAATATTTTTTTTATTAATCATTTGATATTTTAATATGTTAGATCTTATAAGTGCATTTCTTATAGTTTGTACATGAAAAAAAGAATAGTAACTCCTATTTATAAGTTACAGAAGGTTACAGAATAGAACATATCTTACTCATTAATAATTTCTTGCTATTATCTTTTTAATACTTATTTATATGTAAAATAAGCTATACCATTGATTATAAATATTTATACGTATTTATAATCAATGGATATACCAATAATCTTTAGAATTATTGAAAATTTACATTAATTTATGTGCAAGTGTAACAATTATAAAATATTACCTAATTTAAATTTAAATATTTAATTTTTATTTTAATGTACAAATGATTGATAACCATAATGTGTATTTATTGGTTTTGATGTTTGTATTTGTTTATAATTTATTAAATATTGTCATAGCTATTTATAAATTTATTACAAAGTATATATAGTACAAGTAATTATGTATATGCATAGGTACACATTCAAATTTAGAAAATGTATAATGATAGTGTATTTTATTTTTTTTTTTTATTATATTAAAATAATATATGACGCATACCATAAAATTAAATACGAATTATTAAAATATTGATAGTAGTTGACGAATTCCTGGTAAGAATACTAAATTTCAGATGACTAGATTACATTAGTAGAGTAGCCAAAGATCTTAATAACATGTTAAAAGTGGTTCACACCCATATTTGTTTCTAAGTCCCGAGGGAGATAACTCTCAGAAAACAATTACAGCTATTATTCACTCATGTGGCAGTTTCCCTCAAGGGACACTGTTAACTACACTACCGATTAGATAATAGTCATTTTAGACAACTACAATGGCATATGCAGGATTTTACAATGAGAGGGAGGGGCTTGAAAATAAATAATTACTTACTTGTCACAGATTTATTGGCTTGAAAAATAAAATAGTTGCTTTTTAATTTCTTACTTAAATTAAGCATAAAATAAACAAAAAAATATATGAAAAAAAATAAAAAATATATTTGTGTAAACTTAAATATAAATAAAGTATCGGAATTTTGGCTAGCTTAATAATGTTTGGATTGTTGGTAACATCAGTTCAGTTGTAGTCACAGATTATAGATACCTACCTATGGACTATGATCGTAATTACAGACTAAGATATATTTAAGTAATATAATATCTTAGTTTGTGGTTATAATAAATTAATAAATTAATTTGAGATACTATATTAAACCGTGGGTAGATTTAAAAAAAAAAAATAATACGGGCTATGAGGGGGATTTAGCCCGTTAGCCCCTCTTGCGTACCCCACTGATAATTGTTATGTTATATGTTAATAAGTGTAATAATTAGTTAGTTGTACTTATTATTATTGGAATTTGTTTTCAACTCATCATAATATAAAAAATGTATTTTTATAAATACATATCACATTATTTTATCCTTAGCTATATTAATGTATTAGGTAGTATTTGAAAATACTATTTATATACAAACCAATTTTCAAACAATCTATGTTAATATTATCCCGGAAAAAAATGCATCAATTTTACAAATTTAATCTTACAATAGATACAAATAAAAATATAATTTTAGTATTGTCATTTTCCAATATACCTTTTGGTATTTTTTCCCTCAACTTTTGAATAGATGACACCATAGGAACTGCTTTAGCATTACTTCCACGGTGTACCTTTTTCTATTTATTATATTCCAACACAACCTTTCTTTCTTTTTTTTTTATTCAAAATACAAACTACTGTAAATAATATTAATATTATATGAGTCACTAACCTCATTTTGAGTTTGGCATTTTCTTGTTGTTGGTGTTTAATATAGATACAGCTGGGAAAAGTTATATAATGATACTAATACTATTGTTCATAATTATATTTTAATATTTCATCGACAGAAAAAGTACTTAACAAATATAATATATATTATATTTATTTACCTACATTTTTAAAGTTAAGGAACAGTAAAATTATACATTGTATATATCATTGAAACAATTCACAGCGAAAAGTGTTTTCATGTAATTGTAATGTGTAAATAGATTAATGTTATAAACAAATTCTTAAAAATACACAGAAAACATTTTTTTTTTTAACATAGTATCAATAATATAATGTACACTTATACATTATATACAATAGTTTAAAGCCCTGTTATTATTATTTACTGAATTTTTAAGTATCATATATTACAGTTTTTCTATCATTTTTTTTTTCATTACCTATTTTTTACTCTTAATCCCCTAAACTCAAAAAGACCAACAACCCTCCTCAAAGTTTAAAGTTGACGTTAAACATACAAAAAAACTATTGTAAAACAACATTCCTTTCCAAATCTAAAATATAAAGTGAACAGAAAAATACAAATTAATTATTATCTAATAAGTAATAAATATATAAAATAAACATCAATTAATATTTAACAATAAATAATTTTATATTTATATAACTATTTTTTAATAAAAAAAGTATTTAGGTATTACATGCATTTTCTTCAATTAAAACTATTAGGAATAGGAAAGTGTTTAAAAATAAAAACTAATTGGGCTCAGATTACATATTATAATCAGTAAGACAATAACATAACACAACATTTGTAATTTTTTAGATTGAAGCACTTACATTTATTAAGGCATTTATAAGTCTAAAAAATGTAATTAAATATAATATTTAATTTGTTCTTTTCTAATTTTTCTACTCAAATTATTATTACTTGTAAATATAACAAGTATTATGTGATTAGCTTGGTTATTAGTGTATGTATGTATGTATGTATGTATATATTATGAGTATGAAAAACAAAACAAAATTGTAGGTAATTATTTTTGTAAAAACTAATTTTAAAATGTCAATTTCCTACTTAAAACAAGCATTTTGTATGATTATACACATTATACAAGTACTTGTTTTAGATTCTGAGCGGAGCAATGAATGTATTAATTTTACAATGATGTATTTTTTTGTGCGTATATATATACACCTATACACGACAAATACGTCATGGGTGGTTTTGCATAGCAAATAGGATCCAGTATTTTTCTTAATAACCTAGATTCTAGAACAACAAAAGAAATTTATAAAAAAATGTGAACTTTTACGCGGTGTATCTAACCCAAAAACGGCAAAAACTAATAATCGTAGATAATTGAAATTTTCATAAAATGTGTATATGATTGTTTTCTATACACGATAAGTTTTAAAATATTTTGACTCTTTTTAAATTATTAGTAGACATTTAAAATTTTTTAAGAGTTATAAAGTTTTAGAATTATTTTTTCAATTATTATCGATAAAAAAAATTTCGTTTGGTCAAAAACCTTGAAACTTTAATACAAGATCCTATATAAGTTGTTTTTATAGCTAAATAAAAATCTATATGTAGAATTAATTTTTAACAGCAATTTTAAGCTTACATTTTAAAAAAATTTGTCAAAATTACAAAAATTTGCAAATTGTTTTGCTGTTAAGAATTTAATCTAAAATCGTCAACATTTGTTTATACTGTAGCTAAAATATCTAACAAATATATGATTAAAGTGGTTTTGTATTTTTTATTCTAAATTTAAAATTTGACCTTAATTTCATATATTAATGATAAATAACGATGTTCTATACTTTGTTGTTTAAAATTTATCCGAGGCGACTTAAAACTTATCACCTACGGAATAGAGCTTTGGAGAATATCCAAAAAATCTATTATTCAAATATTTCAATCAATTTGCCTTTGCCTTATCACTAATGCCCCCGGGTACATCCGTGATCTCACCATTCACTTAGATCTCAATATTCAAAATATAAATACCTATAGCTTTCCATTACATATTATAAACTATTTCCTCAAAACACGTATGTTTTGCATTTTTCTATACTCGATGAATTTTTTTTTTTTAACTTACACCATAAACGTTCACGCTGTTTTACGGTTAAGTGGTAACCAGTCATTAGTTATAATAACAATAATATAATTATAATATGGTATAAACTATAAACAAATATTATTAATAATATTTATAAATGCAATGCAATTGTCAAATTTAAATTAACTTACCGCAATACTAATTGTAAAATATATTAATTTAATTTTAATTGCAATGTCAAAAATCATATAAAATCAAAAATATTCATGGTAATAAAGACTGTTGTACCTTCTCCGCTCAAAATAATGTTTAGTGATTTAATATTGAATTCAAATCTAATACATATTATATTGCAGTGACTCACTCGACACCTAATGTTCAGCAGAGTTGTATCTACTTGCCCACCTTTTTTTAATTACAATTTACAAACATAACAAGTATTTAATTATTATCTTTAAAATAAATACGTAATATATGCGTGTCGCGTACCTGCAGTTGTTGTCAAATGTCAATTAATAAAGAAAAAACCAAAGTAAAATTGTTTCAATATATCATTTTTTAACTGAAATGTTTTAGTAGTTAGAATGTTTCTATTTTTTTATATACTCTTTTGAACGATAAAATATTCTTTAGGCCTTAAAAAGTAGTGAAAACAATTTTCAAATAACTTTAAAACTACAGGTGCACCAATACCAATTATAAGCACAATAAGGGCACTACAATTTAACTCATAACACATTATGTATAATATTGTATTCGATGCTCGATTTTTATGACCATACGGTTAATTACAAATTTCAACTATTGATGTTTATGCATACGTCATGAAAGTATGTTTTACGTTCTTACCTAAATAATATTATAATTTATAACAGTAGTATGCTATGCGCACATATAGGAACAGGGGTATCCAAACTTTTCACACCGCTTGTTTTAACGAAGGTCATATGAGAGTAAAAGACTCACGGTCTCATAAATTATAATAAATATTTGTGGTTTATCAAATGTGGACTATATTTTTTTATGGTATTTAATATTTTTGTGAAAAATACAATTTTCCGTAACATCCGGTGTATTTTTACCGCTGATTTTTTTTTACGTTACCACACGTTCACACAGAGTGATTATTTTATCGAACAACACTCATTCATAGATTTAATCAATGAATCATAATTTAAAAATCTACTAATGTTTTTGAAAATATTTTTTTTACTAAATAACAGCTAAAATAAAATAACATTTTTTAATTTTTACATTTTTAATTACATATTCTAAAGCAAACTATTTTAACGAAATAACTTATTATTCATAAATTACTCATCCTTATTTCGATTTTTATACGTCGAAATACTCCAAAAATATTCTGCTTTAAAATTAAATAATTTTTTTAGTTATATTAAAAATGTACCTATGCTGCAATTCAAAAACTTTATATGATAACGATATTATATATATATATATATATTAATGGTTTTTTTTTCCTATTAGAAATTATATAAATAATTTTTTTCAAAAAAAAAAAAATAATAGGTTTTAAAATAATAAAGGTTTGGTATGTACGATATTTATATCATATTCATGATAGTGTTGTTTTTTTATATTAATTTTTGATCACTTATTCTTTGGAGACCACTATTAAAACATACATTTATATACAATTTATAGTATAGGAGTAGAATTACATATATTTAATCGATAATATTTTAACTATATAGAAATTATAATAATAGTTCATGTTACATACACATAGCTGGATAAGCATAAATAATTTAATCGGGATTGAAAAAATATCGTTTTTCATATTACAATCTTAAACATATATTAGATATGCGATTGAAATTAGTACTTATTTTAGCATAGTGAAATTCGCTATACTTCTTTAGATAGTTTTCCCCTTTTTACAATTATTATATAAACATTTAAGTAACAATAGTGTGAATGAATGTCATATCTTTTAAAATGTTCTCTGTATACTGTATAGTTATATAAATTATAATATATTATATTCCTATAGAAAAGTATCTATATTTTTCTCTTACAATTAAAATGTTATTCATTAAACGTTACTTTTATCGTTACTCTAACTATAGTTGTTGATATGCATTGTTTGCATAATATTGTATTAAATATTAGTTTGGTGTATTTATTAGTGGTTTCTGTCATTCAGATTTTTAGTATATTAAAAATACCTACTCGCCAAGTTTGAATATCGGACATGTATATTGGTGAATGAATTGATGTTTTGTCGTTGTTATTAGTTATATTTATGTATATTATTATTATATTATACGATGTATAGTAAGCAGGTAGTAAGCACACTGCACAGTCACAAAGTGACACAAAGTTTGGCAACTGTTTTTTTCTGTAATGACACTTAACAATCGTACATATATATATATATATTATTTATATATACGCAATTATTATAATTATTATTAATCTTTGTACAATTTTTGGTATCTGTATTGTATAATATAATGTATTAAATAATATAGGAAATAGGAATATTACATAATTAATGTCTATAAAGTGTATAATAATTATAGTATTGCGCATATTGTATAATTAATAAATATTAATTTATTTAATATACATACTTTCCATTGATCAAATAATAATGAATGTTATTTTACTTTTACAGTTAAAAGGGAATATTGATGAGACAAACAGCACAGTAGAAATCGTTGATAAATTTAATAATTATCAAATATACCCCCGTATTATCAGTATTGTTTCAAAGGATTATTTTAAATTTTTTAAGGTATAAATTTGATAATGTTTATTCGTGACCTTAACTTATAGTACATACATATTTTGGCGATTAGGTAAATCTACGAAGAACTTGTCCATTTTGGTCAGACGACAGCAAATGTGCTATGAGATATTGTCAAGTTGAATCCTGCCAGTTGGTAAAAAATAATTATGATTTGAATTACTCGTATATAATTGTGTTTAACAAGTAACTTTATTGATTTTGTATTTTATGGTTTTTCTTGTAGGACGATTTACCCATAGGTCTGAAAGGTAGTCGTCATAGTTTGGTAGATGAAGATATGTCGATTAAGGTGAGTGTTTTGTAAACATTAATTATTAAACTTAAGTTAATTTGTTTTTTAATAAAAATATATACATTAATATTTTTAAATGTATTATATTGCTATTTTCCTAGTGTAGCTGCTGTTTCTGTCCTTCAACTTGGTCTCAATTTCACGATCATTATAAACGAATATATCGCGTAATCCATTCCATGTATTCCTTCAATTTAAAACACTCGATCCATAACTTTGTGTGTTTTACTTTTTGTATTTTAAAAATAATAATGAAACAATATTTGTCTGCATAGTATATGGAAGGGCCGCAACAACAAGAGTGTGAAGAAGCAATGCAAGATGAATTAGGTTACATTAACACAACTATAAGGTTAGTTTCACATAATATACTACTAAAAATATAAGTGTTTAGGTAGGTACTTATATTTATATATTAATATATTATATTATAGGATTGTAGTGAAGTAATGATATATCTGAATTGTTAAACGGGTGCGGAATTTGTATCATGTTGCGTTTTTCAATAATGTACCAGCATAATGTTAGTTGAGACGTGCTAGTTGAATACAACTTATTAATTAAAAAAATGTTGAGAACTAATTATACTAAATTTGAGAAAATCTCATGATTTTCGAGTTATTTTATATTATATAATATTATAAAATTTAAGAGATATTATATAATTATTTAAAATTTTGAAAATCCATAATCCCCTCCCCCCAATCAATATTACGTAATTGAATCTTGGGGTGGCATTGTCATGGCATCGTCTTTAGTATATAAACATTATAAATGAATAATAGTAGAAAAAAATGTTCCGATATACAATTTTAAGAGTGATTTTTGATAGAAAATTGAATCAATAGTAAGTACTTATGGGAGGTCAAAATAAAATAGTAATAAACTAATAGACTGTCTTTGTTGAAAATCGTTTTTCTTATTAAAAATGACATAGCGTATACTAAAATTCATAATATACGTAAAAATTTGAAGTCCCTATAGGGGACTATTATTCTTATAAGAATAATATTTTTCATACGTTATACCCGCATGACGTGTTGTCTCTGTCATACCAACTTACATTATAGCAAATTTGCGTTCAACAGAACACATTTTGTGATGTTAGCTTTAATATTAGAGTAAATTTACCTATGATCAAATTTAAAGGTATGAATATTATCTAGGAAATGTCATATGATAAACATATTTGATATTATAATTTAAAGTAAGTTGAAAGTTTATAGCTATGTAAGATGTTACAACTTTAAAATATTCATAATCACTTTAAAATGATAATATCTATAAAAGCATATAACATTTCTTAAATAATATTCTTACCTTTAAATTTGATTATAGGTAAATTTATTCTAATATATAGCTAATATCACAAAATTAATTCTGCTGAACGATGTACCTACGATAACCTATGTAAGACAGAGACTACACATGTGGATATAACGTCCTCATCAAAACAAAATAATTAATATCGTTATTCATCGTTAAAGTACGTAATTTTGTTTAGATTTTAACTTAAAATGTATATGAAAATAAATTTTACCTGTATAGTTGTATATTTGTTAGATTTTTAATTTCAGTAGGTACTTATGAAAAATCTTGTATTAAATTTCCAACTACAAAAAAGTTAGAAATTTTTGGCCATTTAGAAGAATTTCGTCAAAATTTTAACTTCATTATTTATAAAAAAAATTGTGCCCATATGTATTTTTAATATTTTTTTACAGTTATAAGATTAAGTCATGTGGAATCTTGTATTACACACTCAAGAATTTTGACCCAATTTAATTTATTAATGATATTTATAGAAAAAAATTAAAAACAAAATAATCAAACATTTCTCATGTTCCAAAATAGCTCCAAAAGATTTAAAATATTTTAAAAGTTATACCTTTTATAGAAAATTATTATATAAACATTTTGTAAAAATTTCAATCATCTACGGGAAATTGTTATTATACGTATGGATATCCATTATCTTTTCTTTTTTCAATCCAGAGATTGGTTAAATGATTATTGATGTTTCTCTCCACTTATCTCTTTCACTTATAATCCTCTTCATCTCCCAGTATGTTCCTATTCCGGTATCTTCTATCACCTGCTTCATAAATAGAGTTATGGGCCTTCCTCTTCCAGGTTTTCCTTCGATGTTTCTCTATTATTATGGTCACCCAAGGACTATTCCTTATGCGTGTCCGATCCATGCTTTCCTCCTCTGCAGTCTTAGAGTATTCCATGTTGATTTTTGGGTATTCATTCTCCTGAAAACCTCAGTATTATTTTTATGTTTTCTGTCCATGAAATTTTAAGCGTTCTTCTCCAACACCATACTTCAATGGCTTCTATTTTAGCTTTTTCAGCTTTCATTATTGTCCAAGTCTCCGCTCCATACAAAGCTTTTTATAAGTGCTTTCCTGGTGTCCAGATTTATTCTATTCGATGTTATAATAGGGCAGTGTGGCCTGTGCTATTCTACATCATTACTACAGGTCCCGGCAAAAAACCTCCCTTATTTAGAAATACCGCTGTGTGAGTTTTGGTGGTGGTACAACAGTGCAGAGGGTATCGATGGATAGTGGTTTACGTACCATTTTTAGTAGATGTAATGGCAAGGAACAAAAAAAAATAACAAAAATAAAATGTGATTTTAAAAAAAAATTTCTAATTTTAAATTTTTTAACGTGATCACCCTGTGATTACGATCTTTGGGGATATTTAAAAGCACGGTGTACGACCATCACCCCGCATCCCTACAAGCACTTAAGGACCCAATCACCAGGCATTGGCCTCCATTATACTAGAAATGACACGAAGAGTTATGAAAAACTATCGGGAGATGCTTCGTGAATGTGTTAACAATGGAAGTCACCATTTAACCGATAAAATGTTTAAAATAAATAATTAAAAATGGCATAATATTTATTACTAAAAAAAAAAGAATTTTTTCTATTTCTTTGTTTGTTTATTTGCAACTGCTTCTTGAAATATGGGAGGATTTTTTGACGCGGACCCTACGGAT
Source organism: Rhopalosiphum padi (assembly GCF_020882245.1). Lineage (NCBI taxonomy): Eukaryota > Metazoa > Arthropoda > Insecta > Hemiptera > Aphididae > Rhopalosiphum > Rhopalosiphum padi. The sequence goes on from NC_083598.1 coordinate 73,555,025, forward strand.
CCGTATAGCTTTTCCCATCGCTTGTGATTTGCTCCCCGGGTATGTGATGCTTTGAACTGCCTCCAGCACTATTCCATCTAGTGTTATATTTGCATAAATCGGCTGTTTGCTACATATAAGGATCTTGGTTTTCCGTTGATTTATTTTCATGTAATGTTCTTTAAGCGTGTCGTTCACTTTTTCGAGCATGTTATAACTAACATAACTGTCTTCTTCACTTTCTCCGACTACAGCTATATCGTCCACGAAACACTGCATTTGCACAAGTATTCTACCTATCTTTACTCCTCCAATGTTTTCTTTTCTTACTTATTTTAAAGCTTCTTCTATATATAGATTAAATAAGGTAGGTGATAGATTGCTCCTTTGTCTTGTTAATTTTAACTTCTACCTGGCTGTTACCTTTCTCAGCTTTTATAACTGCGATTTCATTAATTTACATAATATTATGTATAATTTTTCTATAGTTATAGTATATAAAAATTTTAAAGTTAAATGGTCGTAAAAAATTTGACTTTCCGGCAGAAATTGTATTTTAAATATAGGTCATAAAACGTATAAAGAACTTTGAACTACATTTTCAATGCTTAAGTATAAACAAAAATTGTTTTATAAATTTTAAATACAAAATAATTTGTTTTTAATAATATATCTATATATAATTTTAGAAATATGAGTTTGTGAGATGGCGTGACTAACTAGAGATTCTCCTTTGTAACCCCTAGACACAAAAAAGGTTAAACCCATGTTAAAAATTCTAATGGAATAAATTACAAATTATAAATTGCTCTTCATCCTCTTTCACTAACGCTAATGTATGTGTTGTATATTTTTGTGAAATTACTTTTAGTAAATATATTGTATTAAATAATCTATTGGCTATTACTTACCATATAAATTTATATTGGTTTTACCACCATTTTAAGGAGATTCAACCATAAATACAAAAGGGACAATTCTACTCATAAGTATGAAATTATAAGAATATAATATATAAACTAAAACTGTTAATATATAATATTATGGAATCAAAATAAACATTCAACTAATTAATAATAAAAATAATATTATATAATAACCTTTAATTAAATTAAACAAAGTATATAAATTCAAAATTGTTCATTCAAATGCCTTCTATTCTATATCCATTATTTGGCATTATTTATAAAAATATTATTATTATTTTTTGTTAATTCTAACATAAATCTAATAATCTTATATTATAGTAATAATCTTGTTAAAAGAGTATTTTTAACTAGCAAACATCTTCTAAATTTAATTTTGTTAGTAATTAATTAATATATTTATTTTTGTTTTATGTGCTAATCTTATTAACTTCCTAATCAAATGTGAATTATTGACTGAATTATTTAGTAATATCTGATCTGTCACATAATTCAAGGGTATCTATAATTATTCGATTTTTTTTTTTGTTCTCTCCCAGTTAATTAATAAATATAATACAATTTACAAATATACAATGTGTAGACATGTAGTTGTGATATTACAACATGTTATTCATATTATTTTAAAATTAAAGTGTGTTTGAACATATTTGCAAATCTAATAATTAATTAGTAATTACTATTATTCAATTGTTTATGTATTATTTGAACTGAAAAAATTCATGATATACAGTATATATACAAGGTACCCTATTTGTTATTTTTTGGAATTTTTAAATTTATCGTTGACGATTGCCATTGGCTGCTTGAATGCCTAAGGTATTCCATTATATTTATATTGTCATATGCTTAATTAATAGACAATTATAGAAATACTAAGTACTTATGTCTTATAGTATAAATACTATTTAAATCTATTGACATATTAATTTATATGTATTGGACTTTTCCCAATACAGTGCTTCAGCTATGGAGGATTTTGCTCTTTGGCAAGCCCATGACGACATACAAGACATGTACTGTACGCTGCCTGACGATGATGGTGAAGCCGAGTATGTTGACCTATCTTTAAACCCTGAACGATACACTGGATACAAAGGGCCTTCTGCTAATCGCGTTTGGAATACAATTTACATGGAAAACTGTTTCAGGTAAGTGTTCTTGATTAACTTTGGTGCAGCAAAAACTTAATGTGATTTTTTTTTAGGCCAAAAAATTTATTTGAAGTCTACATTATATCAGCAAAATTAACTGGTAATCACTAAATTATTTATAATCTGTTTTAATTTAAATTTCATATAAGGAATTGATTGCAGGAATGTGTTTAGAGAAACGAGCATTTTATCGAGCTATTTCTGGTCTTCATACAAGTATTAATATTCATCTTAGTGCTCAATATCTATTATCAGGTATATACCTACATAAATATAAATATTTATTTAGTTGTAATATTATTCAGTATTCTTCTTCTTATGTTAGCATTTAGTACTCTCTCACAGTTTTTTTCGCCGTAATGATCTACCTCCATTTTACTTTATATCTTTATTCTTGAACCTATTTTCTTGAGATCTTCTATTTTATCCATTTATCTCTTTCTAGGCCTTCCTTCCACTAGGTTTTTTTTTGTAGGTTCCCATTTCAGCACCCCTCTAAGTGTCTCATAATTTTTAAACATGGCATGACCAAACCATTTAATTTATTGATCACCTATAGAGCTGTTGACTGGTGTTATTGAGTTAATCTCATCTCTTACTATATTTCCCAATTAAATTGTTTTCTCCACGTACCTGTTCTATTATCGTGTATAGATCAACAAATTTATCTGTACCTATAATATTCTGTTCTTAAATGATCTTAAACTCTTCCTGGTTGACTAATCATTCTTGACATTCAACTACGTAACCCCTAATTATTGAAACTCACTAGTTAAGCACCTTAAATTTGTCATCCATACTATCTATACTCTAAAAGTTTCATTATAACAATTTTTTCATTGTTAATCTTCACCTACCTACTGACTTTTTCTAGTTCCACAATTTTTTCCCTCTCTTGTCATTAACAAATTTCAAGATTGGATTAAAAGAAGCTTCTTATCATTTAAATATTATTATTAAAATTGTAATATTTTTATATAAAATATTAAAATACATTTAATATTACCACTATTAATAGATAAAGGATCAACATTCTTGAATCCATGTGGAACTGGCTTCTGGGGTCCAAATGCTGAAGAATTTGAACGTAAGTTTGGTCCAAAATACACTAAAGGTGAAGGTACACAGTGGCTAAGAAATTTATATTTCTTGTATCTTGTTGAACTGAGAGCATTACAAAAAGCTGCACCTTTACTTGAGCAAGTAGAGTACTATACAGGAAACGATAAAGAAGATGAAACCACTCGACTTGCTGTCCATAATTTCTTAGGAATTATCAAGTTAGATATTTTCATTAGTTATTTTTATCTTGTTTAGTTTTAAATTTAGCTGGTATTTTTTTTTTTCTAGAAATTTCCCACAACAATTTAATGAACATACCATGTTTTTGGGTGGACAACAAGCACAAAAATTAAAAGAAGAGTTTCGTCTTCATTTTCGTAATGTTTCAACCATTATGGATTGTGTTGGGTGTGATAAATGCAGACTATGGGGAAAACTGCAAATTCAAGGATTAGGAACAGCGCTGAAAATATTATTTTCAAACAAAGCGCGGACAAATGGATATAATGAATTATCTACCACTGTCAACAAGCATACATTGCAATTAGAACGTAGTGAAATTGTTGCTCTCTTTAATGCATTTGGAAGGTGAGAAACATTATCTTAAATATTCACATGTTGTACATCGTACATCAGGCGCGAATCTAAGGGACATTAGTCCCCCCTTCCCTCATGTAGACTCAGCCACACCGGTGAATTTTAGGATGTCTGGTTTCAACAGCCAATAAAATATAATACGTATATGGTATTCGCCCCACCTCCCTCATAAATATATTCTGGATCCTCTCCTGTTGTACGTAATAATATTATATATTATAATATAGAATATTTACCTTTATAAGTTATATCCTGAATTTGGATGTTGTAGATATTTGCTTTTTTTTCTTTATAAGTCCAATATGAAGCTATTAAATTATTTTAATATTATTTGTTTTAAAAATACTGTAATTTAAGATCTTAGTGATCTAGTTAAGAATTTGGAGATATTTCTTTTCACTTGTGGCAATTCAGTGTATATGGTGTATATCTATTATGCTTTTTTGGTTTTTTTAAACCCGTATTAAGTTTTATAGAGTGAAAACATTTAAATCTAATAATTACATTTATTATGTATTAATAATTATGATATTTTTTTAGGTTATCTACAAGTATATATGAAATAGAAAAATTTCGGAAACTCCTGAGGTAAACAAGTTGAAATTGTACAAGAAAAACATCACAACTCAATTTGATTTACTACAGAATAATACATTGTTATCACTACATTCCTTCCTCACTTCTCTTTTATAAGTTTTAAATAACTGTAAGTACGTGATCTGTTAATAATTTTATATTAAACCATCAAGTAGATAAACATTTAACTGAATTGACAGATAAAAAGTCTCTTGGTGGCATTTTATTTATTTTAAATGTGTTTTTTTTTTTTGGATGACTGAGTTGAAATACTGTCAGTCATAAAAATATATCTTTTTTAAAAGCTCTCTACGTAGGAACGCATAAAAAGTTCTATTAATTAATTAAAGAATACTTATGTTGGTTTTACAAACACTGTTTTGTTAAATTTTTCTATAGTCTAGTCTTTTTAGAGTATTTGTTTTTTTTTCATATGTCTGTTTTTTGTTTTATGTCTAAAATGGTAAATTGCTGTCTGTACAATTGTTGTTATTTATATTTTGTACCTGGTTTTTATGTTATTTTATTTATTGTGTTTATTTAATCTCAAACTTTAATTTACAAGTTAAATCAACTATAGTATACCCATGCACAAATTATTTTTATATGTATATTAATGGTGTGAGGTTGTGTATAATTTTTAACATAGAACATAACATTATGTTTGTCATTCTAAAAATAATTGTTAAAACTACTGAGAGCTCAAAATGAGGCTTTTACATAATTGACATATTTATATTTGGCAAAATAAAATATGGTTTATGTAAAAATATTGGCTACTGTGATATGGTATGGAAGGTCTGAACAAATTACTCATAATAATGTATTATGTTTAGTCTAGATTTGTGTAGAATTTGTGTTATTAATTTATGTATGTATGTGTTATGTATCTATGTATGTATTTATTTATTTATTGTATTTAATATTTTATACAATTAAGTCTATAATCCATGTGAAAATACATCAGATGGCTAACTGATACCTACTGTTATAAATCCTGTTAATTATTAAATATTACTATTGTTTTAATAAAATACTCAAGTATATAAGCAAAGAAAAAACCATTTTTAATTTAATGAAGTATGAAATTACCTGTTCTACATAGTTTAATGTTAATTATTGTGTTAGTGTATGAATTGCATTTCTAATATTAGAACAAATGCATGCAAATAACTGATGGTCTGCCATGTATTAGGCTGGTCCATAATTTAATCCAAAGAATAAAGAATAGACAAAAGTATCAAGAATTTGTTATAGAACACAGCCTAAAATATTTTTTATAATTTTTTAATATTTTAATTTTTCTTATTTTAGATATAGTTGATATGTCCAGTGGTGGTCGATAATATGTCTAATTTAATAATATTTTGATAGTTTAATTTTTAATTTTACAGTAAATAATTTAACATTCTCAGGAACAAAGTGGCTCCCAAAATATGAGTTTCCTTAGTGCAGTAAATCTTTCACCAGTTTTGTATGCATTCGAGTGGGCCTTGCTAATTTTGTGTTATATAATTTTATTGGGATCTATGATTACCAAGTATTGAAGCATTTGATATGACCACAAATTTTAGAAAAAGAATGTACAACAGAACATTTATTGATTTTTATCATTATAATTTAATTCTAAATGGTAAAATATATAAATAATTATAACATTCATTTTTGAAAGACCAAACTTTCCTCAATTGAATGTATTTTCCAAAAAAAATATTATGTAAACCGTGATTATTAAACTTGTGAGTCAGTTAACATTTGTGCATAATAAAGTAGATTAAAAAAAATGTATATGATCTCTCATTCTAATAGTCATGTAATCTTAGAAATACTTTCACTTAATCGAGAACAGTTTGGTTTAAAAAAATGTTTTATTAAGTTTTATTTTTAATTATTCACGAGGTTTACCATATATTTAGATTAAAATATATAATAATAAAAAAGAACAATAAATGTCTTAAAGGGACGCCGTACCTGCATGTGTTGTCTCCGTCTTACACACGTATGACATGGTAAATGTTCGTTCACCGGTTTCAATAGTGTGCTTTTAGTTTTGATATTAGAGTGAATTGACCTATTATCAAACTTTTAGGTAAAAACATTATCTGTGTTCTCCAGTAGGTTTTTTACAATATTTTAATTCTTAAGTGAATTATGAGTATATTCAAATACTTATTATTTTTCATACTCCTTGGTGAACGAAAATTTACCATGTACGTGCAGAGCCGTGTCTAACGGGGGGCAAAGGCGTCATAATTTTCATATTTTAAGAACGGCGTCAACATATTTTTATTGGGTACCAAACTACCAATAATCTATTATTATGAAAATAGAAAAATAATATTATAATTTTTTTTTTTTTTTCATATTAAGAAAATATTTACAATCTGTATACAAATGATACAATAAGTAAATTTTAAAATATTTATGTACAGGACATGGAGGCGCGATAGAAGGGGTCATCCATTGATACTTCTTCAATTATATTATAATTATTAAATATTAATTCAAGGTTTAAAAATACAGTGAAAACTCTTTATAACGAATCTGAAGAGACCAAGAGATTTCTTTCGTTAAAGAGAGTTTTCGTAATAGAGAGGGTTTAAAAAAAAACAAAATTTTTGTTAGAAATTACGTCGATAATAAAATTAATATATTTGATAACGATAATAATGGTATTATTACGAAATTAAAAGTAGATAATGAAAGAATGTAATCGATCTTGGCAATTTCGGAATTTTTGCCGATTATTTTTATAATTTATTAATTTATAATACTTAACAAGTAAATTGTGTTATGAAACATAAAATATTGTTTCGTTATTGAGATTGACTACGTTATAAAGCAGGGGTTATCGACTTGTGATCGACCTATGAGATTTTCTAGGTTGTCGCGATCGACCAAAAAAAAAGGTTGTCAATATTATATTATGTGTATTATGTCAATATAATCTCGTTTTTAATAGTTATTTATTGCTTTTTTCTAAATATAATTCTTGTATTCGTGGGATATACATATATGTATATAGATTTATATAAAAAAAATATTTTAATTGTTTTCTGAAAAAAATTCAAAAATTTAAGAAAATGCGAAAGGGTGTTGCGATCGACTCAAATTCATATCGCGATCGACTGGTTGGCCACCCCGTTTAGAGAATGAATTGACTAATGGGTTATAAAGCAAACCAACCAATATTATGTAATGTTTACGTTATATAGAGTTTTTCGTTGTAAACTGTAAAGAGTTTCGTTATAAAGAGTTTTCACTGTATATCATTATTCAATATTCTTATTTGTTATTCAACACGTGTAGAAAACTTTTATATTGTTCTTCTACAAGTATACGCTATACAGTCATGCAGAGTATAGCTAGTGGAAAATACAAATTATTTTTAGATTTTGTAAATTTTAACTTTGGATTTTTCCGAAAATGCAGAAAATATTAAAAAACTATGCAGAAAAACTTATTAATATTTATTTATTTATTATTTTTTTTTTATTGATCTTAAAAACAACTCGGCAGCGAAGGCCATTAGTTCACAATTCTTAATAACAATTTAGATAATATACATAAGGTTCATAGATACAATTATATTTTGTTAATTAAATTAGTTAGTTTAAGAAATTTAAGCGTTTTTTCGTTCTGATCAGGTTGTGGTCCGAGAGTTGAGTCGAGGGTTTCGGTCAAGTTGAGGTCCATTCGCTCCTGGTCGTAAACATGACATTCAGTCAAGATATATTTATTTTATTCTGATGATATTGAAAAAGATTCCATAGAAGAAGTTATATAATTTGCAATTTTTCTATTGTAAACTAATCATCCATACTTACCATTTTAAAACCTCTCATAAGTCTCATACAATCTCAACTTTCTTCAACATTCCCAAATGTTGAAATAGCTCTAAGCATTTTTTGCTCTCTTCCATACTCTAATATGTCACTAGATAACGTTCTTTCTCAATGTTAAAAAGAGTAAAGAATTACCTTAGGTCATCATTATTTAATGAAGTAATGAAAAACTTATAGTGCTTTCCATATTGAATATATTAATATTAAATAAATAGAATAGGAACATATAATTCATACAATTTTTTGGGAAAAGTTACCAGAAAAAATTGATCTAAAATTTGTTATATTCAAATAAATATAATATTGTATTTTAAATAGTTTTTTTTATTAGAGATATGTCTCGGCAATTAGTTGTTGCTTTCGTTTTACAATCTTAGAAAGGTTGTAGTATTTTATTTTTTTTATTTTGAGAATAAAAATAAAAGAACAACATATTTACCGCTCCCTACAATTTTCCGCCCTGGGCTCGAGCCTAACAAACCTAGTGGTTAATCCGCCACTGCATGTATACATATGTTTACTTTCACAACACTTAAATACCAAATTCCCGTACCTACCTAATAGAGTAAGTGAGTAACATATAGTTGAAAAGCTATAATGGCTACTGAAGTGATTTGTATTATGAAAAAGATACTTATTTAAAATTAAAATCAACTGTGCCATAACGAAAGTACCTCTATTTTGGCAAAAAAGTTCACTGAGGTAGCGTGGCCGAGCGGTCTAAGGCGCTGGTTTTAGGCACCAGTCTCTCTGAGGCGTGGGTTCGAATCCCACCGCTGCCAAAGAAATTAATATTTTGTTTGCAAATTATATATTTTGCAAAGTGCTAATTTTTGTTATTTTTATTTATCCGCTTTAAGATATAACTATAAACACAAAAAGAAAAAATCTAAAATATAATAAACAATGTTACATAATGAAAGGTATACTTTTCAGTTTCTTATGCGTCATAAAAATGAAAAAATAACTGCAACATTTCCCTTTAAAAGTATTGTCCAAAATGTCTACGGAGAAGCTCTAGGTATAAAAAAATATATCTTTATAATTTAGGTAAAATGGTAAATATTGTAAGTAGAAAAGACAATTTGGAGCAATCCTAATTAAGCAGCCTACCTTCGATTTTTTTTCAAAATGTGTGTGTAATGTGTATAGTATTGTGTTCTAAATAATGTAAAAAATTTGGATGATTTCGTTTGGAAGTTATCTATAAAAAACTTCAAAAATTATGGGTTTTAAAAAAACGTATTTTTTAAAAATTGTGTTTAGTTTTTAATGATTCATTAATTGATAAGATCAAAAATAACCTATATTATACTTATTTTTGAAGTTTTTACATGGAATCTTGGAAAATTACATTTTCAATATTAATCCAAAATGTGTTTGAAAAATAACAGAAAATCAATATTTTCAATTTATATGTTTGTATATATTCAATTTATGGTTTTTATATACACTATAGACTCTATAGAATAGAGTATAGAGCAGGGGTCCCCAATTAATATTTTTGAAGGGCCACATTATGGATCTGAACATTTTTCACGGGCCATCAAAATTCTAAGTACATATTTACATTATTTAAAAACCAATAATATTCAACATAAATAATAATTTACAATAATAACACTTATAATGTTGACATGTTGACTGTTGTCGTAATATGTGTTATTTATTATTTGTCTGCGGGCCGGATAAAATGTGTTCGCGGGCCGCCATTTAGTGACCCATCACCCATGGTATAGACTATAGAGTATAGGAAAAATATTATTATTATAAATACATATTATATATATACGCCCGATATAATATATGCTTAGATAAATATGAACTTTGTGCACTTGCATGACGCAACTGCGAGTCTGCGACAACGGCCGATTTGATAAAGCTATCACTGAATACCTGCTGTAGGCTGCTATACAGTAGTCAGTAACAACAGTACAACACGCTATATTATAATTTTAGCGATGGTACGTATACTTACTACTTAGCATAATATCATAATATATTTGAATGTATATTACGTGATATAATCTATAGCCGAGCACAAACATCACAATATTGTCTACTATATATAATATATATGTATAAACACTATAAACGTATACACTCATATACGATATATAGGCATATTATAGCTGCGGTATTATACATTCGTATATCCATGTATTAGGTACGTGTGAATTATAAATAATAATTAATATTACAATTTATAATAATATCGGGTACGACACGAACATCGTTGATTAATTATTCGTTTATATTTTTTTCTAGCGTCGCAGTCATCATGCAGTGTTCAAAAACTATTATGTGGTGTTTCGTGTTTATAGCTGTTCTGTTCGTTCTAACATTTGTGATTTGTTTAAAATATTCCGACCATTTTGAATTCTCCATTTAACCCTTTTTAATGTTGAAAACGTGTATAAATTTGACGAAAAAACCAAAATATTTTTCTCGGCCGAACGTACCGATGCGTCATGTATAATTGATATTATAACTGCGTCCAGTATAATTAAATATAATTATACTAAACAATGTCTAAAATATTTATCCACCAAATATCGTACGCAAACGGATTGATGATGGAAATTTCATTTTAAGAATAGCATATTCTTGCATGATCACGGATAATGGTAATAAATTATATTTAATTTACACGACTAATAAGAATATAGTAATTTATAGCCTTATAGGTATAATATACATATGTATTATATTATTTATATTATTATAATATGTGGGTACCTATAGGACCATCGTGTCGGTAATGAATGTACAATTCAGGATGTATATATTCCTTTTTTTTTAAAAAAAAATATGAGGAACATTTATCAAGTTAAACTAGTTAGAGTATTCTATAAGGTTAAAATATTTTTATTTTTTTCCATAATTATATTAATTATATTCTGTATAGCATATAAAGACGTATAACAATAATAATTAATATGGCGTATTATTTAGTAATTAAGTTAAAAATAATTGAAAACTATCAAGACTATATAAAAATAATAATAAATTTATACTTCACCAAATCGTAGTATAGTTTATTTAATACACTATTTCCGATAAGTTACATCTTCGATTGATGGCCGTATACATTTTATTGTATACATCATACATGTACCATTGTCTATTACCATGTACGATGTAACTATACATCGATGTCTATATATCTATTACCTATACTACCCATACAATTCGTGAGCATATTAGCTGTAAAATAACATTTTGTAAATCAATATTGTACTTACACTGAATGACACAGGATAAAATGTTGGATTATCTTTACAATTTCAAGATTCATTAATTTTATTAATTTTTTCACAAACATATTGATTTAAAATATACGTCAAATATTTTTTTTAATTGACCTCGTCATCTGAACGATTTGCTTGGTAAAATAATGAACATTAAATGTTAAATTAAAGAGCTCTATATTGAGATAGGTCATAGGTACCATATATATTTCATGTGTTCACTCTTAACTCATAAAAGGAACCGATTTATGGACATTATTTCATAACGGGTGATAATAACGTTAAGAACCTAAACTAAATACGCGTGTGTAGTGTGTATGTAACGAAATTCACAATTTGAATTGTACCATTTGTACCGTTAAAAAATAATGTATCTATCTAAAATACCTACTATAACTAGTAATATAATCAGAGGACGCTACACCTGCATGTGTTGTCTTAGTCTTACAAGTGTAAAACATATTACCTACCTAGCAAAAACTATTTTGCGCGGTGCGTGGGATAGAACCACTTGGAATGTATAGTGACTCCAAATTTATATACAAATATACAATATAAATGAGAACATTGTCTGTGAAATATCGTTTTTATTATTGTTTTATCATTTATACGGAAAAGGTTCTTATTGTTTTAAAATCCATTATTTTTGTGTTTTTCAAACTTCACAGCCAAAGTTCTCCTTTTTATGTGGACATTTGATGACAATTTCAGTTCTTCGTTGTGACTGTAGTCTTCTCGGTTCTTTCCCGGGCCAAATGTAAACTCCTACACGAATAACCTTTTTACCTGAAAATCAAAGATATTGTAATCTCCTACATAGAAATTTTTCTCCTTTTAAAAACAGGGTAATATTATTTAAATTCACGATTTTGAAGTTGAAAAGCTTAAAATTATCATAACTTGAAAATAATAAATATATATTTAACAAACAAACGCTTGAATAGAGCGTATTTATACGCTGTATGATGATTCTCGAAGGTTAGGTTATATCCATATTATATACTATACTATACTATACGTTCATATCGGCACTTGCAGTACAAAATGTTAGATCAGCGATATGGTATCGAATATTGTCAAATAACGATAAAACATGAAAATCTCGTCTATATCGGAAATTTCCGAACAAATTATCGTTTATTGCCGATATCGTAGCTAGTCCGCTCGTAACTGTATAACTGTAGTGTATAGTCTAGTGAATCTTTTGCGTCTTTCTTCGTTTTGTGCAGTAAAGTTAGTCACAGACAATGGCGTAATTGTGGGGGGGGGGGCAAGAGGGGGCACTTGCCCCCCAGACAATTTTTTGAAAGCTAAAGGTATATATTTTAACCGGGGGGAGGGGTGTCAGGGTTTTGATAATAATAAATATATTACATTCATTATACATTGCCCCCCCCCTAGATTTTTTCCCAGTTGGCGTACTGGTCACAGACAGACAAAAACAATTTCTAAATATCAATTCATACTTAATCAAAAAAACAAATATATACGAGGAGAAATTTCACGTTTTGAGTTTATCTACAAAGAATGCCATAAAAATATATACGTAAATGATCATGACTAAGTATTGTTTTATTGAATTTTTTATTATTTTTTTCAAAAAAAATTTTATTTTAAGCTTAAATGATTTTGACTATTGTTTTATTATATTTTTCAAACAATTTTTATTTTATGTGTTAATATATTGCAACTATATTGACTGATATTTTTTTACAGCAATACGAGTGGTATTAATTTTTTGTAGGAGTTAACACTATATTTTGTAGGAGATTACACTAAATTTGTAGGAGTTTACCATTCCACCTTTCCCGCGCATAACAGTTGACGTGAGCCGTGAGCGGAGACAACATATGTCCTCTTAAAGCTGGACTAGTTATAACATTACTGCCCAAGGCCGTAACTGAAAAAAAAATTCGGGGGGGGGGTTCAACATTTTTTTTAAATATAAATGCTGAACATTTTTAGTCAATAAAAATATAATTATATTATGTAAATAAAAATAATGTTATTTGTTGATGTAGAAAAAAAAACTATGATGTGCAGTCAGTATAACATTATACATCACCATTGCACGATGGTCATCATCACCTGCGACCGAATTGAAAAACTGCAAGAACTGATGCCGTATTTATAATATATTATAATACGACTAGAGCATTATATAAACCATGAAAAGGATATAATTATCTTAGTTTGTGATACAAATATATAGTATTACTAATATAATATAATATGACTTTGATAGACATACATATATGGTTTCGTCGATGACGTGATGTGATCGAAGGTGATGTACCTAGCTATAAACTTGCGGAACAACGTGGTCCGACTGGTCCGTGGATCCGTATCCAACATTTATGCATCGCCAAATTTGATCACGATATAGCCGATTAGCCGAACAACCATCAATAATGTAGGTACCTAGTGTATAATATACGTCCATAATTACAATCAGTAACAGATATATGAGAATTTTAGCCTCTATTATTTTAATAAATACCTTAAATACCTATGCATAATATTAATTTATATTTTATATTAACATATTTCAGATAATAAGAATGGATGATTTAATATTTTTGATTGATCTTAAACAAACTCAGAGGTTTTCAACTTTTAATATATTATTATATACAATATCATTGATGTAGATATACCGAACAATTTTAGCAATTATTATATTATACTGTCTAAACACTCTAAACTATAATATTTACATATTTTAATGTTTATAAATACATTTTTATTTCATGTATTTCATATTAAATTTGTTATTTTGTTACATTTTTCAAAATATATAATTATGCGTAGATTATTATATTGATGAGTTATTGATATCACACTAGTACACTAGTATTATATATATTATTTTGTGTTATAGTATTATAATATAACATGTGTTACAAACGTACAACATAGCAAATTTTGTTCAACAGAAGCGATTTTATATTCTAATGAAACCCAACAATAACATTATACATATTGTAGTTGTTAAAATGTTAACAGAGTCAGTCCACCGTGCTTCTCACCAGTCACTATTACCTTAAGTATACCGTATGGCGTATACCTACCTACATATAGTAAAATAAATATGCGATCTAAGGCCAACATGTAGCATCAAATATCTGAAAATGAAACGATCGAAGTAACTTTAAACTTTAAAGGTTAGGTATAGGTATGTTGTAACTTAAAAACAAAACTGTTCATAGATAAAATATAAAATAATGATTTGGATTGTAAATTATACAAAATACGAGAAAACATTAAAAAGGACAATTTCTAAAATTTCCATCATTTAATTTTCAATTTTCTTAAGTACCTACTACCTATTCGAATATTTGTATTTAAATACTTTTTTGGTATTTTAAATACTCTAAAAATACGTTTTTTTTGTATTTTTATCCTAGAATATTTAATACCTAGGTACGTTTTTTTCGTTTTTCTGTTGTAATGACCAATATTTTTGTATTTAACTATTTTAATTTTTTTTTCTGATAGGTACCTATAATATTTTCTAATATAAAAGAAAAATGTATTATAAGATTTTAACAAAAATTCAGATAAAAAAAGAGCTAACCACGGTCGGCCCAGAATCTGAAATTCTTAAACCTATAAATAAATTATTTATACGTAGGCATTAACTATTTAATTTAAATATTTTTCATTTTTTAAAAAAAGTTGAGTATCGAATATCCATAAGTGATTAATGTAGCCATGTAGGTACAAATGTACAATAATTTCTAATTTATTGAACTATAAAAAAGTATTTGTATTGATATTTAAACACAAATAACACTAAAAGTATTCGAAGGGAAGAAAACGGAGCTGAACGTCCCTGAAGTATTTATTTAGTATTTATATAACAATTAACAATAAGCAAATATTATTAATTTTGTACATACCGTAAGTTGAGCTTGGACAGCTTTGATATTATAATTATATCTTAATTATATATTAATTATAACTTAAAAGCACGATTAAAAATAATTTTGAACTTTAGATTGTTTTAAAAATTAAAATAAAAGATTTCTTGCTCATAAATCATGATTAAATCAGTGGCGTATAATGTATATATAGAAATTAATTTCAGAGAGTTAAAAAAAATTTCCATTCTTAAATTCCAATTAATTATGCAATCAAAATCAATGACCGTACCAACCATACATTTCAAGGGGGGTTGAACCCATACCTCCTTATACACGCCACTGAATTGAATAATAGGTATTGTCGGTATTGATATTATAGATTTAATAAAAATAATAAATTTCCATGAAATGTTTTTCTTAATTTAAATTATACAATGAATTTTAAAATTGTAATATAATTTATTATTTACCCTTTAGTACACAAAATAGTGAATGATTCGTTTAAAAAATATAATAGATACTATTTTAACAAATGCTTAAAAATTAAAATTAGTTTCTATTTTTGATTGATAATAATTAATTAACTATTTCATTTACTAATAAAACTTAATTTTAACTGATGTTCGAGGTTTGAAGGTAATATGTATTTCTCATGATTTACGAGTATATTATGTATTTTACCTATTACATTTTTATTATTTTGAGTTGCTTAAAATTTTAAATTAACTTATAAAGGTATTTTATTTAAGGTAAATTTATGTTTGTCATTTTTTTTTTGAAGTACAAAGATAAAAATATCAAATATCATAATAGCTAATAATATATATATATATATATATATACATTGCACATTGGTCCATGAATATTTCATAATAATATTTTAATATGGCAGTGGCAATCAGTATTATAGTTGTACCTACTGTAGTTGTGATTGTACTCTCAGTGGAGAATCTGTTGTCCATATTATATGTTTTCTTTGTGTACACTGTACCAAACAGTGTGACCTTGACGGGCTACCCAGCGTTTTATCAATTTTTTTTTATTGATATTTCCGATTGACGAATTTTCGTCGACGTCATTTGTATCTTGTATGGTATAGCAGTATAATAGTAATATTACTATATTAGTGTACACCTTATTGTGTCTTACTATAGTGTATATCACAACAATTCGACGTTTCATTAAACTCTTTTTGTTCACGTCTAAATAAAAAACGTAGGTTCGTGACACAAACGTGTGGAACGATAATAATAATAATTAATAACAATTAATTATTTACAGTAATCTAATAGTGTGCTAATAGTTTTTCGTTAATCATTTTTGATTTCGCCTTTTTTGGTTTATTCCAAACAAATCTGATCAGAGATTCAACCGGGCACAGAGTCCGGTCAGGACAAACAATACGTTGTTTGACGCATCCTATAATTAACAAATTACGATGGATGAAGAATACGACTGCATCGTGCTGGGCACCGGTCTCAAGGAGTGCATTCTGTCCGGTATGCTGTCGGTTTCAGGTAAAAAAGTGTTGCACGTTGACCGCAATAAATACTACGGCGGTGAGTCTGCGTCGATCACGCCGCTGCAGGAGCTGTTCCAGAAGTTTGGCGTGAAGGAACCCGATGAAAAGGAGCACGGGCGCGGCCGTGATTGGAATGTCGACTTGGTGCCTAAGTTCCTCATGGCCAATGGTTTACTGGTCAAGCTGCTTATACATACAGGTGTTACGCGCTACTTGGAGTTCAAGTCGGTCGAGGGCAGCTACGTGTACAAGGGTGGCAAAATCTACAAGGTACCTGTCGACCAGAAGGAAGCACTGTCATCGGATCTGATGGGAATATTCGAGAAGAGGCGGTTCAGAAATTTCCTGATATTTGTGCAAGACTTCCAGGAGAATGACCCCAAGACATGGAAGGATGTTGACCCGCAGCGCATGTCTGCGTATCAGCTGTACACCAAGTTTGGTTTGGACAAGAACACTCAGGACTTCACCGGTCATGCTCTAGCTCTCTATTTGAATGATGACTACATTAACGAACCTGCCGCCAATTTGATCAGACGCATCAAGTTGTACAGCGATTCTCTTGCACGTTATGGAAAAAGCCCGTATTTGTATCCTTTATACGGGCTCGGAGAACTGCCTCAAGGTTTTGCTCGTCTCAGTGCTATTTATGGTGGTACTTACATGTTGAATACTCCCGTCGATGAAATTGTTTTTGAAGGATCTAGTGTTGTTGGCATTAAAAGTGGCGGTGTTGTCGCTAAATGTAAACAAGTGTTCTGTGACCCGTCCTACGTAAAAGAAAGAGTGAAAAAAACTGGTCAAGTAATCCGTTGCATATGTTTGTTGAATCATCCTATACCCAACACTCGTGACGCGCTTTCTACTCAGATCATAATTCCACAGAACCAGGTTAACCGTAAGTCTGATATCTACGTTTCGTTAGTAAGTAACACCCATCAAGTGTCTGCACAAGGATGGTTTATTGCTATGGTTTCTTCCAAAGTAGAAACTAGTAACCCAGAATTGGAGATCAAGCCTGGTTTGGACTTGTTGGGACCTATTAAACAGAAATTTGTATCTATTTCTGATTATTATGAACCTATTGATGATGGAAAAGATAGCAAGGTATTTATTTCAAAGTCGTATGATGCTACATCGCATTTTGAGACAACATGCTTGGACGTTTTGGATATTTATAAACGAGCTACCGGAGAAGAATTTGATTTTTCTAAAATTAAATTAGAAAGTGATGATGTTCAATAATTTAAAAAAATGCATTTTTATCATATATTATTATTATATCTCAATGAGAAATTGTTTCTATTTCATATTATCTTGTAATCAGTTTATTGCCAAAATAATGATTTAAATCTTTTTTGAGAATTGAAATTATCATTACTGTCAAATTATGAAATTTTTTCCAATGGGTGAAGTAGGTACCTAAAGTTAAGAATATTATGGTAGAAATATCTTATTTATTTAAAACAAAATTATCGTTAAAAACCCTTTAGATAATCATACAAATATTTAACATATATGAATATTATACAATTTTTTGTAATTATTATTTTGTTTCTATTATTTCATTCTTTTTGTAAAAAATATTTATTATAAGTTGTACCTGTTTTTTTTTTGTCATTTTTACATTATTGGCATTATCACGTAATTATGCTAATGGGCGATTTTCTTTATGTATAAAAAATTTCGTGGTGTCAATATACAATTTTAATAAACTTACAAAAATTCTAATTTTTTTGTGCTTTTTCTGTTCGCTTTTGAGTCGCCTTGACCGTCGTGCACAAGTATGCTTATGTTTAGCTTTAAACCAATAATTTTTAATTGTTTATTGCTTATACAATGTACAGTTTTATGTTTTGTTTTTTTATCACTATCGCCAACAGATATTTAATCAAATCGTTTAATTAGTATTATAGAACTGATGTCGCCACATTATATAAAATATAAAATTTAGTGACTTAACGACTTGAAATTATGTTTGTGATTGAATCAACAATTTATTTGTGCATTGATATTGATTTTATGTATTTATTAATAGTGAGATACGTAATGCTATAAAGTATCATAATAACTAATTACAAATTCTGCTGAATTATGCATATTATTGTTTGCAGTTTGTCTTTTAAATAAATATTTCCAGTGATAATGTTTTAGAGGGCATTAAATCATACTTCATGTTAGCTGATAGTAGTCATATTCCATGAACTCAGTATATTATTTATAATTATATTAATACATTTTGCCTTAATATTAAATTTTAATACTATTTTTTTTATCTTGTTCAATATTAATCCTTTTTTTTTTTCAAATCTTGAGAATTATGCATTAATTGTTATGTTAATAGATTAATAACATTATTTAGTTAAAACACAAGTTCAGGAAAGGTCACAGTAAACATTCTAATTTATTTTAAATGTCATCATAGCTCAAAGCACTTATAAGTAAGTCAAATATAATTGCATAGATTATGATTATGCTGTGTCACATCTGTGAATGTGAAATACAAAATCAATAGAACTGTACAAACATTGTGATATTCTACATCATTCAAATGTTGAACAATTTTTACATTTCAACATAATTGTACATTTTTACCTGTACACAATAAACAAAAGTATTGTAAATATGTATTTTTAATTCAAATTCTAACATTCTAAATGATAATTTAGCCTTATCGCTGCCAAATTACATTTGAAACGACCTCTGATTATTATACAATTTGATTATGACGTAAACTATTATCAAATTTAAAAATAATTTTTATTAAATCCAATAACACTTGTACACAGTAAATATAATCTAATATATCAGATTTAGCTGTTCCAAACAACATTCAATAAAATCAACTTAAGAATTAACTTAAGTCAAAATTAAGACTTCTTAAAATTTATCACAAGATTTTTCACATTGCACGTAGTTTCTTCAAGTTTAGACTTGATATTATTTTTTTCCTCAAGATCATCAGCTTTCAAAAGTTGTACAACAAGATCTTAAAAGCAGAATGACATACTATTTAAGTAAATATCTTAAAATAAAAGGCATCTTATAAATCTTACCATGGTAATTTTGTAGAGCAGAAAAGTCTTGATCGCTTAAGTGTTTTTGTAAAAAACCCAAGAGGACAGACACAAATTTCCCAGAAACTTTAATCATTGTTTGTGTAATAGATTGAAAAAGTATTTGAGTAGCAATTAATAGCACTTGTGCACTATCATCTTCAATCTCCGATAACAATTTCAAAAGAAGTTGACGATTATTTTGTAAATGTTCCCTGTCAAATAAAACAAGTAATTAAAAATTTGATAGGAGTAATTATTGGATAATAAAAAAATATGTGACGGTAATAATATTGGATAACCTAGAGTTGGGTCCCAAATTTAAAAAAAGTAGCATGAATTGGGTACAGCCTATTATCGTTACTCAACTCAGAAGACACAAAGGTTTAGGGAGTATTTAAAACACACATCTTTCACAAAATTTAACCAGGTCAGTTCTCCACTGACCAAAGAAACCTTTTTCTCTCAAAAATTGTTCTCTTTCTCCTGTTTTTTTTTACTCGGCTGTGTTGCTGAGTTCCAAAGTGAAATATAAATTTCACTCTGAATTCCAGGTAAAATTTTAATTAAAACAAAAATGTTGAGGTATGCTATTACCATTTCATTTTGCATGAAAACTTTCACAACTATTTGTGGTCGTTGCAAACTCAGCCCAAATATTAGGAGAAAATAATGCATCTGGCTCAATGTATGTTTCTAGGATATAAATCACAAAATGTATCAATTATTGCATTTACTGGTTTGATGGTCAATAAATCATCAATAAAACAATCAAACACCTCTGGTTTCAAAAACGGCAAACTAAAAACACACTTAAGATAATCACTCATCACTGGTATCATTATCAAAACTTTTATATGTCTGTCTTTGATTGCCTGAAGTTTTAAATTTTTCGCCACTAATTTTGCGCTTACTGAAATCTACAACCGTTAATCATAGCATCTGGCCAAACATACTTGACAGACCTCTACCACTTCAATATCGACAACAATTTCAGTAGGTTGAAAATTTCGTAAGAAAAGAGCAATAACTCACAATATAGTGAATTTACTAGAAAACTTTAGTGTACGTTTTTAATATTTTGTTGGGTAATATCAAGAAAACCAATGATACATACAATTCATCACAAAATCTATGAATAGTGAAAAGTTGTAAGAAGAATTTTGGACAGCTTTTGAACATCCCATCCATGTATATTCTTGTAACATTACACAAATGTCAAATTGTATAAGTTAGTATCAGTAGAAAACCCTGATATAGTCTTTTTTGGTAGTTATGTAAATTTATGTTCATTGTACTTGAAGAATTATGTGTTTCTTGTTTGCTGTTAGGTTTTTTTTTTTAATTTTGTATACAGTACTTTATGAGCATGGTGGATATTATTTCTTATTTACTTCAAATCATTCATATTTATTATAGGTATATCACAATTTTTCAACTCGGACCTAATGAGCTTCGAAGGTCGTGCAGAAATATCTTCTTGTGATTTTGTTTTAACCGAGTTGCTAAATGTCTACCTATTTAGAACCTTGCTATCAAATTTTTCGTGATTATGCTCACATTTACATTTCTCAATTATGTCTAAAGTGTACAATATTTAAAAAAAACACTGACACGTACTTCAAAAACATTTCCAATGTTGTATATCATTTAGCAACATTTTGTGGAAGCGAAATTTAAATCCATCTTCAATAATAATTTTTTTCCCTTTTTCGCTTGACATAAAATCCATACTTTAATTTTTAACACTACAAAGCATACACAAACACTACCAACAACTATAATTCAAACTTATATCCTTAACACGTACGGGTCTACTGACTACTAGCTAGTTTCAATATATTACCAACGACAACTGTCCGGTTATGTCATTATGTGAAGATATTAAACTTGAGTTGTGTAAAATATTATCATGGACCCAAATCAGATTTTCCCATAATATTTTTAATAACAAAATTAATATAAATAATTTAATGATACATAATGTATACATATTATATGTACCTTTCTTTTTTACGATCATGTTTTTTTTGTACTATATCTACAGAAGACAATAACTCATCCACAGCTTCATGGAAATCATCAACCAGTTTAGATGTCAATGATTTTTGTAGTTTTTCAATAGCATCTTCAACTTGTTTATCATATTGGTTAGATTTTGACTGAAAAATAATTCAATTTAGGTTAAAATTAAAACTAATATTACTGTTAGGGGACAATACCTCTGAGTTATGCTCTTTATTTTGTGTCACATAACATTTTACTATTTCTACAATCTCTCCACCAACAGATTTCAATAAGAATGATGTGAGCTGTCCTTGAGTTTCAGCACTATCAAATTTTTGAATACCTTTAATATATTGATGTAAATCAGACAAAAGTAATAAGAGTTTGTCTCGAAAGTCTTGATGCACTTTACGCCGATCGCCCATCCGGTTTGCCATTACTTGATCGTAAATTTCTTGTGATCTCCTTAGAGCTTCTTTATTCAAGATTCTAAAACAATAAGGCATATTAAATTTTTGTTATGTATTTTCGTTAAATTAAATATTACGGGTAAAGATATGAAACAATCTTTTCTATTAAAGAATTTTTTTCTTCATCAACATCTTTAAATGTTTCTTCATTTTCTAAATTTTCTCTAATTTCATCGGCATTAACAATTTCTATCATAAATTGTTCACTTGAAACTACTTTGTTTTCTTGTTCATCAGAATCAGAATCATGTAGTTTTGATTTTTGTCCATATTTCTTTTTAACAGCCTTTATCTTAGTTTCTCGTCCCTAAATAAGATAAATTTGTTATTTAATTATATTGTTGTGAGCAAATATAAATAATAGAAGGAAGTTAATGTGAGAAAATTAAAATTTAAGAGGACGCTATGCCTGCATGTGTTATATCTGTCTTATAAAACATGCAAATGTAGCATACCTTAAGAATAACACTTTAAATTAGGTTAGTTAAATGGTATTTAAAACTTTAATTTATAATTAAATTAGTTGTTTATATATTCTAAACAAAATTAATTACCTGTGTTCCCCCACCATGTTTCCCACCAGTTTTTTTTTTACGTTCCTCTTTTCGGCTGAGCTCAGGATTTTTATCTTCTGCAAGCTTTTGTTGAATTTTCCAATTTATCAAAGCATTTGCATATTCTCCAGACTCAATAATCTGAAATTAATATAATTTCTACACTTAAATTTAATGTTAATAATTTATAATTATAAAAAAAATTATGTAGTCTACAATAATAGTTAACTATACCTTTTTTACTTTCGTATCTAATGTATTGATTATACGTTCAGATTGAAGTTCTATAAATTTATCAGTTACTAATGCAGTATCATCAAAAATTTGAAAACCTTTAGATATTTTATTTTTTTTCAATAAATATTCTAAAACCAATACTCCGTCTTTTGAGTCAAAAACTACTGGCACAAAATCCTAGACATAAATTTTATACATTTACATTTCAATATAAAAATATTTTGAATATTTGGCTAAAAAAAGGAGAAGATAAATCAAACCATAATATCAATCCAAGTTCCGCTGGAAATACATTCTTCTATAGCATCAGAAATATCATCTAATATTTTAGGACCAATAGAACATGTGGTCAATGCAACTAATTCGTTGCCAAGTTGCATGCGTGATATATAAGAAATTGGATCAGTTATACCAACGCTATTCATTGCTTCATAATCTACAGATATTTTAAATAAAATTGTTAAAACAGTTACAAACGGTCAATTGCCACCAGGAAGTAGAACATTGTTCACTTTGCAAAAGGAAATTTTAAATAATACTTGAAGGGTTATGAAACAGATTGTATTTCATGCTAAAAAGATCTACTTTCATTTCAAAATACTGGAATTGAAAAAATAGACATTAAGGTTTTTTTTGCTATGAAAACTGGTGACAATTATCATAAATTCACAAACATCATTATGATACTAAGATAATTATATACCTAAATAGTTATTGTTGGTGTAAAAATTCATAACCCAATTATTTAGAGTTTTAGTATGTATATTTGGAACATAGGTACATGAATTTCCAATTCGATCAGTCAACATACCAGGTATTTGCTTTTCTGCTAGTAAATTCTCAAACACAGCTAAAATACACAAATTAAATCATTATTATTTATACTTTTCCTTTTAAAATCATTTATTTTATGAATTAGGTTAAGTTAGATAGAGAACAAAGCAATAGAGATGATCATGAGTTATGTTATGTGTACAACTTAAAAAGAATAACATAAATGTATGATAATTTGTTTTAGTAATTGTAAGTACATGTTGCATAAGTTAAGTTAACATAAAGTATCTAAATATTACACAGTAAATATATAGATAACAAAAAATATTGAACAAGGCAAAAGTAAAAGATGACATATCATTTTACTTACTAAAAAATTCCTTTTCATCAAGGGAACATTGATTTATTATAGCTGTACATAAGACTGGACGAGTAATAGCTAGAATAGCTCCTCTAACAATTCTTTTAATAGAATTAAAGTAAGAATCAGTGTAGTATAAGTAAGGATTGTTTTTATTTTTGTGTAGATTAAATCCCAAATTTTTATTGCGTTTTTCAAGCATCTAAATTTTAAATTATTTATTATTATACAATAATAAAAAAAAAGATTAAAATAAAAAACATTTTTATTTTACCGAATCAATTATATCCACAGGCAAATCAAATTGCTGAGATATTTTTAATGAATTTATGTGTCCATTCTGTTCTAGTTTGTCAATTATGTCCTCAGCAATCTGATTTAAATAAGTCAATCCAATTAATTGACCATGAACAATACTATAATCATCAGGTTCATCCTTGGCTAATTTTTCACATAAGTTTGATGCAACATCTGGATCAACTTTTAAAGCTCTAGCAGCATCCAGTATGTTTATACGACCTAGAAAATATATTCTGATTACTTTGGTTATTAAACATGTACCAAGTATTTTTTTTATCTTAGTTTTACAGACAATGCAATATCAATTTTTAAGACAGAAATAAATTTTATTTTTGACCAATAAAAGTGAGTGTATTTTTCTTCTTTAAGTATATCATAATAAATAAATATATATTTATTTATAACTGTATGTATTTTGTTATATAGTGTTAGGTATTCATTGTTAAAATAATCAGGTATAGGGGTGAACTAGGTAGCTAACAGCCTAGTGTGCAGAATTATGGTATATTGTGGAAATTATGGATGTTCACTTAATATTTGAAAAAAACTACGTATCAGATTTAGAAATTAATGAGTTAAAAATATTTAGGTACTTATAATACACACCTCCTTGGACATAGGCTTCATCTTTTAATTCCTTTGTCAAATGTTTTGGTGTTACATATTCTTTACCATCAGTTGTGAACACTACGTCTAGTAACTTGGTACTGATCAATTTTGCAACGATTTCCACACAATTTCTTTCCCCTAGTCTTAGAAAATAAAAAAATAACCAAAAAAAATGTGATTATTTGCCTAATCCCAAGGAAAACTATATGTTGACAAAAATTACCTCTGGGACGAAGTGGTTAACTGAATACGTTGGAAGTCAGCCGCCAACAATTTTACTTCGTTCCAATCATTCGATGACATGATGAATCAATTAAGTTTTCAGATTCTTATTAAAATACTTAATATTATTAATATAATCGATAATATCGATCAGTAAACGATCCGTCATAAGAAGTTCAACAGCTACGATCTACCTAGATGAAATAAAATGTCCCAAGTCCAAACTATCTCTAAGTACTAAGTAGAAAGTTCCTAACAATCTTAACTTAAAATTGTAATAGTAGTATTGATAAATGATAATATTGCCACGATAAACGTTTAGTGCCACGACATTGATAACAATATAATCTACGAAGGGACGAGTATAGTTCTTACCCTATGGTACAGTTGGACCCCGTGATAAAAGTTGGGGTCCAAGTGTCCAACGGAATCCTGGAAAAACTAACGTTGATAAGAACTTAACCTCAACGAAATTGTACCAACTTTTGAAATCTTAATAGTGAATAATTTTGTTGTATTGTATTATTGTTGCTCTTTAGACTTGTTATGTTTAGTTTAGTAATTACTAAATAGTAAATACTAAATATTTATTTAATTTGATTGTATTCAAAATAAGGTTTTCCGATTTGTTAAATGTATTCTATTTTACTATTGCTACAACTTACAAGTAACACTTTTCTGTTCTTATGAAATGTTTTTCCAGTAAATTCAAGTTTCAATTGCAATATTATGAACACATAATATATAAACCCCACGTATGTTGTTTTTGATAGATGAACCATGAATTCACTGAGAGAATCGTCCGTTTGTTAATGGAAGTGTCTACTTGTTTCGTTTGAAGTGTTTTCGTAACTACTTTAATTTAACGTTTTGTATCTTGGTGCGATTTTGTGCGAAAATATGGTCGAAGAAAATCGAACAGATTTTGGACAAGTGGACATTGTTGATGATGACAATATGATCCGGTTGCCGCGACAGCGTATTGTCGATATGTATAAAAACGCTATGTCGCGCGTTCGCGTTTTAGAAGCAAAGGCGAACGAAGGTACTATTTTCTCATTGCGATTTGCGAAATGCATACAAAAAATTACATTTTCACATTTTTATTTACATACTTGATACGAAAAAGTGATAAACAATTAATTTACATTTTACGGTTATTTATGTATAAAAAAATTTATGATTTTGTTGTTATTCGTCACTGACTGCAAATTAAGCTTTTTCTTCCTTCAGACAGTGGGTATTTTACCTTTTAAAGGTAGGTCACTACAAATGTGTTTTTTGGGGAGTTCATGTTCGTAAGTAAAAATAACATGTTTGGTTTGTCTCAATCGGTCTACAGTTGAGCACCTATTAAATCTCAATATTATTTAATTGACGTGATTATTTTGAAATATATGATTTTTTCAGCTACAATATGTATTAGATGTAACCTTTTGTGTGACAAGAGGGAGCGGACAGACCAAGATTTTCGTAAATTAGTTTTACGAGAAAAATGTTTATTAAGAAAATTGACTATTAAAGAACAAGAAATACAAGAATATGCTGTTAGTATTTAAACATATTCTGTTTATAAATAATTTAAATTAATAATATTTATTATTCATATAAATATGTAATATACATTTGATTTGATTTTTAATATAAATCAAAATAATTAAAAAATATTTTAATTGTGAGGATTATTTAATAACCAATTTATTTTATTTATTATTTATTATCATTTTAAATTTGTATATCATTTTAATCATTTTTTCCAGGAATTCTATTAATAAAAATAAGGTATTAATTTTTAGGCACAACTGACAGCCTTGCGTAATTCTATTCAAAGCAATTCAATATCCTCACTAAAATGTTCATTACAAGATCCAGCAGTAAATCTTTTGATTCAAAGATTACGACAAGACCTTTGTGCAACAAAAATTAGATTGGAAGAAACTCAAAGCGAATTGAATGCCTGGAAATTTACACCAGATAGGTTAGTTAAGTTTATCATTATTTAAAATTCTGAAAAAATTAAAAATCAAATAATAATGTTGGCAGTAATACTGGAAAAAGATTGATGGCAAAATGTCGTTTACTGTACCAGGAAAATGAAGAACTTGGTAAAGTAGTAAATAGTGGCCGAGTAGCTAAGCTTGAAGGTGAATTAGCATTGCAAAAAAACTTGAGTGAAGAAGTTAAAAAATCACAGTCAGGTAAAATAGCCCTAGTAAAAAATATATATATTTTCTTGTATTTTATTTATATTATTTATTGATTTAAGATTCTAAGCAGAAGTGATTAGTAGAAAAGAATGCTTCAATTTTAAACTTTAAGAGGATGTCAGCACAATATTTGTTTTCACTCTCAGACCCACGTGTAATATAGATTAAAGGCTTTCACCTCAAATCGTTTTTTATGATTTTTGAGTAAACCTAGAGTAAAATCACCAATTACAAAAATTATAGATAATAATATTTTTAAGGAATAACATATCATCAGTTTTATATTTCATTGTTATTTGAATTTGTATTCGACTTTCAATATAAAAAAAATATTTTAATTTAAATGTTTAAATTGTTTTGAAACATTATATTGACAAATTGATATACCATACCTTCAAAAATATTATTCTCTATTGTTTTTATAATGAGTGATTTTACTCTTAAGAATACTTAAAATCTTAGAGTTATGATTCTGGGTAAATGTGTTTTGTTGATGTTGCACATGGGCCAGAGAGAGAAAACAATGTGCTGACAGTCTCTGAAAGCAGGTTTCTGATAGCATATTAGTTCTAGTTTGTAGCTTTGAAAATTTAAAAAAATAATTTATGAGTACTTTATAAGATATATGTGGAGAGACACGCACACATACACACAAAACCAAGAATAATTTACATAAAACTATTTTTTTAACAAAATCAATTTTATTATTTTTAATATAAGGTTCTTCTTTCAGCAATTAATCATTTTTAAAATAGTTATAAATTATAATTTTTATTTTAAGTCTTGGCGTTTTAACTTGTAAAAAAAGTTAAGCATAAAAGAAAATGTAGTCTTTGAGTGTTTAAATTTCATATTTTAAATAGCATTGTAAATATCTCAGATTATTTTGATGTCATGTAGGCACACAGATCTTAAGGCAGAATCTTTCTTTATTATGTACAATGATTATATAACATTTATTTCATTTTTACTAGAATTGGATGAATTTCTACAAGACTTGGATGAAGATGTAGAAGGAATGCAAAGTACAATATACTTCTTACAGAATGAACTTCAGAAGTATAAAACTTCTGTTCAAAGTACTAACAATTCTGCAAACAAAGAAACAAATCCAAAATCTATTGTTAACGGTAATAAAAAAGATGATGTTAGTGCAACAGTGATGTCTGTAAAATCAAAAACTGAAATACCTACTCAATTGGTCAAAAACCTGCCAAAACCTGATAATAAGTCAAGTAAACACAATAAACCAAAAGAATCTAAGAAATTAACTGATGGTCAAAATATTATTGCTAAAGTAAAAAAAATACGACCAGTAATAGCAGAAGGTATAAGCCATAGTGAGCAATCCCCTAAAGTACATAAAAGTAAACACAAATCAGATGGAAGTAAAAATGAAGATAAACGAAAAAAGGCTGAAAAAAGATCCCATAGCAAAGGTGAAGTGGTACATAAAAAGTCTAAAAGTGAGCTTCCCAAAAGTATTGAAGTGAAGACTCCCGTAGAAGTAGCTAATGTACTGCCCAATGGTTCATAAATATTGTTATTTTAATGTTATTTTTCTTTTATTAATAATGGAATGTTGATAAAAAATACCTATTGAATTATTTTTCAACGTTAATTTTTTATGTTTAGGTTTGAATAAATAATTTTTAAAAAAATATTGTTATTGAAATTTAATAGAATAATTTTTATACCTTAATGCTTTGATGTTACATATTGACAGGAACTATTAACTAATTGTGAGACTTACAATGATGTGATTATTTTCTCAATATAATCTTAATTAAAGTACAGAGTTGATGTTTTGGCTTAAAATAAATTTTGGTGTTACAAAAGGTCTAAATATGTTATATGAATGGAACAAATGCTGTGTAATACTTCATAGCTCCCAAACAATATTTTCTAATGTGTTATTCTAGAATCACCAAGTTTTTAATGTATTTTATATTTACCAGTTATACATTTTAGATATGGTGTAATATGAGTTAAAAAATATAATATTTTGATATCAATATATTTTATATAATTTAAATAGTATAAAGGTTTGTCTTTACGCCTTTATGGCAGTATAAAATGAAATTAATTGATTTGTATGTTGGATTTTTCACATAATATTTTCAGTGTTTTGATAAGTCATGCCTAAGTTATTTATATTTTCCAACAAATTAAATAATTTAAATATATATCTGAATGTTTTTATTTTATCTAGGCATGTCCAGAACATGCCTCAATCTTACTTTATGCTGGTATATTGTAAAATCTAAAGTTTTTATAGGAGACAAATGTTTGAATTATTTATTTTTAAAATTCAAATGTTTTTATGGAAAAAAACTATTTATGAAAGTACTTTTTACTCACTTAGACCATTATTGTAATTGTAATATATGTTATGATGTTATAATAATTTTATGTGGCATCAAAGGCTTAATACTAAACTTAGTTTTTACATAATATTGGCGTGAGTTGGTTTAAATTAAATATAAATATCGATCAATCTATTAAAAATAAACATTAAATGAACAAATGTTTAACAATTGAAACTCAAAACCAGGATAAATTTAAACAATTCTTTGGATTTAAGCTGTTGATGTGTTGGGTGATTTCACTCAGTTTACTGTACACATGGTCGTTTTATGTAATTTCTAAATTATTTTAGATGACATAAGAAAATTCCCATAATTTTTCATTATATAAGTATGGGACTGTTTATACATAAAGATGTCATCATATTTACTTATTGTTCTTCACTAGCATTGATTTTAAATTCTTCAAATCAAAAATAATGTTGATTTAGACACGTTTGGTTTAGTACTTTGGTATTGGCATACATATTAAATGTATAAATTAAACGTACAGTGCCATAGTGAATTAGTGTATGTTTATTGTATGGTATAATCACTGATATATAAACTAAATCAAACAATTTCAGACACAACACAATTATTTAGTTGCAATTGCATTTGCATCTGAGTACATTGCCTATAAAAACCTACTACCATCAATTTCAGCAACTCATTCAATACAACTAACGCGCAACTAATAATTGCAAGTCAAATAGATTAAATTTAATATATTCTGTGGTTATTGTTTAAATTGTTTCTTAAAAAAAAAAATGAATGCCGGATTTCTATGATTTTTTTAATAGGGCAGTTTCCTACAATACGTCTATTGTCTATGTATCATTTTAATTCATCAAAATACAAAATTTGACAAACAACAAGTCTGAAGTCAACAATACTAATATATTCTTATAGTTAGGGTTCGGGACTTGCATTTGCGTGTTTTTTTGTAGTGATCGTAGATTATTTTAGGTGTTATAAATTTGTTTTATGAAATGGCAAAACTAAATACTAAGTTAAAATTTGCATATTTTTGCATATTTCGTAATATTTTAGGGAAAATGCATATTTCAGCTATTTTTAGCTTTTTTTCCTTTTTAATTTGTATGTACTTAAAATCATACTCGGAAAACAATCAAAAATATTTTTTTAAATAAATTAAGATCGTAATTTGTTGTATCTGACTAGTACGTATCTGTTTACGATAGATTCTTTGTTGCTTATGAATCAACCGTTTTATCGACTATATCCTCAATTATATATTTGTGGTAAAAGTAAAACCTAATGACATCTCACATCTATATAAATTCTAAATTGTACGACGAAATGAAAATTAGTACGTGTTCGTTCGTTAATCACGGTTAACTCATAAGTCATGACAAAATAAAATTGTCAAAGGTTAACTGATTGCATATCACACGTTTAAGTTATTTCTTATTAACTCAGTATATTATGTGCCAATTTTTTTATAATCATACTATGCGTTTTTAAAAACAACATAAAAAATAAGCTGCTAATTTTTAAGCATATTTTGACTGCATATTTCGATTATTTTAAGTACACAGTCCCGAACCCTACTTAAAATATTTTAAAACATTATGATAGTATGATCAAAATACATGTATTTTGTCATAAGTACCTATATATTGTTATTTATCATCTTGAGATTTCCAAATTAGTATTTTTAAATTTTCAATACATAATAATCTCAACTTAATCAACTAGAAATATGTAAACCAGGGGATTTTTAATAAGGTCAGCACTCTGCTGTTTTTCCGACTTCAATATTCAACATTGTTGTTATAGGAATTCGGCTAGCTAAGCCGAATTAAGAATCTTAGTTCGAAGATTAACTAACTAGTTAGAATCTAGTTAGCTAATATATTTTAACGGTCTTAGAAAATACCTTACAAAACTGGTAAACAATGAGTAGAATCTTTCATAGAATACAGATAATCTTCTTAGTTCATTATTCATTAAAGCACTATGCAGTGAACACAGAATATATCCTGTAAACATCACGGCTTTAGATAGGAATGAATTTAGAGAATTTGGCTTAGAACCATGAATGAGTTTTGTGATTGTTATCAGCCGGTTTATGTATGTACACGTGATAATTGATAATAACAACATAACAATCATATCACAAAATATATTATATTCTGTGGAGACGTAGAATGCGTGGGTATATAACTGATTAACTCTGTGTCTATGTAATACTGCAGCCTGCAACTGGTATTTACTATTTACTATTTAGTGACTTCGTCATAATATATTAAATCCACACATAATAAAATATAAGTTATTAATAAGATTTTACTTTAATTAGCAAATTATTGTTTACTTTTTTTGTGCTAACAATTTTAGTTTCTTTCGTACGTTTCATTTAACACGAAAAATGCCGACAGTCAATATTAAAAGGGATCTGCTTTTTGAGGCTCTAGGAACGACTTACAGTAATTTTTTTCAATTTATCAAATGACTGTTGTTTTAAATGTATTCTCTTTTCTAGCCGATGAAGAGTTTGACAACTTGTGCATTTCGTATGGATTGGAACTTGACGAGGTGGTGAGTATTTTTTAATCGTTATTCAAATACATAAATTTTACAATGGGATCAAATTTAGACCTCGGAAAAGCAAATGGTCTCCAAAGAACAAAGCGAGTCTAAATCTGAAGGCGCTTCTGATGATACAATTTATAGAATTGACATACCAGCCAACCGTTATGATTTGTTATGCTTAGAAGGATTAGTGGATGCTTTACTTGTATTCCAAAATAAGTAAATTAAAGAACTACCTATCTAATTCTTCTATATCATGAATTACTGACATTTTATTCATATCATTTTAGGATGGAATTACCTCGTTTTAAAGTCATTCAGTCAAAAAAACCATTAAAAGTACTTGTTAAACCAAACGTGAGTACAAATTTAGTATGAATATAGAAGTTGATTTAAATGGGTTATTAGCGTTATATTTTGCTATTATTTTGGTATGGGCTTTTAGTTTTTACATTAAATCTATTTATTATTTTAATATAGACTAAACAAATTCGGCCTTATGTCGTCGCAGCCGTGTTGAGAGATGTTACTTTTAATGCAGCGAGATATGCCAGTTTCATAGACTTGCAAGACAAACTGCATCAGAATATTTGTAGAAAGCGTTCACTTGTTGCTATTGGTACCCATGATTTAGATACAATTCAAGGACCGTTCATATATGATGCTTTGCCACCAGAAGATATCAAATTCAAAGCATTGAATCAAACAGAAGTTCATAGTGCTGCAAAACTAATGGATATTTATTCAGTTAATAAAACATTTTAAAATCTACTAGAAATCTGACATATAATTGACTTTTTGTCCTTAGACACATGCTCAATTGAAACAATATTTGAGTATAATTAAAGATAGCAGCGTGTATCCAGTCATTACAGATAGTAATGGAATAGTACTATCAATGCCTCCGATAATTAATGGTCATCATTCTAGGATTACTTTAGAAACCAAAAACGTCTTTATTGAGTGTACAGCAACTGATTTAAATAAAGTATGTATATGTTAATAATTAATTAATTAATCTTAATTCAATTTTGGTATTGTAAATCTGATTATTTTGTTGATTGTTTAGGCCAATATTGTTTTGGACACAGTTTTATGTATGTTCAGTAAATACTGTTTAAATAAGTACACAGTAGAAAGGTGTGAAGTTGTATACCCAGATGGATTGGTAAAATTGTACCCGGAATTGAAATATCGCAAAGAAACAGTGAATCGGAAGAAAGTGAATTCATATTTAGGGATCAGGTATTATAAAATTTATAATACAATATAAAGAATACTCTCTTAAAGAAGTAATTTTTAGTGAAAATTTAGATAGCCTATCATCTGCCTTATCGTCCATGTGTTTGAAATCAACTGTATTGAAAGAATCAGATGTGGTTGTTGTTGAAGTACCACCAACTAGACATGATATTATTCATGCATGTGACTTGTATGAAGATGTAGCTATTGCCTATGGTTATAACAATATACCAAAAACATTACCGAAAACAACTACGGTAGGCTCTCAATTGCCTATAAATAACCTGTCTGATAAGATCAGAAATGAAATAGCTTATTGTGGTTTCAATGAAGTATTAACATTCTCCTTAGTAAGTTTGTTGGCAATTCTTCTGTTATAGACACTAATTATTATTTTGGATTTTATAGTGTTCTAAAGATGATGTGTCAACAAAACTCCGGAAACCATTTGATACTCAACGTACTGTACGCATAAGTAACCCAAAAACATTGGAATTTCAAGTAGCACGTACCAATATTTTATCAGGGCTCTTGAAAACTACTTCAGCTAATAAAAAAATGCCTCTACCTATGAAATTATTTGAAGTAACAGATGTGGTATTTAAAGATGTCACCAGTGGTAAGTAATTGCATACAAATCATACAATATCTATAAGGTTTAGTTTCTAACATTTTATCATCGTAGAAGTGGGAGCTCGTAATGAAAGACATATTTGTGCCATATATTATGGTAAAACTCCAGGATTTGAAATTATCCACGGTCTTATGGACCGAATAATGCAAATGTTAAACATAAAATTTTCTACTGAAAGTGGCAATACCTATCAAATTAAAGCTGCTAATGGTAAGAATATTAAATAATAATAAATTAATATTAGATTATATTATATGAAATGTCTATCTAGCATTATATATTATTTGTATGTATATTTATTTCAGATGAGACTTATTTCCCTGGTCGTTGCGCACAAATAATATATAAAGAGAATGTCATTGGATTGATGGGTGTTTTGCATCCTGAAGTAGTTACTGCCTATGAACTAACCATGCCATGTTCAGCATTTGAAATAAATCTCGAACCATTTTTGTAAAAATAATAAATAAAATATTTATTTTCACATTATTTTATTTTAATTTATCAGTAAGTTTGTCTCTAATTAAAAATAATTTAGGCATAAATGATTATTAAAGAAAACTGAAGGTGATATTATATAAAAATAAAACTTTTTTCAATAATAATCCATAAAAAAAAACTAATGGTCTGTTAGATCTAAATTAGATCTGTATCTGTATATGTATATATATATTATATAAAACAGAATCCTCTTTTTTGTATTTTTGCATTTTTTTCCCGCTTTTTACATATCATTTATTTTTTCTATGAATAGAAAGACTCCAAATCAAATATATAATCAACATGTGTTGAATGAATTGTTGTTTAACAAAAATGATAATTTAAAGGATACATAACTTGCAATTCTTTTCACAAGCGATGTATATAGACTTCAATACAATAGCTATAAAACATTATTTTTTCATACTGATGTTGTCATATTAATTGTAGGTTAAGTATAAATTCCATTTTTCAGTACCTCATAATTAAACAAGTTAGTTCTTTTTGAGTATGACAGTATGACCACATTGCATTGTAGATAGGTCACTTAACATGTATTTTTAAACCTCTTGCAAAGTGCTCAAACTTCTGTCACAGAAAACTTAATCATGGAATAGATATCCTACACTGTTCTATAAATATTAAAACAAATCTTTATTAACATAGGTAAAATATATTTGATGCTATAATATGTGCATATTAGGTCAAATAATAATATTAATAATAATAATAATAAAAATAATAATCATTCTATGTAAAAAAATATTCACAGAATGTAAAATAATTTTTAAAAAAAAAAATCCTAAATTAAAAACTAAAATATTAAGAAACAGTAACAAAATTAGGTCTAATCTATGTTTACATAAAAAGAAAAACAACTAATAGGATAACATTTGAGAGCATTTTGTTAACCATTACAAAATACAATACATAAATCATAACACAAAAAAAAAAATACTCTAAAATCATACAATTTATAGGTACTCGGTAGCAGTAAAAATATACATTTCTATAACTTCTACCATACGTAAACATAAATAGTAGCCCTACTTAGTAAAAGTAAAATAAAACTGGTTAACATATTTGTATTGTTTCTATAGAAAAATAAACATATTAATATCCAACATTTCCTGCAATACATGTCAAAACGTGTCAGTCTTAAATATTGTCTTGTAATGATTTCAGTGGTATTTTATATTAAATAATTCCTTTTATAAAATACAGTATAGAAACATAGTGGAATGTTACGCTTTTAACGGTATTGTACAGATTTAATATTTTACTGAACGTTTTTATTTGAATATATTATCAAAGTCGACTAAAAGTGCTTCTATCACCATATTCTGTTGCATCAGGTCAATTGCCATATTTGTTGATTCAATTTCTGGCCACATGAGAGTTGGTCCAAAAACAATAGCTAAATTTGGAATGTGCATCCGATTAAATTCTTTGTAGCTTGTTACTCTATACACACAATATACAAAAATTAATACAAATTAGACATATTATTTGGTAAATTACATTACTTTAATAAGTGTATAAGTAAAAATTTTAGCGTGTCATAATTTGGTCCAGGTAACGATTTTGTGATGTCACGAAAATGCAATAACTTGTCTTTACGACTATGACTTGCTGGAAAATAAATAATAGATATTATATTAATTTTAGTATAATATGACAAATTCATAATAGAGGTCTTTAGTAGTTAAAATCATAACTATCATTATCCAATTTCTAAAATTATAAGAGATAATATGTTCAAGATTAGTGTAATAAACCAGATACTTATGATTTATTGGAAATATTATAATCAAGGACATATAAGATATCTTTTCAGATTGTGATTATTATATTTCCATTAACCTAACATAAAATATCACTTGATCATGCCATTATTAAATTAATAAAATATAAATAATGATGACGATTTTGGAACATTTAATAAATAATTTGATTAACTTGATACTTACTGCCAGCTGAAATAGCTTTGCGGAAAGCATGATAGGGTATAAGAGGTTCTTTGAGTTCTCTGAAAAATAGCTTGAGAGCACCAGTTAGAACATGAACGTCTTCTTCTTGGTCAATCACCGAAAGATTATTTTGGTCAACTTGCAATCTTATCTTTTGCACCTGAGATAAATTACCTGAAGCACGGTATAAGCCATCGGTCTTTAAATTATCTTCACTGATCTCAATAGCTGCCACACAACGTTGCACAAAAGCTGGGATACGTGGTTGGTCCGTACCAACCACATGTTCTAAGAAACAACCAAATGCATTCTCATCTAAATTAAAAAACAATAATTTAACAAAATGATTATTGGATAAATTATAGTTAAATACCTTTCCAAATTCCTTTTTTGACTAGCGATTCCATTGTAGGTCTTCGGTGAAAAAATTTCCGTAGACGGTTTTTTATTTTTGTCTGGCGTTCTACATTGGATGTCAAATCTTCCATACTCCCTCCATCTTTTGCTTTTACTAATGAAAAAATAATCATAAAATTATCAATTGCAAAATAAAACAGAGACCTTATCATTTTTTTGTCATAATATTAAATTTAATACACCAATATTTAAAACATGACTGTTTATAAAAAAAAAAAAAAAAAGATAAAATAAAATCAGCGAATGAACTGCAATATTCATTAAACTCAATTGATAAACTCTACTGTTTCCCTGTTTCATTATCTAGACCCTCTACTACAGGATATGACTGTATACAATAAATTAACTAGTGTAAAAAAAATACATTTTATTAATTGGAACTTACATTTAAGGGATTTGTTCCTATTCAGTTTGTTTTTTTTTTCAGTATCAACTAAGTCATTAGAACGTGTATTTGGAAAACGAGGACATCTATCAAAGTTGCATGGCTAAAAATAAAAAATAAATTTTAGTTATACATATGTTTAGTAATGACACACTTCTCTAATAAATAATATTATATTATATTACATTATTACTAACTAGATTTGAAATAACTGCTTGTATTGCGTAGAGCCATGACTGGGCTTGGACGTTACATTCATTTTGGAACAATACCTGAGTTCCTAAAACAGTACTGATAACATAAACATTTTTACGACTAGATACCTTGTCGGCTGGATACACAAGGGCACCATTCAAATCTACACAAAGTTCTGGTCGTCCACTACCATTTTTCTATAAAATAAAAATATATACTAATATATGTAATAAAACGTTTTAGTGAATAAACAAATAATTTACCATTGCTACAAAAGATTTAGCATCTTTGAAGAAAAGCAAAAACAATTCAGTAAGTATTACATGTGATATTGTCCAATTTTTTCGAAGTCTTTTTCCATTTTCAGTAATTTTTGTTCGATTTAAAGGGCCCTCTTTCAATACACACTAAAAAATTAATTTTTTAATAAGAGAAAAAATTAAAATCAATTAACAATTAATAAAAAAAAAAGCAATTACCATATGTCCATCCCATAATTGGGGCCAATTCTTAGGAACACTTACTGTAGATGAGGATGGGCTTCTAAAAATTAAATTAATACAATTGATATTTTAATACCTTTTACAACAATAAAAATTATATATTTAAATAAAATAAATGTATCAAATTACTTGATGTCTGAAGAATCATCTTTTTCACTATTACTTTTGTTTGATTTCAAAGATGAAGAAGAATCTTCTAAATCTAATTTAAGAGACGATGGGCTAGCATTAGATGCATTGCTATTACTTGTTTCAGGCAATGTCCAAGAAGATTCTTTACTATTTTCTTCATAGTAATAAGAACGACCTTTAAAATCTTTTGACGAAAGCCACTAAAACAATAATAAAATATATAATATATAAATATGGATATATATTGATATATATAATTGTCAGTTATGCAGTTAAAAAATATAAACAACAATTTTTGTATTTTTTTTATATACTAGTATACTCATAATATAATATTATAATTATAAAATATATATGTATGTAATAAAATATAATCACAGTATCACGAGTTTTTCTTAGCAAAGTCCAATATTTATTTTTAGGCAAAATCTAAGGGCGTAGGACGTTTGCGCATCACTTTTGTTAAAAAAGGCATAGAGTATTTTCACATAGCTTTTGTTTTTAATAACCTTTTTATAGGCAGTTTGCGCATCGCAATTTTTATAAATTACATATATGATATCAATAATTATACAAAACCATACATTTATATAAATAAATCGTCAATATTCACATTCAACATAAATAAAGTATTATATATTCATATTTACAAAAATATATATAATATATTATTGAACGAGTACTACCCTATTATTACTAGATTTGTTAGAAACTGCGTGTCATTATTCATTATATTTACATTTATATAAAAAAAAAAAAATACAAAATTATAAAAATTTAAATATTATTTTAATATATTTGAATATTTTGTTTAAATTTATAAGTGTAATTCCTAAGGTATCGGTTATAATATTATCGTCACCTATTTAATGGCATCGGTGTATCATCCGGTCACTAATGGTACTAATGATGCGCAAACAACAAACACCAAAATTGAATTAGTTAAAGAATTTTTTTTAAACTTAATGGAATTGCTAGGTTATTTTTTGAAAATTTTTTAACAGAACGTGTGAACACCTGTTCGTCTTCAGACGAAATCCCGTCCAAAGCGCTGTCCATAAGCTCATTTTTCCAAGCCATAATGTCGGACCACTTAGGTCTAAACGAAACGCAAATTTCATGATTTGGAAACGTCGCTGAGGCCGAATGCGGGAGGATACTATCGTTGTTTTCGGCGAACGACAACAAACCGTTGCCATCGTCTGGTTGCCGGTCCATGCTATAATATTCAAAATCTGAAGCACTGGTGGTAGAGTCAAAATCGAATAGATTATCAATTGTTGAGTCTAAGACAGAGTCACGGTGAACACTAAACAAATTCCACGATTCCGACTCTTCAGCAACCGTATGTCGCAGACATTGCAACCATCTCACTACGTCCGCTTCCATGGGAAGTATAATAGTCGTCGATAAGGAAACCGACGCGTTTAAAAGGCGGCGCAACACTGTCTAATTGACACATACTGACATCCATTCGAGCGCGGTATTTGGTTGTTTTTTTATTACAATTTACATCATATAATTAAAACGGAGACGACAACGACGACGACAGCAGCCGTCACAACGAGCAACAATCATGCTTTTAACTAAACGACAGAACGATGTATACGTAACCTGCGGGAAATGTTTAAAATAGATTCGCGACGTAGTAATATTATCAGTTGTATTTGCTGTGTGTTGGCATTTAAATGTCATGCTTTAACCTATTATTATAATACTATATAAAAAAGTCTAAAATGTCTATAACCTTTAAAAACTATATAGGTATTAACGATTTATAAAAAAATTTTCCAGATTTTTTTTTTTTAATATTCAATTAAAAACAATATCTATGTCTTGACAAGCAAAAATAATCATTATCGAGTATAAGAATTTTGAAAAAAAATAAAGTTCTTAAGTTTTTTTTAATATTGTTTTAAATAATATTAAAAATAGAAATTAATTTAGTATTTAAGTTAAGCATTTATAATAAATTTACAAAATGGTTCACCAAGCATACTAATCCCTAATTTATTCAAATTGTAGATTAAAATTTTTTAAGAGTACAGTCATATTATTTTCATAAACTTATAATAATACACATAAGCTTTATACATAATTTAAGCAAGGGGTAACCTTGACATCAACTCTTTTTTCAAATGAAAATGATTTTTTTCCAATACATTTTTAAATACATGGCTTTGAAAAGTCAAAAATATAAATATAAAACAATTGGTTAAAATTTTGAATTAAATAACTTTGTATACTAAGAATTTATTGTTTATGATTATGAATTTGAAAGATATGGAGGAGCTCTTTCAGTTTTATGTTTCCGTAAAACCATATTTTAAGAAATTGTTATATCAAGAATTGTATACAATTTATTTTAAATAATAAAAAATAAATAACGATGTTTGTAGTTTAAAAAGCGGCTGTTTTTTCAAATTTACTGAAATTTTGAGTTGATAAATATTATTAAGCAAAATATGAATAGTAAAAACAGTTGATTTGATTTACGATAGCTTCAGGAAAACAAGCTTAATATAAATTAGTAAACTATGTAAAATAAAAACATTGTTTAATATTATTATTCATTTTAGATTCTAAGAAGCGATGAATGTATTGATTTTACAATGAGTGACCACTTTTTGAAGCAATAAAAGTATTTCAATAGTATTATTTAAATAGTTAAATTAAATTAACTTCAATATTTTTTCAGTTAAGAAAGTGAATTTAGTTAATATTTTTGGCGTGTTAAAGTAAAAATCAGTACCTAGTTTTCTTCATAGTTTTTCAGCAAAAGCAAAATTAATTAACGAAAAAAAAAATCGTTTTATAATTAAAAAAAAACTTTTTTTATGTTACATACTTTAGCTAAAAAAAAACTAAAAAATATACAAACGTAATTATTTGAAAGACATTTTAAGTTAAAATTTGGACGAAATTAGATATTTAAATGAAGAATAACGATATAAACTAGTTATTTTGTTAAAATTTAAAAATATTATTTGTGGGTACTTGAAACGAATATTATTATATTTTATACAAATAACGATATTTTTAAATGTAATGTTTTTAAAAAAAATTTCAAAGAATCACAAGTCAATGAAAAACCAATAGGTACATTCATCGCTTGTTTCATAATATTTGCCAACGTTCGGGAGTATAGGGTAATGTTTCAACACTACTTAACACAAACCCTTTCCCGTATTATCTTATATGCAGGATGCACCGATTTAATTTATATAGTAAAATAGAAACATTAGAAACTTTGATTGAATAAACGATTATTAAAGAACAGTATTTTATTTCAACTGAAATTACGAGTATGTTGTAATTAAACATTTTGAGTTAGATATGTTTATCTGCAGCTCTTACATTTTGAACTCCATCATGGTAAAAAAA
Organism: Rhopalosiphum padi; assembly: GCF_020882245.1. Taxonomy (NCBI): domain Eukaryota; kingdom Metazoa; phylum Arthropoda; class Insecta; order Hemiptera; family Aphididae; genus Rhopalosiphum; species Rhopalosiphum padi. The sequence goes on from NC_083598.1 coordinate 73,596,846, forward strand.
AATATTTGGCAAGTTTGCAAAATTACTTTTTTTTGTTTTTACAAAATATAAAAAAGTGCCAAACAACTACGCACAAAAAAAGTTTTATAATATAAAAATTTCAGTTTTATTTTAATTGCTATAACACATTCATACATTTAAAATATTGGTTATAGTGACACTCAACCATAAACTTATAAAAGGTAGATATGTATATGCATTCAAGTATTCAACTATTCAAGATGACTCATATATTACATAATATGATCACTTTAAATGTAAATATAACAATTATGTGAATCTGCTACCCGGTGGGTTTTATAAAAATTGGCCACTAAAAACTTTCAATTTATACATAAAATTTGTATAATTACAATTCTTCAAATTTAGATTATATGACATGGGTTTTTTTTAGTGACCCTAACTATTTGCACTTTTTAACATTAAAAAAATATATGTATACAATTATTCTAGAATTTTAAGTTATGGCATTCGCATTTTTAATACTTGTTATTATGTCTATAAATAATTCATCTTTATACCTATTTATTTTCAAGGTTTTTTGATAGTAAGATTTCTACAGCTGCCTAAACCAATGTAAGGTTTACTGATATTTTATTTAATGACTTTTAAAAGAAAGCTGTAGATTTAATTGATATTATTTTTTTTTATAAAACGTAATTTAACTTTACAGTCTAGATTACTAAAAAACTATTAAAATGATTTTGCATAAATGTGTTTAATTGTTATTTAGTGTAGAACAGAGAAAGAAAACAAAATAAATGAATTACTATATTGTCTGTGTGACTGTGTACTTGTTCTATAACAGGGGTGGCCAAACCGCGGCTCGCGTCATAGGGCGAATGTAAGTTCCTACACGAGACCTAGCAGGTAAACAAGATACATATGTTAGTTCCTACACGATAAAATAAGGTACATGTGTAAGTTCCTACACAGTAAAAAGCAGGTACATGTGTAAGTTCCTACACAGTAAAAAACAGGTACATGTGTAAGTTCCTACACGGTAAAAAAAGGTACGCGTGCAAGTTCCTACACAAAGTATGTTATAAGTTATCAATCTAATATTAGTTATATCATATTCTAATACTGTCATACATTTTAACCCTTTATTCTATATAATATATAATTCTTTATAATATTTAATAATTTACTTAATAAATATTATCAATTTAATAATTTTAAAAATAATAATTGTAATAATATAATAATAATTCGTCATTTATTGTAAAAAAAAATATAAAGGCATTCTATATATATTTAATAATTTTAAGTATTTTATAAACGTAGATTGATAACTTATAATATTCCTAGTGTAGGAACTTACACATGTACCTTTTTTTATCATGTAGGAACTTACACAAGTACCTGTCTTTCGTCGTGTAGGAACTAACATAGATACCTGTCTTCCGCCGTGTAGGAACTAACATACGTACCTTTTTTTTTTCGTGTAGGAACTTACACATCACATATGTAGGAATTAACGTATGTAATTGTCTACCTGTTACTCTCGTGTTGGAACTTACGATTCCCCGAGTCATATACTTTTGAGGCTCGGATCTTATCGTAACATTTTTACAAAAAACATTTTTTAATATGAATTTATGTATATTTATATTAATGTATAACCATTTTTTTTTACATTTCGACTCTTTTATATTTATTAATATATTTAGTGGCTTGCGAGTCGCGAGTCTCTTCTCGCTGGCCACCCCTGTTCTATAATATTACATATTTTATTTTGTAAAAAATTAATTAATTAAGAGGACGTCATACCCGCATGTGTTGTCTCAGTCTTATACACGTATACGACACAGACAAAACGTGTTTACGCAGTCTAGAGCAAACTCGCTCAATTTTGGTTCTAGAATAAATAAACTTATTATAAAATTAAACGATGACAATATTTTGAAGGCAAGACGCTGAATTTAAAAAAAAAAATTAAAATTTTGAAAAATTAAAGGTTATTTGAAATTGTTGTTAATTCTAAACGATTATAATGAATGTTATATTGGGAATAAAAGAAAAAATTCAGCATCTAGGCCTCTGAAATATTATTATCTTTTAATTTTATAATAGGTTTATTTACTCTAGAACCAAAATTGAGCGAGTTCTACTCAGACTGTGTAAACGTGTTTTGTCTACGTGCTAAGTATGTAAAATGGACTAGATGAAGACAACACATGCGGGTATGACGTCCTTTTCAATTTAAATACATTGGTAATAATTTCATTATCATTATTAGTTGTTTATTTTGAATACCAACAATCAGAAATATAAATAATCAAATATCTTCAATATCAGCTGAGAATTAAAAACAACTTTTTTCTATTTAAACATTAACAAAAACAGTCTAAATTCTTTAATTTGTTTTAATATATTACCATTCTAAATATATGATGTGCATTTTATTATTATCAGGTCATTCATTCTTATTCATTGAATTTAAAGTACATCAAAATAAAAATGTCTATAAGGGACATAATCATTTATCAACAATACTTGTTAATAATGTAAGTTAGTATTTATCTATTTATATTATATTATATTATTAGAATAGTTATCTATTCTGCATTGTATTATACTGAACTACATTGCAACTACTAGCTATACTAAATATATTTATCAATTCTTATACATAGGCGGAGGTCGGAAGGACTTAGGGGGCTTAGTCTCCCAAGTATTTCAATAGACCCCAAAAATCGAAGGTGTGTGAGTTCGTTTAGTAAGGGATGATCATAACTTTGTTTACCTGCTTAATATCAGAAACTAATCTATCGCAAGACCAGTTTACTTCACATTCATGATAATTTTATAAAACAAAATTATTTGCCTGTTTATTATGTAATTAATTTTATATTAATATAAAATCATTGGAACAATTTAAATTACTAACCTAGTTTAATTTCAAACCAACCACTTCAACAAGTAGTTTTTTTTATAAGAGTTTAAGTTCAGTAACTTCTTTGAGACTTTGATTACAGCCAAAACAGGAGAATTTAAACAATTTATTGTTCATTTCAAGGCACTTTAGATCAATGGCAAATAGGCCAGAGCACTTTGTATGAGCTAGTGAAAAATTTCATAAAATTAAATAGAAACATTAAGATCCACAAAGTATAAATTACAGAAATAGGATACATCATTAGAGATAATAAAAGTGTGTAAGCCACTTGTCCTTGTGATAGTATGATATAGTATACTATCTATTATAATTATTAAAAATAACGATAAGACGAGATGACAAAATATTGTACACATATAATGTAACTAACCAGTAACTGTTTTTATTGTATCTAGGGTTTTAGTCATAATTAAGAAACGGATGTTTATGCATTTATCATATTTTTTAATAACATCTAAATTAATGCAGAGTAAGATAAAAATTTGTTTCATCACTCAAATAATTCAAATTTATCAATTTAATTTTGCATATTTTTGCATATTTGTTTGATCATATTTCTATATTCATCATGCTTTTAGTGCATATTTTAGGTTTTTCGTATTATTAACGGACTTGGCACGACTAATATTAATAGATCAAAATGTCCTGTGGCTGTAGGCCTATGTAATATTCACGCCAACCGAGAATAGCCGATTATCACTCATATTGGTACTTGGTTTCTAATATATACGCATGTAAATTATTTTCTGATTAACAAAATATTCAACAGCAATTTCCAAATATATTTTTTAATTTTCAATTTTAATGATAATAAATTTTATTTTATTTTTTAAATTATTAATAATTTATTGTTTTAAATTTTTAATCAATAAAAAATGTTATTGATGCATATATTTTTAATAAATTCTAAGCATATTTTTATACTTTATAGTGCATAATTGCATGCGTATTTTTTAATTTTTTAGAGCATAAACATCCGCTCCTTAGTCATAGTATTTTATGATATTATATGTGATTTTTCTTTACCTTTGCTCCAGTTGACTGATTTACAAAACATGGTAATCCAGAGGTTGGATCAGCTTGCATTATCCATCCCACAGGTGTCTCACTAATAGGTTTAATTTTTGTTTTTAATGGTGGAGTATTATCATTAGGTTCATATTCTTCATCCAATTCAGCTAATGGAGATGAACTTTGACTTTGACTACCTGAATTAATTGTTCCAGCACTACTATGTCGACTTATCTTATCTTCCTATATTTATAGAAAATAAAAGTTTTGAAATAATATTCATAGACATTAGATTAATATACATGATAAATAACGTACGTCAACTATACGATGTTTAGGCGAAGACCAGGTACGTTCAAATGCTTCACCATGGCCTAGAGTAACATCTAATATTGGTGGTGAAGAATTTCGTATTGGATATCTTTTAGAATAAGAATCCACCTTAAAAAAAAAAATTACTGTTAATAAAAGTAATACAGAAAATATAAAGCAAAAGTGTAAGTGAAATAAAAATTGGGTCAAAGTATTTAATATAAAAAATAAACTACAATGATCACTTAAAATGAAACAAACTGCAAGAGAAAATAATACAGTTGATTTTCATGGTTAATTAAATCAGACGAATATTGTTTTCCTAAGTTTTTTTTTTTATAGACTAGCCTGTTTAACACATAATGAAAATAATATTGTGAAAGTAACATGGACAAAATTGATTATGCCAGGAGAAAACAGTTGAATGATATAGCATCTCAATTTAGAGACATTTATTTAAATTGGCAATAATTTTTAAATTTAAATCCATAAATATACTTTATTAATGAAATTAATTAATCATTAATACAAATATTTGTGTATGTGATTGTAAATTGTCAATATTCAATCAATAAATAAAAATATTTAATAATTCTTTAGATATTTTCTTTTACAGTAATAGTATGTTTTGTTTCATTGTTGATGGATACTGTTAGCAAGCGCCCATCTTAAAAGTAGAAAGAAAATAATAATATTTAGAATTTACTTACTTCAGTTCTATAAATATTATATAAATTACAACTTTTAATACGTATCTGGTATCTCTACAATTTGCTACCACCGCTCACCATCATTATTTATTTTATTATGAATGTGCTATCATTGATTATAAATACTAGTAGTATTAGCTGTACATATTTGTAGGACGTACTGTTATCTCAAAAATATAATATATATAAATATAGAATTTAAACAAGTACTGAGAAGTTAAAATTAATATCTTAGTGTTTTAGTAGCTAAATAAACATAAAATATATAATAAAATATATCGATATCTTATTGATATTAGAGAATGGAGTATATACTCAAAAATACAATCTATAAACATTTATTTTAAATGAAGATAAAGTGATTATAGTAAGCTAATTCAGATAAATAACTGACATAATGACATAAACATAATATATTATCAATAAATAATAGACAGGTAGAAAACTATGTTACTTCTTAACATCTTACTATACTTATTATTATTATTTCGTAATAAATTTAAAAAAAATGTATTTTCCAATAAACAAATTTCTCACGAAATTAAATATTTCAGTCTGGTTCTCCAAAAATAAAACATGACTCAAATTATATGAATGCCATGGCACCATGCACAATATTCTTATTTTTTACTAGTGTATAACTATAAGCTAAAGAATATATTAAATTTAAACCTGAACTGCCTATTTTATTTATTTTAAGCAATTTGATGTTATAACTAACATTTGTCACTATTCATAATTACATACCTAATTTGCTAATATCTTAGAGTTGTACATCGATCAGTGGCTCTCCCACTCTTAATAATTGCTAAGGTACTATAATATATTTAAACTCAAACTTCACTATAATAATTGTTTAAATTTTTTTAAAGATCTAACAATGAATATTTAAAATTATAATTCTTACTCTACGATTTCTGGCTAAAGATGTTCGTTTTCTAGATCCATGCATCCTCAATGAATCTTGATCACTATCAGTTATACCCAATGAATCACCATCTAACAGACTATCTGTGGATCCACCAGTGAGATCTGCACTAGTACTATGCGCATCAGGTGTAGATATTGATTTTGATAAAACAGAATCACTAATCATTATTGATTCTTCATCATCTGGTTTGTTTTCTTCAATAATATTTTCATTAGTCATTATGTTTTTAGCCCATTTATCACGTTCATGTTTTGTTTTAAAGCTACCAGTATAACAAAGTTTATTTTTAGGAATTTGTACATTATTACCATCAGGTTTCTCATTGACTTTTAAATTTTGAACTGATATTACAGCAGGTTTACGAATGTTTTCTAGTAAGTTCTGTACTTTAGAAGGCTCGTAAGTTAATGTATTTTTGTTCAAAGGTAACGATTTTAGCTCAATTTCTTGAGCAAGTTCTTCTAAAGAGCTGGACAATTGTAGTGAAAGTTGCTCTTTAATATCGCATTTTTTAATATTTACTTGGCAATAGCCAGAATTTTCTTGGTTAACTGTAACAACTGTTTTATTTTTTCGGTTTAACACTGGTGACAATATATTATTCTCATTTTGAATATCAACTCGTTTAATATCACTAATCACATCATCAACAACCAAGTCATTGACAGTTAAAATGGTTGTATTTTCTAAAGGAATGTTTTCATAGGACGGAGTTAAAGGTTTTTCAAAAATAGTACGTTTAAGTACTTGTGGTTTTTCTACTTTAATTTTCTCCTCGCCTTTGGATAAACTAGGCCTGCTAGGTGCTCGTGGAATTTCCTTAACAAAGGTAGCTGGAACATAAAAGGGCTGGCCTGAACTGCGTATAACTTGCCACCAATCATCATTAGTTTTTTTCAACAAAAGTAGTTTCTCGCCTTCTTTGATTGATACACATTTGTTTTCTCTAGTCTTGTACTCAAAGTCATAGAGAACCCTAACCTTAGTGTCGGAAATATCCATTGTGCCACAGTCATCGTAAATTTGAAACCTAAAATATAAATTATCTTTTTAAAATTAAATTGTAGGTAATTACCTAAATCTTTTATAAACAAATATTTTATTAAAATATATTAATGTACGGTTGTTTAAACATTTTAAAAGTAAACGCTAATTATTTTTAAAAAAATAACGTTTTAAATATTTTTTATTGCTCTTACATTTTTTTTTACTTTTTTGAAAGACAGCATACATTTTTAATTTCATAATCTAAAGCAAAATATAACTTTTAAGAATTCTATTTTTTGAAAATTTAATTACTAATTAATAAATGTATAAACATTTTATATTTAGGTAAATGAAGCAGTGTCATTAAGGTATCCTGCAAAATATTGACTATTTAAAATTTAAACTTTAATTTTATACATACAAACATTAAAAATAAAAAATGATAATGATTAAAATATTTAAAGATGATGTATAATAATTTAAAACTAAGGGAAAAAAATATTTTCAAAAATAATTTGTAAAACTGTTCAAGATAATAAGTGCTTACTATTAAAAGAATCAAGAAGTGTAATGTTGACTTTCGGTTATTAATTATTATTAATATCTAAAGAATAAAATAGAATAAAAATAATATCATTCATTTGTTCATAACAACTTAGAATTTTCATTAATTGTCAATTTTAATAGTTCAAATTTATTTATTGAACACTCTCCTTGAACTTTGAACTACTGAGAATCAACTGAATAAAAAATACATTTGTTTCTTAAATAAGATCATTGACATTGCAACATATTTTTTTCAGAGTAAAGATCAATGAAGTTTATAAGTTTTTAAATTCATTAAATTATTGCCTTGTAAAGTATAACATTTGATTTTGGCAGGGTTACAAGAGTAATATTTTTTTTTATTTTAAAGGCCATTAGTTCAAACTTTAAGGTGAAAAATCATAGCAGAGAACTTTAATATTCCAGTCCAACACTGACAATTCTTATAATGAATAGGTATTAACATTATGTTTACATCTAAAATTAGTTCTTAAATGTGATTCTTTAATTCATGTATGGGGTTCACGATTCAGTTTTTCTAGCCATGAACACATATTATATGAGAAATAATGTAGTTGGATATAAATCTGAGTATATATTTTTATTTTCTATTGGAGTTATTGCAACTTTGTTTCACATAAAGCTTATTTTATATTTATTAAACAAAAGTCTGATTATAAAAAATTGTATATAAAAAAAAAAAAGAAAATTGTAAATGGAATCTGCTTTTTAAAAGACTTATCAGAGATTCATATATACTTCATCATTTTAAGAACTTCTATTCTAAATCACATATTTCGATAATCATTAAGTATAATCTGGGATATATACTATCTATTATAAAAATTCTAAACTAAAATGCAATTCTGTTTTGAATTTATTGATGAACTAACAAATTACTGTTTAAATAATACTAATACAAAAATTTTTTTGGATTATAGAAGATTAGCATTGATTAGCACACCAAACCTAATCAATTATAAGACCGTCCTGGCATCAAAAAAAGTGCTGTATATTTACCAAGTATCGTCTGGCGTAGAGTACCACAACAATAAATAGAGCAGCACCTGTATGAATGCTGTCAAACGGTTTTATTAGTGTAGAAGTTATTGGAGCGTAATTAGGAAAGGGGAAAACGTTAAATCAATCGAGGGTTTCGGCCTAAGAATTGCAAAACAACGAGTGATGAAGACATGTCCAGGAGACCAGGACCCAACCTCGAACGTCCAACTACCTACGAACGGCACTGACCAAAGACGAAAACGATGTCCGGTACGGTACACATTAGACTTCCCGGCCATCCAATCTCTGGGGATGTGAGGCGTCACAATTTCTTCCTACTCACCAAAATGTCACGCGAAAATCCCATTGGAAACACGACCTTGGCCGTCCAAATCCTCTGGATGCAGTTATCGCGTACCGACGATAGAACTGGGAGAGCGAAAAATCAACACACACAAAATAATAACGATGATAATAATAACAAATATTGACAAGTTATGACAATTTATTATAATAACCGAACAGTTCTATCGAAACCGGACGCATACGCGGTCGACGTGACTCACTGCCGTGCGATTTATCGTTTCTAATCGGCCGTTTGACATCGTCGTCATACACATATTTTATACGATATACATTATTATTATTATTATTATTATTGTTGTTGTTGTTGTTATCCTGCGACGGTACGCGACGACGGGCGACGAGCTGACAGGACGTCAGTGTTGCGGAGGGCGGACGGCGGCCGATTACGCGATTTCAGTGTGCGAAATGCGAATTGCGAAACGCGAAGTGTTACACAGCGCGCGATATCGCTGCTGAGGGGTAGGAGTGCCGATTGCCGAGTAATCGCGGTATAACTATTGCCGATGAAATGTGAATATCTTATTCAATTTTTCAATTTTGTGTTGGTGACGTAATGTTACAAATCTAATCGTTAGATGGCGTTGCGATCAACTACTTGCCCGACACTTCGTCTGTCTATTTATAAAGGTACCGATAAAGGATACATACCCCGATCAGTGATAACACCTGGTCCACAGTTAAAAAAATAACTATTAAGATAGGTATCCCGCCTCCGTGATATCGTTAATTGTTATTTATTTCTTCTTAGTTATTACTTATTAGTTAATAATATTGGTTAATTAAGTTATTTTGTATTCGCATATTCGACATTCGTAGTTGTTTTCGTCCGTGTTCGATATCCCCGTGATATTATTAATATTATTATATGTTTCGGTGGTTTCGTATTTTCGTATAATTTTCGTGTATCGGTGTATTGGTTTTACCAGAACCGTTGATTGTTCGAGTTTGATTACTCCGCAGCCGTACGATTGCTGCGGAAAATGGAACTCCAAAACACGTTCTATAGTAAATCCGAATACGTAGAAACGGTAATCTAGCGCTTAAGGACTTTGTTGATGTATAATATATCTCATACTTTTAACGAAATTTTTACAGACGACTGGCAATAAAGTGAGCCGCCAAGCTCAAATTTATGGCTCTCAAAATATTATTCTAAATGGCAAAGTCATTCTGCAGTCTGGCGTGATGATACGAGGTGATTTAGCTAGCGTTAAAATGGGCCGATACTGTTTTGTGGGCCGAGGTTCAGTTGTAAGGCCACCATGCAAAAAATTCAGTGGAGGGTAACGTCACAGAGTATAATATTATTTATTACTTTAAAAATTAACTAACCAAAAGGGTGGAGGAGGCTATTAATACATGATTATCTATAATAGTTTTTAACAACAACCATTTTCATAAATTTTGAAATTGACAAAAAATGTATGTCTACTCAGGACTCAAATTTTAATTTTTTTTTTTTTCATATTCAAAAAACTATTTAAAATCTAAAAATATTGCATAATGGTATAATAAATAAAGGTGATAGTAGATAATGATATAGATGGTTTGATGGGCATGAATGGAAAAAATGTTCATAAACAGCATCTTCTACCTACTATAAGGATATGTTGTTTTTTTTAATAAGAGGATTCATCAATACTATCTAATTGGTACGTTAATGTAACTTAGTTTGATTTATTATTTAATATGGGAGAGTTTTGTTTAATATTACGTTGGTTAAGCACACACATGTGTTAAGTACAAATTTTGTGTTTTTTCATCTGCATAAATGAGGTACATAAATTCTCTTGTGACGTTATATTTTGCTGGGGTCAGATTTTACTATATTATCTATTGCATGTATGAATCTTTGAATGTCATTCCTGAAAAATGCATAAATGTGTAGTTAACACGTGTGTGCTTAACCATTTAGTTAATATTTATTGTAATATTTCGTCAATGACTGATTATGAAGAGATTAAGTGATGTTGGTAGGATAAAGAACATCAGTAATTAAGGTAAACAAAGTCAGATAATTAGATAATTCTTCATCAAAAAATTCTAAAAATAATTCAGATAAATATAAATTATTATCATTATAAAAACATTCTATACTTGCCTAATACATTAATTGTTTATTGTTTCGTCCATAATATAATTCATAAATATAACAATAATATTAAAAAATCTTTTAATTTTAATTTTTAGAAAATTTTTAGTTATTTAAAAGCTTTAAAAGCTTGATCCCAATTTTTATGAAATTTTTAGCATCCCAAAAAGTGTCATTGGGTGCCTGAGCACCCAGGCATTCGTTTATATGGTACCTGTTTGTTAATTAATTTTGTAGCCACTAGCCAGAAAATAACTGGATATTATCTATATTTTTTGAGTGAGGTGTGTTGATGTATGCAAGTTTTACAGAAGTATAATCAATTTTTTTTTTATATTATTTGTAATTAAAAAATCTTTTTTAAAAATTATTTTTTACAACTAATGAACAATCTGTATCAATAGACACAATAAAAATATTTGATAGAAGTTTTTGATGACACTTTCTGTTGTTAGTATTTAATTTTATTTAGTAATTCGTGACACCACTTGCATTTTAGGCGTATTGGAGGATTGCCAGGAATTGTGGGAGTAGCCAAATTTTTAATTAACTGATTTTTTATGATTATTTAAATGGTTTTGAAATCTTTTTATAAAAGATTTTTGCTTTAACTTTTATTGTATTAAGTTTTAAGTCAGTATGTAGTATATGATTAGATACTTAGGAAGAAGCGTTTAATAGTTTTCTGAATGTCAAATTTTGAAATGTTTGTTTTTTCTGCATTACCTCAAATGTAAAGACTGTAAGTCCATATTGGTTTTAATACCTAGTGTTTTGTACATAAGTTAAAATAGTTTAGTTCCAATGGATGTATATTTATTATTGCTTAAAACGGGTTGAGCACGTGCAGACAATATTATTCAATGCAATTTTTTAGTTCTAATATGTTAGTTTTTGATCTAGAATAAGGTCTGGAATCGGGATATTTAACTTTTGGAGAGAAGAAAATATGAATACGATACCATATAGAAAAACATTAAGATCTATAATAGTATGTCTGAAAGTGAAGATGGTGTGAACGGATTTATTTTGATTAACTTTAAACCGCCATTTGGTAAACCATTTTTCTATAGCCTTAAAATGGTAAGTTTGCTAATTTTTTGACGCGATGAATATTTTAGCAAAATAATTTTAATAAAAAAATATAGTTATTTATAAGATTGTTTATTATAATAAGTTCTTATTAAATATCAGTAATTATAAGATGGTTTTGTACTCAATTCAAGTTAAGAATCATACTACGTAGTTGGTTTGTGTGTATGTAGATTTTATAACTATACAGTTTGTTGATTCAGAGGGGATAAAAAAGTGATACTGCTGCACTTCTGCCTGATAAAAAATAATAATAAGTGTGTATAGTTCTTAAATTGAATAAAGTATAGATCCAATAATGGCAACAATTGTGATAAATTATGAACTATTTAATATTTTTGAGATAAATTATTTTCAATTCCATGATCTTAATACAAGAATAATTAAAATATTTCTCAAATTAAAATGTTATTTATTTTTTTATTAATATTACTCAAGGTTGTAGATCCATAGTACTTTATTCAATCAATCTCAATTTTAATTTTATAACAATAACAATTAATAAAAAATGATAATATTAATATGTAATAATTTTAAAATGTTTAAAAACATTAATTAAAATTTAAAAAACTTTTAAAATTTTACTACCTTACACTACATATACTCAGTTATTTACGCTTTAATTAAAGATATTTATACTTGTGCATCATTGTCACTGAGTATAAACGTGTTAGTGTTATCACCTTGGCATATGACCGTTAGCATTACATATCATTTGAGTTGACAATAAGTTAAGGCTAATGTAAAAGTATAAAGTAAAGCAAATTATTATCTGCCATAATATAGCCTACATATTCCTAATCATAATAATATGGTCATTATAGCAATAATATATCTAAAGAGGCTATAGCCCCCCCCTCTATCAGCCATATTTTTATATTGTTTTGAAATATTTAAATTTAAATATGAACATTTTCTTACAAATTGTAGCTATTTAAAATAGTAAATACGTTAACGGAAAATCAACATTAATATGTTATCAGAATTTTTGTTTTTAATTTTCAATAACTCGGGTAAAAGTATTTAGCGCCACCCCCCATCCCATAAAAAAATCCTGGCTATGCTTCTGCTTCAGGGTAAAAATGACTTTAATTTAATTCCAATTCCACCCTTGAGTCAATTAATTTGTATTATTAAAAGTTTATCATGATTTACACACATTGACACATTTAATAATTTAAATTATAGATTTACTTATTTTGCTCTTCAAATTGGAGATCATGTACACATTGGTGAACAAAGTGTCATTCAAGCCGCTATCATTGGATCTTATGTACACATTGGAAAAAATGTTGTTATTGTAAGTGTATAATATATCTATATCATTATATTTTTATTTATTTTATCACTTTTTTTTTTTTAGGGTAAAAGATGTATACTTAAAGACTGCTGTATGATTGGAGATAACACAGTACTTGCACCTGATACTGTAGTTCCTTCGTTTACACATTATTCTGGTTCTCCTGGCATGCAAATTGGTCAATTACCTGTATGTACTCAAGATCTGTCAACTGATTATACCAAATCATTTTATGATCACTTTGTTCCGTCTATTGATAATTTATAGGATAAAAAAATATGGTTTATAACAATTCCTTTAATTTAAAATTTATTGTATAAAATAATTTATGTTTTGATAAAATGTAATAATTATCTAATTTTGACATGTTTTACAAGTCTGTTTTTTCTGATCTTTTTCAAAATCTACAAACACCTTAGCTGGTAACATATGTTCCAACGACATGTTATTTTCAGCAGGTAATCCCAAACATGCTCTGAGTATGTTTTCAATACATGCTCTTTGGCGAAAGAGAGAATTTATTATTGGAGCTCCTGTAACAGAATAAATAATTATTTCTCTCATAGTTAATAACTTATTAAATATTTACCTTTTGGTACAACAGGAGCTTTAAGTAAGTACGACAAAGCCGTAAATAATGGATGTAAAGGTGTATAATCTGATTTATCTGATCCAATTTCAATTCTGTTAAAGACATCTGCTAATATAAATAAATCCAATATAAGAGGAGCTGCCAATAACGAATCTTCACATGTATTATGTATGACTAATGTATTTGTTCCATTCATGAATATTTCTGATGTGTACTCATCCAATGCCCTTTTGGAATCTTTCACATATGGCACGTACTTAATAACTACACAGTGATCTGGTGTCTCATTTGGTTTGTAAATAATGTTATTCGATTTAACCATGTCATCCACTACATTGCTTTTAGAGATCTCTTTTGAACGGAATTGTTGAGGTGCTGACAAATTATAACCATCATTGTTTCCCAAATGGTTATAGCTTACAATGGATACTGGTTTAATACCAGCAGTCACCAGAAAGTCTACTAGTACAGACTTCAATTTTGTTTGCCCTGATTTGAAATCATCCCCAGCGATATGTACACACCATTTTTCAGCTAATTCTACTACACCTTTAACAAAAGTGTTTGATGGTGATCCGTTTATATAAGTACACTGAAATTATAAATAAAAAAAATGTAATTGTTTCTAAGACTTATAAAAAAAAAAATCTTACTCCTTCTAAAATTGAAGCAACAGCAAACAAAGTAGATGGAGATATTTCTGATTCATTCTTGCAAATTGATCTTAAAAGATTGTCCGATGTATCATTAAGTCCTTCAATTTCTTCACTAAAACGTTCTGTATTTGCAGTCCATATTACAATCACCTGATCCAATTCTTTACATTTCTTAAAATCTCTAATATCTGTCCTAATTTGATCTAATGCTTCTGACTTTTTTTCCATCTTTATTACATTATCTGCTCGAGTTGATTGATTAGCTGCTATGAATTCAGGTATATAAATTGACGGTCTTGGAATAATTTCGGACATTTTTTTCATTAATTTTTTTTGCAAATCAATATCTAACACCTAAATTATAAACAGTAATTATTTCAAAAACATCAAATTTTAAACACATTTAATAACTATAATATTACTTCTGATCTTTTCATAGCTTGACCTAGGTCCTTGCATGAAATGTCCCAACCGTCAATCTCTATGTCATTGGGATTTATCATAGGTACTAAGTTTTTTAACGGTACGTAAACATCTTTGCCAGTTGAATCCATACCAACCCGTATTGTTGATGATTGTGTTATTGAACCAAACCAATTTGGAGACTTAACACCTGACTTTGTTTCCCATGTATAGCCATATTTATTTGCAATAATACCTGCCACCAAGGTAGAACCATTATTTCCACCTAAACCAACCAACATTAATCCAGTTTTTGGCACCATTCTCTTTGTTCGAATCTTGAGTTTTGTGATAGTAGGCTTAATCTAAACAAAATAATTGATATATTATATGAGTAATTTAATTGTTATACATTTATAAAAAAAAAAAATACCTAACCATCATTATATCCAATAATAATTTTTAACTAGGGGTGATACTAGTAGTATCAAATAATAATAGGAAGGTAAGTAATTTGAAAAAATTTAGTTTTTATGTAGGCACCTATTTTAAATTTGTTACAATTACACAATATTCTGTGTTGTTAATAAATAGAAATGACTACCTCAAAAACTGTAAATAAATGTGAATAGATACTGCCAATGTTTTTGAATCTTTAAAAAGTTATAAATTACCAGGAAATATTAAAATTAAAAACCTATTCAGTAAAATGTTAAATAAGTAACTAACTATTAATATTGAGTTAATTATAAAGTAATTTTGTCCAAATTGAAACTTAAAATGTCAATAAAAAATAATTGTTTTTATAATTTTTTTAGATTTTATAGTTTCAGTATAAACTACTTAGTACTTATAAAGAATCTTGTATACAATTTTACAACTTGAATACAAAAATAAAAGATTTTATGAATGTTTAACTACAAATTAGTTAGCTTTTTTGCGATTTTGAAAAAATTCTAACTTCAAATGCATCTAAAAAAAAATTGTACCTATGTATTTTAAATATTTTTGTATCGATATAAAAGAATATCTTTTTTGGATTTTGTATACAATTTTTAATTACTTAGATTCAATACCTAAATAATTATTTGTATCGACATTTATAGAAAAAAATTGAAAATTCCTCATGCCTATAAATAACTCAAAGAGAATTTTATTTTTTTTAAATACAATAAAATACCAACAAATGTTTAAGGAGAAAATTATTATTATAAGAGTGTATATTGTCGTAAATATAAATAAATAAATATTTTGATTTGAAATACTCATAAAAATTGATTTGGTTTTTCATGTATAAGTGTTCAACTAATAAAGAACATTGAATTAATTTTTACATATAAAAACAAATTTGTCTACATTTCTAGCTACAAAATGATTTTGGCGATTTTCATGAATTTTATCAAATCGTTCTAACTTTAAACGCTCATAAAAAAAAAATATTGTGACTAGATTGTTTAAATTTTTTTATTGATGTAAAGGAATAACTCATTTCTATTCTACAAATAAATTTTAATCGTTATTTCATCTATGGTAAAAAAAGTGAAAATTTTGAAAACTTTGTGGTTGTTTTTGAATTATATTCTATAACAAAATAAAAAAATCAATTTAGTCAAAATCTAAATCCGTCTTTTTTAATTTGTTATAGTTATTATATTTATGATTATAAAAATAAGTACTGAGAATTTGACGTTTCCAACGTATCTATACTAACTAGATATAATTTTATATCCTACAAACCATCACTATTTTTGAAAATCAAAGCAACTTATATTGTACTCGTCTACTAAAAAAAAAAAAACATAATAAAATCAATACATTTATCGCTTCGCTCAGAATTTAAAACGATCAAATGACTAATTAAGTTTGAATAAATATACTGAACATATTTGTGCAGGTGACTATACCAATGAAATTTATAAGAATTTTACTGGAAACATGATATTGTATAAGTATACCAAATACATCACAAAAAAATGCGTAATATACTAGATAATAAAACTTTAAATGGGAATAAAATTAACCGTACCTAAATTCTATAAATTAAACCAAATAAAAACCTAAATAATATGTAATTACAATTTACAAGTGTCAAACAATTTAATTTTTTTTTAATTTTTAATTCTTTGTTTGTAACCATAAAACATAAACATAGATTCAATTTCATTTTATTCTGTCATAATGGTTATAACTAGGGCCCGGATTTTTATGCAAATGCATTTTCTTCTACATTTGACATATAATAATTCTGATTAAATATCTTGACGTTTCGTTAAACGTAGATTCTACTGTTAATTTTTTTTTTTTGCATATTTGCATCAAAATGCATAATAATTGCATATTTTGGGGTAATTACATAAAATGTGCATATTTAATATATACTTAATAAAATATTTTAAATTTTACTCAAAGTTTGATATACGAGTACTAGCCGATTTTGCCCGATTGCCGACGTTCCTGACAAATATAATTCGACCGAATAAAACAAAATGTAGAAAATAAATTGAATGAAGGAGGACGAGGTATTGAATTTGCTAAAGCCAAATTATCGGAAGTATTATCAAAAAACTCCGGATTATCACAAATAAAAAAAATTTCTGAAATTATAAGCGGAGAAATAAGAAACGATGATGAAGACCTTGCAGAGTTGTCACCAGAAGATATTTCTTGTTTCAAATACGCACCAATTATGTCAGCAGACGTGGAAAGAAGTTTTTCGAAGTACAAGGTTAGGTGCTACGCGACAATCGTAGAAGTTTTCAATTTGATAATTTAAAAGCACATTTTGTTATATCATGTTGGTACTCATTCAAAAATTAATACACATTTTTATGCTTTATACACATTTAAAAAAATTATGTTTAAATTGTATTTTTTTATCACTTATTACTATACTTTTAAATTTTTTTAGCCAATAGGTACCTATTATAGATGGTGTATCGTGTATGCACTAACTAGTAAACCAATTATAACGGATTATACGTAGATATATATTATTAGGTACTACATTATCGTTACACAAAATTCTCTCCTTCTGCAGTAACTTCCTCAAGGCTACAAATTGTACACAATTGACTCTGTAGGTGTCTGTACTTCTGTAGCCTTGTTTTACTCTAACTAAATCTTTTCCCATCAAATGCTGTTCATCACTCTTCCCGTTTTTCATTCACTTCTTTCGAGCTTTTTCCTATACTAACACTATAGTATCAGTATATCACCATTGACAAAATTCAAACATCATTCAACATTGTACCTTGTACCTCACTTCGTTTATAGTTCGTAAAACTTATATAATGAATCACAAAAAAAAATAGTGGTAGTTTTAGTTTTATAGATTATAAAAATATACACGAACAAGTTAATAAATTTGTATTATAACTTATAATCTATAACCCTATTAAATTTAATTAGCTATTAATAATTGTATGTAATAATTAAAAAATATTTAATAAAGATAAATTATTATTGTTTATCTTATATTATATATATATATATATATATGTATGACCTATTGTGTGGCATTTTAAACAATACATAATTTCCGGGAAATTATTTCCCTACTTACAAACAGATATTATAAAATATAATGGGAAGTGAATGACAAAGATAGTAATAATAAATAAAATATATTGTTTATCGTTATTTTTTATTATAATTTGTTTGTACACATTATAACATGTTTATATTTATAATTATAAATACCAATAATTATAAGTAGGTACTCTAAGCGATAATCGTGAATTATTATTAGAACTACAATACCAAAATAGTTTGGTTCTAAATTTAACTAAATTCATCATTCGTATTAACTTTTAAATTATTACGATATTTTAATATTTATTAAGTAACGAACTGAATTCAAAAAATGTTTTTTATGTTAATAACGACACAATGACTAGAATAAATTTGTAGTATTAAATTATACTAATATTTAGGAAGTACAAGAAACGTTGAGAAATGTGCATAAAACAAAACTATTTTTTTTTATATATATAATATTATATACATTCTATTATTTATTTGCGCTTTGTAGTAAACTAGTAAGTAATAAAATATAAGTGACAGCAATAATGCAATATTACGAATAATAGAATGTAGAAACGACTAAATTAATTATTGAAAATAAGCGGTTTTCTGGTAGGTCCTATAAATATAAATAGGTAATGAAGTATTTAGAACTAATATGGTTTATTGAGTATCAGATTATTTGTTAAAAATATTTCAAAACAAAAATAATACACTATAAGCTTGTAAAGCTATTAGCTATTGAACTTTAATAACAATATATATATATATATATATGTATATATATATATGTCGAAAACGAGTATAAGTATATAATATAAGTTATAAGTAGGTACTAACTAGGTACTAAGTACATTAAATAATTTATACAGTGCCCTGTATTCAGTAATCCAATATCTTACTTATTTACTTTATGATACTTATTTATAATCATTAATCATCAAAATCGCATTTTTGGAAAATACTAAAGATCAATAGGTATTAAACAATTTATTTTACTGCTTGGTTTATCCATTCTAGTTAAACAATAAGAAATAAGAAAATGCATTAGCGTATTCCGTGTAATGTATTATGTTACACGACTATACGAGGACGAGCTATATTATAAGACTAACAATTTAAACATAATATACTTACCAGACGCACGCATACATTTATGCATACCTAATAAGTAACACTATTTTTAAAATTCCAATGAGGTTTTCGTTTAAATTTTAATTGTAAATTATGGTTTAAAATTGCCAAATATATGAAAAATTGTAAGAATAACAATCGACTGTTCTTATATATTATTTCTAATGTAATATTAAAGTGATTTTATATCATATTTATTTATTAAATATAGTCAGTATGGAAGTTTAGCTATATTATAGCCCGTATAGGAACATACATTATTCATTCTAAGATATCTAAATGGATAGATCATTCTAAAGCCTGGAGGATGGAAGTACCTACCTACGAATTTTAAACATCAAAATAGGTACTAAAAAAAAAAAACTTAAAGAAACTACCTCATACTATGAAAATATTAGTCAAGTTGTTCAAGGTAGGTAATTGTGGAAATATCAAAATGTTATAGTAAAATTTATTGAGTTTCTTCCACTTAAAATTTATTTATAGGATACCTATCTATATAAACACATTCTTTTAGTGGGTAGGTATCTATAGTTACTACCATGGCTTAAATATACAATTAATATACAATATACAAAAATATAAATTTAAGCTATGGTTACTACGTATAAATCATGATTTTATTCTTTTTGTATAGCGGATGTATCTAAAATAAATATAATTATAAACAAATATTAAATAAGTAAAGAAATAAAAGACGTGAATTAAAATAATAGTTGGATGATATATTGATACGCCGCACTATTCAATAATTTTACCGTGTATACTTGTCTAAGTACTTATAGTAGATACTAGAGCTTAATATTCGGAACACATATTTGATAGTATTTAGATAGTGTATTTTGCAGTTTGTTCTTTATAAAAATAGTAATATTATGTCTTAAAAAGTAAATTTTACCACGATCTTATCCTTTTCGCTTATGGCATAGTTGATAGGATACTCGATGGTGGACTCGATGTATTCTTTGCTGTATTGGACATTCGGGCTTTCCACATGGATGATATTGTCTACGCTTCCCGTACTCTTGTTGCAAGCAGATGTCGACATGATTGTGCTTACGTTTAGTTAACGTTTGTACGTAAGATTTCAAATATTTACAATTTTGTAAGGGTATTCCGTATGTGTAGATGCGTTAATCAGTCAGAATTTGATGGGCGTGCGGAAAAAAATAGTTATAAAAAACTAATAAGTTATATTATTAAAATATACTATAACGAGAGTTTATATTTCGTCGAGGGAATGTATCTCGGTTGTAAGTCTGGAAGACGACCGGTCTCGGAGTGAGCTGTGACTACGATTCGTATAGCGACGGCGTTGACAACAGAGAATAATATAAATAATAATAGTAATAATATACCATAGCGCACAACTACTGTTGGTTAGTGTATTGGCTGGTAGGGGTGGCGATGCTGGTGAAACGTGAAAAATAGTGTACGCCTGCGCCAAAAAAAGCGTGAGTTTGTAGATCGTATGAAAGTTAGCTTCGCGTCGTCCGCCGGAACGTTATAAATTTATATACAGGGTGGAACTCATTTAACATGTTCACCACCATTTTCTCTTTTGTTTATATCCTTATTCAAAATATTTTTTTAATTGAGAGAGGGGATTTTTAAGTTTATTTTAAATCTTAAAGTTCATGTGTTGGAATATCCATTTACCACATGCCCACCTACTTATTTTTTCAAATGTGAATAGCCTTTCTTTTTTACTGCAAATTTTCAAGCTTATGATAATTTTATAGAAATTAATCTGTACAGATACCAATAAAATTGAAATTTGAACAAGCAGTTTCTGATATTCTGAATTATTAAACTTCATACATATATCTACTAAAAAGGTCATGGGGATGGGGATATTTTAATTTGAATAATAGAAGTTTGTATCATCAAAAAAACTCTTTATATGATTATAGGTACAAATATAATAATAATTATTGACATAAACAATTTTAAAATAAGGTCTATTTATATAGACAAATTCAAAAAACCGGATTTAAATAAATAAATAAATAAAGGTTGTAAACTGATAAGATGCTTGATGAATCACTCTGTATACTCATATTATAGTGAATTATTATTGATTTGTTTGTCCAGGAGACCCCACGTACACACCACAAGTGGCCAGAGATTAAAAATCGATTCACGTTATCGTACCGCTGAATACAAATAATAATAGTAATCTATTTATTAATTATTTTAATACTGATTTAATTTTGTTTTTTTGTCAATTTAATATTTTTATGACGTACTAATGTAAACTATATTTTTATAATAAATGGTATCAGAGTAATTTTTTGTGGATTATTTTTAATTTTTACACTTGTATAGTTGTATTAAGTATAAATAGTATAATTAACTAATTAAAAACTTTCTTGTAAATGTAAATATGATTTAGTGATTAATTGTCTAATTATTATGAATATGATACTTAGTACTTACTAACTATTGTCGGTATTAACTATATAAAAATTACAATAAACTATATGACAAATAATTTTGTTCATCGATATTATATTACTATTATATAACTATTATAACTGCCTTTTAAAATAATTAAATGGCTGAAATCAATATTAGTCTTCATTATACAAAAAAAATCAATAATTATGAACTATACAGCGAATCTAACTATAACAATAAGTAGGTAATAACAATTAATTTTGTAATTAATAATTCATACAATGTATATCATAATTCTAAAATATTTCTATTATAATTGATTTGATTTCTAATACAAATTATTAGATATTAAAAAATATAAAATTTGTTTCTCCTGGGACTCGATTTATCCACAATCTTTTTTTTCTACCCTTTGTTAATTGTTATTATATTGGAATGTTCAAGACTCGAATATTTTCTAAAATGTATTTTCATTTTTTCCGTACAATATCTATCTACTAGGTGTACCTGTAAAAATATGAAATAATGATTTATTGTTATTATTGTTATTAGCATCTAAAATAGTAAATATTCATGGCGAATTAAAATAATGTAATCAATTAATAACGGCCGGTAACAAGTAACAACTAAAATAGCAGAAACAAATTTTGATTAGTCGAAAATTCAGACAAAAAATAATTTTCAGTATTATTTAAAGACTGTTTAAGTGGGCGACAGAATACTACCAACATATTTTAGAGCACTCGTCCAAGTATTTACTAAGTAAATATTACATAGATTAGCGGTTCCCAACCTTTTTAGTTGTGCGGATCATCAATTTTGTAAGAAAATCTTTGAGGACCACTAATGATTAATGACTAATAGAATAGCACATCTATATACGTATGTATATAATAGATTATATAATTGTATTAGGAGGTATAGAATAAAAATATAGAAAAATATTATTTTAAATAAATACGTTAATATTATAAATGGTCCTCGCCTCCTCGGCCCAGTTCCACGCTGCCCGCAGACGCCCTTTACCCATGGGTTGGAAACCACTGGCATGGATAATGATTAAAATAGGAAATATAATCGGCTGTATGATATATAATGGTTTGTGAAGATATCCGATGTATTAGGTATAACTACTCTACTACCCAAATTAATAAATTAATTCTAATTAATCAATAACAATTTAAGTAATTGGGATATCGGATATGACTTTTGAGTTTTTGACTACAATATTGTCACAGTGTGTAGGTATTGGCATTTGTGATAAATTTGCAGGTCAAACATATCGTGTTATTACATAGGTAGGTATTTATAGGTGTGGCACATGTTTGAGAATTTGGAAGTTGCGTGTCATTGCTTTTATCGTTTGTACACCGAAATTAAAAACTTCATAAATGGGTGTGGTACTTGTATTTTTCAAGCCAAAATGTCAGGACTTTAGTGCATTGATAAGCTGCGTACAGGGATAATGTCTCGACAAAGTGAATATAAAAGTTGTTTGCCGTTAGATGATGTAAGCGACTAAAACCACGTTTTAATGCGTTCATACTATAAACTAAAAAGCCCATGCTTTAGTTAATATATATATTATAGCAATATAGCTTATAATTTGCACATTATTTTATATGATTTAAAAATTATGCGAATATCCAAAGTTTCTTCTTTAAATAATTAGAAAGCCATAGATAGGTACCAAGATAAGATGGTATGTATAACCAATTAAATAGCTTCTTGACAAATCGTTTTTTTTTATGATTAATAACAAAACCGTGGGTTTATTTATTTATTCTTTGAAATTTGTCAAAATTTTGTTTTTCTTACTTTTTAAAATAATATTTTCTTTGGAGAGATGTTCGCATATTTTTTAAAACACAATTTTACCTCATATCAAAAGCTTTTTAATAAGGTGATTTCATTTCGTTGATATTTGGCGATAATATAACTTAGGAAATAATAAATGAAATACAATGTACATGTATATCAATATATTTATTATTAGAACCATGAAATCATAAGCTAATTCAAAATATCCATTTTATTTTTAGTACTAAACATGTCTGAAACCTTGAGTACGGTTCTACCAAATTTCTCTATCTATTCCAATTCCCGGTCTATTTATATCAATTCATCGATATTCGAAATATCCTTCTTTCTCCTATATAACCATATGTCCTCCCTTAATCAATTTTTTGTTGGATTTCTAATTAGGGCATTTCCATCAGCCCGTCAAACGTGACTAGCCCACTCTAATTGATTTGCTTTTAGGAAAAAACTGTTATTTGACTTGTTTTACTAAATTTTTAAATCATAGTTATTTCGTATCTCACATTCTCTATTTTAATTTCGAAAAATTTCATGAATTTTCGGCAACACTTTTGTTTCGAAGGTAAGTCATTTTTCTTCGCCCCCTAGCTCCTACACAAGTAGACCATAATATTATGTTCTTCGTGCATACGTCCGGACTCCGGACGTTCCCATTCCCTATTAGTCGCAGGTAGAAAGTATACCGTTTATTTATCGTGTATTCGTGTCTCTAGGCAGTACCCTAGTACTGAGCATCTTGTTCATAGCAAATAAGTCTTTATTTTCAGTTCAGTACTTATACGAGGATGTTGCACCCGCATGTGTTGTCTCCATCTCAACACACGTACAATATAGTAAATTTTCGTTCACCAGTTTCAATAGTGTGCTTTTAGTTTTGATATTTTAATTTTTAAGTGAATTATGAGTATTTTCTAATATTTATATTTTTCATACGCATAACTCACTTAAAAATTAAAATATCGTAAAAAACCAACGAGAGAACACAGATAATGTTCTTGCCTAAAAGTTTGATAATGGGTCAATTCACTTATTAAAACTAAAAGCACACTATTGAAATTGGTGAACAAAAATGTATATACTATATCGTACGTGTGTAATATGGAGACAACACATGCGGGTGCGACGTCCTCTTAACTGAATTTCACTATGCATATTATTTTTTATGTTTATGTTAACTCCTAGGTATTTTAAGTTGTGCAGTGGTTCAAATTAGTACCCAGGGCTTACTTTTAGAACTGCCTTGTTCATCTCATAGATCATTACTAGGTTTATATTTTTGTTTATAACAAGGCTCATTATATGATGACTAAATTCAATTAATTTCTTTGAGACCTTAACTACATCATTTTTGGTATTTTCAAATATTAAATTTTCATCTGAGTACACAAGCATTATATTTTTGCATTTAGCTCCATTTCATAACTTAGGCACTGGTACAATACTCAAACCACTATAATGCAGGTACTCAATTATCATACATAGAAACAAAAAAGAATAAGAATCACTGCATATTATTATTTGTTGTATAATATTTTACTTAAATAAATCAAACTACTGAATATTTGAATATTATTAAATAATATTATGAGTGGATTATTGAGTTGTCATACGAAAATATATGCAGTTTTGTTCTGTGCATTTGACTGAAATGTATGTGATGTTATTATTTTTTTCATATATATTGGTGAAATTTGAATAAATATTGCTGTATGAATAAAATTATAAAATATTTAAGATTAGCATTAGGATTAAATATAATTTAAAGTACACAAACCAAACATTATTCAAACTTGTACAATTTCAAACAAAATGAGATTTGAATTGTCCATTAATATTAGTTGTAATGCGATGATTGTATCATCTGTAACTTAAACAGTAAAAATAAACCAAACACTGTTATGTACACTATATTAAATTAATTTATTTACAAAAAAATAAAATAATAACAGCAATAGTAATAGTAATTCATAAAACAATTAAAATAATTATATAATTTGCTTTAAGATGCTAGTAATAAATGATATTACAACAACAACAACTTCAGATGGTCTTGGTATATTAAAAGTTGAAGAGGCATGGTTAGAATTACAAATATACAATGGCTATCGTGTATGGCATATTATATTTTTCATCATGACGGTCTTCTTCACATTAGGTACATTTTATAATTATATACAAAATTAAAATTATTTAATAAATAAATAATTTTATAGTGGTGTTTATGTGCTGTTGTGTAAGATTTCGAATTCCCAGGACTAAACAAGAGATAGAAGCTGATTTTATACGTCGTAAAATTGCGACAAAATTTTGCAAACAATTGCGTCTATTGAGTGATACTGAAATGGACAACATGGACCTGTTAAAAGGTATTAACTGTAATTAATCTGTAATTAATCTTATACATATATTATGTTAATTTTACATACAAATTACATAGCACTAAAACGACTTCAGTCAGAGCTTGAAGTTCCTACCAATGAAACAGTAGAGGAGTCTGATGAAGTTCTATCATCAACCAAACTATCTACCACGCCAAGTTTAAAAAAATCTCCAAAATCATCAGATTTTGGTATAAGTGTTAAATTAGTATTGTTAACTGTTACTTAATATTTTAAACAAATTTTTAGATTCTTCTGTAGAAAAACTAGATGAAGAACCCGAGAATGTATTGAGTGGTCGTCTAGCAACATTGGTTAACGTTTTGAATGTTATGAAACCTCGCCGTAAACATACAGCTGATGAAATTACACCAAATCTTATAACAGTTTAGAATTATTTATTTTAAATGTCTTAGTTAATAAATAA
Source organism: Rhopalosiphum padi (assembly GCF_020882245.1). Taxonomy (NCBI): domain Eukaryota; kingdom Metazoa; phylum Arthropoda; class Insecta; order Hemiptera; family Aphididae; genus Rhopalosiphum; species Rhopalosiphum padi. Next base: position 73,623,429 of record NC_083598.1, read on the forward strand.
AAATTATTTTTCAAAAATATTAACAATCTTATATAGTTATAAATTTTATAGTTATATAACATGCATGTATATGAATTATGGTACATTATAAACAAAGTTGAAAATAATGCCCAGGGCTCGGGAGTTCTAGTAAATACATATTTTGCTGGTAAGTCATAGAACATAAAAAGTAAAAAACAAATTTCTTCCACACTTTTAGGATATTGTATGTGACATTTTATTTTATTTTTATGAATATTTAAAGTTTTTAGTGCTATTTTGCTAATTTAGAGTTCTAAGTGCCATTTATAGGCATATTTTATATAATAAAGGAAATAAACAATATCATACCAATTAAGTATACAAATGTACGAACGAAAACATGTATTTTGATTTTCAAATAGTAGGTATGTTATTAGTTGTTAATGCAATGACGTCAGACAATTTTTTAAATTTTTGTTAGATGCATTGTACTGAGATAATCAGATTTATTGTATTTACTTTCCAGAAAGAGACTATCATATTCTATAAAAAAAATTTATAGACAATTTTATTTTATTTATTTACCAATTTTTAGTTCTATTTTGATGTTTTTAAGTGCATATTAAAGTACTAAAACTATACTTTTTTAATCCTATAACTTCAGAGCCCTGGTAATGACAATTTTAAGTAATAAATTATATATTTATGACTTAAGTGGATCCAAATGGAGATTGATATATATTATATAGACACGGATTTAAATCTTATTAATACATTTATTAAATGCAGGAGACCTGATTACATTAAGTAATTTATTAGGTATCATTAATGAAGTTAAGAATATTCTATAGGTTTTAACTATGATAAATCTCAAGTAATTTATTTATTAAAAAATAAATACACTGTTTCAACATAGTTATAATCATATTTATTTAAAATCAATACATTCAAATTGCACTGCCCTAAAATTATTTTCATTTTGATTAGTATAATAATTTGCTAATTCATTCATACATCTACAGTGTATAAATTTATAATTATTAATCACAGACATACCTAATCCAAAATCACTAATGAAATATGATTATTTGAACTTTAATGTTGAGACCACTTGATAGATTTTATGTCAATTCCTTCTTGATGCATTTCCCACAATGGACTAAAGTTAAATGTAAATTAAATACATAATTTATTAAAACCAATTAAGTATATTCATTTGAAAAACTAACCTCATTTCTCGTAGTCGTTGAACATGTTTTATACATTTTTCAGCAGTGTATAAAACTTCATCCACAGTTGTAAAACGTCCAAAACCAAATCTATAAGATGAATGAATTATAAATAAAGAGTAATTAATATTATAGATTGTAAGTGAATATTTCATATATATGAATTCAGCGGATTCTACTTAATGTGGGCACGTTGGGACAAGCCCTGTTGCCCATAAAAACTGAATTTAATTATTGAGACCAGACCATTTTAGACGGAATCCACTGTATATGATATATTTTGGGAATATTTAATTTATTTAAACAATAAAAACTAATAAAAGGCAATGTTAAAAAAAAAAAATTGAAATTTGTAGTAAAATGTAAGCATATAAAATCAAGATTTTAGTAATTATATTGTTTGTTAACTTTAGTATAATGTAATATATTTTCTTCCATCATAAAAAACAACAATGATTAATAATATTCAGAAGACTAAATGTAGAACTGTGGACTAAAGTATTTATTTTATATTAAATAAATTGTTATTTTTTTTATTCTAAATTATTACATAGATTATTATTTCTATTAGATATGTAATAAAAATTTTGTATTTTTATCTTGGATCTTTAAATATTTAATATTTTTGTATATCATGTAAGGGAATATTTATTAAATTTGAACTGTAAAAAACATTGTTTTCGATGTTTATTTGGACAAAAAAATCTGGTTTCTATTGTTTCTAGTTATATTTATATATATAATTGAATGGCTAAATTAACTAGACAGATTTTTATACCTAATAGAAGAATGTGCTAAGTCTTCATCAGCTCCAATAGCACGTAATACATATGAGGGCTCCAAAGATGCAGACGTACATGCACTACCACTTGACAACGCAATGTCTTTGAGGGCCATAAGAAGTGATTCTCCCTCAACAAATGCAAATGATAAATTTAAACAACCTGGATAAGTTTGAACAGCATCACCATTACGAACAACTTCCGGGAGACTTTTAGTAATTTTTTCAAGGAGTAAATTTGAAAGTTTCGTCATCCAAGCATGATCATACTAAATAATAAAATATGATATATATATGATTATAACATCACAAGTTATTATATTAATTTAAATTAATGAATAAATAAATTGTAAATAAATATTTTATTAACCTCCATTTCTTGTTTAGCTATCCTACATGCTTCACCAAATCCTACAACTATTGGTGTTGGAACAGTTCCACTCCTTAAACCTCGTTCTTGACCACCTCCACTCTGAAGAGGTTCTAAACGTACTCTTGGTTTACGCCGAACAAACAATGCTCCAATACCTTATAATAAGAAAAGATTTTAATATTATTTAGAAAACATAAAAATTTGGTTTTTTTCAATTTTATACCTTTTGGTCCATATAATTTATGTCCACTTATAGACATAAGATCAATATTTTGATCATTAACATCAACAGTAATCTTTCCAACAGCTTGAGCTGCATCAGTATGAAAAAATACTTTTTTTGACTTGCATAATTTTCCTGTAAAAATAATTAAATTATAAATTTACTTTAGCTACCAATTTATTTTTTTAGATTGTTTTCACCAATTTCCTTAATTGGCTGTTTTACTCCAATTTCATTATTTACAGCCATGATGGAAACAAGTGCAGTATCAGGTCGAATTGCAGACTCTAATTCTTCAAGGGAAATTATACCCGTTGAACAAACTGGTAAATATGTAATTTCAAAACCTTCACCCTCCAAGGCACGACAAGAATCTAATACACATTTATGTTCCTAGCCCACATATAAAATATTAATGTATCAATTAAAATAAAATAAATAAAATGTTGATATACCAACCGTTTGTGTAGTAATAATATGTCGTTTCTTAGCTCCATAAAAATGAGCAATTCCTTTAATTGCTAAATTATTAGATTCTGTTGCTCCAGATGTGAATATAATTTCTTTGGGATTGGCACCTATCAAATCTGATATATGCTAAAAATGTTCTCTAAATTATAACCTAAACACAATAAATTAAAATGATATTAAAAATAAAATACCTGTCTAGCTGTTTCCACAGCTTCTTCACTTTCCCAACCATACATATGTGTACGGGAATGTGGGTTTCCATAACTGTAGGTCATGTAGGGCATCATAGCATCTAAAACTCTAGGATCCTAAAATAAAAAAAGTATAGTATAATAGAAGTTATATATTTTAACAGACATGGGGATTTAAGGAATATTTTTTTCCTTAAGTGTTCTGGTACAAAAATTTTAATTCTTAATTTTTTCTTGGTTTTATACAAATGATAATCAACGACGGGAGTAAGAAAGTATTATAATAAATAGTTTTTCTTATTATAATTGTTGGTTTAACTTTAAATGTTAGAAAGAAAGAAGGAGCTATTTTAGGAATGGTTGTTAATTACCTCGTATTATCTGTTATTCAGCATGTGTTATGGCAATATAAGTTTAGGATAATGTTTTTTGAACTAATATTGTTCATTATTTTAAACTTACTAACGTTTTTAAGAAACATTTTTTTTACATAATTTCCAGTTGAATTAAAAACATTTTTTAATATCTTCATCACTACTTACATTTTTTTAAGTTTTTACTTATAATACAAATATAAAATGATTAAGTGATGACAAATAATAAATTTTTTTGCAAGAATACATAGAAATGAACATATTCTAAATAAAAATGTCTTGTTAGTATTTGAGTATTATTTCCAAATACATGTTAAAAGTATATAATGTATATTACCCATGTCTGAAAATAATTTTAAAATAAATAATACTTACCAGAGGGGTTGTGGCTTGTGCATCTAAATACAACGGTTTACCTCTTATAAATCCCATTCTGGAGGCAAGTTTTGTTTCTAAAAAATTTAAAAAAGTTTTATTAAGGCTCTAAGTCAATTATATTGACATTACATTTAAACATTTTTAATTTTCATTAAAATGGAATGCGACATCATATTTTAGCCCGCAATGGGCGCAATGTTATTGACCATTTGAATTAAAACTATTATTCTTTTATGTCGGAGAAGATATCTATTGTTACACTTACCTTGTTCTGTGGTTTTTTGTGAAAAATATCTGACAAATTTTGATAAATTGTGTACATTGACGTTTCTGCAAGCCATTTTGTCGCGGTGCACTAAATACTAATGAAATATAAACCAAACTTAAGTTATTAATGTGATTGTGTGAGCTTTGAATAAAAGTTAAAGGTTTTAACTTTTTGCCTTTGTATTTTGTAGTTTGTGATTCCTAGTTCCTATTTAAAAATATTAACTTCAAACTTGCACGGTATGGTGTTAGCGTTATCCTTATCTCTTATCACACAGTTAGTGTTATCGTCCAGTACGAAGTACGAATACCGGGGTCCGAGGAAGTCACTAAGTCAGAACGTATTATACTATTATTATGCCTATATGCAGAATAATAATATTTAAATTAAATATTATTAATTTAATTATTATGTAATAGTTTAGAACCTTGACAAAAAATACCATCGTTTAAATTTAAAATTAATTTAATTAAATATAGTTAATTTAATATAGTTTTGGATTACAGTAACAAGTATACTACCTATACTTTTAGTTTTAATCAATGGTTGTAGTGGTTCAGTGGTTTTACAAATATACACAAATACGAAGACATCAATACAGTAAAGTAAATTAAATTTATCCTGTGGGTTGTATTACTGTAAATTAACATTATGGACAAATTTGTTTATGGATTTAATAATATTGGTTGTTCACTAATAATATTATATTTTAGCAATTAGGCAACAGTTGTATTATAACATCTGTGTTTATACTGAAAAAGACATGATGATGATTGGGGTTCTATAATTAAAAAAAAAAAATATTTTAGCATACCTACTTCTCAGCTTTACTTATTGTTTCTGGAATATCAAAAGCAGCACTGTCAGGACATTTTACAATTTTATATAATTAACAAAATTATAAAAATATCAATAAAAACTGCAAGTTTTATACAAATCAACAAGTTCTTTCAGTGGCGCAGGAACTATTTTTCATGAGGGGGGGGGGGGCCAAAACATAAAAACCTAATAACAATTATAATACATATATATATATTTGTGATTAATAACAGAAATCCTTTCTTGATATTTTATTCTTTTAATGTTGATATAGATAGTATAGAATAATATAAAAAATATTCAATTATATGAATGTATTGATATAATTATAGTATAATATAAATATAAATATATAAATAAATATAATAAATTAAATATAAAAAAATGTATCTACTTATTACCTTAATAATATTATTATGCACATTCAGGAAAATGAGACCAATTTTGAATAAGTAAACATATAAATTAAACGTATTACGTAATTTACGACGATTGTATACCCTTTAATTTTAATGTAGTATAGGGAGGGGGCAATAGTATACTTTTGCCCCTTTGGATTATATTTGAAGGGTCAATTGCCCCCTCTGCCACCCTTCTCCGACGCCACTGAGTTCTTTTAAAGTCTTACGAATAATATGCTTTCAAGGTTATTAATGTCTACAAACCATTAAAAAATGCCCAGATGTTGATACACAATATGATATTAAATGATGAATTTGTTATTAAATAAGACATTTTTTAACTTAAAGTAAGCCAGAACCGATAGAATACCACTTATTGTGATACTAATATAGTAATATTAGTGAATCATTAAAAGATAAATAGAGAAGGAATCAACCAAAATTAATAGAAAAAAAATGTCAAATAGAATATAGATTGTAAATCTATATTTGTAAAAAGGTTTTAATTAATTGTTATTTATGTATATTATAAATGAAAAAAATATTTCAGATTAATCTGGTTAGATTATATGGTTCACATAGTAGGTATTCACTATAATTATTATATATTATATTATAATACTATTATAGTATAATATCAAAAAAAATTTTATTAAATAAAATATTATAAATGTGCAAAAAGTATGAACATATAAAAAAAGAATGTATATAATAAATGAAATATAAGAAATTTTATAAACATTAAAGGAAAGAAAATTTATAAAATGTAGTTTCAAGTGAACAAATATTGTTTGTATAGGTGTTAAACAATTATTTAAATTAAGGTACATGATCTATAAAATGAACTGTGCCATAAAAATAAATTTCTTATTCAACTATTCAATGGAAGTAAGATTATTAATTCTTTGGCCATTTGGATATTCCATTGTTAGTTGTTCTCTGGCAGCTGCTTTTTGTAACATAGTTTTTGTTTTGCTTAATAAATAGCATTTTTTTTCCAACTGACTCTTTAAATTTTCATTTTCTGTAAAAACAGCTTCATATTGTGAACGATAATCTTGTAATTGCTGTTCCAATTGACTGCATTTTTCACTAGCATCCAAATAATAACTTTGTGTAGTCTGAAGTTCACTTTGCAATTTTTCCACATAGCTCTATACATAACAATAATTTAATAAAAGCAATATTGTTTTTTTTATTATTGATACTCATATATTTAAGTATAGTGTGTTATAGAATTACTCAAAATATACCCATTTCAGAAATATTTACAACAGTTTTTTTCAATGAAACTATGAATTAAAATCAAAAAATTATTGTATTATGTCTGTATAAAAGTGAAATTATATTGTTTTAATTTTAAAAAATTCTGTTTTATGGAATTTTTATATCTATACAGTATACACAGTATTTACATTTTATAATGTAGAGAAAACATCTTCTTTAGTATTTACATAGTGCTACATTTACAATATGCTACATTTACTCATTCACAACAATTAATAATAGGTACCTTATCATCAATGTTAGTAACTACGCGTTCAAGTGATAAGTTCTTATTTTCCTCTTTTAATTTATCTACAGCAGTTCTTAACATTATTACTAAACGTTCTAATTTTGCAGTTCGCTTATTATCTGTACTTGGATAATCTGAGTCTGAACTTAAGCTGGATACACCACTCCTAAAAATGAATATATTGTTTAATTAAATCATTTTAATACAGTTTCACATATAAACAAACAAATTATCTGTTAATTGTAAACGATCAACAATTTTTTTTAGTCGAGCATTTTCTTCTTCAAGTGCAGCTTTAGTTTTCAACAATCTACTTTTACTATCCTTTAATGTTTCTACTTCTTTAATTAAAGCATTACTACCACCCTAAAACATATAAATAGTAATTTACATTTTATATTTCTTGATTATTTTTTTTTTAATAAAAAGTTAATTTACTTTTTGTAATAGTTCCAAGGTTGATATTTTTCTACGAAGTTCGACAACAACTTCAGCTAATGATGTACCACCAGACATCATTTCTTTAGCGGAACGCAAAGTGTATAACTCATTAGATAATCTATCCTTTTCTAAAGTCAACTCATCAACTAGACTATTTGCCAATGCACTTGATTGTACTGCAGCTAACCATAAATAGTTTTATTCAAATCATTTACTTAATTTATAATAATTACAATGTATAATTTATTTACCATTAGCCAATTTAAGTTTTAGCTCTAAAGCATTTCTATCCTTTTCCATTCGCAATAAATTATCTCTTAGTCTTTGGTTATTCAAACGAAGTGAATCACATTCTCTAGTCATATCTAATAATTGATTTTGTAACCTTTCATTTGTTACTTGACGACGTTTATTCATCTCCCACTTGCCAACTTGTTCATCTGACTAAAAAAAAAGTTAAGACAAAGTGATTCGTGTTCAAAATTTTTTTTAAAACTAATTAATTCATAATAATCATAATTTATCAAATTATTGTCTAAATGGCAAACAAAGTATTTATGATTTATCCATTATAAATGTATAGATGTAATATATAATTTATCTTTTATATCTCATTCCCTTTATCTTGATGCCAACAGAAAATACAAAATATAATATTTTTTAAAACAGAATACTTATACTAAACTAATATTTATTATTATTTAAAAACCTTTAATTTTCGTAGCATTTTGTTTTGTTCATCTTTTTTTTTATAATCATCAAGTTGTATTTCTAATGTTTTAATTTTTTTTAGTAGTGCTTCTTCTTTAACAACTGACATAGCTTCATCTCGTTTTCCTCCAGTAGGAGGCCTATAAAAGAAAGTCCATTAAATATTTTTATGATAAAATTACTTAATATATTTTCATACCTGTAAATTAATTGCTGCCTCAATTTCTGTATTTCTGATTTATCTTCTTTTTCACGTCTTTCATAATCATTTAATTTCTTTTTCATTTTTTCTAGTTCAACTCTCAATCGGTCTCTTTGAGCTGGTAGAGTATCTCTTCTATTTTGAAATCCCATTATTATTTCATTAAGTCTAACAATTTCAGCATCCTTTTCTTTTGAGTCGTCTTCAGATTTCATTTGTTCCATTTCTTTAAGTCTTCTTTCAGCTACACCACTCCAGTGTTCTTTTTCAGAATTTGCTTGATTAAGATCGTCATCAGCTTGTTTAATTCTATCTTCCAGATCAGTTATCCGTATCATATATTGATTTACAACTGATTTAATGTTATTTGAGTGAATAGGAGATGAAACATCTTTTTGTGATCTTTAAAATTTTAAAATAATTTAATTAACATATATTTATACATATGTTTTACCTACTATAAACCAGCAATTATCTTATACAATTTAAACATAAATATTTAATATTCATTTTTGATTAAATATATAAATATTTTAGTTATTAAATGGTATTTTACTATTTTTAGAAATAATCATTGGTTTGTGGCATAATATAATTCATAACAATATATAAATTGTATAGTGATAGAACAAAAGTACTATAGGTATTCTACTTCTTCTATTAGCCCCTTTGCTTCCAAGTTCATGGGGTTAATTAATCTTGTTTTACTCCTCCATAGGGTTCTGTCCTCTAGTTTTTCTTTACTCTCACTCTATCTGTGTTTGCATTATATTCTATTCTGTCAATCCATCTTTTTTTTGGTCTTCCTTACCCTATTTTTCTTCTACATTCATTTTCATAGGGTTTATTACTGCTTCCGAGTCATCACTCCTCTTACTATGACCTAACTATTTCAACTTATTCTCCTACATTTTTCTTACAATTGGTGCCACTCCAATACAACATATAGTTCTAATTATTTAATTTCTTATTCTATTTTCCTTAGTCACTCCACGAATTATCTAAGCATTTTCATCTCTGCTACAATCACTATTTACTGTTTTATTATCCACTGCCCAAAATTCTGATCCATACAACTAGCTGTATAACTACTTTATAACTACCTAGTACCTTTTAATATCAACGGCATCCTTTTGTCACACAAAATATTTGACACTTCTTTTCACTTTATCCATCCACACATGTTTGATGTTATCCTAAAAATCACCATTTTTTTGTATAAACAATCAAACAAGTATTTAAACTTTATACAGCTCACTATCCTCACATGCCTTGTCCAATCATAATATTTTAATAATAGATTAAGGAGAACAGGTAAGAGATTGACACTGAACCCTATTACACCTACTTACAGACATTTTTTTGTTTCTGCATACACATTATACACTCTTCAATCCCATTGTTACCTTTCCTTACATATCCTTTATTATTTTCACAGTTTCATATATACCTTCCCTATTTCTTTATTCTTAATGTGACATTAATGTTAGAGTTATATTCTAATAAATAATAAAACTTGCTTTTCTCTAATACTAAAATTGTGTGCTTCAGTATTTTTTTGTAATTCAATTATTTCCTTTGTATGATCTTCTCTACATTCTTTTAATAACTCTTGAAGTCTATTTATAGTTTCTTCTTTTTGACTAATAATTGTTTCTAAGCTTTCTATTGTGGCCAATAAAGCAGGATTCTGAGTATCAGCTTCAGGGATGTCATTAGATGCTAATTCAACAGTTAATTTTCTAATATGATCATCTTTTTCAAATATTTCTTTTTCTAGACAAGCTTTGACATCTTCTAGTTCTGTCAAGGTTGTTTGAAGTTTTTTGATAGTTAAATTATTACTTTCTTTTTCAATAATAATATTGTTATTTGCCTATATATAATAATTATTTTATTTATCAAATATTATATAATTATATACAATTCATAAAAAATAAATTATTTCTGCTTACAATTGTTAATTGTTTATTAAGATCTTCTAATTTCCCTTCTAATGTCCTAAAACTACTTTCTGATTGAACACTAATTTGTTTATCTAGTGTTTTTGGTTTTGATTTTGCATCATTAGAAAATTCCTGAATTCCCCATGATAGATAGTTATGCATACAATCAGAATCCATTCGCATGATTTCCTTCTCGAGACTTTCAATAAAACAGTCTTGCTTTTCAATGCGTTCTATGAAAAGTTGATTTTTTTTTTGTAAATCATTGCAGGTTAATTGAACTTTAAGCTCCTGAAATTATTTTGAATTATTCACAATATTCAATTAATTTCATTATTTTGATTACTTTTAATTGGAGTTCTGTGTACTTTGAACGATAATCTTCAGTAGTCTTTGTTGGAATAAAGACTATTTCATCAACATCATTTGGCTTATTATCACATACCCACTTTCTATAAGTTATTGTTAATGCTTCCTCTAGTTTTTGTTTGTGATGAACCCATATTTGTTCAGACACTAAAGGTACAGTTCCATGGTAACGTCTTTGTAGCTCAAAAATTATCTTTTCTAATCGCCTATAAAATAATATTTATTATTATAGATTATAAATACTAGTATTTATAACCAATGATATTACCTACAAATTAAGTTTTCATTAATTCTTTTAACTTACGATATTTTTGTTCTATAATGTAGAGTTATTGTTTCATGTTGCTCTAAAATTCTATCATTTTTACATTCTAAGCCAGCAATATTTGCTTGTTGATCTTGTATTATAGTTTTAAGTTTCATTTCTTCAACAGAAGCTGCCATAAGATTGACTTCATGATTTGCAATTTCACGCATTAATTTGTCTGTAATTATCGCATTAACATTTTTGAGAATAAATTATGTAAGTTAATATAAAATTGGTCTTACCTATTGTTGCTTTTTCGTCACTCAAAGCTTGAAGTTCTATGACACGTCTTTGTAATACATCGTGTTGATGGTCTAATCGTTTGTGATGTTGCTCAAGGTCATGCACTTGATTCTGAGCTATTTCTAGTATTCTCAATAATCTAGTTTTTTCTCCAATAGCTTCTTCCTAAAACCATAAAAATATTGCAATATATATAAAAATAATTAATGTCATAATTAAAATTATATAACATAAAAAATACTTTTAATCTACTTACTAAACTAATATGGGCATCTTTTAATTGGTCACACATTTTAGAATATTCTGATTCATCTACCATATTAACTGTTGTTTCACGTAAACGCACTTCTTCAGTTTGGCATTGTAAATTTGCTTCAAGCATATCACATAAATTTTGCTCGAGGCTTTTACATCTAGATTCCATTTCTTCCATTTGATCTTAAATATATATAAAATTTACGAATTTTACATTTTGAAAAAATAATTTTATAAATTTTTCTATCCCATAAAGTTTATGGTATAAACCAGTAGTTTTCAACCTTTTTAACCATACGGCACACTTCATCTCCTACAAAATTTTCATGGCACACCATTCCATATAATATATTAATATGCGAAGTATATTTATTTATTTATTCATTTCATACGGAGTAAACTCCATTTACAAAAAAACAATTTACAGCAGCAAAACGTATGTTACACATCAATATATTAAATTAAAATTAAAAATTAAAAACAGCGTTTTTAATAGCGTATATTTTATATATATACCTATTACCTATATATACATATAAATACATACTAATAAAACTATTAATAGAGTTTTTGCGGCACATTTCAAGAGCGTTTGCGGTACACCGATTGAAAACCACTGGCATAAACTATCAAATTATAATAAAAATAGTAGTAACCTTTTAAAAGTGAATACATTTTTTCTGAATGTTCTGCCCTTTGATTAGAAATGATATTTTCTGCCTTTATGGAAGTCAGTTCATCATATGTTCCATAAAAATTAGCTACTTCTATCACAAAATGTAACCGTTGATCTTTTAAGAGAGTAACTTCGGTCATTAATCTTTCTAATGATAATTTTAATGTATCCTCCTAGGGTACAATTTATTTTATATTGTTTAAACTTATTGAAACTATTATAGAACTTCATATATATATTATATTAGTGTATATTTCATCAATGATACTACTTAAACAATTATTTAATAAGATATAGTTGTACATTATTTTCATGTCCTCATTCCTCTTATGTAATAACATATAAATAATAGCTTAGTAGGAATTTAAAACTATTCAATAAAACTAATCATTAGTTTATTCATAAATTATGTAGGTACCTTAAACAACACTAAATGCAATATTTCTCTGTGTTTAGCAGTCAAAACTTCAAAATCATTTTTCAATATTTTGTATTCTCCAATGTCTACTACATTTTTCATTTGGTTATTCAATTTTGTTAATTCATTTTTTTGCTTTTCCTGGGATAATTGTAAAAATAAAATATTAGATGCTAATTTATAGATAGAGTAAGTAGGTATTTTTTCTTGTGTACTTGAATTTTTAATAAATTCTCCATTTCTTTGCTATAAGCTGCCTTCAATGTCCATACTTCTTCAACAGCTTTTTGTTTTTCTTTCTTTAAAATTTGTTCCTCTTCGAGACAACATTGATACATTCGTTTAATCACTTGTAATTCTTCGGTTAATCCTGAAACTCTAATTATAAAATTTATAAATATAATATCAAGTATAGATTATTATAGGTACATTTCTTTGGACGTTATATAAATGTATTACTTTATAACATTATAAGAAAGCTGGCGTTTAATCTGATCTGGATCTTCAAGCATTGTTTTCCATGATTTTTCTAATTCAAGAAAACGTTCTCTCAAATCACTTTCCTTATTATGAGTTATTTTTAGTTCTAGTTCTAATTTGTCTACTAACGATTTTATTTTCTGTTTTTCATTATCATATTCATCATTAACTAATTTCATTTCATCTTGTAGCTGTTGAAATTTATTTTGGAATGATTTTACTTCTTCTTCAAGTTGAATAGACTTTTTTTGCTCAATCTGCAACTATATAGTAATTTTAAACAAAGCTAATTAACAATTAAAATATTTTACTTCTTTGAGATTTTCTGAAAGTTCATCTCCTTTTATTTCTTCTAATACATTATGCTTCTTTTGTTTTTCTTCTTCTTTCTGTGTATTGATTAGTTCTTGTTTGGTTGCAGTTAGTGCATCACTATTTATAATAATTATAATGTGACGATAGTTAGTAAAATATTTAGTAAAATTAAATTAATTAAAAATTACTGTAAAAAGTGAATTTGGTGTCTTAGATTTGAGTTTGCACCCTCTAAATTATTGATTCGAGCCAATAATCGCATGCCAGGTTGATACCATCCAGCTACATGTCTAGCATCCATAGCTTCTAAAAGTCTCTCTAAGCTTTGGCATTCAATTCGTACAACACTTAACCCTAAGTTTAACCATTATAATATAAATACATAATTAATTTTCCATTAAGAAATTGTATATACATTAGATATATTATGAGTTTAGACAGTTAATTCCAATAAACTTATTTTTAGAATTATTATTAAAATTTTAAATGATTGTTTAAATAAAATAGCAGTATAACACAGAACATAATAATATATATAGGTATTTAAATATCATATTTAAAAAATATTTATTATTTTTTTGTAGATATTAGTAATTATTATTTAATTAATAAATTAAATAAATAAACAATAGTTAGTAAGTAGTTTTACCATCTTGATTGTGTATACTATCGAGTATCTCATGCATTCCTTTTCTAAGTGATTCATTTTCTTCGATTAATTCTTTAACATTATCTTCAAGTTCAGATCCAATATCTGTTTCTTGCTTGGAAATTTCAGATTTATTGGGAATTTGACCTTTATCATCTTCTCCGTCTGAAGTTACATATTTAACAGACTCAGTAGATTTATTTAAACTACGATTCTGAAATACATTCAAGTTAAAATAATATTTTATTTTCGTAAAAGGTAACAAAATATACTTTTAATTTTAGATTAACAATAATCTCTTTGCATTCATCTAGTTCTTTTTGTAACATAGTTATTTTCGTTTGTGCTTCTTTATGCCTAGCCATCATGCCTTTTGGTCTCACAACATCATCTACTGGCAAACCTAATTTTTCCTTCATGGCTAAGTTATCTTGCTCTAATAGATCAGCTTCTTGGTGGAGTAGATTGCTCGAATCTATAAGTTCTTTTATTTGATTATCTCGTACAGCTAGTTCTTGTTTCAGTTTTCTTATCTGTTCTGTAGCTTCTTCTAAACCGTATTCACCAGATTCAAATTCGCGAATACGTATTATTAATTTGCTTATCTATTAAAAAATAATTTTTTTTTATGTACTGAAAATATTAAAACATAATTAAAATAATCTTACAAAATATATATCTATTTTTTAATAATTGAAATATCGATAATTTTCTTTACTAGGCTCTATAAACTGTACTTACCAAAATACTATAATGCTATATATAGTATCAAGATGATTCAACAACTGTGTTCACTGCTATTTTTTTTTTTTTTATAATTTTTTAATATAAGTTCTAATATAATATAATATAATATAAGTTTTTTAGTATAGACCATATTGTTAATTATTTAGGTTTTTAAACAATTATATTTTATAAAATATCTATTGTTGCGGTGATGGGTGATGCGAATTTTGATTTTTCCAATTGAAAATTTATCTTTTTTACTGTTAAACTATTAAACAGATTATTATTTTGAAAATATTTATGTATCTAAATCAATATTTGATCGAGTAGTTTTCGAGTTATTAGGTACAATGTATACACTAAGAATAAATTAGTCGTTGAAAATGGTTTTACAAAAATATAACACAGATGAAGGATTGGATATTTGGATATTATAGTCTTTATTAAATTCGAATTATTTTTACAAATTATAAATGAAATAAATTGATATTAATTACTGACGCATTCAAATAATCGTAGTTCCTACATATCTTCAAGCACCTCTTTTCCATTGGGCACTTTGGGCACGTGTCCAGGGACCCACGACCAACTAATAATCAATATTTATTACTAGGGCTCGGGACTTAAAGTATTTGCTTATTTTATGGATTGACTTAAAATGTAGCAGAGTGCTATGGAAATGTATGTCATGACTGTCATGTTACAACACGTTCAATTATGAAATTTGTAAGTGCTTTTTTGACCATTTTTTCTACTTTTTATAGTTTTTTCAGAAAATCCTTCCGAAAATCTATAAACAATAAGGCAAAATGTCTCGAAAGTGAAGTTTGATTTTTTTTATAATATTAAGATTTATTTATTTTTTTGATTTTTAATCAGGGCCTGGATTTATATGGGTTTGTATGATTTTTTCAAACAGTACAAAAAGTAGCTAGATAAGCTACAAGATTAAATTACAGTCAATAGATCTGAAATACAAAGTTATACAGCATATTTTTGTATTTAAAATTTTTCTTTGCAAATAGACGGTTTTTAAATACATAATATGTAATATTTTGATTATATTAATTAAATGACGTATTCATAGTTATATTTATAGTCATTACAATTTGCTTTTGGTATGTATTTATTTTTATATAGCCACGTCATATCAAATTTATAAAAAAAGAAATAGGTATTTTCGTTATTGCTTTTTCAGATTAAAATTATAAAATGCGACGTCAGTCATCATTATTGAAAATATATCATAATATAAAATAATTTTATGTACATATAATAAAAATAATTAAATTAGATTTTTTTAGCATTTTTTTTAGTTATATATATATTTCTACAAAATAAGGGCATAAATGCATATTTTTAAGGTTTGTAGAGCATATAAACCTATAGTAATAATAATAATAAAAAAACAAAAAATTTATAGTTAAAATAATCTAGATTTTTTTCTTATCTACCACTACCCTATTTACCTGTTTTAATAAAATATAATTGTCAAAGTAAATACTAAGTCATAGGGGCTCCATTATACCACTACCCAGTGCCTTAAAAAGTTAAAGACGGCCCTGCATATCTTTCAAACCCGTTTTCGTGGATTTATATTTTATAGTGCACAAAGTTAAGCAACTCAAAACTAACTAAATATATAAATACCGCTATTATTATTAGGAATTAACTTTGAATTGGGGGGGGGTACATTTATTAATAAAAATCTGTAAACTTTATACAATCGTAACACCACCACCGAAAATTCTTAAACTCTATAACAGACACTTTAAAGACGACAGCATAGACAAAACGCATTCACTTAAAATCATTAAGAACGATTTTTGAGTAATCTCAGAGTAAAATCACGTATTATATAAAAATTATAGAGAATACTATTTTTAATAGTTTAACATATCAGCTTTATATTTTATTATTATTTGATTTTTTTATTCGACTTTAAAAATTAAAAATTAAAATGTTGTATATTTAAATGAATTGTTTTGTTACATGATTTAGACGAATAGCTAATAAAATATAAAACCTTCAAAAATATTATTCTCAATAATTTTTGTAATATGTTTTGTCTATATGTTTCTCACATCCTCGTAATTCAGAGAAAAAAAAAGAATAATACGCTTACAATCGCTTAAAGGAAAAAAATGGAAGGGCGAGTATGCTTAGTGGATTACTTTATATAATAATAAAATATTAAAATATAATTGCTTTTTAATAATGATCAGACTTTCGTGTAAATATGTAGCACATATTTTACAAAATCAACAATATAATTTTGATTTTTTTATTAGGTGCATAAAATTGGCGATCTATTAATACTCTAACCATATAATTAAATAGTTTATTAATTATATTAAATGTTACTTGTTCTGCTTTCTCAGTAGCATCTTCTTCTGCTTTTTGACATTTATCTAAACCCAATTCTAACTGCTCTTGAGTTTCAGATAATTTCTTTCGCAAATCTTTTAATTCAGGAGATTCTTTATTTTTAATAAGTCTAAAAATATTACAATAAATTTAAATTAAATTAAATTAATATACTTAACTTTTAAGTAATATTTAAACATTATACAGTTCATTATATAATTTTTTCTGTTGTTCAAGTGCAGCTGCACTCCGGTTGATATCATTGGTAGCTTGATGGACTTGTTTTTGAAATTCCATAATTTGGTCTTCCTGCCTGGCTACTGTCTAAAATAATAATTGTTATCACCTCGTGTTTATAGGAATATTAGTACATATAAGTCATTTAATAGTAAGTACTAAGTAATATACGTGAAAAATATTTATCGGAAATTAGAATGCTTATTATTATGACGTACTACAGAAATACATTATAAAGCTGCATAAAATATATGTTTAATATAAGCAAGGATTATAACTAATCAATAACTTAATATGGCTAATATAATATATGATTTCTATTCTATGGCGGAAATACCAATATTAAAATATGATTATCCTAATGGCCTAATGTCAGATTTTATAAACAATCACTTAATTTAAATAATTATAAGCTCAATTATGATTTAAATATGATTTATTTATTAGCCCATCATGATTTGTCCATAACATTTTACTCAACCATTAAATTAATCTTTTTTTGTGCAACTCTGCATAGGTGTATTAATATTATATTTATACATTTATGCATTGCAGGTAAACAATATGGATAATTTTTGTAAAATCATACTTCTTGAAGTTTTGCTAAATATGTATTTTGATTTTCAATTGAATCCGTTGATCCTATCCGTGATTTATAATTCAAGATCTCTTCATCTTTTCTTGACAATAATTCCTAAAATATTTTTTTTTTAATGATTTTACTTTATTATACAATATCTTTGTTTAAGTTATTTGTATATTTACCATTAATTGTTTTATTCTAGATTCTAGCTCTTCGCCTAATTCATCAATTTGCTCTTCGCATTTTTCTTTTTCAGCTACTAGTTCCGAAATTTGACTACGCAGACCCTTATCGTTCAGTTCTAATGTTTTAATTCTGTCTACGAAATCATTGTTTGAATTACATAATTATTAATCATAATACGTCAATACTTGGGGTAATAATATATTCAGTGGTTGTTAAATTCTTTCTTATGATTAATGGGACCATGAGACTATATTAGGATAGATTATTTTCTTATTTTAACTCTACGTATGATTTTTTTATAATTTAAATCATTATCTGATAAGAATTCGGTGGTCATGCAACAAAAAAGTAGGTAGATTATGTAAAAATATTTAAAAATTAATACATGTATTTATTTATGTAGCCTATACAAAAAGAAAACATAAAGATAATTATTTTTAATAAATAATAATTAACCATATATTTCAAATTAAGTATTAATAAAAGTTGTCTAGCAAAAAAACTTGGCTAAAAATATACTACCATCCATAATGTACAACGTCCTCTTAAATTGTTTAAAACATAAATCACCTTAAAAAAGTACAATGTGGAATAACATCCCTCTCCTCATATTTGACCACTCCTGAATATATTATAGTATTTATTTATTATTTATTACGACAGTATAATAACAATAATAAACCTGTGTACTCATCCTGTAAACATTTCATATTTCCAAATTCAGCACTTAATGTATTTAAATGTTGCGTAGCATTTTTAAGTTCATCTCTCGTGCTTGTTAATAGTTGTTTTAACATTCGATTTTCCTTTTCTGATACCTAAATTAATGAACTCTTTTCAGTACAGTAGAACCAGGCTATTTTAGTGGTGGGTAACTGTATAAGAGTGGAAAGGGGGCAATAAAGAAATTGATTTGCGTTAATTTTTTTTCTAATACAATATATAAATTATGTTAATACAATAAGTAATACATATAATATATATATTTTATTTAAATAAAGGTTGATAAAATAAAATATATTTAAATTAAAATGATATCAATAACAATAAGTACTATACGTAATTCATATATAGTGTCTATGTAATATATTATAATTGCTACAGTCTACAGGACCGCCAGGATCCTAATACCAACCCTCTGGGTGTGTCACTTATTTTTGCAAAAACCAAATTAATAATTATATAAATACCTCGATGTCGTTAAGTAATTGTGTGATATGTTGGTTTTTTTGTCTAACAGATTCTGTTAAGTCTCTAAACCTTTCAGCCATTGTCAAGTTATCTTCAATAGGTTGATCGTCTAGTTGTCGCCCAGAAATATCATCTTGTACAGCATCAAGTTCTCGACGAAGAAAATCTCTTTCATTTTCGACTTTTGACAATTGTGCAGATATCTATAACAAATAGATTATTAAAAAGGTAAGTAAGTGGGTATCACTTTGCTATATATTAGTTATCGAATTGGTCACTATTAGTGGTGTGTTATATATGAATTCAATGAATAATGATATTATATCATATTATTATAACATGTACATGAAAAACGATTCCGAGCAGAAACGTTCTGTTGTCTATATAGAAAATCACTAAGTAAATTTCGTGATGTTTTATTTTTTTTTTTGATATTGGTACCTAGTTATATATATCAGTTATGAAAGCTATTGGTTTTACTTTTAGTAAAAATAGTTTGATATATTTTTTTCTTGGATAATGTAGTATTTAATTATTATAATAATATTATATACATTTCTACCATATTATAAAAATTTATAATTCAAAATTTAATTTTATCTTTCCGTGAATACTGTAAAATAGAAAAAATAGAATTATAATATAGCTATATAATTATATGTAAAATGTAAGAGTTTAAAGTTTCAACGAGTAATTATATTTTTAAGCTATACAGTATAACCCGTGAGGATTTACTCATTGAGATATCTCCTGAAATAATAGAGATATCATAATTTTAGTTTTTTTAATAAGATTCACAGGGACAAGAACTACAAATATTTCGTGTTTTAATTTATTTTAATGTTCTGATAAAAAGGTTTAAAAAAATATATTTTTTAATTTAATTATTTAAAAAAAAATTGAAGATAGCCATTTTGTAGTTTATTTTTCTGAAAATATTGACGTTTCATTTCAACATTTTAATTTCATTTATCTCATGATTTTTAATATTTTTTCTAATTTTTAATCTAATAGAATATGTTTATTGCAAGCCACACAGAAAGTGTTTGCCGGCCGTGCGAGCACGAGAGGCACGTCATGTTGGGTACAAAGATACCACTTTCGTATTAAAGAAACTAGAAAAAATATTAAAAATCAGATTTATGAAATTAAAATTTTGAAACGTCAATATTTTCAGAAAAATGTACACTTTAAATGGCTATCTTCAATTTTTTAAAAATAATTAAATAAAAAAAAAATTTAACTTTTTTACACCAAAATATTAAAATAAATTAAAATATTTGTAGTTCTTGTCGCTGTGAAACTTTTTAAAAAACCAGAATTATGATAACTCCATTATTTCAGATGTATTTTCGAGATTTTCACGAATTTTGTTAAAATTCTAAATTTAAATGCTTATAAAAAAATATTGAGGTTATACATTTTTGATATTTTTTAATTGAGAAATTAACTAATTAGTAGGAACCTTGTATTACATTTTCAAGAATTTTTACCCATTCTTAAAATTTTTATTGACATTTACAAAAAAAAAAAAACTAAAAAATATAAAATTGCAATTCTCTATCAATAGCTCAAATTATAAAATATAAATACCTGGTGAAAATTTGACTTATAATAAAATCAAAAATCGATTTAGTTAAAATCTGATTCGGTATTAACATTTTCGTTTTTCCTTAATTAGTTTTTTTCCGATTATAAAATAAATTATTAGGAGTTTTTAATTTTGACCTTCACAAAATACAAACTAAATCCAATTTTCTATTAAAAATTACTTTCAAAGTTGAAAATTGAAGCATTTTATTAACAACTTATCGTGTACTCAAACATACAAAAAAAAAACTATGTACCTATCGGCTATTATTGTGAAATCAATTACATTCATCACTCCGCTCAGAATCTAAAATCATTGAGACTTTATTTTATAAAATAAATGTATAATTTATGAATATTTTACGACCTTATCCAATTCTTTGACTTTAAAATCAACTTCTTGTTTTTGTTGTTGAACATCCGACGATAAACGTTCATTTTCTAGTTCAAGTCTAGTCAATTCCTTCCGGATTACTTCGGTTTCTAGATATATTAAGTTTATATAAATTAAAATAAATATAAAATCAATATTAACTAATCTATATTGTTAATACAATTGAATTATTAATTACAATTTTTAATAAACTGTTTGAATATTATAAATAGGTATGTAGTTACAACTCACAAATACCCTGCAAGATTAGTAGATATAATATTATATTAATGTAACAAATTGTTTGAAATGGATAACTAACACGAACATTTTGAAATTTGAAGTATGCATAAACATAAAAATTAGAACACAACAACAGATGGTTTAATTTGTTACAGACTTACAGTGCTTACACATAATTATTTTTTATTACTCGTAGAATATTAATCAATATTTTTGAAAAAGAAACTTGAATACAATTATATTATAGGTATTTGGTGGCATTACCGGTAAACGATAAAGTACCTATTGTATAATAATTATTATTTACAAATTACAATGGGAGCTACAATAAATCGAAACATTACATTATTAGAGCTACTCTATATACGTATACCTAAACTATATTAATATATTAACAATATACTTTATATACTACCTAATATAGGTTATTAGTTATTTTATTTTACATTTATATAGGATTACCAGTGGGAATTCAGTAAGCAATTAAATTGTTTTGAAGGGCATTATAAATTATCAATAATAATTCATCAGTTCATCACTTACGATCATTTTGTGATAAATCATCCACGTTAATAATTCTAGATTCCTCCTCTTTTTTCAATCTTCTCGCCTCTTCTTCTCCTTGTTTAGTGGCCAAATCTTCGATTTCAGTCATCAATGAATCGACCTTTATATTTTTAAATCAAGTATAATATACTTATACAACGCATTTCAAATCTATCTATACGTAGTTTTGTATTTGTCTTACTTGTTCTCCTTTATACATTAATATTCGTCGAAAAATTAAAAACATGTTTTCACATTGTTTACGATCCAACTCGAAATCCAGTTGATCGCATTCGGTTACTGTAACTTCGTCGTACCAGTGTTCTAGATCTTGTTCGTTCATGTCATCTACAGAGACTGCTAACATTTTACTTAGCTCTAATTGAACCATTTTTGTGTTTTTACTTAGATTACCTAGCTGTTATTATACTGTTATATATATGCATATATTATTGAACATAATCTTATATGGTAGAAAAATAGATTTTTATTTTCATGTTTAAAGTAATCTGGTACATAACAAAAAAAAAAAAAAAAAATAACAACAATAAATTAATTGTTATGATTTCAGAGTTGCCTTAGCAACACGTTATAATACTCTAGATATTGTTACAACTTACAATGTGTATGTGCATACGCAACCACAAATACCCGATAAATAAACAATACATTGTTTACAAATGCTTATAATTCATAAAAGGTCTATGCGATATTATCTGTCATTTGTTTATTTTATACCGTAGGAAGATTAGCCTTTTTTCAAAAAGACTAGGCTCTTTGCGGCGGGGCTGTTCGTTTAGGAACTACTTATTATTTTTCTAAACTGCCGGTTGTTTTTCAGGCTTACTGCAGAAAAATTAACAGTAGAATAATGAAGAATAAAATTATTCTACAGTAGGTACTTTTATTGTAATTTAGTACTAGTACAAAAAAAAAAATAACTAAAGAATTATAATGTGTAAACTGTGTAAATACCTATTGTGTTTATTTAATGGAGTTGTATATTATTGTATAGTTTTTGACTATTATATATAGTTAATTTTACTAATTTATTTTTATTTACTAATTTATTGCTAATGTCACTAAATAACTTAATAAAGAAAATATATAAATATATTTATATTTACTTATTGTTAAATGTGTTTTTGCGAGATATTTTGAGCTAAACAATACATTATTTTTCCGATGAGCACATCTATTTGTTATACACGATGTCAATCCATATCTAAATCCAATAATAAACATTAAGCAATTTATTTACAAGCACGCAAAAAGCCTTAAAATAGCTGGCCGTTTCGTTTTTGTTTTATCGATTGCAATATAGGTAAATATAAATTTATATAACAGTCAAAAACTGTGGACAACACAATGGACTCATACAGTTTACATATTATATTTTGTTTTTATTTATTTGTTTATTAATAATAAATTATAATAAAATTATTTTATAATAATTGTAGTTTATAAAAGGCCTAACTGCTGTTAATGTATCTGCAACAAGCCTGAAAAACAGCTAACCGTTTTGAATAATAATTAATAATTCGCAAATGACCTACCCCATTGCAAAATGCATAGTATTTTTACAAAAAATACTAATTTTTCATACGACTATTTCTACACATACACGTATAGTGGGTTAGTGTATACTGTATACTACTATACTATACAAATGTGTATTATATATGAATCTTGAATTCTATATCACCAAATAACTGACTCCTGTATGGATTCTGTTCCATAATTGCAGAACAGTTATGGTTATGCTTATGATTTATATAAGTGATAGAAAACAGACTTTTAACATGATGGTATATAGTTTATTTAATTAACAATTTACTTAACAAATGATTAATAAATGTCTATGAAGGTGGCGACATGAGCATATCGTTTTCATGTAATTCTCTTGTTTTGAATCGAAGTAAATCATTGTCGATGTCAATTGCTTGTAGATCCTTATCGAACGTCGATGATGGTTGAAATGAATTATAAGAGCATAGACTGTTCCAATCTGGCTGAGGAAGAAGGCTAGAAGAGTTTCCGAATATTGGATTATCTGAAAAATAATGAAAAAAATATGCTTTGAAATACATTTATACAATACTATATTATATTGTTTATACTTATTAATTATTATACAGTATAATAAATATACTATACTAAGTATAAAACTATAACCAATGTTTTTAATGAAAAATAAAATGTTATTATATATTATCTTAGTCATCATATTTTGGAGTAAAAAACGTGTTTCAATCTTCAAAAATTCAACATAGGATGAGGCAGTTTCTAATGTTTTTATGATAACAAATTTGATCTAGTAGGAAATATATACTAAATATTTTTAATTATAGAATACAAATTAGCAATATTACAATCCAAAATTAATTTTCAGCAAAAACAATATAATTTTTTTTTTGTAATTGAGAAAAGTAGAACTAGAGAGCTTTGATAGATATTCTATCAAAGCACTCTTAAGTATAACCGAATCAGATTAGCATTGTCTAGACATAAAAAAAGCTTATATTAAGATTAATTTTAAGCTATACGTATATCATAATATTCATAACCCATTTACACCATTTTACGGTACAGTCAATATGTTGGATTTGGTTTTTAAGTATAACACGCAAAAAATAGTTAAATCTTTAATATCGATTGAATTTAAGAATAAATACTCATAATAATCCAATTATCCATATTAATGATGCAATATCTGATAAACTATATCTTAGGAAATAATATAT
Source organism: Rhopalosiphum padi (assembly GCF_020882245.1). Taxonomy (NCBI): domain Eukaryota; kingdom Metazoa; phylum Arthropoda; class Insecta; order Hemiptera; family Aphididae; genus Rhopalosiphum; species Rhopalosiphum padi. Next base: position 73,648,212 of record NC_083598.1, read on the forward strand.
ACTTATTCCACCAATCTCCTTCATCCAGAAGACCATAATCGTTTTTCGTATAAGTACAATAATTATTAATGATTTATCATTGAATTCAAATTTAATATATCCATTATAAGTATTGCAAAAGTAACTCCCCCCCCCCCCCTATACCAGATAACTAGCCCTACTTATTCGTTAGATTGTTAAAATATTTCTACGACGTGTCGACGTCTAAATGCGTTACAGGATACACGGATAACTGTATACGATTTTTTTTATATTAGTATACCTACTAATGGCTACTGATTAACATGTAATTAGGTTTAGGTCAATCAGTCATTGGCAATATATAAATGGAAATTCAAATGAATAAATTTCTACGTAGAAAAAGGCTATAAATAAAATTTAAAAATAAATAGTTTCATAATTATTACCTCTTATTTCTTAATTAGCATTTTTCAAAATATAACAAAAATGATAGGTGTATTATTGTAGTTTCTACTATCTATACCTAATATTATAAAGCATTTTATTATTGTATAATAATATTATGTTTGTATATATATATAAACCGTACATGAGTATATATTATATGGTTAAGCTATCATGCAGGAAAAATTATAGTTTTAAGATTTAATTATTAATTTCTAACCTGTTAAACAAGGGCTTATAATTGGTTCATTTTGGTTCTGATGCTGGGAAACCAAAGTTTTTTCTTGCTTTCGCCATTTGGCTCTACGATTTTGAAACCATACCTATAAATTATTTAGACAACATTTGTTTAAACAATTTTAAATTGATTGCGGACGGTATACCTACTGAATACCAATAATATGGAAGTCCGGATTAAAGAACCATTGGTCCCCAGAAATCCTAGAAACTTTGTAGACTCCTTTCAATTTTTAAACTTTAATATTTCTTATTTTAATTTCTTATTTCTAATATTAATTACCTATTTATTGTAATAATTTAGCAGCTATAAAGTATTAAAAATTACCACGTAGTAGGTTCTAAATTTTATAACTTAACCATACGTGATTCAATTTGTATTCTAATAAATGGGAACAATTCCCGTTTTTAATAATTTAAAAAATGTATCATCAAATATCAAATTATTATGAATTTATAATTTAGTAAACTTTTGTGATATGAACATTTTTATTTTTTATTTTTTTTCAAATGTTTGCACATTAAAAATTTATTTTGTAGAAAGAAAGGAGCCTTGGTATACCATGAGTCCGTGCCCCCTTCCACCCTTAATCCGGACTTGGTATATGAATAATATCGATATTACCTGCACCCTAGCTTCAGTCAAATCGATTCGCATTGCCAGTTCTTCGCGAAAAAACACATCAGGGTAATGTGTTTTCTGAAATGAATTTTCTAATTCTTCTAGTTGGAAATTCGTAAACGTCGTTCTGAAAACAAATTTAATATACACCAGCTATGATGAGTCGTCATAGTATTTGTTTCGTTCATATTAAAAATAGTAATATAGATATAGATATTATAATTTTAATTGCAACACAATTATTATGTTTTTAAGAGCGATTCCATAATGTGCGTCTCATCATATATATATATTTAAACTAGACTATATCGATGGGCAATGACTTAGTATAGGTACACTAATACATTTTATAGGGTTTATACTTTTTACTTTTACCAAAATAATCTTTTTAAGTATAATTCTTTTTGTTCTTGAGTATAAGAATGTTAATTTATATTTTTAATTTAATATTATAATAAAAAAGTTATTGAAGTTTTAAAAAACAATAACGTTATGTCCCTAAAAAATAGTTTCAGTAGTTTCACGGGGCGAATGTAAGTTCCTACACGGTAATGCTCTATGCGATTTTTATTATATTTTTTAATCATATTATTATTATATTATATTTATTTGTGTCATTTATGACAATGCGCTATAGGGCAAACTAACATATTATGTATATTTTGTACCTATTACTTTCGTGTAGGAACTCACATTCGCCCATATGACTATACCAATTACAAGCCACAATCCGACGGGTATAGCGCGGGCGAATGTGAGTTCCTACACGAGAGTAGTAGGTACAAAAAATACATAATATGTTAGTTCCTACACGATAGAAAAAGGTACATAATATGTATATACTAATTTTCAAAAATAAATATAATATAATAATAATATGATGATGATTAAAAAATATAATAAAAATCGCATAAAGCATTACAGTGAGTGTAGGAACTTACATATGTGCGTGTAGGAACTAAGGTATGTAATTGTTTACCTGCTACTCTCGTGTAGGAATTTACATTCACCCATTGGTGCAACTAGGGGTGGGGGTGCAAAAAGGTCTTTATCACCCCCAAGTTTAAATTTAACACCTTTTGTTTTTTTTTTTACCTATCTATACCTAAATCTAATACCATCAATTGGTAAACTATCAACAGTTTTAGTACCTCATGTTTTAGAAGTCGTTGCGCCTATGGCTAAGTTATTGATATTTATGTAGATAAGTTATATAACTACAATAGTCGCTGCTTATTGCACTCGCTTTGAGACCAGACTATTTGAGTCCATTTACCAACTAAGTCAATAAAGGGAAAGCCGAAAGGTCCAAAAATTAAAAAAAAAAACATCAACATATGTATTGTAAAAACACATTAAATTTAGCTATGTACTTCTACTAATAAATATTCATTATTATATTATGTATTTATTTATATATTTAAAATATATACTGACTTCCTTAAAGAAAAAAATATGAAAAATGATGACGGAAAAATAAGAAATTGTTTCTTAAATGTTATTTTGTCAATAATAACTTCAAATGATGTATAAAAATATTTTTAAATGTTAATTCTTTTCAACGTGATGAGTCTTAAAAATAGCATAAAACAGAGTATTAATTGTCAAAATATAAGTGATGATAAAATCGGGAATATGGACTAATTATAAAAATATGCTCTTAGTTTGATGCATTCTACATTGACCCTATTGCCCTTCAACCAGTATAGTGAATACTGAGTCCAATAGACAAATGTTTTCCTATGCATAAGTATACGCGTGAATTGGGACCAGCCTGTCCAATATGCGATTTAGTCCATTAACCGCGAGTCCCATAAGCGGCGACTATAAGCATGGAATATCCAATGAATTGGTACTTTACTTTTTGTACCTTAAAATTTCAAGTTGAAATACAAGAACAAAATATATTGTTCTAAAATCTCGAGTATTTATGTATTTATCTATTTTTAGTAAAACCTCGTTGTTTCAAAACAGATGAAATACTTTATTAGATAGGTAGTTAGTGCAGTATTTTTAAAATTATATTAGCTTTTTCTTATATAAATATTTAGATAGCTAGATAGATAGCTATATTACTATATTAGATAGGTATATCTAAGTATTTAAAAATATTTTTCTTGAAATTCCATGTTCATCCCTGCGTAAAACTACTGTCACAAAAACAAAAATCGTCCATAGGTACTTAGTGTATACCTACTGCGATTGGTTACCTGTATCTCCGTTGTTTCCTCTTGATGTTGTTATTGGAATTTTGGTCAGTGCTCAGAGATCCAGATGATTGGTCGTTGTCGTCACATCGATCCGTAGGACTGTTGCAGCCGGTCACATCGCCGTAATCTGTACTCGACAACAGAGTAAATTATTACGTTATTTAACAACACGAACGATATATGATTGCTTGACGACCTACCGTAGTGCGGTCCAGCTCCCAAAAGACCGTCCAGCACTGTAGTGGTATCCCCGGGATCCGTCTCTGTGCAACGCAGGTCTGAAATGTCAAGTATTGCCTTCTCTTCCATACCCCTAAACGCCACATCATGTTTAATACAGAGTTTTTTACGGCTATAATTTACACTATGTAGTAACAATAAACTATAATACATCCAGTGGAGTGTACACACAATTTTCCCATTGTGGAAAGATCAAGGATATTGAACTAATTATTTTTAAACTACAAAATATTTAAATTACTGAACTATTAATTATTAAAAAATAAAAATCATTGGTCTATATGGAAGGATTTATTCCTCTCGTGTGTACACCTCTAAATATATCGGTTGTGAATTATTATACTACTGACCTTATGGTGATGACAAATTTAATTATGTCACTGGAACCTTAGTGTTATTATTATAATTAAATGAGCGTAATTCGGTTAGGACGCTGTACAGTGTACAATATAATAATATATCATTTGTTCTGCGAACTAGGACACTTTTTATTATTACATTAAGAAAAAAATTACGTTTCGCCGTCAGCTACGAAGAACGGAGTACACGATTTGAACTTTCGAGCTTCTACGGAAGCAGCAAAAGTGCGTTCCTGATTAGCGCGAATGGATTCGGTCGACTATATTATTCTCTTGCATAACATATCGATTTTATTTTTTCTAATGTAACTGTAGAATGATATATTGAATGTCAACAAATATACTACTAATGTCGTGTATATATATGGCTCTCTGAGTCTTCGCACACGTCTACTTTTGTCATCGCAATACCTATAAGTTGTTATAGTATTCAGGGGCGCGGATTTAAATACAATTTTCATTTTTGTTTTCGAGTGAACCAAATCATTGCTTTCTAACGACAAAATTAGTTTTATACGGAAATATTTGAGCATTTGCAATTTTTTAAAGGAATTTTTTTTATAAAAATAAAAATGAAAATGAGATGCTAAAAAATTGAATACCTGTATATTATATATACAAAATTAATTATAATTACAATAATATAATTTATTTCAAGTTTTAAATTCAAACAATGATCTACTTCTTTGATTACTTGGTCTTATAAGACATTGTGCTAAATCATATATATATATATATGTATACATATCAACATTTTGAACATAGTAATAGGTAGTCAACTTATACAAAGCTTGTTTAAAATGACATCCAATTAATTTGTTTATCATCAACACAACAATTAATAATAAATATTGGGTAACAATACAAACAAACACTTTCTGATAATAAATCTATGACATTAAATTAAATTATCTATTGTGTTAAAAGGATTAGTTTGGTACTCAATTTAGAGTTTACAAGAACAAATAAAATTCTAAAAAATATATAAAGTATATACAATACAAAAACCATTTTCAATACATTGAAAACATTAGTAATTATGTATAATAATGAAACAGTAATACATAATATGTATATATTAAGTATGTATTCATTTAAAAATATTATGCAACATAACTGTAGCCATCAGATGAATTTGGAGTGCGTTCTAGATATCCTTTATCAATTAGTGTCTCAATGGATTTTTTTATAAGTGCAATCGATGGCGCAAATGACTTTGATTGTGAAAGTATCTAAAACATAAAGATATTGTCAATATAGTATATATTATATTACACATATTTATTTATTTTACTTACCTCGTTCACAAGTTGATTATGTCTCAATATTTTACGCGATTTCATTATTCGAACAATAGCAGCCTGTAAGTATGTTTTACGATCATCTTCAACAGAATTAACAGTCTGTTCAACCTCTTGTGGTGTTTCTTTTTGGAGAGTTGATGTTATGCGCAATTTTGTACGCTTATTGGTGTATGCCATGTTTAATGATACGTTCTAAAAAAAATTTTAAAAAATAGCATATAAAAAATTAAGTTAATTAAAATCATTAATGAGTTTACTTACATCACCATCAAGTAGTAACAATTTGCATTCTATTAAGCTATTGATGTGTTTTTGAAACTGATCATTGTTTAATTGAAGCAGTTCGTGAATTTCAGTGTATTTTATTGTATCACGATCTTCAAATAGTAACATGATAGCCATTTGAAACGTCTGCATTGTCACCATATACACTTTTTGTAAATAATTCAATTTTAATTCGCCTATTGATACAATAAAAAATACATTATAATAAAAGCTAAGGACTTAATAATAATTTAATAAAATAAAAATACCCTGACAATGGTGATGAAGCCATGTTAATTTCCGTCCATTAAATTTTTCTTTGTAAAATTCTTCAAACTAAAAACAATAAATATTGGTTGTATATAACAAATATTATTATTATATTATTTGCATTTTAAATATTTACATATTGTATACAAGGTATCAGTTGTTTAGGAATAACAAATGATGACACAATTGATGATCCTAAAGGCCAAGCTCCTGTTTGCAATACATACATAGAAAAAGTGACATTTAACTCATCAGTAGGTTTAAGGAATTCACTATGGAATTTTGTATTTAATCCTTCAGATACTCGGATATCAGTGAACATTCTATGTAATTTATTTGTGAACTCATAGCCACAAGCTTGCTAAAAACAAACATGATAAATAACATAGTACAAACTTAACAATATATGATAAATAATTTACTTTCAATTTGTTGATCATTCCTTCTTCTCCATCCATTGATTGACTTTGTTGATGTATTAATCGTTTTGCCAGATGTCTTTGATAGAATCTCTGGAATACATCTTTATCATCTACATACTTGAATATAGTAATAGACTGTAATAATTTGTGATCAATTTCACCCTCACACATGCCTTTTGATGATTTTTTCAATAAATTATCACAATATTTTGATAAATATTCTGGAGACTTTGATGATTGATTTTTTACTGGTTTATAGTTTATGATGACTGTAAATGCTTTATCAAGAGCACCACTGAAGCATAAATCATTGTTGAACACATCTACAACTATAGATTTGTACTTTTTATGTACATCCAAAATTTCCTCAACAAAATGTACATATATCTATATAAAAAATTATAAATATTAATTGTAATTCATTTTTAAAATTGTGTATTAAAAACATACTTGTTCTTGTTTTAAAGATTCAATAACTCTAATGCCATGTTGCTTAATGTGTTCTCTGAAAATGTCAACCAATGAGGTCATTCCATCTTTAATTTCACGTAATAGTAAATAAATATTGTGCATATCATTTCGTCGCTCTTCCTTTATCATAGCTTCAGACTCTCCATGTAAGAAATCTAAATGATCACCAACCATATGTTGACGACATCGTCCACGTAATTTAGTAAAAGTACTATAAAATATAAACAATTATATTCTGTACAATCATAGCTTTATTATTGCAAAAACATGCCTATCATGAAGATATTTTTTTGATCTAATTCCTTCTTCTCTCAATATTTGCAACACTTTAACCATGTATTCAGACACAGTGCATTCTTGTAACAATCTTGCAGCTTCACGTTTAAAGTGTTCACTGCTTTGCTCCAAAAAAGGTTGCTCAAAATAATTTTGATACAACTGTAAAAAAAAATATGTTTAATTTAAAATAAAATTTATTATTTGATAATAAATAAATATTAATACTTACTTCAAGTGGATATTTTTTTCTAAACTCCTGGACAACAACAAATGAGTTTATAACACCAGCGATGATATCCAAAGATGTAGTCATAGATATGTTATGTCTTTGTTTGTCAAACTCATCTAATAATAATTCAAGCATACTGTCTTTCAGTGGTACAATCATATTGTGTTTCCACACATCAAGTCCTAATTCTCCGACCTCCATCTGTTCAGTGGCATCTGGTGTAATATTTCCATATAAGACTTCTGCTTCAGATAGTTTATGTTTTTTTATATGTTGGTTATTAAGGTATCTAGACATTTTTTTAATTATTATATATAATTTAATATGTAATATTAGATAAGAAAATACATACTGGTAAAGTGAATGTAGGTATTTGACACCTTTGCTATACTTCTGCCAATATGTATAATAATTTTGTAATAGATTTGCAGTACCTCCGGTTTGTATAATGGTCAATAGTTCAAGTACGTGGTTCTCTAAGAACAACTTTGTTGAGTCATAAAGTTGATCACCAAGGGGCTCTGGGAAGGCCACACACATAGAGTAAACATCATTGAAACGTTCATTCCATGCATCCCTAGGAACTGTGTCTAGTGTTATGACACCTTTTACAGTTTCTTGTAGACTGTTCCATTTTTCCGTAAAGTTAATTGGTTTTGGTTTTAATGACATGTTTATTGAATTTTTTTTAATACAACTAGAGATAAAAAATCAAATTAAAATTACAGATTATAGTTATTAAAATAAAATAGTTAGTACTTGAGTCATCATTTTTTAAGAAATGAAAACTAAATAAGATATTTGTGTATAACTAATTAGTTCAAAAAGATTTTAGTAGTTTAGGACTTATAGTCATTAGATAATAAAGTAATATCAATTACTTAACATTTTTAAATTCATATTATTTTATAGAATAGTATAAAAATAAATGTTTCATAAATCAATTAGCATGGGTGATACTATTTTGTGAATCTATTAAAAAAATGCTAACTATTTTTAACTTATATTTATTATTATTAATTTTATGGGTTATAGGAGAGACTTAGACCTCCCTAGACATATTTATATCAATAAAGACATTAAATAAAAATATAACTAAAATATCTAAGAAAAAACAAAATAAATAGTACCTAATAAACTATATCTATTAAAAATAGCTGTATTAAGCAATAACATTGAATTTAGAAAAGCACATTTAATTGGTACTATATGTATAAAATAAAATGTAAAATCAATGGTATTAAAATTGAGTTAATATTCCAATTATACTGTATTCAATAACAGTTGGTTCAACGGACGATAACATATTGAAACTGTCCTTGTTATCTTATTGTTACTGGTACGAGCTACCACTACTCACGCACCCATAACTAATCAAAAATGGTTGGCATACAATCATTGCTGGTTTTGGTATTAAGGAGTTGATGTACAAGCCAATTCATTATGTACAAAACTATCCATTTTTAAACTGACTGCAATATAGAATCTATATTGTACTATAGATAATTAATAGAGGATATCTTTTGTTCTTATGAGTAATTTAACTATTATTGTTGAATAATTTATTAGGTATGAATTTAATTAATTCTGAATATTTAAAAAGCATAATTACATTACATTTTAAAATTTAAATTCAGACAAGAATACATACATATTTTTCGCAGTTATTATATTTTGAAGGTAGTAAAAATAAATAAGAATTTATTATGCATTAAAGTTTAAAAAAATATATTAGTTTTAAATTATATTTTAAATAAAATTTTTTTATATACAAAATTAGTACATAGGTACATTAATAAATATATAATTTATGACTGCTTCGAGTTCCAGCCTGTACCTTTAGTCCATATGATACCTATGCTATAAAAATATGAAATGTTGCAAATAAAAAAATAAAATCTTTCTGATAATTTTTAACCAATTACACAATATAAGTGAGAAAATAAATACTTTTAAATCAGTACCTAAGGCAAATATATTTTAAATCTTTTTAATTCATATTCCTATGAGGGGATAATAATTAAACTGTGCTACCTATCATTATGTAAATTAATAATTGTTTAACACCATATTTGTCAACATTAAGATCAAATAATGAACAGTCATCATTGCGCAAACACTTAACATTGGGTTGTATGTGTGGGGACTTATAAAATATTTACTAATCATTGGAAAATCACTATTGCGTTTCTATACCTGGAGACGTCACTAGAATCTGTTATTCCATATCCCTGCGGCGTTTTCTGTCGTTTGGATTCTGTGAAATTCAGCGACAATAATATAATAGAGATCAAATTAATAGAAACAAATAAGTAACAAGTTGCAATAAAACTGACGTTGAATGTCGATGTACGAAGTACTATAAAAAAAAAAAAAAACTACCCAAAGGACAAAATAAATCACGATTATAGATATTTCTAGATTCTATCAATGATCGCAAAATAAACACAATTTGTCACAGAGAACCCTTCGGCAGTGTGGCCAAAGTGATGCGTAACTTGCAAGACTCGAAGGTTAATAAAAGTTCCAATTTTTCACGTAAAATGTAAAAATTCAATAGAAAAGGTTAAAGGAATCTTTGATAAATAAAAATCTAGAAACTCATACGTACATAGGTACCAATATATTTAATAATATAATATTATTATATTTACATTGTGTTACATTTGTGTTTAGGCAAGTTATTATTATTATTACACAAAATGATAAAAAAAAATGTTAGGTTATGGTACATATTTTTGAATTCGTTAGGTTTTTGACACGGTTGAAGATTATCTACAACCGTGGTTTTTGTTTTTGAAGCACTTTAAATAATTTTCAGTGTAGTTACTAGTTAATAGTTATCACTCTACTGACGTAGTTCTTGACACTTGTTTAAAATTTAAATCTCAATTGTTAATTCCTCAGCGTTGAGACGTTGAGAGTAAGTTATATCTATTAATTTTATTTTTTTTTGACGATAATGAATTGGCTGTGAACAGTCACAATGGCGGAAACGGAGGCAACAGAGCCACAAACTTCTCCAGACGACAAAGAACTGGAAGAGATTTTAAAACTTACCTGGGGTCAGCAGATACGACAAGATATATTCCAACGATGGACCCAAGGTAAGCCGTCACAGTTGTTTGTCAATGGATTACCTAAATAATCGTTGTCAGGCTTTTGTTTCAGTGATGATGAACCTACTGCCCTGGTGCAATTCGAGGGTGGGCCTTGTGCTGTATTAGCACCGATGCAGGCATACATTATCAAAAACATTGTCAACAATAAATCTGTTGACAATGATTGGAAAAAAGTACGTTTTGAACTCATAAAGTTCAATGTCGGTTTGCTAAATTTTCAAATATCTTTTATAGGCTGAAGTTGAAGAACAAAACCATCTTTTATGTAAAGCCGCCTGTGATATCCTTTGCCAAGCAACAGCTGGCTGTGATATATTGAAATTTGTACATATTGATGATAAGGTAGGGTGCCTTGAACACAGTCAGTTTCATTCTATGCTTAAGTATGTATTGTTGATTTTAATTTATGTTGTTCGACAAGTGTTGAATTATTTTATTTACATTTTTTCAGAGTAGAACAAGTCAATAAGGATAGTATAGAAACTTTTTTAAAAAACCATGTAAGTTTTATGCGCGATACATTCGGTGTTTTGTTATTTTTGTATACAGTCATGTGTTCTAAGGTAAATTAAATATATTTTATTATACATTTTAAAGTTAATTAATACGAGTATTTTTATAGGGTTTAGTTAAATTAAAAGAAGAAATATGTGATTTAGATGTATCATTGATTGATAAAGAATTTGGCTATGGTAGCCAAAGTTTAATTAATATGATGATTACAGGACAAGCAGTTTCTAATGTATTTAATAACGATCAAGTAGTAGCTGGGCTTAGTAAGTTAAGAAAATTAATAATTAAATATATTTAATATTTAAAAAACCACATATTTGTCATAGAATTGCAAGGTATTGAAAAACAAAGTGAAGTTGGTTTTATGACCTTATTAGAACATTTAAGATACTGTCAAGTTGGTACTTATTTAAAAAATCCATGTAACCCAGTCTGGGTATTGGGCAGCGATACACATCTTACTGGTACCAAAGATATTTTTTGATCATATTTTTTTTAAATTTAAACTTATAAAAATTAGTTAAATTTAATGTGTTTAACTCTTGCAGTTCTGTTTTCATTTGACCAAAACTTAGTGAGTAAAGAAACACAAGCTGACATTGCTAGACGAACATTTAAGTTGTTTGATCAAGATGGCAATAATTTCATTAGTACTCAAAGTCTAAAGCCATTGTTGGAAAAATTAGACCTCGTATCTGATGATGAATAGTATGTTACTTATTTAACTGTCATGTAGATTATGAAGTGTGATACTATTGTTTTTTTCAGTGTAAATCTAATGTCCTCAAAATTGGACTCTGAAGGGCTAGGTATCATATTAATGCCATCATTTATGGAAGAGTTTTTTTCCGAACAAGAAACCAGAACTCCAGATGTTTTCATGGTATTTCATTACAATGGACAACCAAGATCCAATTCTAATTCAAAGGTGACATATATAGAAGGTAATGCTATTATCCAGGAATCTGATGTTATTTGCATATCTGAGGACAACAATTTGCAATCTTGTTTACAATCCAAGTGGCCATACATTGAAATACAATGGAAAGGAAATGTAACACCTTCAATTAACTAAAATTAAATACTATTAAAGTGTCAAAGAAAATATATATATATATATATATATTTTACTAAATGTATGGGTAGTTTAATTTAAAACATTTATATGACTATTATTTAACACTGCAAATTGTAACATCATTTTTACTAAAATAGTAAAATTGTAATACTAAAAACATTTCCTATGATATTCTGATTATTTAAAAACTATATTTTGCTAAATTTGTCATTATATTGTTGGACACTACATTAATATTTTTTCAATTCTTTGAAAGCTTATTTAAAACAATAAATATTAGCTTGAAATACAGAATCCAAGTATCTCATATTTATAAATATTATTACTATGTACATATTTATAAAAAAAATACATATTTTATGATTTGATTAAGTTTTGTGAATTATTTATTATAACATTTGTTAAAACATCTAAAATTGACCAAATAAGCTATAACATATTATATCAATTAATTAGCTTTATTAATAATTAATGATTTTATAAACACTCAAATAAATAAATAACTTCTTTATAATACTTACAAAAATAGTACAAACTTGAAGTTTCCGATATTTCAGATCATTGGTGACTAACTAAATTCTAAACAAAACTACTTACTTATAATTATTATGTGGTCATGGTATACAAAAATATTTTAGCACAATTGTTCTTATATCTACTAATTAAGTTATAATAGATAATTATAATTTGACTTACTTGTTTAATGACAAAATGAAAATCTATAAGCCCATTTTATTTTTATATTTAGTAGATATATATATATGAATTTTGCTTATAGTTTGACTTTCGAGTATTAATATCTAAGTTTTAAATAATGCAGTATGATAATTGTTAGTTATAACTTATAAGACTATTTGTTCAGTGTTGGTATAAAAATATTTTTTTAAGTATCAAATACTCTTTCAAACTTTTAGTAAAAAATACCGGGAATTATAAAAATAATCAATCACTTAATACACCATTGCATGTACTGCTAATAACTAAAACTAATTTTTTAACAATGTTTTTTAAATATAACAAGCATTTATATGATAAAATATACATAATGATTTAATAAAAATTTATTTTCAATTATATTTTTTATGTATTGATAAAATGTGTTAAACATGATAATTGTTTCATTTTTGAATAATTAAGAGTGTTACATTCAAAATTTTAAGTCCCTGGTGATCAACATCCAGGAGAATTTAGGTCTTTAGGAAGAAATTTGTTTGATGAGCAAAAAAAGGTCTTATTAGTGATCGACCAATAATGGTAAAATTAATGTTTATAACAATCGACCTATATTCCTAGAAAGATCTACTAGTCACACTGGTTGGCAAATTCTGATCTAGTTGCTCGGCCCAAGTATTAGGATTTAAAAAAAAACAGTGATCCGAGAACTATATTATATTGAAAAAAATGTAATTCCATCCTCTTTCTTAGTCTGTGAGATTTTATTTTTTTATTCAGTAAAATAGTTTTTGGACTACTGTTATCTTGCAAGTGCCAAGATGAACTGAATAGGTTACATCAATGGAGTTTTTTTTTTTTGGTAGGGAAAGAATGTCCCCATGTTTGGACACCCCCTAACTTAAAAAAAAAAAGTCCAATTTATTAATACTTGTACCTATCAAAATATTTATATTTAAACTGCATAAGTGTTATTCTTAGGAATTATTCAAATCTCACTTGGTCATTTAGGTATAGTTTGAAATCCTCCCCCCTCAGGGATTGTGTATAGTGAATGAAACACAGAATAATATCATACTTGTTTTTCAATAGCTATTTTTGGAAGTTATAATATAATTATGTTATAATTTATAACATAAATTTTGGCAAGTCTGGACAAGTCAAATCAATTTTTTAATCAGTTCTGTATGTTTTATTTAGTCTCGTGTATGGTTTGCCATAATGTCTAATAATTGTAGTAATATGGATTTGTATATATCAAATGTTATTTATAACTAAATAATGATACATTTCATTGGGATTCTATTATAATTTAAATATTTTTGGAAAAGAACAAGTTCAATACATATTATGTAATATATTTGTTAAGTAAATGGCCAAATCAAAAATATAAGTACATTCAAAATTATAGATAAAACATTTATGTTCTAACTTATATAATACATATATTACATATTACTTTTCACTGTATCTATTCTTTTAATACTTAACATTATGCTTTATTGTTCAAAATAATTGTTAATAATTTTCATTGCACATAATATTATGATCTTGTACAAAATTTGTATAAATGTGTTCTTAAAAAATAATAATAACAGTAATAAGCAGGGTAACATCAATTATTTTTAAATATGTAATTTTACCAAGAAGGTATATACAATTAAGTATACATTTTATATCATAAAGTGAGAGACAAAAATACATTTTTTTCATATAAAATTATATACATATAATATTAATAATTGAAGCAAAGAGTATAATTTACATGTCAATAAATATAGGTATATATCTAGTATTTTATATTAATTTATAACAAATAATAAATTTTTCTAATTAAAACACAATTTCAATAACAATTTTTTTATCACATGTTTAATATGCTTTTTTTGTCTGTGTATAAAATATTGATTCGTTAGATATACATTTTCTTGTATACAAAAATAATTGATTATGTTACAAAAACAAATAAATAACAATAATATTGAATACACGTAAAATGAAAATAATTAATAATTATTATGAAAACTATTTACTTAAAGAAAAGTTAATGTTTAATTATAAAGGTTTGTCCAAGTTTGAATAACCTTATGATTATTATTGTATAAAATAAAATAAATATACACTTTGTAATAAATACATATTAAGAAAAAAAAAATGAAAAAAATGATAAACATTGACAGTTGTTAATACATTTAACAAGTTCCGTTTAAATTTAGAAACATTTTACACGCACACACTTATATATTATATATTATCAATGATGATTTGTATCACTATTTAGTTTCAATTGTATACATGTACGTACAATAATAATTTTAGATTATTTTAATCTGTGTATACTATTCGATAGTCATTTGATTAGATTTAATTTGTATTATTAATTAAGATAAATAATAAAGAAAAAAATATTTTCTCTTTAAAATTTATAATAATTAAAAATAGAAATATAGGCAATTTGAAAATAAATTAATAATAATTAAATATTATATAATATTGTTTACAGCGAACAAAAATCTAGAATAGATAGTCACTATTTTTTCCATCAGATGTATATAACAATAATAGTAACTAGATAATGTTGCCCACAATGTGTTTCTCATTTAATCTGAATTACAAAAAATATATAAATATATATTATTTAAGGTAATATACAAATATAAATGGTTATAATAACTATTAATTAGAAAGTAAAACGTGTCTGTTAAACATGAGAAGTTTTTTTGACCAATAAACATATTACTATAACCAATAAGTATGCAGTTATTACTTTTATAATTGTGAATTTTATAAAATAATTCAAAACATGCATTAAATAAGGTTACATTAATTTTATTCATTAAAAAAAAGAAAAAAATTGAAGGTCCTGATAAGATATGAAAAATTAGTAAGTAATCATAATCAATAATTTTCAAGGAATTTGAGATGACCAATTCATATGTTATTTACAGAACCTAAAACTGTTATTTAAATTAAATTTCATACAACCTGAAAGATTTTTTATTTAATGAACAAATCTATAAGCGTTTATTAATATTATTATTTTTATCAGTTTAATAATTGTCAATTATTTTCTTTGTTGCTTAAAAATGAAGTAAATATTTTATCACATGCAGTTTTTTTAATACTTAATAATTTAATTTAATAATATAAATAAAAATAATAGCGGAACAAGAATTAAAACTAAAATAAAATCAGTGGCGGATCTAGGCCAACCGAAGGGGGAGGGGTTGAGCGATTTTTTAAGGGCAAACATGATAACTATCTCTTACGAAATATGAATAATGAACTATGAAATAATTACGTTAAAAATTTAAGCCTAAGACGGGAATGGGGGGGGGGGGGGGTCGCCCTTTGGATAAAATAGTGCAACAGGTTTCAGAGACAATATTTTGTGGGCTTATAAAATAAAGTTGTTATTACAAATATCAATTACTATTTGATACTTGAAACCAACTTTTATTTATAAATTATAATAACTATAACCATAATAATATATTCTCAAAGGAGGAATTAAGTTACAATCCTTTTAGATCTTGTCATTCAAATTAAAATCATATATTATTGGGCCCACCTAAATAATATTCCTGGATACCTATATCTAATACGTATTAGATATGCAAGTAAGCATTTATAAATAAATAATATTAGTTAAATACTTGCTAGTTGTATGGTGTTAAGTGCAATCCTTTTGACACATGCAACAACATTCCATCATATTCATTATTATAGCTTGATATTTGTTATGTCATCTTGGCTGCTATTATTTTAATAAAAAATAAAATATAATTAAGCTAAAATATTATAGTACTGTAATTTAAGGTAAAAACTGAATTACTCAACAAATGTTAAAAAAATTAAATTTACCAAACATAAAGCACAAACAACACTATAATAAATACTCATGCAGATAAGAAACAAAAATTATAGCAGGTGTATAATTTTTAATTTTACATTTGTAATTTGTATAATTTTAATTACATAATTGTTAAATTGGCAAGACAATTTTGTCTACAAATTAGACTAAATGTCACAGACAAATAAACTAATTATTTCACAAATAGAAAAAAAATATATTACTAAAATAACAGTATTTTTATAATTGATATGTAATTTGCTATATTTTTGATTGATCATTAAATATATTATGTAAAAAAATTATTAAAACATAATTTATATTAAAAACCATAATCTGGCTTAATTATTTTAATAAATTAGATTAAGAGGGCATCATATGCACATGTGTTGACTACATATTATTAATGCATAACACAGCAAATTTTACATTCAGATGAATTAATTTTGCTATTATTTTTAATATTAGTAGTTTCATCCACTAATTACTATTAAATTAAAAGGCAAGTTATGTGTGATTAAAAAAAATATATGTATAAGTAAGATAAAGTTGGTCAAAAAATGTGGAAACAACATCCTCTTAATTCTTAAGAACAAAATAACCACTGATAATATATTGAACAAAAATTAAATATTTAAATGACTATTTCACAAATTAAAAATGTTATAAATACTTTAAATTATTACCTTGGAGGTGAATTTGTTTGTTGATGTTGAGAAAAAGTATTTCCAATTTGTGGACCAATAAATCGAATAACAAACTGAAATTTATTTTTAAATTTATTATTAATCTGCATAGCCACATGGAACATAAACTAAAATATGTTTAAAAGATGAATAAAAAAATAATAATATTAATAATACTTACTGGATTTCTACGTAGCACACTACAATCATCCAGCATACTGATAACAAGATGTAGTGTGAGATAAGCACACATTAATAAATAAATTGTACTATATACCATAACTCCAATTATTAAAGGCAAATTATAAGTGAAATTAGTAATTGTGTGATGGATTACAAAATATATGTTTATACTTATTATAATAGCAGACAAAATAATTGTTATTAAAATGTTTCCCCTGAAAATAAATAAACAGTTAAAATAACTTACATAGTGTATTTTTATTTAAATTATATTTACAATCCATTGGTAAATTCTCCCATGATGCGAGGATTACTAGTGAATGCAATTACTGGAAGTGTAGCAAATGGTAGTTGTAAGCTCATTACTGCATTTAATAGGTCATTCATACCAGTCAGGTCATTAATATTACTAAAAAATGCCACATAAAATGTGGGTGCTATAGCAACCAGTCGAGTAAACCCAACTCTTTTCCATCGGCTCCATTGAAGATTTAAAAAACCCTAAAATGTATACTATATGTTTATTATGAATATTAATATATTAATTGACATCACATACTTCCATTACAAATTGACCAGCATAACATCCAGTCATTGTACTACTTTGACCGGCAGCTAAAATACCAATTGCCCAAATATACATGGCACCTATGCCAAATTGACAACCAAGGAATACTCCGCCTTTATATATATCAACTTCAACTAATTGGGTATCATTCTAATAAAATTGAAGTTATTAATAAATAAATCAATAGTTAATATACACATAATATATTTTAATACTGTTGATTAATGACTTACTGTGAAAATATCTGAGTATGTATTATTGTTTTTGGTACAGATCTCCAACTATACATAAAAAAAATAAAGAATTAATACTAAGAAATAAAAATAAAATATTTAACTTACCACATCACTATTTGTCTTATCATATAATCCGTGAGCAAAAACTGATACAACACACACGTTGATCACAAATGATACAAATAAAGCAATAGTAGATTCAATAAAAAAATAATAGTTGGCTTCTCGTAATTTGTCTTTTTTGGTTCTGTCAACTTCCCTAGACTAAATAATAAATACAAATTTTAGATTGAATTATTTTTGTTAATTTCTTCATTACATTTAGAAAATAATCAAATTTAACAACAATTTTATACTTAAGTAATTTGATATTGATGAAGCAATATATAAACGATATTACATAAATAAATAATATATCATTATTCATTAACTTTATTTTTAAGATTACTATCCAAGATTATTAAGATTAATATTACTACATTTCCAAATAATTAATTAATTGGTTTGATACTAGGAGGCTTTTATTCTTTTTAAGATTAACTCTTTCTCAGTAAAATAGCTTTATTAATTTATTATTTTATTAAACATTATTTACATAATATGACTGGATAATTTAATGAAAGGGTGATTGTAAATTCCACCGATTACAATTATATTTTTCATTAAATCTGCATCTAATTGCCAATCCAAACTTTAAATTATATTTAAGTTATTTAATTTTTTTAATATTAACCAGCTGTTTGTTATTGATTATTAAAAATTATATGTATATTTTTTTAAATTTGTGTAAATCAGTGGAATTAAAATTGTTCAAGTAAAAAAAATTGTACCTGTGAAATTTACATTAGCCCGAATGAAACCATAATTAATGATTATTATTATTGTATATACCTTAACTAGGCCTGAATGTAAGTATAAATTATGTGGCATTATGATTGCTCCTATAATGCCGACAGCTTGAAGTAGAGCAGATTCTTGACAGTTTGAACACCAAGGAGTAACTAATCCTTTAGCCATATCTTTTATATCGGGTTGAACAATTGCAAACTAGAAAAAACAATAAGCTTAAAAGTATATATACATAAATTTAAGGTTAAAAATAATTAATTTGATAACATATTTAATACCTCATATCCAAATGACAATGCCATTATAACAATGAATAGACCAAACACTAGCTCCAACTTTCGAAGTCCATACTTGTCCAGCATCAAAAAAGATAAAGTATCAATGACAGTGATCAGCACTCCTATCCAAAGTGGTATCCTAAATTAATTGTTATATTGTTTTTTCTGATTATTATACTGATTCTAAATTTTAGTAAAGGCCAAAAAAATATATAAACTGTAGATTCAATACAAAAAATTTTAACATTCTAAAATTGTTTCGAGGAAAATCAACATAGTATGTGCACAAAAAAATTGCCTATACATCAAGGTAATCAGAGTAAAGTATTGAAAAGGCTAACTAGACAATTTTCTATGTAAATAATTTAATATAATAATAAATGATCAATTAAATTTTAAAGTAATTAAGAATATTCATTGATTATATTGTACATATAATCAATGGGATATTGCATAAAAATGATGAAAAAACACAGCAGTCACAAAAAACAAACATAATTCTAATAAAATGAATACTTAATATTTCTTAAATTCTAATAGTTATTTTAATTTAATTTATATATTTTATTATTATTATGCATTATTTTTTTTTTGAACCATAATACCATAGAGTAAATACATTTATTTTGAGTATAGACATAGTTATTTGGAAATTATAATGATATGAATTAACTATAAAGTTATATATGCATATTATAAATAAACCATTTAATATTACCGCCTTCAATATTGAAACTAAAAATATTTTTAAATTTTAAAGTATTTAATAAGTGCAGTTGTTTAATAAATGATTTCCCTGTCAGTAGTATCAATTAATAGATTTACACAATACTGCTAAAAAGTTCATGGCCACAATAACCAAATATTATAAGACTGAATTAGAAATTGTATAGTGAACCATTTACCCAAACTGTAAAACATGAGTAATGAAATGAATAGAGAAATTACTTTAGAGATTACTGAATAATTCTAAGACATGATCACATAATAATATTGAAAAGTCAATGATGTTAAACATATTTTTTTAGTTTTTAGTATATATAATCATTAATCTTAAGTATCTTACTAGTATTTATTAATACATGAAAATCATTTAGTAATTAATGAATGATTTTTACATGTATTATGTTTTTTTTTTTTTTACTTATATCTATAAACTTACTCTTTGATGGTTTATATGTTATAAACAGGGCTCATAAGTTCATGCATCTGCATGTTTTTTTTTCTACACAGGAAAACATGCTAACTGAAATACAAATCCGTTTCATAACAATAGTAACAATAATATAAAATTTAATACTGTATGTTTTGGGTGTAAAGGCATATTTGGCATATAATTGATTTTTTTGAATTTATAGCTCATATTATTTCATAAAAAATTTTCGTAGACAAATATTTGAAAAGTTTCTTGTTTCTTATTTACTTACAAAGTCTGTCGTCGAGACATACCTATACAGGCATATACACGTGTGCAATGTTTCTTACCAACCCGCATCTATAATTTTGTACATTGGTACAACATAGTTTTTTGCACTCGCCAGTCGCCGATGATTTGTTTAATTGTACGATTCGTATGCGTTTGTCTGTTCTTATTATTTTAAAATTTGCTCATAATTTTTTTATATAATGCATATTTTGAGTGCATAGTTTAAAAATGTTAGGACATATAAATGCATATTTTCAAACTTTTTAGTGCATATTTTGCCAATTTTAGTGCACGAATGCATGCTTATTTATGCATTTTTTAGTGCATGAACTTACGAGCCCTGGTTATAAAATATAGCTTATTTTTAATTAAATATTGGTTATAGATAATGAAGTATATAAATGACTGAATACATAGTTTAAAATTAATTATATTAAAAATAGTGTAGAAAATATATTTGTTTTTTTAATTAATATTATATGTACTAATATAAATAAATCACAAGTATCAGAATAAGTATATAATTAATTATTAAGAGGACGTCATACCTGCATGAGTTATTTTAATTTTAAAACAAATTATAAGCATTTTTAAAGTTTTAATATTTTATATTACTTTAAAATGAAAACATCAATAAAAGTCTACAATTAAATTATCTAGATTATCTTATCTTTAAGTTTGATGGTAGGTAAATCGACTTCAATTTTGAAGTTAACAACATAAAATGGATTCTGCTGAACACAAATTTACTATGATGTACATTAGTAAGACAGAGAAAACAAATATGGATATGACGTTCTCTTAAGTACCTACTTAAATGTATCCTATTTCTTTTCAAAATATTCCATAGGTACATTATTGAATGAACGAAATAAATAAATGTTAATTTTGAACTTCAATAAATTTAACTCATATTGGTTAGAATACTACTTATAATCATCATAGGAATATTTGGAAATCTAAAATGTGGTGCACATAATGGCTGCTAGTTGTTTATCCTCTATCAATTTATGATATAATAATAAATTAAGTTTGTAGGTTTAGGGCTGAAAATGACACAGATTACTCACTAACAAGTGACTTATTATTTTAATAGGCTCCCCATTGTCATTATAGTAAATAAGTAAATTTTCTCATAGATTTTATGCTTACATTTTGTTACTCAGTAAATAAATTGCAATTGAAGTACCAATGACTTCTTGCATATCTGAACCAATGATAGCAACTTCCATCATTAGCCAAACAAATAGTCTTGGAGCTTTTCGGTACTGGCGATAACACATGTCGGCTAAATGAAGACCGGTAACCACACCGAGGCGAGCTGACAGACGTTGCATTACCAAACCCAAAATGGTAGCACTCATTAACACCCATAATAACTAAAATGAAATAAATTAAACTTAAGATAAATAAATAATAATATTCAAAATAAATGAATAATGTGAACAAATACTAGAGGTACCTACTATGTGATTTTATAAAGTTTATTATACCTTGTACCTGGCAGTCGTTCCAGACTGTAAGTCTGATTCTATATTGCCTGGATCAAGGTAGGCAATACTCATTAAAAATCCAGGACCTGTAAATGCCCATAGTTTTCGAAAACTAAATCCAGTCTACAAAATAAAAAAAAATTCATTGTACCTAGATTCATAAAGCATTCGGCATTGTATAATAAAAATAATTTTATTTCAGCGACATACCGTGCTCGATTCAGGGATATGAACTTTCTCTTCTTTCTCAACTTTCCTTGACAGGCCTGTGGTTTCAGTCGGCCCGGGATGTGACTCATCCATTGTGGGCTACAAAAAATACACCATATACATATCATATTAGTAATCATGGTCAAGGGTATCGCCCCAGGGCGTCATTCTCACCACTAAACAGTAATCGGACATGATTATATTGTCATCATTCGGTGTTTACGAGAAAAAAAAATGAAAAATGAAAATTGTAAATAAAAAAAAAAACGCTAATACTCCGTTCTCAACCGAAACTCAGTAAACCGAACAACCTCAACGACCAAACAATGGACTGGTTGAAAAAAATGTTTAAAAGATTTTTTTAACGACCGAACCCGGAGAGGGGACAAATGATACAACAATAAGGACCGATTACAATTTATTATGATGATTCCACTCCAACAATTATATTGACGAATTGTGACAGATAAGATAGTGAATAAATAATAATAATAAGAAAAAAAAATGTATATATATATATTTACTTATACTAATTAAATTCACTTTATTGCCGTCATTCGGTGCCACACCACCACCGCACAAATTTAATATCGTATCGTATACCACCTACAGTATCGTACGCACAGAGGTATGGCTTTGGCTTAATGCCCTCTGTACAGTGTACGTCGTGATTTTTTTTTTTTTGAATTTACTCTTATTTCTATCATTGTGTGCAGCCAGTCGCAGCACTCGAGACATAACCTTACAGTGTGCGCGCGCACCTAACACGTGTATGAGGCGTAAATAATTCCATTGATATCGTGAATCCGTGACGTTTTGTATACGTGTCCCCTCAGGGGGCCCTCGTCGAAAAGAAATTAAATTCTCCGCTGAAGTGTCCGAGTGTACCAAAGATTAAATAAATTACAGGCGCGGTGTAATGAGACTCGGTATTAAACAATAATAGTTATTAAAATATTATTCATTTCGATTACTATTGAGCTGTAATGCGTGTTTTATGTCATTACGTGTAATAAAGTGGGGTAGGTAATCTTTCAAATGGACATTATATGATATGGTTATATAATCATAAATCTTACAAATTGGACATTGCTTAACTACATGTTTACCATATCATGTATATAGACTATTAGACTATACGTATATAGTATAATATATTATTTTAATCTGTGGGTACTCCGTACCTATATATATATAATATATATATATATACTTGTCTATGCTCCGTGCAATGGCAGAATGGCAATAATTAGCGTTCGGGTTTTTTTCACCGTCATTCTACATTCTTATCGTTTCGGGTTTCACTTTTTTTTTTTTTAATTTGTCATAAAATATTAAAATAAATATTAATATAATCATATTCTCGTATTATATTATTATGTTGTTCACAAGTATATATTTATATATTATATTATCTGTGATTTTATTTTACTTCAACTTCACTTTTTTACGCGTAAATGTGTAATAATAAACTCTGTAGAACCAATGCGTTATTCACCGCATTTCAATAAATTACCGTCCGTAATTGAAAAGGATAAGTATACCTATAATCTATATATATATATAATGTCCCTAATCATCGAGTGGTAGGTACTGCGTATCTTTAACACGAATAGCTAACATTTTCAAGGTACCTAACCAACTATAGGTATTGATTTAAATAATACGTATAATATAATATAGGTACGAATATTGGATCTTAGAAATCTTTTTAGACTCGTATACATTTGGTATAGGTTTAATAAATTATTGAGACTACAGTTTACATTGGAGTCTTTTAAGAGGATGCCACACCTACACGCGTTGTCTCCGTCTTATAAACGTGCAACATATGACATACCTAACAAATCTTCGTTCAGCAGAATTAATCTCGTGTTGTTGGTTTTAACACAGACTATAATAATATAGTCTGTGGTTTTAATAGTGAATTGACCTTAATCAAACTTGAAGTTAGGAATTTTATCTATGTTTATACTTTGAATTCTTTTCATATTTTAATTTTTAAGCAAGTTTTGGGAATTTTTAAATTTAATTATTTTACATAATAATAATAATTACTAATACCTTGCTTAAACATGTATATGTATATTATAATACATACAAACACGGATAATGTTCTTAGCTTTATGTTTGATAAATAGGCCATTTCACTCTAATACTCAATTAATTAAAACTAACAACACAAAATTGGTTTTGCTAAGGCGCGAACGCAGGGGTGGTTGAGTGTTCAACCCCCTCCCCACGAAAAACATGAACAAAAAATAAATTACCTGACCTACAAATTAATAGTATGATATTTATGAACATTTTTTCAAAAACTCCCACCAAAATTTTTTCCTGCGTTCGCGTTTTTAGTTTTGCTATGTATCTATACGTAGTTGTACGCATAGAAATAAAAAAAATAACTGTACGTGTCATCAAATCATAGACCAATATTAATATACATATGCATCAAATAGACCATTATTTTAAAGAAATTTATCGATGCATTATTTCATTATAATTATAAATAAATAAAACATTTCGATAATAAGTTCAATAAGTTCATGTTTATATAATATGTTATTATATAAAAATAAATAATACACATGCAATTTACACGTTTTTTGTAAATTTTAGTTATGTATATTGTATACATAATTATAAGTATAACTATAGGTTATACTTATTACTTATAACTTATAGACTATAGAGTTATAGGTACCTAACCTGGCAACATGGGCGCCCGGAAGGGAGGGGAAAGACGGGGCATTTGCCCCCCCCCCTGAATTCAAATACAATGTTGAACATTTTAACTTTTATTTTGATTTATAAACATTTCATCGATATTTTTACTTTAGTGTGTGGGGTTGGTATTTGATTTCACATAATTCTAAGTTCTAACACATTTTGTAGTTTACAAGGAATAAACATTTTTTAATGTATTTTTTGGTGTTTAATGTCATTATGCCCCTCCCTGATAAATTTCCTGCGGGCGCCCATGCCTGGCAATAGCTAATATTCGAGTGTGTATTAGATGGGGCCGTGCAAGGCCGTACCTTAAGGGGTTTAGGATTTACCCTAGGAAAATTTTTTCTAAGTACGGCCTTGGAGCAATGGATAGTGAGTGGGGATGGCCTTGGAGTATGAATCATTTTTACTATTTGGTTCAATTTGCAAAGGATGCTAAGACAACTTTAATCTGTGAGACTTTGATCACAAACAACACTAACTAAAAGGTAGGTATAGTTAAACGTTTATATAGAAATATTTATATAGCTGAATAAACAGAAAATAAACGATAAAATAAACGTAATTAAATTGAACAGGAAGCAAGTATATTGTATTACAATTATTTAGAATTCAATATCAATATAAATAGGTATGTTATAAATGTTATAATATCTTGAATATCATCCGAAAGTTACAACTGCCTATTATTCAAAAAAATGTTCATTTATATAAAATAATAAATATTTTATAATATAAGAAAAATATTAATTGTTTATTTAAAAAAATATTTTTTTATACTTGGTAGGAGTCCCAAGTCAGCAAGTACTCAGTACTGTACTACTGTCTATAGTCTAGGCTCTAGGACCTAGGTGTCTAATAGGTAGCTATCATAGTCATTGCTATGCTAATCATTAATCAATAGATACCTAATTAATAAGTTAAAATCAGTCTAAGGTCAACACAAATATAAATAACTAGGTATCAGATTAAAATCTTTATTACCTACCTAAGTCTTAAGTAGGTTGGTATTTAAATGAAACAATTTCAAAGGTTAAAAGTAAGAATTATACCGAATTATATTCATACAATAACTAAATTATTTTGTATTAAAATATTTTATTTAGATCAAATAAATTATTTTTGGGTTGTATTGATGTATTTACTGTACAATGTATATATATCTACAGTTATTTCAATAATTCATTTAGAAATTTTAGATTTCTAAACATATTTATTCTTGGTATTTTGTTTGAGTATTGACAATGTTGATTACAATGATTGCTCAATTTTTCAATTTATTATTCAATATTTAAAATAATCATATAGCACTAATTGATACCGAGGTGAACCAAACGGGACGAGTTATTATTTAGTGATACTTTGTAGTCTGTGCTCATACTATGCCGTGCTATAAACGATATTTATAGTATCATATTTCATTATTTTCATTCTAGATATAAATTAAAAGAATTTAATGTTTAAATAAACAGAGTAGTGGATAAATATATTTTGGAATACTTTTGTACCAATTCATACGCTCATCTTAACTAAATAATTTTAAGTTTCAACTATTAAGTATCAAATATATACTCGTATAAAACTCGATTTTTATCCATTTAGATCCGTTATACTGAAATTCTCTGAATTCTCAAAAAATATTCTGGTCAAATTTTTGTCATTCAAAAAAAGTAAAAAAAAAAAAAAATATGTAACAAAAATTGTGAAAATATATTTTTTCAAAAATATTGTTTTGTTATGGTTTAAAACAAAAAACAACTTAAAACATATCATATCATCAATACTATTTGAGATAATAATTGTTTAGAATAAAATCACAAATAACCATTAATAATAATGATAGAATGAACTATGAAAAGAAACATCTTGTATAATATTGTTTATTTCTGCTTATTAATTTGTTTAATAATTTTGTAAGATAATATTTTATTTGTAGACTATAGAGTGAAGGTACTTGAATGTTACATTGATTATAAACACTATACATGGTAGGTACTGGCTGTAATATAATATGCGTTGGAAAAATATCAATGTACAAAATAATTTGTTATCACCAAATATTATATCTAGGTGGCTATTTATAAAATAGTTTCTATTTAAAATAAATAACAGTGTAAAATCTATAAAAAAAAAAACTTTTAACTGTTATTTTATGATAACCATTGTACCTATTTATTTAATTGAAAAAAAATAATTGTTTGTTTAGGATTGTACTAATATGACAAATATCTCAATATTTTTTATCTTATTTTTACATTTAAAATTATGAAAAGTAAAATTAATTTATTCTTTAACTATGCTGATTAAAAAAAATATTTAAGCAAAAAAGTAACTTTTTCTGGGATTAGTCAAAACGTTTAAAAGTAATTAATAATTATATTTAATTTCTATGTTTTTATTGTTAACCTGCAACCTGCTTCGTTAAAATTTCTTAGCCTAAATTAAATTTTTCAGTTAATTGAGTAACCCATTGAATAAATTAAATGTAACATATTATTGATATTCGATGATTTTATATGAAATATATTATTTTTCCATTAGAATGTTTTTTATTATCTTTAAACATAAATTATTGACAACACACATGTGAGTTTAAAATAATTTCCTTTAATTAATTATCTTTAGTTAAGTAATTTGTTTTGTTTTAATTTTACAATGTTCTCTTTTAGTTTTATGCGTATAGCACTA
Source organism: Rhopalosiphum padi (assembly GCF_020882245.1). Taxonomy (NCBI): domain Eukaryota; kingdom Metazoa; phylum Arthropoda; class Insecta; order Hemiptera; family Aphididae; genus Rhopalosiphum; species Rhopalosiphum padi. Next base: position 73,676,109 of record NC_083598.1, read on the forward strand.
TATGTCTATACAGGTAATAGCTATAAGTACTAATATGAGGCTTGAACATTTCTAAAATTAGATTATGTATTAAAAATATAACTTTTTTAATTTTTTAATTATATGCTTATAATATTACTTATTAAATAAAACCATTGTGGTTGTTCGTGCAATTAAATAAATATAAAAATGTTTATACCTAATAATTATAATTATTTATGGTTTTAGTTATTTATAGATGAAGTGTGTATAACAATATCACTATTTATCTACTTAATGGAAAACATACTTACCTGTTACCTATAAATAATAATATAATTATTTTATAAATGGCATAATATAATCTATGTTTTTATTGGGATTTGGGATCTAAATGTTGGTATTTGGGTTCAAATGATTAAGATAAATTAAGTTTAATAAAAATTAATAATTAGTAATATAATATTTTATTCCAAAACCTTAAATAAATAAATATTTGAATATTCAGGATAAACTTAATACAATGATTAACTATTGTATGACTTAATTATTTACATATGAGTAACAATGTTGTTTGTTATTACTACAAAATTCGAATTTTGTAGATGTTTAATGATAACTTTGAATATTTTTATTTATAATTTATCTAATTACCAGAGTGGCGGAGTACACGGCATATATTTTATATACCAATATACCTAATCATAGTGAAATAATTGTTATTATTAAATATATTCAAGTACCTACCTTACTTACTTATAAAAAAATACGTTTAAACATTTTTTTAAATATTACCCGTTAATTATACAATATAATATTTTAATTTTTTTTTGTAATTAATTGTTCACTTATGATGCACTTATCAATAATATTTTTATATTCTACACATTTGAACTACTCACACAAAATATGTATTTAAACTTTTGATAAACTGCATTACTGAAGTCTGCAATAAATTGTAATAATCTAATATTTGAGATTCTGAGTAGGTAGCTTCTATTATTTTTGCAATTATCCGAACATTTTAGAGACAGTTAAAAGATAAACGTGTTCTTCTCTTTATGTCTATTATAGGTATAGATTGAATATTTTACTATGGACCACTTAGTGGTATTATTTATGTAGGTAGGTACTTAAAAATAGTTTCAAAGTAATAGATAATAAAAAGTAATTTTATTCAGTATCATACAGAAATATGAAGAAAAATGAGTTCAAAGTATTTACAGTTTAAACAGATAAGTCTATAAAAAAATAACACTACTTGACCGACTACATGTTGTGTACATCAAGGGAAAAGGATATGGGAGTTGTGCGCTAATAGGGTACATACTCTAACACACTCGCGTGAAGGGATAATGATACTCAACGAGAGATTGGTTAAAAATTAAAATGGATTTTCCCTGTAGAGGGTCATTACTCTAGCCATTTCAGCACAATATTATAATATACCAGAAAATAATTGATTTTTAATTATGTAATTAGTTATTAAATTTGGTTCTAGTCTTAAGCACTCAAAATAATTATAACTTTGCCATTTTGTCTTCTACCTATTGTTTTTATCATTTAATTTATTTTTGTTTTATATTCAATAAAATATTGTAAATTAAAACTAATGTAATAATATTATATTTTATTTAATAAGATAATATTATAATATAATTTGTTATTAATTGTAGAAATTGATGAAAGTTTATTTGTTCGACGAAAAAATAATGTTATTCACGTGGTTATTTGGAGGTATTTGTCATTTAACAAATACATGTTTCGTAATTACTAATTAGTATTTCTAATTAAATTGAAAACATACTGATGTTAATAATAAACCAAACTATACGTTCAGGAATGACAATTATGTCCACTGATGTACACTCATCCAACCCCTTTGGAAAATTCTGTGCAGTACGTCATGGATTATGTCTGATTATTGGAGTCTGAAGAGCTTAACACAATTTAAGTAATTTGCTGCAAATATAAATTGTATTTCGTAGTTGTGAATTATATCTATAAGATAATTTATAAAGCAGTTGGGCTCACAATTATGTTTGTGTCATAACTCAGAAGAGAGGTAAAAAATATCATAATTTCATCTATTTACTATTTGATAATTACACCAATGTTATCTAAAACTAGTCCTGTACGAGTAAAAGTATTAAAATATATTTTATGTTTTAAAAAAGTATTTTAACTATTTTCTTAAAATATCTGTATTTATACTTATTTAAAATAAATAATATAACTTTTATAACTTTTGTTGCTTCTAGTTCATATATTTTCTATTTTTGATTAGATATATTAACATACAAATGCTAAAAAAGTAAGTTAAGTTCAATTATAAGGTAAAACCATATTATGTTATTGAAAACTGTTGAATTATTTGAATAAAGTGTCTATAATACTCTATAGAATATGCTTATTTTAAGTATCCGTACTTGTATTTAAATAATTTTTTTTACCGAGTATTCAAATATGTATTTTATACTTTTCAAAATAAATAACTATACTTGTATTCGTATACTTTTATAAGACTGCTTTGAACTATTATAATTAGCTTTTAGTACAAGACTATAATTATTATCTATTGAATCTCAACAATTAAATTATTATACATTTACACATAATCTTATATAATTCTACACAGTTATACACCATTATTGACAATATACATAATTTGATAAAAAAAAAAAAACCAATAAAATTATTAAATGACAAAATTAGCTTCCAATATAAAGGTGATAATTTTTTTGACGACAAATTCAGAATTAGAATTGAGGACGGAGAAAGGTTGAGAGGGATATTGAGGGTACTAAGGGAACTGAGCATAATGAGCCAAAAAGTATATGTTGAACATTGCAAACACTTTCGGTGAAATGTAGTGTGCATGGTGCAACTGTGTAAGAAGAGAGTCATTTAAACCAAATTTATAGGCATGATCGAGTAGAAGCGAATGACCTACCCGGAGTCGGTTGAAACGGATAATAATAGATCTTGGTAAAGCTATGATGTTGAACAAAGTTTTTTTGGTTAGGTATATTATTGCTGCGGACAATATTTTTGTATTTGGTAGCAAAATCGGCTGGCAAATTATTCCAGTAGCTGGACTAGAAACTAGAGGTTGAAAGTGTGAGTAGTGTGATAATGTAAGATAGAGGTAAAATCCTTGTTTGGTGGTGGATTTGGCTAGTATTTCCGCCACTTCATTACTATGCCTAAGTGACTAGGTATCCACTTAAGTTGAATTGAGCGATTTGATTGGCTGAGGTAATTTAGAGGTATATGATTTTATAAGTAAAACGAGAGGGGATAGTTTAAAACTAAAGGAATTCGATTCTAGGGCTAGTAAAAAAGACATAGAGTCGGAGGCTCTTATAATAATAATAATTGTTAGGAGTTAAATTTGAAATAAACAAAAGGGGTCATTCAGGAGAGAGTCGTAAGATTGCTCGTAGAGTTGAAGTTTGTTTGATTTTATAATGCATTGATGAAAATTAGATAGAGCATTGGCTGCGATTGAGAGGACAAGCATTGATTTGGGAGTGTATACAATTGAGAATAGTACGTATCGAAAATATATTAATTAGATTACAAAGCTAACGATTTTAAAATTAATTTTTGACTATTAATATTAATGCATGTAGAAAATATGTGGACATTAAAGAATTTATTGAAATAACCGCAAGTGCTTTAAATAAATTTAAAAAAAACGCATGTAATGAATTATGAATATACGGGAAATATAAAATATGCAATTGTTTTATTCTTTGTATATGATATCATAATATTATATTTGTACATAATGCATTTATTTTATTTTAAAATTGTAATATATGAATTTTTGTGAAAAAAATATTACATCATAAACTTATATATACATTGATTAAATAGGTATAATAATAAGTATACATACTACATACTACATTGGTAGTTGGTACCTGTTCTTTTTATTACATAATATCAAAATATAAAAAAGTAAAAAAGTGGATACATCTTTGCTATACATAATTAGGACATTAGGTTTTGAGTGGGCCATTGTAATAGGTGTGTTAAATTTTAATTCAATGGTATATTACTGTACCTATACGAAAAACGATTCTGAGCGGAACCCGTTCGTCAGCCTGTATCACCAAATTTATTTTCATAATATGATTTTTGATACAGCTATTAAAGTAAATTGTTTACTTTTAGTATTAGAGTTTTTTAGTAGGTTGATTTAATTTTTTCTGAAAAAATTTCAATTATTGTATTATTAATATTTAATTATTACAGTAATAAATATTTATAGCATTTTATATTATTGTTAATCATATAGTTATTTATGCTAATGTATTTTTATAATTTTTATGTAACTATAAAAAAAATTTATTGGAGATATTGTATTTAATTTTCAAGAATTTTATAAAAAAAATTGTCGACATTTATAAAAAATAAAAAATGCTTGCCAAGTCAGAGATCGGCATGTAAACTTTCTTGATTTTCAAATTTTAGAAATTTATTAATTGTATGTATTATGTATGTATAATGTATTTTATTTTCATTTTCATTTAGTGAGATAGATCTCCGAAACTGGAGATCGGATTTTGTTGTTTGTGGTCTTGTTAGATTTACATTGGCTAGGAGAAGTGCAGTGAAGATTTTTAACATTCACTACAGAGCATCAAAAAAAAATTAAAACACATTTTATTGGGCGTTTTTTATGTTTTTTAGCTTTATAGCTTTGTAGTGAGTTAACGATAAAAGATAAAGTTCTGAAAATCTTCACTGCACTTTTCCTTACCAATGTGAATCTAAAAAGACTCCAAATAACAAAATCTTTTTGTATGAAATTTTTAAAGTATAAACTAAATTTAACTTTATATTACTAGCCACGCTTAACGTTGAAAATTGCATTTTTACTGCATCGAAAGGCGATGACAGGCAAAAAAAGCATATCATTGTAAAATCAATACTTTCATTGTTTTGCTTAGAATTTAAAATGATTTAATATTAATTGATTGTATTACAATAATAGATATAACAGTTGTGGTATAATATTTATAAGAATACAATACAAGAATAGTCGTGTCATAAATATCCACTAAGAAATAGCTTCGAGAGAATTATTTTCATTTAATATATTATATTATATATTCCATACAACAATTAAAAGATAAGTACAATGATAAAAGTATAAGTACCTTATTTAAAAGTACTTTTCATATATTTTGAGAGTTAATGTCACACTCCCACTTTAAGGACGTTCTTGGATTTTAATTTATTACCTATAATATTGTAGCCGGCAATGGTATAATTGTGTAGAGTGGGAATCGATTATGTAGGTGTATACGTGACGTATCAGCGTATGTTATTATTAATAATAAAAACTAGCACTTTCATTTCATTAGAATGCACACATATAATGTGCATGTTGGAAGATGGTTAATTAAAATTATTAATCATATGTCATATTTGATGTATAGTTTCGTCTGTAATTAATTGTATTGCAATTTGTGCCTATATTATAGTTTGTTATAAGATTGCAGACTTGCAGTGAACTTAAATGTGTTGTTTACGAAGCCGCAGAGGCCAGCAGCATTTTCGCCCCATCCGAATCACTTGTTGGACAGTTTTTGGCGAAACTTTCCCCTATGCGCACGAAAAACAACTACAAATTGTCGAAGGGCATAATATTGTAACGCGACTATTTAACTAAGATTTTAAATGGATTTTACAAGCCTGTACATACACACGTTGCACATTATGTGCAATTACAGTAATAACAATACCAAAACAACGGTCGTGTATGGTACTCCCTCTATTTATCCGATGAACCCGACAATAACAGTTAAGGTACTATTCTATTATCAATACCGTTTATTGTATGGTCCGTATTTTGAATTTTCCTGTTATTCACTAAATTAAATAATAATTTTTAGGTAAAACGTTTTCACTAGTCATTGTAATAACGACATTTAAATATTTAATAATTGCCTAATCGCATGGAGAAATAGTTGAATATTTTTAATTATATTTGGTATATTATTGGTATATTATGGTAACGTGTTAAACACATGTCAAACACGGAAAATAATGACAGCGTCATAGTTCCTTAAAAGTTAAAAGTCACCGTCTACACTGTTTTATAAGTGTGATACGGTAAACCTATACAATCCGCGAACGATACGCATAATAATCCTTAGAAAACATGCGACGCGTTTCTTTGGAATGGAATCGATGAAATTATAACAAATGTACAATACTTATTATATATATGCAACAATAATTATTTCTATGGAATGCTGTTGCACTGTTCATCAATATTATATCATTATTTATTAGTCTTTAAATACACAATCGCAGACGGCGAAAACGATTTGATCGAGAATCAGACGCGGCGTGAGATGGACTACGCGAATGAAATATTTGACAACTTAAGACTAACCGACAGAAAAAATCAGGAATCAAGTATTAACCTAATTAATTGATCGTATCTGTCAGTGTTACAGGTTATCAAGACCAGGGATAGCGGAATCAATTAGTTTAGAGAACAGTTGCTAATTGGCCACATTGAGATTAAATTGAGAGAGAATAACTTATTTTGGGGAGTAACTGATTCTTGATTTGCTGAGTTTAGATTGATAAGAAGTGTTTGAGAGTGTATATTTAACATAGGTACTTGGATAATTAGCTATGGAATTTAATAATACCGAGTGATTATTTTATGTCAAACAACACTCATTATTTCAAAAAAGTATTTTGAAATTACGAGTGTTGTTTGATAAAATAATTACTCTGTAATCTGTTTAGTGTGTAATAATAAGTGCTGTTATAACGTATTACTATAGTACTTTAAGTCTATAATAGAAGTCTGTGTGCCTAATGTGACGAAAGACGTAACGATTATATTTGCGAATTGTGAACCTTGCTCATTTCCGAGTTCCGGTCCATCTATACCGTTTTCCGATGATCATGACATCACACGTTAAGATGATGTTATGCCCGCATGTATTGTCTCTGTCTTACTAACGTACATCATAGCAAATTCGAGTTCAGCAGAACACATTTTATGTTGTTAGCTTTAAAATTGAAGTTAATTTACGATATTAAATTTAACGATAAGAATATTATCTTCGACATGCTTTTATTGATATTATCATTTTAAAGTGAAAGACCGTAGATATACTACAAATAACAAACTTTAAAATTATAATATCAATAAAAGCATGGAAAATATTCTTATCTTTAAGACAGGGACGACATATGTGGGTAGAACGTCCTCTTAAGTGGCACGCTTAACGGTAAAGATGCACATCAAGGCGGTCGGTAATTGTTCCACATTTATTTCCATGCTTCATAAAAAATATTTGCTTACTTTTTACTACCCCCGGACTGGGCCACAAATGTATAACACAAAAATATACAAGTATAGTATAACGTTTATTAACTAATATTTTTTTCTAATACATAAAACTACAGTTATTATTTTTTTTAAATAATATGATATAGATTTTACAAATTCAAATCTATCTTTTTTTCCTTCTTCGTATTTGTTAATTTTTTTAAGAATATAATTTTTTGAAATTAAAGTTCATTATCTGGCTTTTAATGTTCATACACTTCTAATTTCTATATAAACTTCTGATTGATTTTCCTTTAAAACTTATATTAAATGTTATTTTATAAAAATTTAAAATTTAATGGTGGCTTAATTATCCGATAGAATAATAAAAAGTCACCTTAGAGAGTCACCTTTATAAGAGTCACATTATAATATTATCCACTAGCTACATGTGCCTCGTAGGAATATATAGACAGTCATTCATATAATACACCTTAATCATACGATAATAATTTGAATTTTATTGTATTTTCGTATGGTTGTAAACTGTATTATTGTGTATATTATATGTATAGTACAGTGGTTTTCAATCGGTGTGTCGCGAAAAATCTATTAATAGTTTTATAAGTATATATTTATATGTATATTATGTAAGTATATATATATAAAATACGCTTCACATTTTATATGGATTAGTGTGTCGCGAAAATGTTGTAGGAGATGAAGTGTGCCACATTATTAAAGAGGTTGAAAATTACTGATATAGTATATATACTATTTTTAGGTTTGTAAAATCCAAGTAAGATCTTGTTGAATATTTAGTTATTGCAATTTATTATGCTACAGAATTCCTAAAACTGTATTAATTATTGTATATTATTTATTAATTGCTAGACTCCGTTTTCTTATTAGGTAATTACTTATTATCTTTTAAGATTATTTTAGTCGGTTATGTTTGCATAATACTCCACTTGAAATAGTTATAGCCGGTTAGGTACTCGAGATACTGTTTACTAAAAGTGATATGGTATGATTATTTTTTTCATAAATTTTGACATAACCGCTGTATGAATGCATCTAACTCTATGACGTATTGTATAACCTACCAAAACACGTAGTATTAGTCAGTTTTATTGTTTATTAATTGTTTATCTATCATTGGTTATCTATACATTTGAAATATTTTGACTACGTGATTAAGTAGGTTCATAAAAAATAATTAGATGATGATTTTTAATCCAAACGAAGGTAGTAAGCTTAAAAATAGTAAGCTTTTTTAATGATATAAATATATAATCATTTGATACCACGTATTTTATAATTATTATTGTTTAATATATTTACGTAATACTATTGGAGTCGAGTACCTACTGATGTTTTGAAGATTTTCGACCGAGGTTTGTTATCTTTATCTCTTTGACATCCATAAGACAATAAAATAGTTGAGGTAACAATTTAATTAAAATCAATAAAGGACATTTGAAAATGCGGTAAGTTGATAATTGTAAATCAAATTATTTTATTATTTTATAACTATGAAAATTACATTTTTAGTTTTTGAGCAAAGAATGTTTACTGTATAAACAGTTAAAAAAAAACTGGTTAAAAAAATATAATTATAACAATTCGGTTTACAGCGAAACATTATTCGCACTGCGAAATTTTTGGGGGAAAAATGTATTGTAATTTTATATTCTTAAATTTTAAATTAAAAATTAATTATATTACATACTTTTAACAATGCATATTACATATATACATATTATATTTTACCATACTGCACTCTTACGTTATACATACAGTGCATCAGTTTTATTTTGAATAGTATAAAATATTTAAATAAATTCACATTCATTGTATATTTTTAGTCATTGTTTGATTATCCGTAGTTCCGCACCTCCTTGGTCCCAATTAATACGGTATAAATCAACGCTCCATCGTATAATACATTAAATGTGTCAAATTATATATCCATAATAAATAATATTATTATAAAAAAAAAATATATATTATTCCTTTCCTATTGTTTATAGTTTACATTGTAGATTTGTATTGTCTACTACTAATGTAATTGACTTACCTAACTTATTACATATATACACGGACATGAATCAATTGCGCCTTAAAACGAAGTATTTGTTTATGGCTAGTGTGCCTATATTGCGCTCCTTATATTTTAGGGTCACTATACCAATTGCACTTATATTTTAATTTGCCTACTTACTTTTAGATGTGTTCGATTTAATTCCATCAACACCGCAACATAAACAATCTACACACTAAAATTCTTGAAAATTAAAAATGTATTTATTGATCAATTGATTACTGCAGGTTAATGTGACTGGTTATAATATATTTTATAACAGTATTGGGATTTTTATGAAACGTTATTATTATTACGCACATTTGATTACGCAAGTAATGTAACTTGCTAATTATGAAAAAAAAATTATTTATTTATTTATATTATATTATGTATTAATACTCATAAAAATTCGGTAATATAATTATAACTAATTAATACATTTTCACGTATTATAAAATGTTTTGAGCGCAATTGGTATATATTATATAAGAAAGTAATTTGAAGCGCAATCGGTAAACTGTCATATACACACATAAGCAATGTGGCAAAAACAAATTTAGTAAACTAACAAGTGTTCTAGTTGTACACGTGAGCTTAGGATATACGTGTGACAATATTGTCGTATAAAAATAAATATTGGTGTATTTTATTTTTATTTATGTAATAAGTATTTTAGGTTTTATATCTAGTAAAGTAATTCTTCAATCATATTAAATTATTTTATAGTTTCGTGTCCATGTGGACAAATTTTTATAATAGGGTTTTAGTTAAGTAAACATTTTTTAATTATTGCAAATAAAATGATAAACTAAAAGAAAATAGGGTAGTTGAAATTATCATAACGTTTTCTTCCAATAATTATTTGTTTTTTAAAATGTAATAAAAATTCAAATGAAGTAAGTAAAGAGAAGTATATTTTACGCATCCATTCTAAGTTTCTAGTTTCTATCTGCGTATGATACCTTAGATACCTATATATTTATCAAAATATAAATTATATTAAATTGCCTGATTTAAATATTTGCAAAAATAAATGTTCAAACTGAAAACTTAAACAGTAAATACATTTAAGTTATACATAATAATTATTAAAACAAAAAATAGGTGAACAGAAATAAAATATAAGAAGATTTATACCATAAAAACAATACATTAAATTATTTTAAGAAAATGGCACACTTAATTACTGTGAACAATTATTATAAATGTTATAAATGGGCCAAAAAATGTTATTGACAAAAAAGATTTTATTATCAGCTGTGTGTTTGATAAATACCAACTAAAGTCCAAATTTCTAATATTACAAATATAATATGCATTTAAGGTATTGTATACTTAGTAGTTAGTACAGAAACTTATAATATTATATTACTTATAATAGTATTGAGGTATTTCGTTATTGAGTAGATCACTGACTATACTGTAATAGATGTGCAAAATTTGAATGCAATGAGTAAATTATTTTATACGAAAAATAATTCTGAGTGGAGACGGTTTGTCAGTTTACATCACTAAATATTTTTTTAAGGGGGAGGGGGGGGGGGTTAAATACTTTTAACTTGAATTATTGAAAATCAAAATCAAAACAAAACAAAAATACTGATAACATCGTTGATTTGCCGTTAACGTATTTACTATTTTAAATAATTATAATTTGTAAGACAATTTCCATATTTAAATTTAAATATTTTAAAACAATCAAAACAATATGAAAAATAGAATAGAGAGCGGAGACTATAATATGTATAGTTTATTTGGTACTGGTTTGTTATAGCCCCGCCACAAGGGCGTATTTGAGGGTGGTGAGGGGGGCATTCTCCTCCCTATCACTCATATTTTTTCTATATAATACATTAATTAATAATTTATTTAAACAATTTTCCATTTGATAAAGATTGTAAATCGTATTGATATCATATTACTTAACATAAAAAGTATTTTATGCCTATTTAGGCAATCAACTGTAAATTATTTTTAGTTTGTATAGAAGAAAAATTAATATTGCCCCCCCCCCATGGACTCAACTCGAATACGCCCTTATCCCGCCATCCATATAACAATAAAAAAATAGTATAAATATAAAATAAATGAGTTTATTTATTGATATTAATCTAATAATTCGATGATAAATATATTGATATAATAAAAAAAAAATTAAAATTAAAAAATGTAATAATAATATTTTTAAAACAATGATAAATTAAAAAATGTATAAAATGTTTATAATGTTAAAAAATATGGTTTCTGTGATTTCTCAAAATTTTGCTATATCTTTTAAGATTATGTCAAACGGATCACTATATTGTTTAGTTTTGATCACCGCATAAATTTTAATTTTTTAAAATTATATCAATATACCTATCATCGAATTATTAGATTAATATCAATAAATAAGTTCACAATTTTATATTTATACAATGTATTTATTGTTATATGGATGGCAGGGCTATAACAAACCAGTAGGTTTCGTTTATTTTAATGAGTATTATAGTGATTTATTTTTTAAAAGTGGTAGAGTGTGTTAGCAATATTTATGGAGAAAAAAGTAAACTCAAATTTAAAAGCCTATAAAATAGTTTAAAATTACTTAAAATATTTTAAAAATGTAATTTTGTATAGAAAATAATAATTCAAGCTATAAATAGTAGAATGTATCAAGATTTTACGATTAATATTTTTTAATGTTAATAAAATGATAAAAATCGTTCGAGGAAAAATATTTATTATACGTTTAATATCGCCAAATGTTGAATTTCAAACTGTCATAAAAAATTAATGTGGTCTTACACACAACTTATTTTTAAAATCCTTCGAAAAATCTTACGTGGAATCTTATAATACATTATCAAGACTTAAGACACTTATAAAAATAATTCGTGACCATGTATTTAATTTAAAATTAATTAAAGTATTATGAAAAATTCGTTATGTTTAGAAAATATTCAATAATAATATACATAATATTAGTAAAAAGTTTCAAGTCTATGATTATTACTTTTTGAATTACAATAGAATAAATAAAATTATTAATATTCCTTCGTTAAAGGAATAATTGATATTTTTCATTTAAATATTTATTAAACTGTTCTAAATGTTCCAAAATGTAAGACAATACCTATGCATATTATTATTTAGCACTTAGTATTCACTTATTATTTAAACAAGTAAAATTTGTAAGATGAAAATTATAACAGATCCAAGAATTTCATGACGTCTTTACTGATATTTAATTATACACGTAAATAAGAAATTATTATACAAAATACAAAAACTGTGATTGAGATTTAAATTAAGTACCAATACAAAAAGTAAATTTAACGTTAAATAATATTATAATTTAATTCATTTTACTAAATAAGTATTTTAATCATTATATCATATGTATTTATTATTATCATATGACATACATTACATTTAGCTACAAAAGGTATTAATCAACAATTGATAACAATAATTATTATAGATTATTTCGTAGTAAAAATTAAATACTGACTATAAGGAGAAACTATAGATTTATTAGAAATATTAATTATTTTAAACAGTAATCAAACAGACTATACTTCTCTCAAAGTAATAAAAATTTTAATCTTCATTCACCTAATATTTTGTCATTTATTATTATCGGATGAAATATTGGTTATTTCCTGTTATTGGCACTACCGAGTAACGAATTCGTAATTCTAGATTCGAGATAAATAAAGTAGACATTTTATTTGAAAAAGTTTATAACACTAACATTTTTTAAGTTGGATTAATAATTAAAATAAATTGATCATGAGTATTTAAGCTTTAATATCAAAATTAATAATCAGGCCAAAAATTGTTGCTCTAGATCCACGCTTATAGAACCTGTGCCTAACAACTATCTACTAAATTAACAAAATAAAATACATTTAAATATCAAAAGGTTTTTAAGTAAATTCGGGTTGTTGGCCACCAGTATTAGTTAGTAATTATTTTTATTTTTATTTCATAGATCGAAATTAAACTTTAAATTTAAGTTGATATAGTTTTTTATCATAAGTCAAAATGCAATCATGTAAGTAAAATAATTTCGATAGTACATTGACCAATTTTTATTTTTATAAAGGCATTAACATTCAAAATTCAAATTTTAATGATATTCTTCAAAATCAAGAACATAATATGCAAGTTATTTTTTTTATGAAATATTAATCCTAGAAACTTGAAATAATTAATTATTACTGAAGTAAATCATAATTTTCTATGTATAATACAATTAATATAGACCAATTTTAAACTATAATAAGCATTTTAAATTTTTCAAGTATTTTGATTTTTTTTTTAAATATTGATGTAATATTTTTATTTAGGTTCAAAAAGCTTGAATATTTAATATAAGATTCCTCGTAATTTGTTCTAAAAAATATTGATAAATAAATAGGCACAATTTTTTTATAGGTATTTATAATCCAAATGATTGAATATTTAAATGAAAAATAACAACTTAAGTTATTTTATTGAAATTAAAAATACTTACATTAATTGTAGAGATTTATTGAAACTTTTTGACATTACTTTTATGATAATCGTGCATAGAAAATTAAATTTCCAAAGCATATAGACTTATCTCAAGTTATTTATACCACAAACTTATTCACATAATCCTACAGAACCTGTTTATCAGTATTGATTTACAAGTTAATTTTAATAATTTATAATATAAATATATTATTACTATAATAATAGTTGTATACAATAGGCATGTTATGTCTTGATAATCTTCCTTATAATAAATGGAAAAATAAAATAATAATAGTAATATAAATAAACTACGTAGTATCAACACGCTGTTTCCGTTCAGAATCGTTTTCCTTTTAAAATGATTCATCGTTGAATTTAAATTAAAATCCTATCTATTACAGAACCTTTTTGAATGACGATGAACAATGAAATAAAAAAATACAATCGAAACCTATATAGTCCAGATTGTTTTTCTCTAAAAATTAATACGCATGTTTATATAATTTTATAAACATAAACATAAGTACCTAGTACCTATACATACAAATTGTGTTTTTAGTTTATATTTAATAATTATAAGTTACAAAAGTAGGACAAATAAATATGACATCATATTCACTTTTAAATTATTATAATATTTACATTACAACTATCAAGCATTAATTATTTTTTAACTATAAACATAAGTAAAATACCTATCATTACTCAGATATTAGTGTATGCTGTTATTTATTATAACATTAATGTAATAGATTTTTTTGACATAATATATTTTAGTTTTTATTGCTTTGTAAATAACTACTATACTATATTTGTAATCATCTATTCATCATACTCAATATACACACTCATTTCATACTCATGATTAATAAATTATGCTTAATAAAAACTCTAATATCCCTAACAATGGGAAATAAAAGTTTAGGCATTTGTATTACCTCAGTAGAGGGTAGTAGTGTAGTATTGAGTAAATCTAAATTAAATAATAATTAATTCAAAATAAAATTCAAAAAACTATTCTGAATACTTGAAAATAATATTTAAAGAATTTTATAGCAATTGTAAGTTATTTAAAAATAGAGATAATTAATGATTTATGATTTAGTTATAGGTGCATATATCATAATAATGCACAATTCATGCAATATATATATACACGAGTCTTGTATGTATTAAAATATTGAATTTTGTCTAAAAAAACAATATCATTCTATAATTTTAAGTATAACAGTTATTCAAACTTTAAATCCTGATAAAATAATTTAAAGTCACAAGTATTTTTATAATAATTAATAATTGTATTTTAGTTTATACAATTTCTTTCATTTTTTTTATAATACAGTTACATCAAAATGTCATTAACTTATATAATACGTATTCAGATAAAATCATAGATATTCCACTTAAAAGTTGTACTTAAATTAAATAACGGATAAGTTATTAATTATGATTGTTTTAATTTTATGTCGTTTATTAATATGTTTAAACAGTTAAAATAGTAAAGGTTTCATTGGTTTTTAATAGCATAACTTGATTGAAATATCAAATAACCAAAATTAATAAAAAATTGTTAATCTATCTATGAGTATATATTGTTATATAGACGTTGTTGAATTTTATTATAAATATTAAAACATAGTGTGAAATAAACTAATATTAAATTTCCTAGAAGCTTAGTTAATAATAATACAAATTATTATTTCAATAGTGAGTTTAACATCAATGTGAATTTGATAAGCATATAAACACTATATTTGTATAACCAAAATCTACATATTTAACAACACAATTCAGTAAAAATGTTTGTCTTAATGTTATTTGCTTATTTCATTGCTAATAAAAAAAGCGGAATAATTATTAATATCAATGCAATTATGTATCAATGTTACTGTGTTGGTAATAAAACAAAAACTAAAATCAATCAAGAACCTAATAAGCATTTCAGTTGTATACCATTAATAAATGTATCCATTTACATTGATGGGTTTTTAAATCAACAATCCTAATTGATATGACTTTTCGCTGAGAATCATTTGAAAACAATTTAATTTTTGAAAATAACCATTTTATTTTTGGGCACTATGATAATATAATTTTAAACTTTAATAAAATCATAATTAAAATAGGTTAATACTGAATCAATTTTTTAATTATATGTATCTTACAACTTATGATTTATGATGTTATTAACGAAAATATACATTTGCTATTGGATTTTTACACCATTCGTGTTCAATAATAATATTAATTTTTATATATTTAAATATATATTATTTAAGTAGTCAATTAAAATTTATGAATATATTACCCTGGTATAAATAAATATTTAAATACCTGATTTACGATTTTTATTTTTATTTCCTAACTTACAGCTCATAAAATTAAAAAGCATTAATATAATAAGTACGTGTAAATAGCCATAATCACAGGAAAAATTACATACCTTTATTTTTATATCCATGTGTAATTTAATATTTTCTTCGCGATAAATCTATATTCTAGAGATTTTTATACATTATTATAAAACTATAATAATAATAATAACAATAATAAAATAGTTTTTAGCAAAAAAAATTCAAAGAAAAAAGTTGTTTGAAAATTATGTCAGGTATTGTACACAACACGTTCAAAACACATTGAATGATACCGATTTAGTGTGAGCTGTAACAGCGACAAACCTAGTGAAACGCTCGCAAGGTCGTGCGGCGTGTGTTCCTTCTACATGAACCGATCACTATTTTGTGTTAGCAACACAATACAGTTGCACATTACATCCTCCAACATAATAACTGATTTGTTATGCGGATGACAATAGTAAAGGTTGCTTTCAATATAATGTTTAATATTTAAATATTAGAATTGATAAGTAGGAACGTTTTAACTTTGAAATTAGGTTACTCGTTTAGTTTTTTATTTAATGAAATATTATTGAGTGATTATTACTTTATTATAATAAATTTATGTTTAAATTAATTCATAGTTAAGTACTTACGTCCTATAGCATAGATAATATAATGCTTCTAGTATAGTTACTACCTATATAATATAATATATATTATGCCAGGGGCATGATATTACAATGCCCAAATTATGAACTTTGACCGTAACACAATATATTATAATAAATATTATAATACATATGTATTTATTAAAATATCGTTTTAGTTAATACAAATGAATTTGATCGGTTAAAACTATACGGATAATTATAAGTTAGTAAACAATAATACAAATAACCAACATCACCTACCATTCAAAAATAATTTTTAAAAATATTAAAAGTATATATATATAAATTTGATTTTTTTAATTGTATTGTATAACAGTATAACCATTTGTGATTTACCAATGTGGTGGCATTAATTCATGTCTACCTAGTGGAAAAACGACTCATAGGTACATGCAATTATTTTTTTTTAACGTAAACTAGACAATTTGTATGGAATTAAATAAATTAAAAATGCTTTATTCGTATTTTATGATTTAAAATGTTATCACTACAATTTAATATTATCTACAATAAATAAATAAAAAAATAATTAAACAAGTAAAATGATTAACTGTATATAGTGTTATCGAGTGTATAAAAAAAATTCGAGTAAAGCAAGAATATTTTGGATTATAAATATTTTTTTTTCTATATACTGTGAATCCTATTTAAAATAGAACGCTGAAGAAGTGCTCTTAAAGTTTTGTGTTAAACCTTTATATATCAGAACTATTATCTAACGAGGAGGTAATTTTTTTTTAGTTATAAAGAAAAATTATAAAATGTCAAAGAATATTGAAGAAATTACAGAAAGTGTTGTGGTTGTAAACTTTGTAAACTTGTAATTGAGCTTTTTCAGAATCCATTTTCAAATAAATTGCTCTACTATAGATTTATTACAATACACCAATATGTTGTACTAATACTTGCATAAGTTGAGTGAAGCGGCGCAAGTAAATGCAAACTCTAACCCAACATTCTATCTCTTTTTCGTTTTTAATTGGAATAGACTAATATTTAACTCCCCGAATTGAACTGTTCAAAATTGTTCAGAACTTTGTACAAAATTAATTTTTCGAATATCCTATGTATTTCATGTTAAGCTAGTATTTTTAATCTTACAACTAAAAAATTTATATGTTAATATTAATTATGTATACTGTGTCTTTTGGCAACCTACGAAATGGGCAGTTCGCTTGAATAAGGTTGTGATATATATATATAATTAATTTTTGTCTCTGGTAACTTATCCTAAATCTTGAAAAAATAATTAAAGTAAATGTTTATAAATATCAAAAAATATAATTTTTTATCTTTTTAAACATACGTTATTACACTTACCTCAAATATTTTAAAATAGGCTGTAAGTCTGTAGGTAATTGTTAAAAATTAATAATAACCACCAATATTATTTTATTTTATAGCTGTAGCCTGTAATCATAACAATGAATTACAAATAGTGAGTTTGAACATTAATATACCCATAACAGTAATTTCACGAAATACCAATCAAGTTAACCACCAAGCGTAACACTATAGATACATAAGTATACCAAATTGTGTAGGTAATTTTATTGAAACAAAAATTTAACATAAAGAGTTTGAAGGACACGACCATGGATTTATTTTAAAACATAAAATACATAATACTGTAATTTATAATACGACATAATGTGTTAAGCTAATGTTTAGTTTGACATTTTATTTAATTTGATAAGTACATATAACATGTATGTTTATTTACCGTAATCGGTTATTCGAGCATATATTAATTAATCTACGTTGAATTGCTTTTGGCATATTGTATACGTCTCATGGTTGGGGGGGTCATTCTGATTTTTGTGCGACACGGAGAGTCTTACTATGACGTCATGAAATAAATCGACTTTATTCTATCACCCCCTCCCCCCCACACAAAAAAAATCCAAGTACGGAGAACCCCTGGTTTTCCGTTATCGTGCCGCCGCCATGCCAATTTAAATATTATATAAATAAAACCAATATTGGTCGATAATTGTTCGACGATGTCGGCAGTCGGAAATTGTTGGTATTTGTAATTTTAACTCATATAACTTCTCATAATTATATTAAGACTTACTGTCGTGGTAAATTAGTAGCCATAAGAAATATACATGTATCGATATATTTACATGTAGTGTCGATACTCGTTAGATGTTTTTAGATTAATATGCACTGTGAATTATAATTTTCAATACATTTAATGTAATATATTGTGAACAATTAATATTTAAAAATATGACAATTGAACTCTAATAATTTTTTATGAGTTCACTTAGGTTGTTAGATGGGTTAGATTTAAGTTTGAACTACAATTAAATGTAAAATGTATTGATTTCGTGAGCCTATATAGTCATCGACATATTTATGTTCTTAATTTCTACGAAATTAATGAAGTTACCTATAATACTTTTATACTTTTAGTTATTCTTAAGTTTAAACTTTAAAAAATACTTATTTTATTACACAATTTAAAATATTTATTTAAGAAGTGCTCAAAATTATTGTTTGAGGTATCATGTACTACGTCGTAGTTACATTATTATTAGTACATATTATTATCACGTAGTTTTAAAATCGGAAAAAATTACATCTATTAAGTTCATAGTTTTTGCGATAGATGCCGCGTTCAGTCAACCTCCAACCCCCATTCCGTTTCATTTTCAACCCCTCATACATGCTTGTGTTCGAGTGGCGTTTTCAAGGAAAACACTAGTTTCCGCGTCCGTGTTCTCGTACTCGGACGTATTTTATCCATTTATTCCGTTTTTACTTAACGTTAAATTTGTGTCATAAATTAAAATAACCGATAATCTTTAAAAATCATGTACGTTATTTAAATACGATGAAGTTTTTTGTAAGTATTTTTTTTATCATATAATTAGGGTATTGTTTAATAATAATAAAAAATCCAATTTCAAAAAGTGATTACAGATAATAGGTATTGTATCGGGTGCTGTTTATAATATTTAATTATTTGAATATTTAGTTATATACTATTTTAATTACATAAACTTAACTCATTTAATTATGTAGATAATTTACATCAATAATATATATTATGTTGACGGATTTTAAGATAGAAAATGAGGAAATATATATTTGTGAACAAAGTATCCAAGTCTTTAGAAGCAGAATATATTATATTGAACGTAAATCATAAATTATAATCAAGTATTAAATATCTTTATTTTTAATTTATTAAAATACATGTTATATATACCTATCCAATATGATTTAGGTATTGTTTATTTGTTATTTTTAATTTTATTATGACACATTAGGTATTAAAGATTGGGATGTTATAAAAGTTACTAGGTGGTAAGTATCTAGTTTACTTTTGTTAAAATTTTCTAGTGGTTTCACGAATTGAATTAAAAGGTATAATACTTATTTATTGTGTGCTGAAAAGAGTTTAAAAACATTTTCGAGTAGCGATATGTAAGGAAAACAAAATTGTTCATAACGAGCTTTTTCCATACTATCCCTGTCCCTTGGATTGGTAGAATCCCACACATGACGTGATACAAGTCTGCTTGAGTAGTGGAAAACTATCATTTTCAGATTTCGTTTATTTAAATATTATGTTAATAGTATGTATGGCTAATCGGATAATACAAAATAAATGTGATAATAAATATATTCGTGAAACATTAGATATATTCATTTATTCCATAAGCATCAATAATAACACCATTAAAAGATAAAATATTTTTTAATTTATCAATTATATTTCATTAAAATAACACATTATAACATTATAATAATATCATCAAATTTCATTTATCAAATAAGAAAAAAAAATATATGGGTAAATTAATTAAATTTGTGCATGTAAATTGTGTATGGTTTCAATAAATAAAAATGTTTAAATTATTTAAATAAGTTACTTAAATTTAATAAAAAGTTAACAACCTTATTTAATATAGATATATAATTATAATTATTTATTTATTAAGAATAATTTGCTTTGGAAATAAAGAGATATATTTGAATATATTTTATATTAATATTATCTATTATTATTTAATATCATTATTGTAGTGGTGTATGGACAATTATTACTTATTATAATTTAAAACTCATATTAAGTATTATAGGCGATATTATTGACGATTTTCTAGCATTTTTTTTTGATAAGCAATAATTAACAGAAATACCTAGCGAGGAAGTTTTTATTTTTTTGACAAAATTAATGAACATTTTTAAATTTATTTGTAGTACAATTTTGAATTGTATTACTTAATAGTTTAATACCTAAGGCTTGAAAATGTAATATATAAAGTTCTTCATATGTTGTTATTACACCTATATTTGCTAGTAATATATATTTGTATACTAAAACAAATTCTATTTAGATATAATATGAATAGATTATAACGATATTCAATTTTTTTTTTACTCGCTTTTATATTTATAATTCATGTACGTTTTTAGGTACCATTATAGCACCATTTTCAGGGCCAATATTTTAACAAATACAATTTTAATTTAATATTAAAATTATTAATATTTTTTCGTTGATTCAATTTTTTTTACATAAAATTCAATGATATTGTATTGGTTGTAGTAATGTTCTTCTTTCACATTAAAATAGGAAATTTGTAGAAATTTGTCATAGAAATGTTTTGTTTTATAGTTTGTTTTGATAGGTAAAAACTAGCTGAAATATTCTAACATTTTATAATGTTCAAGATTTAGTCTCTTTAAGGTATTTTGAAAATTTATATAAATGATTATTAACGTGATCATTACCTTAAGACTAAAATATTAATAAGCATGATATTTTTGGAAAATTATGGATTTAGAATTTTTTATTTTAGGTACCTATAAGTTAGGTTCAACAGGTTTATTCACAACCCATAAACTATAATGAAATAATGATATAATATTATGATAATTATTTATTATGTTGTTTCTATAATTTATTATAAAAATAATATGTTTATACATATTATACATTTTAATTATTTACCAAATATTGAATCTTTTTTATTTATAATGATTAATAAAATATTGAGGTTTTAAAAAAGTTGTTTTTTTGTTTAATGCGAATTTTATATCGATAAAATTATTCATAATCTATTTATCCTCGTAGTTTATTAATGTGCTAAATTAATTAAAGAAAATAATATCCAAAGTATTTTTTTGTGATTTTAGATTATGAACAGAGCATAAATGTACCTAATGATTTTAATTTTTGAGGCTATTTTTGGTTTGGGGGGGGGGGTTGGGAATTTTTGTACACAAAATTAGATTTTGATAAAATCAATTTCGTCTATTGTCACATCATAAAAATGAATAACTGTAGTAACTGTACGGATTTGAAAATTTAATATATGATTCCGAATAAAGTTTTTTTTATTGCAGCTTAAGAATATTAAAAATGCAGTCACGATTTGTTTTTATTTATAAGCGTTTGAAGTAAAATGTTGACAACATTTGTTAAAAGACCAAAATATTTTCAAATTATTTTGTACTTAATTAAAAGTATATAAAAAAATGTATTATGTATAGTGAAGATTTAAAAATATAATACAAGTTGTTTTTATTACCATTAAACATTTTCAAAATATATAAATTTATTGATGAAATTGAATATTTAAACAAAGATTGACGATTTTATTTTCTTGTAACTCATAAATATTCTTGGGATTTGAAATATTATACGCAATGACGTATTCTGTTTTCACAATATTTAGATTAATTTTAAGCCATTAAAATTTAATTTTCAATCATATTTTATAAATCATATCTTATTATTACTAATATTAAAATAAATTGTTATAATAATTAATAGCAATATAAATATATACTTGGTAAAAATAAGACTGTATAATATAGATATATATTTAAATATTTGCTTAGAATCGTTTTTTTTATATGCATTGAATTTAAATTTAGCATTTTATCATTGAATTCAAATGTAACACATCCATTACAGTGACCAACTGAATGACAAGGTACACTGAACTCCCACTGAACAGCAGAGCGGTTACCTACTTTACCCCTTTGACCCTTTCTACCTAACAATTTATTTATGTTGAATATACAAAATTGGATTTTTTTTTTAAAATTTTATAACTAATAACTACCAACTATAATAATAATAATAATAATAATAATGAAGATAATAACTAATACTAAGTGTTAACACCTATGTTCGATTCGTTTCCATATGAAGTTATTTTATCAGAGTATTTATAAGGATTAATTATTATTCGGAGTTATTCTGTATCCTATATATTTTAATATAGTATATTAAGTATTAATATAAGATAAAAATTATATTTAAAGATACTAAATTAAACTTATTTTTTTTAAAAATTAAATATGAGATTAATTTCATAAGCTTTCTAGGATGGGTATACATTTTTAGTGAATTACAGTCTCAATTTAGTATCACATAACATTTCATTCTGTTTTTCAAATGACTAAGTCGTGTGCAACGGATTTGACGGCCACCTGGGGCAGTATTGATTTGGTGTTTTTATGGTAGGTTTTGAGCGTTTGGAATTTTTTTTTCTTCTACGTTTATTTTACTAGTATTTTTTTGTTGTTATTATTTGTTGCCAAAAGTTCCAAAAAACTTTTATTGCAATACCACGGCGGCAAAGGTGTCGCGTGCCAGCGGTATTTTTGGATGTTTACCAAAAGTCATGTGTATTGATCTGTTAGGCATTTTTCACCTTCCCCAACCCTAGACGATGGTTAAGATGGAAAAATATATAAAAACATGAGAGAATTGAACGAGTTAAAGTTCTAATAAACACGACTTTTTGGCAAACAGTCAATACGTGCTTAGAATTACACCGATGTCATCCATCAGTGAAAGTTTATCCTATCAACCTATTGCAAAGAAAGAAATGATGTTCTGACACTTTCAAAATACTGAATTTATTGTAATAAGTATTTATTAAATTTCATTCTTTTTAAATTCAAATTCATATTGTAGTCAAAATTAATTTATTGATAGTTAAAACTTAATATAATAAAATATTTTATGGCATTTAATTTGTCATTTTAAGTGTTCTGGACATAAAGAATAGATTGGTTAGTCTCAATATTAGGTTATGAGCACGCTATACCCGAATGTGTTGTCTATGTCTTACTAACGTACATTAAAGCAAATTTGCGTTTAGCAGAACAAATTTTGTGATGTTAGCTTTAATATTAGAGTAAATTTACCTATTATCAAATTTAAAGCCAAGAATATTCTCTAAGAAATGTCATATGATTTTATTGATATTATCATTTGAAAGCAAGTTATAGCTATGTAAAATATTACAACTTATTAAATGTTATTATAAAATGTTCATAAATCACTTTAAAATGATAATACTCGTATCAATAAAAGCATATGGCATTTCTTAGAGAATATTCTTAGCTTTAAATTTGATAATAGATACATTTACTCTAATATTAATATTAGATTTAGCTAAAATCACAAACTGTGTTTTGCTGAACGCAAATTTGCTATGATATAGGTAGTAGATAGAGACAACACATGTGAGTGTAATGTCCTCTTAAACTACTTTTTATTAGTTTCTGAGTAAAGCGAGGAATATATTGACTTTATAATGATATTAAAAAAAAATAATGTTTTATATTTTGTGTATAAGATCTACCCATAACCTCAAACAGAACTATTATAATTTCCACTTTTTACCTTTCATATATCATATACTTGGTATATTATATTGGTTAATATATTTAATTGGCTGTCTTTAGATTTAGAGTGAAGCAATTATAGTTATATATTGTTTTGCTGACTTAAAATTAAATCTGTAGTGATATAAATTTAATATGTATCTTTTCAAATAGAATTTAAAATCCCGTAATTTTTTAAAAAGAAAAATTAGGTTACCTATTAGGTACTTCTTTTTTTTTTTTTTAAATAGAATTAAAAATTAAACTATTTAAGTAATTGTAGTCTTAACTGGGCTTTGATTTGATCCAAATCATTTTTTTATAAGTATTGAATTTAAATTAATAATAATAATAATTAATAATACACTAATATTCTGTAATTCTATTAAAAAGTCAGTGAACTAACACACAATTTTTCGACTAACTTTTATATACATTTTAATTAGGTTTATTTTATACCAATTTGTTCGTAAAATTAATATGTTTTTATAAATTGGCTGCTGAACAGAGACAGTACAATTTTAAATACTTAGTATGTTACCTACCTTTTGGAAGTATAAAAATTAATTATTTTTATTTTTATATATTAATTTATTTTATGTATTAATTAATATATATTTTACATTTAAATATATCTCGATATTCACCTTGTATTTTATTTAAGTATTATTTATATTATTTTTACAACTGCTGGCATTTCTGGTAAAATTTCACTTTACACAACCATAATAAACATAACTCAGATACAGTGTATTCAGTTTTAGTATTTATACAATGAAAATAATATAACTAATAGTATACTAAATTAATTTTCAATTAATTTAGATGAATTTTTATAAAATGTATACATTTACTATTTATTTTTATTTATTCTGGCAGAATGGATTTTCTCATTATATGTCATTTTAAAACCATATTCTTACACTCTTTATTTTTGAAAAATAACAAATAAAAGTAATAAAAAGCAAAATAATAAATTCATGAATATATTATTTTAATTTATTATTCAATCATAAACTAAAATATATTTTGAATTTTTATATTTTTTTGTTTGTTTTGTAAGCAATTTCGTATTTTATTTTACTATTTAAAACGCAATTTTGTCTTGCATAATAATAATAATAATACTATAGATAAAATATTATGTACCTAATCATGATTCATTTTAAGTAGTTAATTTAGGTACCATATTAACAGTTTACCATTTTATATTTTAATTAAATGCTGTTAGATACCTTTTTATCATTGTTTAATTACATATACCTATTTTAGTTTGGTTTTTGTTGTAAAATATAGATTATTCTTATACAACATACTATGTTTATCACTCTACTCAATACACAAAATAGAAATCCATGATTATTAATTTTGTGTTTATATACAGAGTTTTGAATTTTGTTTTAAAATAGATGGAATGGTTTATATTATGTCTAGTATTCTAGCTAGCACTAGGAATTCGGGCTATAAAATGTTTTGCTGAGATAGTGGTAAGAAGTAGACAATAAATAAATAAAGATCGATGACAGAATGAAATGTGATCGGTATGTGAGGGTTTCGAAAACGTCTTTTATAATGACATCAATCCTATACGCGTGTTGGAATGGAATATTGAAAGATGGAAAAATTACTACTTGTCCGTGGGTTATAATGGCAGGGAAATAAGCACATCACGGACATATCTCCTACACTTGTAAAATTTATCACTCGAACAACAGATCTGAATTTCACTGAAAAACATGATTACCCATTTTTGATGGATGGATTATATTATTGCAGTAGTATAGGTTTATATATATATATATCACGTCTAATAATATACGTATGAAATAAGGAAAATATGTAGGGGAATATACGAAATCAAGTTGTATAAAACATAAATGCATACGGCATCGTAAAAATATATTGGAAGAACAAATTTGTCTCTAATGCAATCTGGTTTTATAGCTTTTATTTTATTGCATAAAAAAAATCATTCAAATACTCAGTCTAATCGCAATGTCAGCACTTGAACTTCATTTTATATAAGTAGGTATACTAAAAATGAATGAGTATGTAGTATTATAAATGTGGAAAACACACAGGCTTATTTATATGGAATAGTATATTTTTTTTATCTTTTTTATGACCAATAATAATGCAGAAGATTGTGATTACTACTGATTAGTATGTCTCCGACCTCAGTCTAGTGTCTAGTAATATTAATATACTATAGAAGCCATAAACATTTTTATCGAATTTTATGATGAAATTATGTTTTTTGAAAGATTTACTATTGTTATACTATTGTCTATTTGAATAAATAATAATAAAACAACAGTTTTAACTTCCTATGATTTTTTTCTATATTTAAAATTGGGTTGACTATTAATCATAATTTTACATCGCAAATATTTGTGTTTTTTTATGTAGTTAAAAATAAGATAGTAAATATATGGAAAAAGATCTTTTATTTTTGTGAGTTCACTACGTAAATTGTAAAATATATATTTTACATTTAATTATTTGTATACATACTAATTATTTTTATTTACTATTTATAGTATTTTTATTTTTGTGTGTATTTTTTATTTTTAAATGTTTGGTAATTTTAGGTTTAGTATATTGTGATGTAGACCTCCTATATTCGTTATAATCGATAATTATTATATAATTGATTTTTATGTTTCACTCATATCTATATTGAGAAATTAAAAAAAGGAAAAATATATTAAATAATATACATTACTAGAAATTTCGTGTAAATTTTTATATATTTAAAAAGATAGAATGAGCTTAACATTTTGTTTTAAAAATAATTGACTTCGTTACCGACGTTCGACAAATTCAAGTATTGAATTTAATTTTAGTCTATAATACATTCTAATGTTTACACTCTTAATGTATTATAACTTAATATCTTTCCAAACTATAATGTATATAATCTCATATTTTTGTTATTATGTCTGTTCCATTTTTCTTGTGTAAACAAAATAGTAAAAAAGTATCAGATGTACCTATAATATGAATTTCATCAATATAGCTTTTCAGTTATTGATAATGCTGGTTAACTATTGATAATATGGACTAACTATACCGTTTAAGCTACAATAAATGCAAAAAACTACATTAATAGTAATTTACTACTTTGATAACATAATAATATATTACAATCAATTATATGATTTTAGTTATAAAGGAATCCCAATAACTGATTAAATTGAAAGTTTTATAATATTTAGTAATCGTTGTAAGTATTAAGATATATACATTAATACAATAGGTATCAAAATATTCAAGGAGATAATATATTTTTTAAGTACTTAACAATAGTTTAAAATAGTTCGGTTTAATGATTTACATTTGTATTACACCATTAAATTATACTGATATAAAGTAATAGACAATTTTTGTCTGTTTCAAATATTCATTCTTTAAAACTTAAATATATTCTTTGTATTATACTTCTGATAACAAGGTAAAAACTTGTCCAGCATATTTCGTAATAAGATTCGTGACCACGCACAATGAAACCCAGTTATTATTTTTTTTTGTGAGGCAAAAAAGTAACGTGACTTTTGCCAACGACCCTGTCAGGTGCCATAGCAAGAGAGTAAAAACAAGGGTTGCACTCGAGAAGGTGTAAAAAATAAAATAATCGTGTACAGTTTCTTGTACAGCGTAAAGATTCGTGACATAATAATATTGTACATTGCATTCATTCTGTTTTTATTTTTATTGAAATAATTTCTTTAAAATAGTCTTAAAGTCCAACCTTTTTATACACTGCATTTATAATTTATATTCATAAAAATATCACTTAAAATGCATTTTAATTTGACACACAAAGCATACACACCTTGACATTACCATTGTATTTAGAAAAATAAAATTCACTTTTTGAATTTGATTTTTTTTTCTTATTATAAATTGAAGCAAATAAAGAGAAAAATGTTCACAGTTCAGTGTTTCATGTGCATTTTTTGAAATTAAATAGTAAATACATAATATTATATAATATGTATTTAAAATTTAAATCGTTTCAATTTATTTTTGTTCAATTGATGTTTATTAACTTTGATATTATACTATATTATTTATAAGCATTTAAATGTTGTGAAATCTATTCAAATTTGAACAAAATAGTTTTCATCAAATAAGTATTATTATTTGTTGATAATATTATGCTCAAATTCTCAAAGGACTTTTCCTCTTTTTTATAATCAATAATAAAAATAACCTACATTTATTAAATTTGTCTCGTTGACTTATTACGATTGACTTACAGTAATTAAATCCAGTCTTAAATTTGTAAATGGTTTACGGATAAAAGTATAAGACTTATTATAAGAGATAATTTCCAATATTTTATGAGTAAGCACTAGGCAGTGTAGATTTTCAGAATGAAAACTTAATTTGGTAGGTATCATGTTTTATTAAGTATTATTTTTTCTTTCTTCTTTCTGTTTTTGGCTGTTAAAATTATCATTTTATCTTTCTTTGTTAAAGGGTTTGTCCCGTAAACATTTTTAAATAAATAAATACCACTTTCTTACAAAAAAGAGAAAATTCATAATAACTTTTTACATTTAAAAATAGTTTACAAATTAATTTTTAAATACTAATAAATATCTATTTTGTAATTATTATTTTAGAAATTTGTAGTATATTAAAATTATTCGTATTGTGGTTGTATTCCAAAGTAAGTATTTAATATTCTACGTATCGATGGAAACAGTTGGCAATTAGTATAAAGTATAAACATTGAAATTACTTACTTTTGTATACGTTTTGAAAAATTATCTATTAAAAAAATAATAATAATTAAACAGTTAAACAGTCGTCAGAAAAGGGAATTCCAGTGATTTTAATTAAAAAATAACAAAGCGTTGGATAAAAAAAAAAGAAAAAAAGTTTAACAATAACTCGAGCCTTATACCTTTTGCGTTCTCCGATCTTTTCCCTGTACACGGACATTTCAGTGGCAGGTATAGAAAATGGTATTTTTGTACGTTTTAAGCCGCAAAAATGGTTTATTCCATTGTCCTATATTTATTAATTATTTATAGACTAATCCGTCCGTCACCGTACTACTTACGGGACACGAGTGCATCTTTGTATGCATCTGACAGCGCGACACGTGCTTGTTGTGCGTGAAGTTGGATATGTATTTTATATGTGCATGTGTGAGCGTCGGCGAAAAGGTTGGTGGTCGGGTGGATTGTTTTGGTGGGGTAGGTGGGGTTGAAGGTTTGAGCAAAATATAACATTCCGATATTGATTTTGTCTTTTTACGCGATAGCGGCACATGAATTGTGGTACATGGTCGTATTTGTTCCTATACTACACACATACATTTAGCCTACTACCACTACTGCCACTGCTACCTCTTCTTCTTCCACTTCTACTACGATTACTATATACGGCGTGGTTCGTATGGAGGCGGTCGAAAAACTATAAATAAATTATTGCACGCCGTTGTTTGTTAGGTAGGTCCGTGGGGTAGCGTTTGGAGGGTGGTATATGTGTGGACTTTGGAGGGCCCAATATAATATATATGCCGGGGTGGAGGTGATAGTGGTGACGGATGGTAAGTAGGGGAGAGAGGCCAAACAACAAGGAACGTTTTTATCCTCCCACACCCCATCACCATCAAAATTGCGTATAGCCGACGGTGCGTTTTGCCGAATGTCAAACGCAGGACCGACGGCGACTAGAGTCCCTAAAGGTCAGAGTTTCGGGTAGTTTTTCAGGGCGCATATAACAGCGTAGTGTTCCGTGCACGATAGGGTAACCGACGTCGGTTTGTTGTTGGCTTTTTAAGGTTTTTCAACGAAATTAAATTAACCGATTTATAGCATTAGAAGGGATTCAGTCGTAACGATGACATTAACAATCGATTATTATTGCCGATGATTCGAACAAAAAGAAAAATTACTTACGGTTTTATTAGTGAATATGATGTGTGCAAGAGCAGGTATCTTTTACTTTTGGCTATTTTCCCAAATTACTGTTTGATGTATAATATGAATATTTTTATTTATTATTATCTATATAATTTATGTATAGTACAATATTAATATACAATAACTATATAATATATATTTATAATTTATATTATGTTATTTGATTTTATAAAATGCTATTCCAAAAACATATTTTATTATATCATTTACGACTATATCTAAAAATGTTATAGTAAACTCGAGTTCTCTTGAGTATTTATTATTGAGTTACATGTATAATATGCGTATGTAATTTAATTACAAGGCGTATTGTAATATTTTATCATTCATTCATATCATAAAAAAAAACAGTTTTTTTAAAATTTTTCTAGCTAGATAATTAAAATAGGACATAAATTTATTTTATAATGTATGGTAGCCCATTACAATATGTCACATACATGAAAATTCTTGTATAATATGTGGTTACATTCTAAGATTTTTTCGCATAAATTATGTAGTATATTTTATTAATGTCTTTTAGAAAACAAAAATGTAACATATTTTTTATTTTATAAAAAGTTCATGTAATTTTTATATTTTTTGGGTTGATAAAAAAAATACGTTTACATTGTTCTATTGTAGATTTATGAGTATTATTAATTTCTAGTGGATTCATTAGAGAATATCTGCACCTAACCTCATAGTAAATATATGATTTATAATACTAAAAAATAAACTTGATTAAACTGATTAAAGTGATTACCTCAGCTATTATATCCATACAGTTGTATTTTAGGTTTTACATTTTACAACACTATTAAATTATGTGTTTAAATACCCAGGTACTAACTATAAATAACCAAAAATAATTAGAGGATCGTTAGTTGAATATAAAACAGAAAATGTAATCTATTCAATGGAATAGTATAATTTAAGAGAGTGTATTTACAAAACTAAGCCTCCCTAATTTGTTTTTATGTTAAAGTAGGTGGAGAATTTTAAAAGTCACATATTACATCCCTTAACTGCCATCACCAGTAAATAGTGGACAACGTGCAAAAAAAATATAATGATATTTTTTTTATATAATTTATATGTATGAGTCAAGGTTCTGTACAAATCATTATTGACAAACTAAACAAAAAGTTAAACATAAATAAACATACCTATTTTAACTTTTCCATAAATCTCAGAAACACATTCAGTTTACTGATTAGTATATTTATTATATCCTTGGATATCTTAAATGGTGTTAATGGAATTAACATATTTTCATCAGACTCTTACAACACTTAAAATACCGTGAAAGGCAATTTCAATAACAATAGTTAGTTAATAATGTAAAAACATAAAAAACAAGAGCCGAGTATAAAAATAAAATATTAACCACATTTTAGATGAACCTCGACGGAGACAACACATGCAGGTTCTTAAAACGTTATGTATAGATAATTTTAACCACATACCTATAAATAAAAATAAAATAATACCTATATTTATTAAAACGTAACCATTTAACATATTATTATAGTCATTATTATGTATACGTATTAATAACGGAAATGAAATTTTATTAATATTAACGTAATCAGAAACAATTCAGTTACAAACAAACTAACTGAGAAAATACAAAGTTTAGATGAAGAAGACAAGTTTTAAAAAGCCTTACAGCGTCTGCCCCCTTTGTTCCTCACCCTTGAAGATATCTCCTCGAACGTGTGAATACATATTTATACACACATTAGTTGATTATATTCGCTGTGTCGACTATACATCACACGGCACTATGATTGTGTTTCGAATACTGTAAAATAGCAACTGTGTTGAGTTATATTTTTTAGGACCTTCCAAAGAGCAACATATTATTATAATATTCAAAAGAGCACGCCATTTCCAAATATGTTTATTTTACCAGTTAATAGGGTATTGCGGGCTTAGGGATCGTTTCTTCTTCCAGTATAAACACAAAGGCCGTTTTTATCGTTTGATTTTTTTTTAGGGTTTAGATGTGATTACTTCAATCATTCGTTACACCAGTTTTGGCGGTATTATATGCGCTGCGCGCTATTGTGTAAACTTGATGTTTGACTGTTGCGGGCCACGGAGGTGACCATTATATCACGTCTGATAAATGTTTTTGTGTTTGTAAATGTGTGTCACTACCCAGAGGTCGAGATCCTACGTTAAGCGATGATGCTATGTTTTTATTGAAATGAAACATTCAATATGCCTAAATTATAACCATTACCGCAGTATTGTATTATACGAGTAGTTTAATATTATTGTTTTTTGTTTCAGACTGGGCGAAGAAATATGATTCGTATAGTTTTGCCAGTTTTATTATTAGTGCTGATTTCAATAGCTGCAGATGTCAACGCTAAGGTAAATTATGATATTTGTTTAGTATACCTATAATATATTTATACGTAGTTTAATCTAGTGGTATGAAACAACTGTAATAATTAAAATATGTATAAAACGAATTCTCTCGCTGTGTTAATCTCGGGTAAATCTATGCTTAGCTCATTTTGTCTAAACGCCTTTTAAAAGGCCCGGTATTAGAGGCTTTTTGGGAGAGGATAAACGTAAAACGACCAGAATACAAATTGGCCGAGCGCCATTTTAAATACTCCCTTCCTTTTACACTTCCTGTCTACCACTGCCCTTAACCAGGAAAGGGAAACGTGGTGGAAACTATAGCTTTTATCTGAACAAACCTTTATGCAATGTAGAACTCTAAGACCAATTTTCGAATTGTAATTAGAAGTTTTAGGGGAAACAATGGATGTCTAATGGTGTCTAAAAGGTCTCAGTCATTAAATGTCATTAGATTTAAACATGTATTCAATTTTTATTTCCTAAACACTGCGTTTAATATGCATATGCATTATGCACATAACAAATTATATTGTAATTATTAATTATTAAATTTTGTATAATTTAAATAATTTGTATGATCTGTTGATAATTGATGACACATTTAATGATCTATTATTTATATTATAATCGAAGTATTTCGGTTACTGTTTATTCATTTAATTATATTAATTTAATATGTGTAAGATAGTAATATACTATATTAGGTATCTATTATTTATTATAAATTTAAAACAGTAAATAATGATAAATCATTGTACTTATAGAATTGAAAAACGGTTATAAGTGGTGTTAGGATTACCTAGAAACGCTAAAAATATTGTTAAATGTTGTTAATTTAATAACTGTTTTTGTAGTGTTTAAATTGTGTTTACAAGTTACTAGAAAATTAAATCCTAATTGTTTAATGTGTAATCAGTTTTAAAATAAGTGGCGGTTCCTATAAACTTTTCTTATGGCTAAAATAAATATTATTTTCAAGTTCAGAGCATTCCATTGCGTTGTTAACGGCTTGTTATATGAATTAATTGAATAAAACGTAATTAATGTGGTTTATGATTAGAATTTTTAGTATTATTTATACGTTAATGTATAAGTAACATGTCTGTATGATCTATACTTACTACATATAGTATATGAATATGTTATTGTTATATTATAAGTTACAATAACACAGTTACATTCCTAAAAATATTTTTTTTTAATTTTTAAAAATGTCGGTATTTTTAAAATTAAATCTTATTAAAATTATTTTAAACTTTTTCCAAAGTGTTTTCACCTATAGTATAATATGTTTTATACAATTTAAGTTTAAGTATTAAATAAAACCCAGGAACAAAACATTTGATTTTAGTTTAAACATAAACAATTTTTATTTGAGATTATTTTGAATTGTTGATATAATCTGTTTGAAAATATTGGGGATCAAGAACATTATAACGAAGTATTTTCAAGGTATGAAAATAGGATTAACCCAAGGATTAGTTTTTAAGCGTTAAAAAGAAAGTGTTTAGCCTAAAAATGTTGAAGATAATGTTTTGTTAACAAAGGTATTATTATAATATATAGGTTACACGAGTAAGTTAATGTTAATGCAGTAAAACGATTTAGCGAGTGAAAATAATAAAAATAATATTTTTAATTAATCCAGTGTCTATTTTTTTCTATATATTTTATACTGTTTATAGTATAACATATACATATTATAAAACTTACATTATATTGTTCATACTCAAATTTAAAATAAAAATAAAAATATTGTATTTATTGATTAATGTTAGGTATGTTGTTTTGTAATGAAAACAATGTTATAATAATATGCCATATTATACTCATATACTGTTATAAATAATGGTGTTGAATACTATTATCATTTACTTTAACTTTTGACAATTGTTGTTACTTACTCATTCACTATCGAAATCGAATAAGTATAGCCAACGGGGTTGTTATTTATGCGTCATACCAGCCCATGGGAAATATTAGTTTCGATCCAAATCTATGAAAAGGTAACATTTGCATATATTTTCATATCGAGAGTATCTATATCTTTTATTTTACTTGGTTTTTACATTATCTATTGCTTGAGTGGGATATTTTACATTTTATTTTTTTTTTGTCAGAAGAGAGAAGCAATCCTATATAAGTCTGAAAATGCATGCGCGTGTTGATTCATCGTAACGAAATCCATACTTCACTTGAAACATTGCTTGTTTTTGGATAATACTATAAATAGTTTCGAATTTTATTTATTGTTTTAAAATATCGGAGTTTTTTCAATTTGAAGGAATTGTTCATTCTGTGAAACAAGCTTTTATTTTATTTTTCATTATTGATATCACACTCGCTTGTTGTTTATTATATTATACCTATTGTAATTTTTAATTAAAAAAGAAAAAAGAAAAATGTTTTGAAAAATGAACTTCATGACACTGACATTATACATTTTATATTAATAGATTTTAATTATTTGTTAAATTTACTTAAAATTGATTTTTCCCCCATTTTTTTTTTATATTTTCTCCGAAAATTGAAATATGAAAATTGTTTAATATATATTTTTTAGGTTTTAGTGAGATAAAATACAACACGCGGGAAAGTTAAGTGGGAAGTAGAGTTGAAAAATAATTCAAATCTGTTTTCAGATTGCTTATCATTTCACTAGATTAATCTGTACGTTTGATATAGGACAGATTTAAATATTTCTACGATGCACATGTATTATTAAATAAAGACATGAAATAACCAATTTAAATCCTCTTAAATATTCTTTTTTCTCTGCTGACTGCTATTATTTGATTACCTAATAAACCTAATAATTTTAATATTGTCATTATTTATTTTAATAGTATTACCACTAAGTATAATCTATATTTGATTTAGAATCTATACTTAATGGTACTACCAAATACATTGTTACTTAGTAAACAATAAAGAAATAATGTAATATTTTTATTTATTAAAATATTATTATTGTTAATTATTCGAGTATAGGTAAAATAATTAATTATTATTTTGAAAATTTTTAATTGGTTAATTTTTCTTTGGTTAAAACCAGTCACCTTAAAAGATAATGAAAATAAAATTTTAAATGACGGTTAGGAGTTCAAAGTAAACATATTCTGATAGAGGGTAGAAAAAGCTTGTAAATATTTGTTCACCAGTCCATCTTGGCCAATGTTGATAACGCTTCTGTTCACCTCAACCCCTTGGCATTTGGTTTTATAAAATATGATTGATTATAATCGGACCCTTTGCAAAGGGTTTAAATTCTTCCTCTCGTCTTACATTGAGGCCAAATCCACTGAATTAATCACAATATTAAATCCCGCTTATAGCTATAATATTCTTTATATCATTTTTTTTGTCAACGATAATACGACATTTTTAATTCATTTTAATTACATAATTAGTTAACATTAATAGTTCAAATTTACTCGTTCAATATGAAAAATATAACGTTTGGCAATTTTCCCTCGTTTCATGGAAAATATGGATAGTCTAATTTAATGTTATTGTATATTAAAAAACATTGGTTGTTTTTAAGTAGGTTTAATTTATGACTTTTCTCGTTTCACTTAGAGCAACTTAAAATGTTTATTATTGTAATGTATATTCTAAGTGGCTCAATGAATGTATTGATCTTACATTGATGTCTGCTTTTTTTTTTTTGTATCTGAAAAGTGGAGACATTTTTTATAATCGAATAAGTGTTTCGATTTTCAACTTAACTAACAAATATCTTTTCTGGTATGAAAATTAATAAAGTTGGTCCTTTTTTTTGGAAGGAAGTATGGGAGGTTAAAAGCGAATTTTCCAGTAATTTTCTTAAGAAAACAAAATTTTTGAACTAAAAAAGTTTTTGGTTTTAAAGTCTACTAAATTAAAAAACTTAAATTATAATTGTTTAATTGAAATTGAAAATTTATTTGTCTTAAAATACTTTTTAAACTATTTAGTTTTTATTCAAATAAAATAAAATAAAGATAATTATTTAAACTAAACATGTATAATATGGTATTTTGTTACTAATATAAAATAATAAATAATAAATAATATCTATATATACCTAGATTATTTTATATTTATAATTAGATATTAGTACAGTAATCGTTTTTATACCCATCTAAGCACATTTTTGTGTAAATACTTAATGGAATTTTTTATTATTTAGTTGGAAAATAATATTTTAAATTTATATTTCTATTGCTTACTTCAACTCTAAAGAGATAAGAAAAATAAATTGAAAAATATCTATTTGGTGGAAAGACTATATTATATACAAGTTAGATTGTCTCTCCGTTTTATAGGAATGGACATTTATTTGGTCATTGGCCATTCTCGACACACGTGCATCATGGGGATTTTCTCAAAACATCTTGAACAATCTATCTTTGTCTGGATCCTAGACTTCAATTATCAATGATTTTCAACGTATTAAAGTGAAATCCAATCGGCTCCCCATTATTCCTTGCTACGACACTTGATGCCGTCACAAAACCCCGGGATGTATAATAGACTATCAAATCCTTAAAACCTATCGTTTACGGGGGTTAACGTAACTTTCTGACAGGAGAAAAAATGAACTACATAAAGCGTTCTATATATATCTATATATATAGGGTTTATACTATAATATATATATATATGTATAATTGATGAATATTACTCATAAGGTTCTATGTAAATTACAATTAAATGTTTGTATACACTAGCAAAAAGGTTTTGTTTTTATAAATTTTAAGTGATAATTATAATTTAAAAGTATTTGTAAATTATACCTACCAACTCTTTTAATACTAATAACTATTATAACTAATAACGTGTATTTATTAAAAATAGTTAATAATAAGTAATAATATAAGGTCTTTTATTTTATTGTTAAAAAAATTTCAGAGTAGATATAATAAAGTAATAAATTGATGGCCAATAGAACATCTAAGTTTATCACATATGTTTATTAATAACCGTTATTTAACTTACTAACAATGGTATAAAATATCATTGAGTCCGTTTTTAAAAAGTGCCTCGTATTATCTGTATTTTTTTACATAACATTATTTTAGCTACTATGTATTCCCTTTCTTTTTTTAAAAAAAAAAAACTTCAACTTCATATAGGACTTATACTATAGCGTATTCCGCCATCTTTTTAATTCATATTATTGATTAAGTTCACGAAACGCCCATCATCTAAAAATTTTTATATATGATTCACTATTCAGTATTCACTAATATTTATATTCTACAATTTGTGTAGTGAATACTTGAAAATATGTTTAAAATAATTGCTGTTAAATTATAATAAAAAAAAAAATATTTCACACTTCTACGATTCAAAAAAGTCATAATAGAATTCATAATTTAATGGAATAATTTTAGCGTACTATTTTTCGGGGAAAATATTATAATACGAGTAATATAATTTGTTTTTTTTTTTTTTTTTTTTTTTTTTTTAACAATAATAATAATTGGTATCAGTTCGTGTTCGACACCCGACAGTGCAACACGTGTGTTTATCGCAATTTACGTTTTATAGCTTTCGATAGCACAACATTTACGTCGCCGATTGGAAAGGTAATATGTTTTAATTAATATAACGCCCAACCGTCGCATATTCACGCAATGAATAGAAACCAAACGGGCAATATGCCCAAAAATTTCACACCAAACCGTTCTAATACTTCTACCTTAAACAAAACCAAAAATAATATCTTACCTACTACAACCTCAACTTCTTCTTCTAAAACACTTTACAAAACCGCGTCGAATCTACAATCATCTAAATATAAAGTCGGGCCAGGCACCGAACACAATACCGGCGGCCCCTCCACACCAACGAGTAATCATGCCTCACGCATCGCAATCAAGACCCCTTTACCACTCTCCGCTACAACCACATCGTCAACCGATAATACACACACCACAGACACTATCGCTTCTCGGGCAATTAATAATACATTTACTAATGACCAGCCGATAATGGACCGATCGACAATATCTCCATTAAATACCACGAACATTATAAACTTCGCAACCGCTGTAGCCACGGAAAAGATACCAAGCCGCGAACAAGCCCTAGTGTTTAATTCAATTGATGGTATACCTCAAAAAGAATATATTTTAGCAATAGGAAAAATCGTCTCTCCTAAGAACATAACTTTTATTTCTAGAATATCTAATAACCGGTTCTGCATATTCTTGTCCAGCAAACAAATACTCGATAATCTAATCCAAACAACACAAACAATCAATATAAACGAACATACGATACAAATACGTAGATTATTAAACCCGGCCAAAAGATTCATCATATCAAATGTATGCCCATCTATTCCCAATCAAGCTATTACAGATGCCCTTAAAAACCTCGACATACACCCCATATCACAAATAAATCATCTTAAAGCTGGCATCAATATAGCAGGCTATGAACATATTATGAGTTTCCGACGACAAGTATTTTTAAAACACGAAGATATACACAAACTTCCAAATTCGTTAGTAATCTCACTAAATGAAACACAGTTCAGAATTTTTTTTACCGATGATGTATTAACTTGCTTTTTATGCAAAACTACTGGACACACAACAAACAATTGTAAATTAAATATCGAAGACAAATCGGAAAAAAATCCCCTATCCAACACAAATGACTTAAACAAGCCTGATGTCACGACTGAAGACGTAACAGAATTAATTGAAAATATCCCCCCTCCCTCAAACCCATCCCTAGATAATATACAACTTGACCAAACTGAAAACGATTTGAACGAAGTTTTAGAAGAAACTGAAGTTTTCCCTTCAACCCAAAGCCACATTGCGGATCCTTGCAGTGCGTCCTGTACACCTAAGGAAACACATAAAAGACTGAAATCGGACTCATCGTCCTCTAAACCTCCAAACTCTCCAAATTTTTTACTATCATCTTCCACCACTAATAAAGAAAAAAAAACCAAAAAACCCAAACTACAATCGCGTTCAAATTCTTCAGAGAGCATAGATACAAAGCTGGATGAAGGGCTCAAACCAATCATAGAATTCTTCACGGCCAATGACCCTCTACCAGTCACTTATCTCCAATTCAAATATATCTTAAACAACTTCAACAATAAAGCCATGAATATACACACACTTATTGAAAATGCAAATACAAACATACCAACTCTAATGGACTTGCTTGATAAAATTAGGCATATAACAAAAGAAAGATCAATGAAAACACGATTGACAAAGCTTTCAAATTTGCTTTTCCAAACCCAACCTCTCCAATAAAGTGCAATTTAAATTTAAACACCTAATAAAACACACGCGCCAAAAAATCACCCAAATCTTTTCTATACCTTTTATAAAATTTAATCATGGACTCAATTATTCAATGGAATATAAATGGATTAACAAAACACTACACCGAAATCCACCGTGCCAAAAATGTCATCCAACCTATAGCCTTCTGTTTTCAAGAGACTAACCTAAGACCTGACACCACCTTTCCCATACGAGGATACAACGGATTCTTCAAAAACCGTCAAACGAACCTTCGAGCCAGCGGCGGAGTCGCGATTTTTACCTCTGATCTCATCGAAAGCACGGAAATACACATTCAATCTCCACTGGAAGTTATAGCTGTCTCTATACGCCTAAAAACTCCCTTATGCATTTGCAATATTTACCTACCGGACAGTACCAATTTAACACTAAACGATCTCAATGATATCATCAAACAATTACCTAAACCTTTTATTTTTCTCGGAGATTTTAACAGCCGCAATCAAATGTGGGGATCGCATCACACAGACCAAAGAGGCAAAACCATGGAAAAATTCATAGAAAATGAACACCTAATTTTATTAAACACTGGAGATTACACCCGTCACAATGCAGCCCATAACTCTTTTTCAGCTATAGATCTCACAATAACAAATAGTTCTTTTGCCCCTAAAACAGAATGGAACGTACTAAATGAGTATAGCAGCAGCGACCACTGGCCAATTTCCATAAAAATCCTTGAACAATTAACTTCAACCCCTTCACTCGACCGCTGGAACTTAAAAAACCCAAATTGGGAACTTTACCGAGACATCATAAGCCAAGATCTCATTGATCACCCAATTAACCTAAGAAATTCATCCAACCAAACCGAAATAAACTCAATGATCGATAATTTTTCTAACATTATATTAAAGGCCGCTAAGCTGACCATTGGCAAAATAAATACCACAAAACAAAAGAAAACAGTTCCATGGTGGAACAAGGAATGTAATTCAGCTATTAGAGCCTACAAAAAATCATTAAATAAATTTAAAAAGACCAAATCTATCGATGACCACATAACTCTCAAGAAATTTCGAGCACAAGCAAAATATATCACAAAAAAAAGTAAAACTGAATCTTGGCAAAAATACACAAACTCAATAAACTCAAGCTCATCTCCAACGGACATGTGGAACAAAATCAAAGCCATCAAAGGAATACCTCACCAATCATTACCCTTCAATTTAAACCATAATGGTATCTCACTATCATCCCCCACGGATATATCCGAGGCATTTGCCCATCACTTTACTAAAAATAGCTGCAACTCAAATTATGAATATGAATTTATAAATTTCAAACAAAAAACAGAAGCAAATATTAAAAGGGACCTCGAACTCAATTTCCATCATCAAGAAAACACGCTCAATCAACCCTTCAATATAACGGAACTACACAACGCTCTATCAAGATGCAAAAGCAAAAGTCCAGGTCCAGACGGGATACCATATTCTTTCATTCATAATCTTCCAAAGTTAGGTCACGAAACTCTTCTTAAAATTTATAACAGAATATGGGATAAAGGAGTATACCCAGACCAATGGCGCAAAGCAATCGTTATACCGATCCCAAAACCGAATAAAAATAAATTTGACACCGCTAACTATAGGCCCATATCCCTCATCAATACGCTAAGCAAAACAATGGAAAAAATGGTAAACAAACGCTTCGTTTGGTACTTGGAGACATCTAACATAATAACAAACGAACAATGTGGATTTCGCCGTAACCATTCAACCCTTGACACTCTTTCTTCTTTACATACGGACATAACTAACGCCAAAAACCAGAATCAACACCTAATACTAATAGCCTTAGATCTGGAAAAAGCTTATGATATGGTATGGCGAAATAGAGTCCTTAAAATCATTCAAGAATGTGGAATAAATGGTAAAATGTTCCAGTTCCTCCAAAATTTTCTAAATAATCGTACAATACAAGTCAAAGCCCACAATAAACTATCAAACAGCTACCTAACTGAAAATGGCCTCCCCCAAGGCTCAGTAATCAGTGCAACAATGTTTCTGCTAGCCATCAATAATATATTTAAAGAAATACCTAAACCTACAAAACATCTATTATTTGCCGATGACTGCCATATCTATTGCAGCGGACAAGACATTAAAATCACAGTGGAAATACTGCAACAAGCACTCAACACCCTCCAAAGCTGGTCAAATAAGACTGGCTTCAAATTCTCCCCAGGGAAAAGCCAATGTATATCTTTTCACACTCGTACGATAGGGAATCACAAATTATTCCTCAAAGACTCCGAAATACCCTTTTGTAAATCACTACGCATATTAGGTATTATCTTCGATCATAAACTAAAATGGACTCACCATCTCAAAAAACTCAAAAGCTCTTGTAAAACCAAGATGAACATAATGAAAACACTTTCCCACCACACTTGGGGGGCTGACACCAAATGCCTTCTAAACATATATAAATCACTAATACTATCACAAATAAATTATGGGTCAATCATTTATAACACAGCCAGTGAAAATCTACTCAAGATATTAGATCCAATCCACAATGAGGGAATTCGTATATCAATAGGTGCATTCAGAACAAGCCCCATCGACAGCATTCTATGTTACGCCGGAGAATTGCCCCTTAAACTCCTTAGAGAAAAAGATATACTTAACTATGGCATCAAAAGGAGAAGCACCCCTAATCATATAGGATACAACCACACGTTTAACAACCAAAATACAAATCCAACCAACATGATCAGAAAACAAATTCCATCCATACAGGACACCTTCTCCCTCTTATGCAACAAATTCAAAATCCACACATCTGTCAAAAATAAAATAACATTCCCAAAATGTCCACCTTGGAATTGGAAAATTCAACTCAACACTGAGTTAACAATGTACAATAAACACGAAACAAACCCATTAATTATCACGTCCCATTTTAAAGAAATTATCCAAAACAAATATCCTAACTTCTTACAAATTTACACCGATGGTTCCAAATCCACCCATGGAACAGGCTTTGCAATCATCATGGATGAAACCAAAATCTTACATAAACTCCCTCCAGAAAGCAGCAATTTCTCTGCAGAAAATTACGCCATATTAGAGGCAATCAAACTAACAAAGCTGACAATCTCAAATAACTGCATACTCATAATTAGCGACTCTCTAAGTGCTCTCCAGGCTCTTCAAAACCCATTTTCGTCCAATGAAATAACCCAAAACATCCAAAATGAATTATTCCTTACAACAAAAAAAATTGAATTTATGTGGGTTCCATCACATATGGGTATTGCCGGTAATGAAATGGCCGACATGTCAGCAGATAAAGCAACCAAAACAATCGCCCTCCCAACAATCACTGACATCCCAGTTAATGACATAATACTATCAATTAGACAAAAAACAAACATGGTATGGCAAAGCCACTGGGATTCCGTTCCACCTTCCAATAAACTTAAAAAGATTAAAAAATGCACAAAAAAGTGGCACATCCCGCAAAACCTAAGCAGACGACACGAAGTTGCTCTAACCAGACTAAGAATTGGACATTCTTTTCTGACACATGCTTTTCTAATAAGTAAAGACCCACCACCTATTTGCGAAGAATGTCATGAAAACCTATCCATACAGCATATCATCCAAGACTGTCCATCATTCCAAAACATACGAAACTCACTATCGATACCAGGCAACCTAGAAGAAGCACTAAATGAAGACTACAGCACAAAAACATTAAATTTCCTCACAAAAATTAATATTATAAATAACTTATAAATCATTATTTTCAACATGTACATTATGAAAATTTTATATGTCTCAAAAATATTTATATGCTATAACTTGTATTTTATAATTCAAAATTAATGTAACACTCACTATGTAACACCTACAAGGCTAATAACCTCAGTTGTTGAAGCCTCTTTTTTTTTCCAATAAAAAAAAAAAAAAAAATAATTGGTATTTTTTTTTTTAAGTATGGGGTAGTATTGTATAATATCATATTACATAATTACACATACGATTTATCATTTTGTTCATAACTTTTAATTTAAACACAACAGTAAATTTTATAAGCTAAAATATATTATTAACTATGTAAATGATGTTTTTAATTAGCAAATAATGGTTTATACATTCGATTTTTGGTACGATTCTTGTTACAGTATATTACACATTTTTCGTTGATTATATCTAGAGTGAACCTTTATAGTACACCGCCAAACATACTATAGAGGATGACGTAAAATACATCTAATCCAAGCATTGTAAATCCAGTTTGATCAGGTTTATAGTTTATATTGATGAATTAAAAAATGTATTATTGCTTCTGTAATTGTTATTTATTGTTGGTACATGTTAGTTTTGATCTTATAGACGTAAATTAATTCATAAGTGGATGTTAATTTTGCTTAAACAGTTTTTAAATAGTTTATCTATACGCATACAGTATTATAAACGAAGTCTAGGAAACGTGAAACTTTTCCTAAAAATATTTGTATGTTTAAATATATGGACTTTCAAGTTAAACTTATGAACTCACGTCTGTAATAATGAACTTTAAAAATACCTTTTTTTCTTATTATTCTTTCAAGTTGTTTTAACTACGGTATTTCAAAGTAAAAATGTCCTACAGCAGAAATACTTATACTGTTTTAGTTTAATATCACAACTGTGAATAGGTGCTATTGGTAGGTACTTGTTAAATAATTTTAAAACACGAGTTTTTTTTGTATTAAAATGGATCACATAGTAGTCATAATACCATTGTATATACTAT
Source organism: Rhopalosiphum padi (assembly GCF_020882245.1). Lineage (NCBI taxonomy): Eukaryota > Metazoa > Arthropoda > Insecta > Hemiptera > Aphididae > Rhopalosiphum > Rhopalosiphum padi. The sequence goes on from NC_083598.1 coordinate 73,720,987, forward strand.
TTCACTACCAATTTTAATAATGCATTGTACTTTTGATTTTTAATCATATAAAATAATTCTGTTTTTGTTTAAAATATAAATGTAAAATAAAATATGTTTTGTAATATATTATGTATTATTTATTTATATATTTTTTAAGCAAATTAAAAATATTTTTACTTTGTTTAATCAGGTTTATTATAATTATTAATTTAATAATTTGTTTTTGGAATTTTCTTAATCATTTTATAATAAACGTCAAGATCAAAAACTATTTTGTGTAAAAATAATGATAATCTCTATATTATTACAAAATTTTTAATTAAATTAAATTTTGTAAACTACTTTTTTATCACTTCTTTAAATAACCAAAAATATATATAGTAATACTGTTTTCATATTTAAAATGTATTCTTCATTATTTAATTGAATAATTATTAATACACTTTCCAGTTTTCACACAAGGTTTTTAAAGTCATTTCAATACTTTTTACTTTAATTTTTCTTCAATTAAGTTAATTTCTTGATTTAAAAAAAGACTTGATATTTTTAACAAAAATCTAAAATACGTATTTTTAAAATGGTAAAGTTATTTTATTAAAATATTTTTGCTATGTTTGAGCAATTTTTAAATGTTTTAAATTAAAATTTTTTTTTTTGTAGTTTAATTTTCGATTTATGTTTTCAAAATTTGTGTTCTTTGGTTGAAAGCTTGACAACCCAATATTTTTCTCATATACTATTTTTATAGTTATTTAAAAATACCGATAACACATAGATATAATTTTTTTACAAGCGTTTAAAGTCAATCGTGATGAAATTTGATATTTATACAACATTTTTTTTCTAACGATTTTAGTTTTTTTGTTGTAATTTAATAAATATTGTTCGTATAAATTTGAAACTATTTTCCATGACTTCCATATATTATTATTTTTTTATACTATTACGTTACGTTAGATATTGACTAATAATTAATAAGCGTTGTTTTTGAAAAAAATAGTTTGACAAACCAAATAAAGATAATATTAGTAATAATTAATGTACAAAACATTAACTATCATTAGAAATATAATACTGATCCACCCTTCTACTTTGCACAGAAACGTTATTTTTTTCATATACACAGTGATTTATCATTTTATACAAATTTAACATAACTCTCAAAATCTATTACACAGCAAAGCCAGTTCACTGCTTTTTTTATTGAAATATATTAAATATATTATTATTACATATATAATATTTTATTTCATTCAACAAAAGAACACAAGAAACAACTATGATATTATTATCAATGTATAAAATATTATTTGTACTCTGATAGTTATACAAATTGATGTTATTCTTTACCTATAATATTATGTTGTTATGGGCTACAATTTTTCATTGATTAATTTTATTTTAAAGATTTTATTTCACGTGGGTAAATTTATAATAATTTTTCATGTATTGTCTAATCTCTAATATATATGATTTTTTGAATAAGTTACAACTTACAGTACTCACCATTTGAAATTGATGAAAATTGGTTTCATTTTATGTATTTGGTACAATACTATATGGGTATTCTTACTTATACATAACTGTATACAATTAATTATTATGCATGTTTTAATTGAGATAACTACAGAATATTGCAATAATAGTTTTTTTTAAAAAAGATTTTCCATTTTACAATGAAGATGATTTTCTTATTTAAAATATTTTATTGCTTAGTTTTGGCTTATGCAAATTGAACTTTTTTTACACATTTATATCTTTAAAAATCAAAAGTTGAAAATAAATATTATTAAACTTTATTAAAAAAGTATTAATGATTAGCATTTTTATTGACCTAAATTCCTGACTAAAATGTTTATAGAATTTTACGATGTTTTTATTTTTTTATATTTAAAATGTTTATTATTTTTTGAATTTCAGAAATTTATATAATTTATTTATTTTTTTATTATAATTTAATATATTATAAAGCTTTTAATAATATGAGATGTTTTACAAAAATATTATGACGTATATTTGATTATGTAGTTATAAATATTTGTATCTGTTGTTTTTGAATGATTGAAAATTGTTTAACTTAATTTATTCCGAATGAACATCATAGGCTTTTTTAACTAATATTAAGTACGAAAAATATATTATTTTTTTTTATTTATATAATATATATTTTTACAAATACAATCCACATGATCACACTTAGTTTTAAATCTTTAAACAATATGCAGAATATTGTTTAATTATTTTAAATTTTTCGTGGTACACATAGATGCCGAATCAGAGGTAAACAACTTAAATACTTATTCAAAAAATGTGTAAGTATATTTTTTGCTTCCTCTGTCGAATATAAATTAATGTGATCTGGAGGAACCTAAAAGAATAGTATGAAATACGTGATGGTTATTAATTCAAGGTAATTTGCAGTATTATTTATAATAAAAAACAAAAGGTCTAAGATTAACGCTGTATTTAATAATATCAGAGTATCTCACCAAAACTGAATGATGGATTATGAGTTCTTTGAAAAAATCATAAATCTCCTCGTAGGATAGAATATCTAACGATTTGTTATACAAATGCGTATAACAATAAACTCCCAATAGAGTAGACATTTTTTCGTCATTTAATTCATATTTTTTACAGTATTTTGCTACGTCAGCAAATAGTCCAGACATAATCGTTTTCTCATCCGTAGTTTCCCATTCAAAGATATCATCTATTTAATAATATACAGAGATTATAATCAAATAACAGTTCTTACGTAGTGACATACCGAACGTATTTATTAAATCGTTATGCGTTTTTGTAAAATTAATCTTACGGCATTGTGCTCTAGTTACGTACAGCCAAGTGACAATTTTGCCCATGAATGGTTTGACACAAGGTTTAAACGGGCGTTTAGAATTGCATAAATCATGAAAACTGTTACTTTTTTGTAAAATTTTCGTTTCCATTATGTGCACTGTTTGTAGATTTGGTTCAGACACTGCTTTGTATATTTTACGGGCTGGATATTTCCAATAGGTAAATTCATTTATACTGTTTTCACTTCGTGGCATAACATCGCTATCATCTTTAATGCTCAAACATCGACGTTCGATATTATATCTACCGGAGAGCAGAATAGTATCATAAATAATGTTTATACTGTATTAATATTTGATTTGAAATTTAGCTTAAACACACTTATTATATACATTTTACTCTTTGACTTTGCTTTTGTACAAGTAATAATTGCTCGAGCTTAATTAATATTCCTAAATTGCATACTATGTAACTTATAGACGTAATTACTTGGATGATACTATGATATGATTAAAACAGATTATTCAATTAAATAATGTACTGCAGCCTGTAGGTAGATGTAACGTATAACTGTATAGATGTTCTTAAAATTGTATGTATAATAATTAATAATTATCTAAATTATCTTATATTGATATATGTTTAGTTTAATTTACTATGTGTTTACCCATATACCTTTTATTTTATATCACTGAATAACATTGGGTTTTTAATAATTAATATAACATTTAAAGTAGGTAGTATAAGTATATTTTTAAACGAGTATTTAAATGATACCGAAGTATACCTTAAAAATTGCTGTATGTTGTCCTGGAATAATTGTTTGTTAAATCGGTTAATATTGTCCTGCAAAAAAATTGAATCAGTTCGAATATTTTTAGAACTTTCATTGCCGATAGTTTCATCTATTGGTGTAAATTCTCCGTCCGGATCCATCATGTAACAACTAGAGAATATTATAATAATATAATATCCAACTAGACGTTGTGGAAATCACATGTATATCGTTACCAATTATTAAAAATATAAAATTATAGTATTTTAGCCAGTGTAGTGATAGGATTAAAAATTTGACATTGAAAACTAATTAATATTACAGTACTCCAATTATGTGGGTCAGTTGCGTGCTGTATGTCTGTTAAGTAGGAAGCATTATAAGTTATGTCAGTTATGTTGTTTTATACAACGTAATCCACTTTGGTTGTTTTAATTGGTTCTATGTGTCTTGTGATAGTCTAAACGAGAGATCTACCATAGTATTTAGTTTTGAGATTTCATCATATTTTATTTATTAGTTGTTAGTACATATATTGGGACTGAATGCGACATTGCGACGATAAGCTTAGAAAAATTGATTATATTGATAAAAGGAGGTTAGCAACTGGTCAAAATATGTTCAAATTAAAATAAAATAGTGGCAGCATTTCATCATCCTGACTATTTTTATTTGAATTTGTATAATAGTATGAATTTTAATAAAATATAGGTACGTTATTATATATGTGGGTAGTTAGTTACTTTGTAGTTAATTTGAATAGACTTTTAAATAGGTATGAATTAAAATGTTACATCTCAATTTATAAACACATCTATTTTTATATAAAAAAAAATATATAATATTTTCAAACTTGTATGTATCTTAACTTATGGATGTTCAATGAAAAACCAATCTAGTTAACTTTTTAAGCTTTGGAGTAAACTTTGAGGGGACAAGAATATAACCTTCTTCCTTCTTGTTTATTTATACGACAATATGCTCAAGAAAGTTCGGTAATTATTAAGCCTCTCACAACTTTACTTGCTGAGGTTCAAATATACCAAAAGGAAAAGCATGCTAAGATTTAAAGCTTAAAACAATAATTATTATATATTTGAAAATTGACAATGACAATAAATGCAAAGTTATATATGAAATTACAGAGATTAAGCTTGGATTTTAATTTTAGATTTTTATTATAAATTATGAATACAAATTTTGAAATGAATATTTAGATAGTTATAGATTTTCGAATATTTGATTTGTTTCCTATAATTTTACAAAAAATATAATCGAATTACCTACTAGAAATATTAAATAAATGTTATAGTTTAATATAACTTAAATCGTCAGTCATAAGTCATAATTCATAATCTTCAATTCATTAATCGTATACTATGTTTATAATACACGGTTATTATTTGTATTCATTCATATCTATTATTTATATTTTATTATTTTTTATATTGTTATATAACTGACCTTAAGCTATAAAATACGATTATTATTATATTAATTATAAATGGTAAATTGTTGTGAAAAAAATCATTTATTATATTATTTATAGAAGTAAAATGTTAAGATATTTTTATATAATATTTATAGTTGAATTTTTTGAACCAACCAACTATTCTTGTGAAAAAAAATCTTAAAAAATCCGTGTAGTTTTCTAGTTTATTTATAAAAATCTTATGTCAGTTTTTGAGCGTTATGTTGGATTAAACGGTCGGTTAAACAAAAATAATATTTACTTGAAATAAGTTATATGTAATTCAACGTAAATAACAGATTTCAGTATAAAAAAAAAAAATAGATTGATATCGTTTTATCATAACTAAAGTTCAACTATCATGGCAAAATTAATCAATGATCGAGACTGTATTTTTAGGTACTAGAAGCCGAGATATATCATATGCGTGTCGCGTAAAATGGCCGAGAGGGTGGTCCTTTAACTGTCATCTCAATAGATATATTCATGAATTCATACAAAGTATAAACCATTCGGATTTTAGGACTTACTACTTAAACCATACGAGTATATGTTGTTTTTAGAAAGTAGTTTATTTTCTTCGTAAAATTTGTACAATAGTCGTTTTTTAAGTAATTTTGTGATGTATTTTTAAAAGAAATAAAAACACTTTTACAAATATTTAATGTACATATATTATATACAAATGATTGTATTTTTATATAAATATAGTTAAGGTTGTTATTATTTTAAGTTATAGCTTCTAACTTGTTGAAATGTACTATGTTTGTAGTCAAGTATCTTATTGAGGTGTTTTTATCAAATATTAATTACGGTTCAAATGTAATTGTAATTGTATCGTATAACATTTTAAGTGCATGCGTATTTTATGTGTTTAATTAGTACTTATAAAATATAGTTACTAAAACTACTGGCCCTTATGTCAATTAAGGATGTGAATTTAAATGTCAGTTACTTCTGAAATATTTTAAGATTAAACGAGTAGGTAGGTACTACATCTAGATGTATGTGTTTATAAGTTGAGTTCAAAGAAATATATAATGTCAAATATTGAGTATACGTACTTATATATTTTGTATTACATAAGGTAGAACTAATTAATTCTTCAATTTCATTGTAATCAACCAAGTTTTAATACACGTTGCTTCAATATAGTTGCGTAAATTACATCATAATTATTGTGCGACTGCAGATGTTCTCCATATTTATAATCTTGCATGTATTTCACTATTTCGTAGTATTTCGTACGGCTAAGTCGGTCTTGAATATTATTATTCATATTTAGAAATATATTATGACTGATAATATTTGACTATATTAATATGTATATGTCAATTAAAATTTACACATTTTAGTAATTTCACATAGAAATATTTAAATTGCCTATGATTTATGTACTATATAGTATAATGAAGTTAATAATAAATAATAATAGGTTATTGTTTAATATAATTTGATTAGAACAGTGATTTTATATTATCTTCATCATTGTTGTATAAATTATAATTGCAAACGAGATTAATGATTTTCGTCTGTTACTCAACTGAAGCATAATACGTAACATCCCCTCAAAATCATATTTAAAGCGTTGATACTTGATACTCGATTGTAGTCTTGGCATCCTGAAAACATCATTATTGTAACGCTGAAGGATCAAACATAAAACACAATACTTAATTAAAATGTATTAAAAAACTATAGCTACTCGTGGTCTACAGTTTTAAAGTGCAATAATGATTTCAATTCGTCGCGGTGTCGTACCCGATCACCCTGTATGACACGACCCCGTCGATAGAAAAAAAAAACCGTCAAACAGCCAACGTTTCAATTTTTTGGATGGCAAAATCGGCGGCTGATTCGGGTGATAGCCACACGATGATTTGCCGATAAAGAAAACTGACGCGTTTCGTGGAGTATGGTGCCGGTGCAGCGAAAGGGGGGTCGCGGTAGAAAAAAAAAGGTCAGACTGCACCCCCCTCATCACCGACGACTGCAGGGTGAAGTGGATGAATATAATATTATTATATATACGTATAACGGTGGGATAGGCTGCAGTCGACGATTAATCAATCTCATTGAGAGCTGACAACTTTTGGCCTGGGCGATAGACCACGGTGGACTCGCGGGGTGACGAGTGACTGTGTGGCGCACGTGATACGGGTGGCGCGAAGGACCGCGGGAGACGGTGAGGGGGGGAGGTCGTTGGCTGACAACACTTTTAAAACCACATGAAATATGTTTTTGATTAAAACGTGTATATACACACGCTGTGTTATATATATATATATATACAGTATAGTGCTGCCGCGGTGGTCCTGAGCTTTTATCCGTTCGCTCATCGCATGATAATAATAATAACAATATAATAATATAACGCTATTATATTATTCGCCTCGCCCTGCGACTTTTGCTGTAATATATACGGTACTCGGATAATAATTATTATTATTAGAGGGAAATTTTTGTTCGATTCGGTGACATCAAGAACAACGCGGACCTGCGTGTTTATTAGCGTCATAAAGTGTTGTCCTGACACAACGTGCGACAATAGAGCTTTTTTTTCCTTTCAAAGGCTGACAGGCGTGTATACCGAAATAATATATGTACTTAGATATGGTCGCAGTCGCAGACCTGCTCACTGCATCCGCCCTCTGGACCTACCATACCAGCAAATGGGTGTCGGGTTGATGCTGCAGCGACGTAATATTATATTTCGCACGTACCGTTTCGGTTTTGTAGTATGACTTAGGTAAAACACGGCCAGTGTGTGTTGTATAGGTCAAACGATGTCGACGGTGACGGCGTATACGCCGTAAAAATAAACGGTACAAATTATTACAATAACAATTTCGTAACATTTATTCAAATAGACTAAATAATATACATTTTTATGACTAATGAGTAATGACTAAACGGCATTCGATTTTGTAGTCTCGTCGATTCTTGTCAGCGAAGAGATTTATTTAAGTGCATTAAAGTATTTAACTATCTAATTCACCGTTGTTTAAATCTACTATATCTTTATTTTTTTCAAAATTATAAAGTTGTTGTCGTAGACAATATGAAAAATCTATAAATCCACTTTGATAAAAAGCTTTGAAAATTGTTATGTATGTACACAATATATTGTAATCACTAATTATAATAACGTTAAATTTCACGATATATTCAATTTGAATTAGATAGTAAATATAGTCATCATGACATTCGAAACACACCGTCAATGATCATTCGTTGAATAATCAATATTCATACTAATATGTAATGTTAGATTTCATTTTTCTTTAGAAAGGTGTTTATAATTTGATGGGACTACATAATATAAAGGGCCAACAATAGAATCGGAGCCATTATATAGATTATATAATATTCAAGTGTGAATGTAAAAACGTACAATGGTGGCATAATAATATTATGTGCGTGTACAATCGTACCTTTTATTGTTATGTAATTATATTGCTACATTAGATTAGGTGATAAATTAAACTTTTTTCTTTATATATGCGTACTATAGTATTTTAAACTTAGGTAATTATATACAGCAAATCTACATTTATTAAATGTTGGGTTAAAATATTGTTTGACGTTCTATAATAATTTTATGCTTTCGAAAAAATCTATATTCATAAACAACAATACATTCCACAACTAATTTTAAAAATAAAATCTATTACCTATGAGCATTACTCGTGCTGGTAGCCTATCACTGGGTTAAATCATAATATAATAGTTTACATCACCAAATTAATTTGATTACAAAACAATACAAAAAGAGAAAAACATAATATAATATGTTGGATATAGAGTTTTATAGATTCTTATAAATAAATAAATAATAATAATAATAATAATAATGCATATTATTTAACAAGTTACCTTAGATAGTTAGATGTATATAAAATGTATTATTTTAATTACATAATCAAGTAAACTTGTTTAGTAATATATATTTATATATATTAATCAAGATCGAGATCTCTGGTCTTGTAATACTTGTACATTTATAGTCTACAGTTGAATACAGTGTAAGAAAATGTATACATTTTTATATATATTTTGAAACTTCAGTGTATATAATGATGGCGGTGGTGGCGTCGACGGATATATGGAGAGGTAACTATGCGTATTCATTTTTTACATATATACGGCGCTGACTGCTGCTGACCGATAAATCAACTTAAAGGGCCATCAGACTTTTGTCAAAACGCCCGCCAGTAGTTTTGATAAGAATGTGCAGAGGAGAAAATAAGTTTGCCGTGTTTATTAAACGTACACGCGCCCGCGGTGTATTTCCGCAAAATGGCGTCGGATTATACGCCTCACTAGGCCCGAGACCAATTTGTAAAACGTCTGACGCCGGTAAAAGATATTATTCGTCTTCTGTTTGGTGGGGGGTGGGGGTGGCTTTTATCTTGTCCGAAGTAGCTACAATTTTTACCTTTATTCCATATACAGTTTACTTGTATATAATATACGAAAATGTAGAATTTTTCTTTACCGATTTGACTTTTTGACGATGTATTGCTGTGCACATCGTTTGCTAAAGATATCATATTTTATCGCTGTAGAGAAAATAAAAAGTCTGATACAAATAGAATTTAATACTATACGTGAGCCCACTAAACATAGCTGTTTATTATAATCGTAATGTGCTAAACGCACATCATTCCATGTACCTACAGTTGTAATCATTATAAGACGTGTCAAAAGTAAAAAAAATTATTAGTAAGTATAGACAAATTAGAACAACTTATTTTAGTTTCGCAGTAAAATTCGTGCCCGAGCGAGTACAATATGTATGCAACTGTATAAGTAATTCAAGTAAAAATTGATTGTATTTCGGAAAAAAAGAAAATATTTTATTCTTCGTACCTCAGGTAAAAATAAAAGAAGTAGATTATATAATATGATGAATGCAATAATATACGTAATAATAAATAATTCATACAGTTCGGAATATTATATAATCTTTATTGTTATAAGTGCGTTTATATTTAAATAATTATTTAATTTTAATGCCAACTATACAAAATTGTGATTTCGAATTTCATAAAAACATTTTGAATATTTATTATTGTGCGCGAATGCCTTAAATTAGCATATTATTTATATACTCACTACCAGAATATTTACTTATATTTTCTAATAATTGTTTTTATTGAAAATTCAATGGTAAAAATACAATTTATACTTTTGCTTGCATTTTTTCTAAAATTTTTTAGAGGTGATCAGTTATTTTATTTTCTATTAACTTAAAAAAATATTGAGGTCATCGAAATTTGCCCGCTTGAATTCCACTCAGATTTGATATTCGATCGTTAAGGTAAACTTTTTGATTACTTCATTTGCCTGGAAAAGTGTTTATAGAAAGATAATCTAAAATAATAAAACATTTTGGGGATTAATTAAAATGAACATATTTTATTAAATTCTTCTATTTTACTTAAAAAATATATTTCGCTGTTTCTTGTGATTATTAAATAGTTTTTGGTTATATGTTTGGTGTATGTATGTTATCTGGGAGTTATTTTTTTGGAACGGTGAAGATGATGTCTTAAAAATGTCATTGTAATTTATTAATTTTTGATTGGAGAATGGACACAGATGGTACTTATAGAGTTGACAGAATTTAAAAATTTACATTAGCAAGTAATAATTATAAAAAAAAAAAACGTAAAAAAAGTCAATGAGATTGTTTGTTCATTAGTCATGAAATTGATTATTTGTACTGAAAAACTTTTTGGAAAATATAAAATTGGTTTAAACATGCCGTATATTTGATTTAAAACTGTGTGTAAATTAAAATTATTTAGTTTTAATAGGTTTTTATAAAACAACAACACTTACTATAAATTATTATGAAGTAACCAGCTGGCAGGAATTAATTTTGTCGCATTTGTATTATAAATCATAATTAAAATTAAGATATAGTTATTATTATGAACACTTATAATTTTTGCTATTGGTTATTTATATTTGCATTCGAAACTGGATAAACTTTTTAATGTAAGAAAAATATTAATGGCAATACTTGTATTTAGTTTATTGATATTTATTTATTTATATACGCGTTAAAATTTAAAGCATATGACATAAATATTAAATAAGCCCTGAAACTTTTTTAAAATCATATTGTAAATAATAATATATGTTTTAATATACTTTAATAACTCACATCCGGAGAGTAAAATGTTTTTGATATAATTATAATTTATGTATGTATTATAGTGCCTTATTGGATAGTAGCATATATAGTGTAGTATACTCAGAAAAAATTATAAAATATCACATAATTCACTACAGTAATAGTAAATCAATTATCATTTCAATATTCTACAAATAAAAATACCATTATAATTTTTCAATATTTAAATAAAATATAGATATTATAATATATTTTAAACCGTATAGAAATTGAATATATTATCCACAAAATGTGTTAGATTACTGAATGTTTTTGACATATCATTCCATTGGTTACTTAGTCTGAAAATAAGTCAATAAATTTATTTTTTAATTGATAATGAATAAAGTCACCACTTAAATTAAATAAACAAATATTGTGGTCAGTTTAAATTCTAACGTTTAAAATGTCATTATATTATCCTTATATTTATTTTCGAATGCGGTATGCGGACATAATCGATACTCTGCATTTTATTAAAAATAACGCTCCAATAAATACAAACGACTAATGACTAAATAACATTTATAATTACTTTTAATCAATACACTGTGATATTTTTTGCAACAATATATTAAAAATACATAATATTATACACTATTCACGATATACAGGATTAGGATTATATTATATAGTAAGTATATTAATAATTAGAGTGGTTAAACACTTTTGTATCTAATAAATAATTGATTAAAATATTCATATTAATATGAATATATGGTTTAATATCTTATTAGAATTAATACCTATTGTTTACTATAATGAAATGGGTATATTACAGTAAAAAAGTGAAAATGTCAAATAATTAAAAACCATTTTAATTTACAAAGTTATTGCGTATGCACATAATTTGAGTGAATTTGTTATTCTCTTGTCTAAGAAGTACATATTTGTTCTTTTATTATTAATTATTATTTTACAATATCAGTTATTTGTATAAATAATAATATTTAAATTTATTAAGGATATGTAAAAATCGTACATCATCATTATCATTCGATTAATTCTATTATATAACCTTTAATTTGTTATATACATTTTAATATTAATACTTACGTTAATTAGTATATTTAAATGCATTTATAAAATAAGTGTTATTAATCAATGTATTTTACTATTTTCTGTTTCAGGTAATTGCATTACATTTTGAGTATTTTTTTTTAACAAGTGAATAATATGAATATTATAATGCCTATATTATAATATACATCACTGGTAAGTGTTTAGAAATTCAACTATTAAAGAGTATATTTTGAATTACATGTTGTGTAGTAAATACTGTTTCCATAATTATATTATTATATTAGATCAAATATCAGGTATACGAGTAGAGAAGAATCTTTATAAATATTTATATTTCAAATTATTAATATATATTATATAGTACAAGTTATATGTAATACATATGATACATTTTTATAATTACATATTAGTAAGTGTTAGTTAGTGTATTATACAATGCAATATCGATATAGTATTAAACTATAAGCAAATTAATTATTATCAAATGGAAGTTTGAAATAGAAGTCTGTGATTTTTATTTCACCAAGTATGAAATCACGATTACATCGATTTGTCATTTGTAAATTAATGTCAGTATTACGTATAGTAATATTTTCATTTTGTGTAACATATATTCAGTGTAGTAGACAGTCAGTAATAAAATTACAATTTTTTATCTAATGTGCGTATACATATATTTTACGTATAAGTGATATAAGGTTAGAATGTGGATTGTAAAATAAACTGTCTTTTAGTTTTTTATTTGTTAATATTTTATTTTAATAATCAATAGTTAAAATCGTCAAATGGAAGTTATAGTATAGTTTTGTTAGCTACTTGGTTTATATATTGTAATATAAAAAATATATTTTTTCGTCATATAATACAGTCAAATACTATAAAATGTGAACAGATACAATACTTACCAATAAAAACTGTATAGTAAAAGATGTAAGTATATTGCAGTATTTGACTAACCTACTATTAATTTAATTTATATCAAAACATCATTTTACATACCCTAGATTTTGTTTAGCGTCATTCGTGACTTACCAGTACAAGAATGTTATTAGTGCACCGTTTACATATACATAGTTTCAAAACAAAAATATAATAACAACATAATGAACCACAACATTTTTTTTATTCATATTGTTTATTCAGTTAAAATATTAAAAAAAAAAACCATATAAAATATAAATCAAGATTTTTTTCAGGGGTCGGTTGGGGTTGACTCGTATATATTCCCAGAATACCTGTCATATTAATACAATAATTCTTCCAGAAAAAAAAATTAAATACTTGCTTTGCGGTGCTCACCTATTTTCCATTTATCGATTTTTGAAATGATTCACCGAGACACTATGGGACTACAGCGTAAAATGCGCAAAAAGGTTAACCGGAGAATGAAAAAAACAATATCAAGACGAAAAATCTTGACGATATTTTATTTCCTTTTTTTTCTCGCGTTGTATATTCTAGAGTCATTTAAATGTAAATTATTATTTCTATTGAAATGAATACAAACGGGTTTAAAAAAAAAATGAAAATGAAAATGTAAAAAGCAAAAAAACAAATCTTATTTTAATTAGGCATTATTATCAATTATTTTTTAAATTCTTTTTACACGTCATAATATTTATATTATTCGTTTCTTAGTTTTTTTTTTTTTTATCATGAACATAATTAAATAGGACCTTTTTAAAATGTTTGCATTGAACATTGAAGATACACGGTGTATCTATTTATAATGTGAGATATTATATGGAAATATGTACTATGTCATAGAAGAGCCATGTTCCCATTGAGTGCTGTAAAGTGTTTCAAAATGAAAAATGAAAAGACTTCGTAAATATTTTGTTTAAGCGTAAAATATAAATCGAATTTAAATTGAACCGATCAACGTTAATATTTTGACTTTTATTTTCATCTATCGTTTTATATTTGTATTTCCTCCAATATTCCATTCAGACGCATGACGATTTTCATATATACGTCATACATAAGTTAAACTAGCCATCCACCCAACCACCTACCAATTCTTTAAATACTAATAAGTAAAAAAGTAAAATATTTATTTATATTTTTTAATACCTCTTAGATGTTTTGTAAAGCATAATTATTTATTAAATATTTTAATGACTCAAAACTGTCATTTTTTTTGTGCTATACTAATTTATTATATTCAATGAAATAATATTTAAAATATTTTATATGTATTTAATAGAGAGATTACTTATATTATGTTTTTAACTAATAGGAAAGGACGTGTACGTTAAAACAACGCTGATCCACATACTTTAAAGTTTAAGTTTAAATTGCAACTCAACTCCCACCGCTACTATAATATCTACCAATCCATGCGGCACGCGGTATCAGGATTGATTCTTTATTCGATAACGTGCGGCTTATCAACCATCATTGCGTTATAGTTATTTATTTGAAAACTCATAAATATTAAATAACAGTAAATAACTATAAATTAATTATGAAGATATTCAATAATATTGTTATTGCAGTGTCGGAAATTGATCATTTCGTTTTATACTTTTCAGTAGACGGATATTTTGATGAAAAAAAAATATAGTATAGTATCTAGATTATCTATTATTATATTAGGTAGTATACTGTATTTTTATTAACTATTTTCAAGATTATTGTAAATAATAAAGTTGTGTATTTTAGTGTTAAAGTCTTTGACTTTAAAACTCAATAAAACTGTAACACATATTATAGGTTTATAGAAACTTACTCTTACAGAAATTTTAATAATTTTCTTTAGATATCCGTTATACTCATACGCGCGATTATATTATAATCATTTGTTATTTATCCGACTGTATATTTTATTCGTATAGGTACATAAGTACATAACTATATAAAAAACCTTTAACAAGAATAAACTTGGAAGTTTTACCCAAATACGCGAGTGTCAATCTATTATATAAAAATAAGTCCGGTTTTCCTCCCTGACGCTATAACTCCAGAACGCACGAACCGATTTCCACGGTTTTGCATTCGTTGGAAAGGTCTTGGGCTCCGTGAGGTTTATAGCAAAGAAAATTCTGGAAAATTCAGGAAAAATTCAACAGAAAAGTGGGGAAATCGTTTTTCACATACAGCGCCATCTATTATACATAGCATGTACTTCAAACCAATAGCAACGGTGCGTGATAAAGTGTGTGACAGATATCATTATTCTCTGTTCAGTTAATCTATTATATAAAAATAAGTCCGGTTTTCCTCCCTGACGCTATAACTCCAGAACGCACGAACCGATTTCCACGGTTTTGCATTCGTTGGAAAGGTCTTGGGCTCCGTGAGGTTTATAGCAAAGAAAATTCTGGAAAATTCAGGAAAAATTCAACAGAAAAGTGGGGAAATCGTTTTTCACATACAGCGCCATCTATTATACATAGCATGTACTTCAAACCAATAGCAACGGTGCGTGATAAAGTGTGTGACAGATATCATTATTCTCTGTTCAGTTAATTTCATTTATTGTAAATTATATGGATCGTGCATTTGAAGTTAAATTCAACACTATGTCCATAGTCCAAAATGCCTAGAGAACGACGTGCGAACATCGGCCGCCGCACAAGACATGCAAGCCAGCAACAAGTCTATTCAAGGAACTTAAGAGAAGAAAGACAAAATATAATAAGAGAAAATGACCGATTGAGACATCGCGTGAGCACACGAAGATCATTGGCATCATACAATCGCTTGGCATTCCAATATGATCCCACTGCGAACTACAGTGATGATGAAAATTTGGATATTGGACGAATGACGACTATATGCCGATATTGCAATGCGGTAAAGTTCAAAAGAGAAACGGTTGGATTGTGCTGCGCAAGTGGAAAAGGCAAACTGGATCCATTACTTACACCACCACAGCCACTGAAAACATTGTTTGATGGAAGTGATCCCGATTCCAGCCATTTTCTTCAACACATCCTTGAATACAATAACTGCTTTCGCATGACTTCCTTTGGAGCTAATATCATTCGAGAAGGCGGCTTCATGCCGACTTGCAAGGTAAAAGATACAACACACATAACCAACACATAATTGCAACACATAACAACTTCATATACACCACACACTACACCATCACACGATTTACAATGTATTCATGAACAAATTTTAATGATTATTTGCAATTACAGATACAAGGTCAAATATATCATTTGCATGGTTCAATGGTGCCAACACCAGATGAACCGCATCAATTTCTGCAAATATATTTCATTTCGTCGATGGTGGATCAGCTGAACGTGCGGTGCAATATACAGGGAGCACAACAGTTAAAGAGACGAATTATTGAACAGTTGCAAGCATTTTTTCACGCTAATAATGCTGTGGTTAATATGTTCAAAACAGCATTGGAACGAATGCCATCGGATACGCACAAATTTGTCATAAGAGCGGATTGTACTCCGACAGGTGAACATGTGCGAAGATTCAATGCACCCACCGTTAATGATGTTGCTGCAATTATTGTTGGCGATCCAACTAAATCACGAGACATTGTCGTTCAGCGAAGAAGCAATATCATGCATCGTGTAAACGAGACACATCGTTTGTACGATGCGTTACAATATCCAATCATTTATTGGCAAGGGCAAGACGGATACGACATCACGTTGAAGATGGTCGATCCAATTACAGGTACAATATTCACACACTAATTATTTCCATTATTACTTTTATTGGTTTCCATTAACAATTCATTTAATTTTGCATTTTCAGGAGTATCAACGAATAATAAAAATCTAAGCGCAATGAATTACTATGCGTATCGTATGATGATTCGTACACATGAGGAGAATGTCATTCTGAAGTGCGGTCGGCTATTCCAGCAATTCGCTGTTGACATGTATGTCAAAGTCGAGACCGAACGTTTAGCGTTCATCAGATTCAATCAGCCAAAGCTACGATCTGAGGACTATATACACTTGCGTGATGCTATTCATTCAGATGGTGATGTTCAGAATATTGGACGACTGACGATTCTCCCATCAACTTATATCGGAAGCCCACGCCACATGCACGAATACGCTCAAGACGCTATGACGTACGTGCGAAATTATGGAACTCCGGATTTATTTATTACGGTCACATGCAATCCGAAGTGGACGGAAATTGAACGCGAGTTGGAACCGGGTCAAAAACCGCAAGATCGCCATGACATAATCGCCAGAGTATTTCAGCAAAAACTCAAGGTTATGATGGATGTGCTTACTAAGTATCGAGTTTTTGGTGACACACGTTGTTATATGTACTCGGTGGAATGGCAGAAGCGTGGACTACCGCATGCTCATATCCTAATTTGGTTGCTGAACAAATTACATTCAAATGAAGTGGATGACATCATATCAGTTGAAATTCCTGATCCAGTCACTGATCCCCGTCTACACGACATTGTGACGACACAGATGGTGCATGGACCGTGCGGTGCATTAAATCCATTATCGCCTTGCATGGCTGATGGAAAGTGCACAAAACGATATCCGCGACCGTTAGTTGCTGAAACAGTCACAGGGAACGATGGATATCCAGTTTATCGTCGGCGTTCAAAAGAAGATAACGGTCGAACTATCAAAGTTAAAGTTCAAAATCAAGAGATTGAGATCGGAAATGAATTCATTGTACCATATTGCCCGCTGCTATCACGAATTTTCGAAACACATGCAAACGTTGAGAGTTGTCATTCGGCCAAATCAATCAAATATTTGTGCAAGTACGTCACAAAAGGCAGCGACATGGCTGTGTTTGGTATTGCGTCGGAAAATGTGAATGACGAAATCAGCAACTTCCAAATGGGCAGATACGTCAGTACTAATGAAGCACTGTGGCGATTATTGTCATTTCAAATTCATGAAAGATATCCCACAGTTGTACATTTAGCAGTGCATTTGGAAAATGGCCAAAGAGTTTACTTCACTGAGGCTAATGCGGCACAACGAGCTGAGAGACCACCATCGACAACATTGACTAGCTTCTTTGCAATGTGTGAAGCAGATCCATTCGCAGCGACGCTGATGTACGTTGAAATGCCCAAGTATTACACTTGGAATCAATCAACAAAGAAATTCCAACGTCGCAAACAAGGAACCCCAGTTCCAGACTGGCCACAGGTGTTTTCAACTGATGCACTAGGTCGTATGTACACTGTTCATCCTAGAAACGATGAATGTTTTTATTTGCGACTGCTGTTAGTAAATGTACGTGGACCGAAATCATTTGCGCATTTGAAAACTGTGAATGGCCACCAATGCCAAACATATCGAGAAGCATGTCAACTATTGGGTTTGCTGGAGAACGATTCTCATTGGGATTTAACACTTGCAGATTCAGTTGTTTCATCAAATGCGTACCAAATACGAACGCTGTTCGCAATTATCATCACCACATGTTTTCCTTCACAACCAATTCAGTTATGGAACAAATACAAAGACGCCATATGTGAAGATATCTTGCATCGCTTGCGTATTCAAACGAATAATCCTGACATCCAAATAACCGATGAAATCTACAATGAAGGATTGATTCTGATTGAGGATCAATGCTTGACTATTGCAAACAAGCTATTGATTGAAGTAGGAATGATTGCGCCAAATCGATCGATGCACGATGCATTCAACCAAGAATTAAATCGAGAGCTGCAATACAATGTTGATACATTGCAGGAATTCGTTAGAAATAATGTTCCGTTGCTGAATGAACAGCAAAAACAAGTATACAAAACATTAATGCAAGCGGTGGACAATAATACTGGTGGTCTATTCTTCCTGGATGCACCTGGAGGAACAGGGAAAACATTTGTCATTTCATTGATTTTGGCCACTATTCGATCAAGATGTGACATAGCTTTGGCGTTAGCATCATCTGGAATTGCGGCGACTCTTCTAGATGGCGGTCGTACTGCACATTCTGCGCTTAAGTTGCCACTCAATTTAAACACAATTGATACTCCAACGTGCAATATTTCCCGATCCAGTGCAATTGGAAAATTGTTAATGCAATGCAAGCTCATTGTTTGGGATGAGTGAACAATGGCACATAAGAAATCACTTGAAGCACTTAACTTCACACTGAAGGATCTTCGGAGAAATAACAACATCTTTGGCGGCTTGATGATATTGTTGGCAGGCGATTTCAGGCAGACGTTGCCAGTAGTTCCCCGTGGAACGCCTGCAGATGAATTGAATGCTTGCCTAAAGGCATCACCTTTATGGAATAACGTAAAAACATTATCGCTAACCACTAATATGAGAGTTCAACTTCAAAATGATCAAAGTGCTGCACAATTTTCCAAACAATTGTTAGATCTTGGAAATGGAAAAGTCCCAGTTGATGCGACATCTGGATTAATTACTCTTACCAACGACTTTTGCCGATTTGTAGACACTCAATTAGTTCTTATTGAAAATGTTTTCCCAAACATTAGTGAGAATTATAAGAATTATGCTTGGTTAAGTCAACGAGCAATTCTTGCAGCAAAGAATAATGATGTCCACGCACTGAATTTCACCATTCAATCAAAAATTGCTGGCGATTTGGTGACATACAAATCCGTTGATTCAATAACAAATCCCGATGATGTAGTAAATTATCCAACGGAGTTTTTGAACTCTCTGGAGATACCAGGATTTCCACCACATAACTTGCAACTGAAAGTTGGTACAGTTATTTTGATACTGCGTAATTTGAATCCACCGCGACTTTGCAACGGTACTCGACTTTCGGTAAAGAGACTTATGCCGAATTTAATTGAGGCAACCATTATTAACGGAAAGTACGCAGGTGAAAATGTATGTATTCCTCGAATACCAATGATTCCGACTGATCTTCCGTTTGACTTCAAACGATTGCAATTCCCAGTTCGCCTTGCGTTCGCAATGACAATTAATAAGTCGCAAGGCCAATCGCTTAGTGTTTGCGGGATAAATTTGGAAAATCATTGTTTTTCACATGGACAGTTATACGTTGCGTGTTCACGAGTTGGGAAACCATCCGCTTTGTTTGTGTTAACGTCAGACCAAAAAACAAAAAATGTGGTTTACCAAAGAGCACTACAATGAAACAATTAAATAACACTTCATTTTAGTAGGTAATTGAAATGAATTTATTACTGTTGTGAAATGAAATAAATATTTTCCTTTTCAAATATATAACAAAAAAAAATTTTTTTTCTTTATCTTTTAATCACCAAACGAAATGTTACATAAAACGAATCTGGTGGCGAAACGGAGTTCGCCGGGTCTGCTAGTATAATATATAAGTGGACATATTATTGACACATTCTTCAACTTTCAATTTTCTATCGAAGTCAATACGTTAAATAAAGAAGATAAAGAAAATTGTTTTTTTTTTTTTTTTGAATTGTGTAAATGTTCTTATACAATATTTTATTCCAGGTGTTGGAAAAATAATAAAATATTGAAATAGGGACTTTGTTCGCACACCACATAACATAGAATTAATCATATTTAAACACGTATATAGGTACAAATTGGTATGTATATATGTTATAAACTTATATAATAACATTATATTACTATAAGCCGTTATAGGTGTTTACTGTCTAGGTCTTCCATTTGGTCTTATACAAAATGTAATAAATAAGCTTACTTTCTACATAAGAGCTTTTCTCTAGTTTTGTTTAAAATGTTCATTAAAATATTATTGCATTATTAAAATGTACAATTATTTTGATGTTTTATAACTGAGTTGTAGTATCAATAACAAGTTATTTGCTAGTTAATTGTGATAATATTTTAATAAAAATTGCACCTTATTCAATTTGAAAATAAACATAAGTTGAATTATAGAAAAAAGTTAATGACAAGTAATTGAGATATATCATTAATCCTAATGGCTAGGTACGAGTTAAATCGTAAACAAAAAAATTAATTTTATTTGGTGAAAGTATTTTTTTTAAAGAGTATCGTCTTAAAAATAAATGTGTTTAATTTTTATAATAATATTTAAAAATGATATAATAATATTACCTATAAGTTGAAGACGTTGAACAAAACATCAATGTTATATTTTAATATATGAATTTATTTTGACTATACTTGCAAAAATATTAAACTACAAGATGAAATAACAAAATATAGTCGTGTTCTATTTAACGTAAGGTACTTAAATGATAGATACTAATATGTTAATTTAAAGTAATAATCAATACAAAAATTATATTCAAAGTTTGGTCTCGTGTGTTTTTTATTTAATTTTCTAATTTTTACAATTATTGTTGTATAACTTTTATAAAGATATATTTGTAAAATCGCATTGTGTAAATTATGTTTGTAAATTACTAAATGTTTACAAGGATTTTGTTGATTAAGTTTTAACCAAGTCAGACTTCTCAAGTTTAATATTTTAATACGGTATAATTAAAAATGACTCGAGCAATAATTTAAATCATAATATAACCGACGGACAAAACTGATTTCGACCAAAGTAAGTTTCTACGCAACACAATAATATGATGTGAAAGTGACGATATGTATGTATTATATAGGATCAGAGTCATTGAAAATTGTATCTCTATAATATATTATATATATTAATGAATAACAACTTGCAAGATGCAACCATAGCACTTATTTATAAGGTATCAATTATGTAGTTATTAGTCGGCGATTATATTATTGATCTATTAACTTTTAAACTCAATATTGTTCAATAATATAAAATTATTTATAGGAACGATACATTGGCTTTTAAATAAATTATCACCACCCCACTAAACCAAAAATAATGGTGCAGCAGCCCAGCAGCGAAAGCACTGTTCGCTTCACCCGCGTGCACGACAATAAAACTCTCAAAGCTTAACCATGGTATTCTCGGCCAACTGCGCGTTTATGTTAAACCACGGTCATGGTCATTCTGTATATTATAATATCATCATTGTACACGGCCCAGCATTTGACGCGTGTGGTTTGCCGTGTATACATATATTGCGCCGTAAGTGCGAAATTTAATTAAAACCTGTGCACGCTAGAGACTTTATTGTAATAATAATAATAATAATAATAATAATATTTATAATATGTATAATAATTATTAATAATATACAAAAACAAAAGGCGAGCGCGCGTCTCCCGGAAAAGTTTTCGTCCACATTATGCTACACGTAATACATACGTATGCGCCGCACTCACTATAATATAATACTCGTGCATTATACGACGCGCGTTTTCTCCGAGCAAATTTATAGTCTGTTTATCGGGTGTAACAGCTCTAAACCGCCTCGTGTAGTGGCGCGTCGGTGTGTGTGCGTATATGTGGCGCGAGTGTGCGCGAGTGATACACAGAAAGGGCCGGCCGTGGCTGGGTGATGAGGCAAATTGAATTTTGCGTATAGCGCTTGGGATTTTGTCAATATACCAACGCGCCGCGTCACATCGTCCCCCATATAATATAATATTATAGAAGTAATACAATTATAAAATATATACACGCGTATATATACATATATAATACGTGTACAAGTCGTACCACTTGAATCAGGAGCAGACGAGCACATTATTATACGACCAGGCGACCCGGCAGGTATTATATATATATAATACACACACACACACATATATATATCACTAAATAATAATATTATTATACTCAAACTGCGACTGTGAACCACCGCCCTCTTGCCAGACCTGACCCCGATCCATCCACTGACAACGTCGTGATAGCGTGTCAAACCGTGATTTCCATTTTTCTCGACATCCGCTTTGGACTTGTCGCGAACACATATCAACCAGACGCGTATATGATATGTATATATTATATTATATTATATTGACGGGGTGATTCATATAACTTACTCACTCCCTCCCCCACACTATCATTTAAATACTTAATAATGAATTTATTTAAATTCTGAATTATAGATACCGTGATTTTGGAAATTTAGATTTTTATACCGTTCGAAGAGTGTTCAACGTTTTTTTTTTTTAATGAGAAACACGGCATTATTAAGCAGACATTTTTTTTTTAAATGTAGTGCAAAATTTTGAACCGATAGTTTTGAATAATATAACTTTTTGTACTAAGAAGTACCGATTAAGAATTATTAATCATTGATATTAATTTTGAATCAAGTATAAAATATATGCAATATTTATAGGCTAATGCCTACTAATAATTATACTCAATTTTTACAGTTTATAAAATGCTAATATATTAATATAAATTACTGAATAATTTTTAAATCTTAATTTCTTTCATGTATATTTAAACCTATTATAATAGATATAAAGTTAAAGAATTCGGAAACTAAACTTTCGAATTTCGATTAAGATGTGTATAAGTTAAAAATTATAATCTGCTTTATAATTTATAGTAAAAAGAACGTTTCACTGGTTTTTATTTAAAAAAGAATCTTGTATCGATACCGCAACACAGAACACGTCATTTTAAATGGCATAAACTAACCAAAGTATTTTAAAATATGATCTTAAATATACTTAAAACTTAAACTAAAAATCAGAATCTGAAAAATGAGGGTGAGCATGTTTGATGAATCATTATCATGTATTCATACTTAAGTATAAATTTAGATTTACTGTTTACGTGTACGTTTTTACATGGGTAGTTTATGTTTATACAATGTATTTAGTACTTAATAAATAAATATAGCATCGATTATAGGTACATGATATTTATAATATTAAACGATATAAATATAATAATATTATATTTCAAGTATCGTGCAAGTATTTTATACATATTATATATTTAACATTGGCGTACAAGGGTTTTATTAAAGGATGGAGAGACAGCGGGTGTTAATTTTTTTAATTATTATACGGTATTAAACTATTAAGTATACTTAACATCAAACATCATAAAATTTATAATTTATATTTTATATATTATATCATAATAAAATAAACATGCACATAACTTGTAAAATATATATTATACATTTACAATTTGTATTTTACCAAGTTCTAATATTATTCTTCGAATGACTGACAGACTGAATAATTCGTTCGCGGTAAAGGCTATTTTTTATTTATTAATATCTACCAAAGCTAATCTGTAACATTTATGTATGGTTGCAGTTTATTTAAGTTTGTAAAAGGAAAAAGGAAATCAAAAACATTTATAGTTTATCAAAATGGAATTTTTCGAAATGGAAATTAATTTAATTTAAAATTTATTTAGTATCTAGATAAGTATTTTATGTCTCTTGGGTACTGGGTAGTTGGGTGCTTAACATCTTCACATTTAAGATTTACAATATATTGGATCAAACAAATAAAAGCTGTACGCCATTCAACTAAAATTGAAAAAACATCGATCCGTGATGGTAGTATATTCGTAAACTCGATCGGGACGCATAACATTATCGACGCAAAAAGTGCTTGCTAGGAACGTCTCGCCAAACGTCAATTACGTTTTCTCTGTAAGTTTTCTATTTATAAACTAGATTTTCCCAAACACGGGTTTTTCGTAAATTGCGTGATGGTATTTGGTTATTTTCTATGGAACAAAATGAGAAGTTTCTTAATATCGTGCACCGCGCACGACAGTGATAATAAATTATTATCAATAATATACTAATATTCATAACAGATTTATTACAGCGTAATAATAATACGCTCTTTTTTATTTTATTGTTATCTCTAATATATAACTATTTGCTAAACATTTGAGTGACATAAAATATGATTGGGGATTCTGCAGTTTTCGTTTTAGTAGCAAATTTATCAAGTTCAAGACAAATTCTGCGAATCAAACAAAATATCTGATTTTACAATTTTTTAAAGAGTTCAGCTTAAACTTTCGATTGTATTTGATATACAGGTATTATAAAATAATAATTGAATTTAAATGATTTTATTATGATATTTATTTTTAAATATTAAAACCCACCAATTAAAATGTGATAATTGCTTTACAATTAAATATGATAAATAAACATTTTATAGTTTTATACATTAACATAGAATTGGATAAGGTTGCTTTTAAAATGCCACAAACCTTCGATTAATTACTTCGGAATTTATATTAAAATGCGTTAATGTACTACAGCCACAGTGGAAGTTCTGTGTTCAAAATTTACCACAATATTTATAGCGCACAATATGTGATTAGTAGTAGTCGGTCCCGATATTTGTTTTTTAGAATTACTAAAATGCATGCGTCCTCATTACTCCAGTTACAGTTTCCTGGAAGATTTAAAGTTTAAAATTATGTATACCCGTCATTAACATAAACGCCAAATGGTATTTTTATTTTTATTTGATTCATGTTGCATAGGAATATAAAATAATGTTGTTTAATTGTATTGAAACATATTATTTTGTTTGTAAATTATTATTCAATATTAATACATTCATTATTAATGTTAAAAGAGAATTAAATCAGTTAAAATTTTCTAAATAATATTCACTTTACTATAACATACATATTTTGTAATTATTCCTAAAGTATTTATTGGATTACCTAAACCTTTGGAAAATACCAAACTATATATAACTGGTAAAGTAAACACAATTTGTTGGGATAGTTTATAGAGATGCATTGCAAAATTCAAGTTTATATTTTTAGTCCTTTTGTATATATTGATATATCTGTATTAAAGGAATTTAACAGTCATAATTTATAAGTACATTTACAAACATTATTAAGTTATACTGTTTTAGTTTTATTATAATATTTTACTTTTCGTAGACATATAATAATTGCTGATTCACTGACTTTATTTTTATCAAATATTTTTATTCACTAACAGGTTTTTTACTTAAGTAAATTTAATATTATTTTTTTTTTTAAATTATCACCTACATTTAAATATGCTCAGTTCAAAATAATTTTCAATATTTTAATAATTTAAAAAAATATACCTAGTGCTTACATAATATAGTATATTTTAATAAAGTCACAAAACCCCAAAAATGTTCAAGCTCTTTTTAAATTTATTTTAAAAAGCAAAGATATAAATCGCTTTCAGATTGAAAATTACAATGTGGCTCTGACATACCTATCCTAAAGTGAACTTATTGAAATACAATCCTGTAAAATTAATTCCAAGTTAGACTATTGGAATTAAATAGAGCATAACCATGAAATTACTACCGGAAATAGTTTTAGATTGTGAGTGAAACTTGGAAACTATTATTGATTTAATATGTACTTCATTTTAGTTAATATTATCTTCTATCATTTTTTTTATTTTAGTACTACTGAGTGCTTCAAAACGTTTATGAAACAGAATATATTGCTTTAGATTTGTAGGTATTTATTTGGTTTTTCATATAGGTACCTTTTGGTATTTATAACTAGACAGCATCTTCAGTATAAGAAAAACTAATAAAATATTGAGAAGATTTTTTAATAAAAACGAGAATGCTGTTAGTCGTAAATACTATTATTCAAAAATTTCTGTTGTATATAATAGCCAGCATTAACTATTAATTATTAATTAGATAATTACATTATCTTATATACTTATACATATTTAGTTACTCAAATTTGTATTTATAGAGTATTCATATTGCGTAAAAATAGTATATTTTATTTTTTTTAGATACAATCCTAAAGATATACATTATTTATCTTATTTATTCAGTTATATTTATTATAACTTTATAAATTAAGTTTTATCAGATATTTAGAAAGTAAAGTGAATTTTTGGATTTATTAAGTTATTATAAAGTAGAATTTATTATACTTTAAACATAATTAAATAATATTAGTTTATATTGTGGTGAAAAAATTTATTTAATATTGATAAAAGAATTATAAATTAAAATAATATTATTTGCAATACAAGAAAAATAAACTAAACTTAATAAATGATAAATGTAGTTGTCGGTTTTATTGGAAGTTTTATAATATTTTAATTTTGATGTTGTTTTTTTTTTTTTTTGGGGGGGGGGGGGGTTTGTATTATTGATTATTCTTATGTTATAAAAAGTATTGTTGTGTGCATCAACATTTTATTATTATTGTTTATTATAAATACCTCACTAAAAGACTGTTGGCTTTAAATTCGTTTAAAAAAGTAATACTAAAAATGAAATTGTTTAATAAAAAAAAATTGGATTTTTTGGAACTATAATATTACGATACTTGGATGTACATGTGTAGCTCTATTTTTATGAAGTAGTTTATTATTTTTTGGCCAGGTATAATGTTATGGTTAAAAAGAAGGGTAAAACGTCATAAATAAGGATTATACGAAGTCCTTGTTTGACCAGCAAGCAGCAAGCGTTATATACGGTAAATGTGTATATATAATATAAAAACCCCTGGGTCCGTTATAATCTGCTACGGAAAAAGGAAAATGGTTCTATCTGGAAAATACAACCGTATCTTAGACTTTTCATTTTTACCGCTAAAAAAAGATGAACTATTGCATTGTGGGACTTGAAATCCTGATATATGGGTAATATAGGTTTACTGTTTAATCATTTCATGCACAAAGCAACTTAAAAACAAAAAAATAAAAATAAACTCGTAGCCTATAAAAAAATCAACTACAAAAGAAAAAGGTGGATTTATTTTATTATTATTATTATTATCGCAAATTCGCACGGATTGTCTCAAGTGTTATTAACTATTTTAGATTATGAACAGAGCTTTGAAATTGTAATTAATTTATTAACATCAAAAATATATTATATTATATTTTCAATTGAAATATCCAAACGTGTTTAAAACCTTTCAAATCGTATATGTACAATGCATCATATTTATTTCATCATTTGAAACAAAATTGTGTTTTACCTATTTAGGAAATAACAATTTAGCAAGAAAATAGCAAAATAATAATATTATATATACATTTATTAAATCGAAATCCTTTTTACTCTTAGAGTACTATACTGAACATTTTATAATCTAACGTCGTATAGACTGAACACAATCAAATCCGCTTAAGTGACCTCGTCCAAATGCAATGAAATTAATCCTAAATAAGACTCGAAACGAGCATTGTGGTAAAACAATAGACTTACTAACACTTTTGAATTGTTCTTATTTATCCGTTATTAATTTATACTTAATGACTATAATATGTCATTGGTATCTTTCTGTTTCAGATATCTAAACTAAATTGTATAAATTGAATTTCTACTTTATAACTCGTCGGCGTTATTGAAAAGTTTTGTATTTTAAAAATGTATTATTGTGTTATAATAATGTGGAAGAATTAAACGGTAACAAAGATTTTTTCAAATGTATGTATAATGTATAAAACATGGCTCTCAATGCATACCTAATAATAAATTACGGTTATGACCTTTTGTTAGGTGGTACGTCGTACACTTGTATAGTGCGATGCGTTGCATGCGTGGTATTTAAAATATTCATTATGATTTAATTCTTCGATAAATGCAAACGATTCACTTGATTCGACCACGTTCTTTGTTGACGACGTTAGTTGTTTACCTGTTTTTCGAAAAAGCGAGCAAGTACAGTTCATGGGAACAATGACCATTTCTGGCTAATAATTCACACGTGGCGCAATTTATCGTTGGAACCCTGAGCACAATCACACACACATGCACGTTCAACAATCGAACGAGCACAAAATGGTCGGTCCGTAATTAAAGGGGTTTTCGATGAGGCGCAATGTTGGCGTGGGACGATTTTAGTCATTGTCCGTGTTAAGTGGCCCGATTAAGCTTCAGTGGCGAAGGACGTGTTATTTATGAACCTCCGAGAGATGCGCGACTTGCAAGTGAAATGCCTAAGGGAAGACATGATGTATATATTATATATATATTATGACGTACCTATACGAAAGATGATTTTGAGAATGAAACTATAATGAATATAATAATAGTATTAATTGATTTGCCTCATTTTCGGAAAACTATAACAGAACAGCCATTTTTTCCCCAAAAAACATTTTTAAAGATTGTTCTTTGATACATAACAAAAATGTAGTAAGTAGTTTTAATCATGTTAAAAAATATACCATATGCTAAATCCAATCCGTGACTTTCAGTTGCTCATCTAGGTCGAATTATTTCACAAAGCGAGATACACTGACACCGATTTACCCATAAATTGACGTACCTACATTTAAATCAAGACACACCTATACAGCGCTGAATTTTATATTTGTTTAAATCTTCTTGGGTGAAGTTGGGTTATACAGCTAGTTAAATATATATGCATAATCTGTTTGGCCTCTCATAATACGTTAGTTGAATACCTACATACGTGAGGAGGTATTTTCTCTCTAAAATCTATGGTTTTGTTAATTTGCTCTTTTTCCCAAATATATGCCTTAGTAATTTTCAACTCTTTATTTGCGACTGCGTTTTTCACCACTTAAATGTTGTTTAAATTTACACTAGTGTGTGAGTGAGTCAGATTCTGAATTGGAAATACTCATTGTTAGCCTCTATGGTCCTTCATCGAGTAGTTTTTTTTTTTTGGCAACCCCACAAACATGTTTATTATATTGTTTTAATTATACTTGGCATATATTTTCAAAAAATGTCTATCCAAAGTAGGATATAAAAATCAAACAGCATTTTATATAATTGCTTAAACACAATAATTGACGAAGAGCCAGGCTTAAAACAAGTTTTACTATCAATAATAATTGTATAATATACTGTATAATTATACAGATTTTATTTTTAAATGGCTAACTTCTCTTCATATATATGTTATCCAAATTTAAAATACATTATGTATTGTGTGAATTGTTAGTACTGTATTCAGACAAAATAGTAGATACAGTTATCATTAGATTTATGTTATAATAAAGCATTTGATTCTAATTAATTTTGTTCGATCCCCGTTTTGGATTTTTAATTGCATAAAATATTGTACTGTTTTTATGAGACAGACAAATATTAACTTGGTGGTTTTATATCATGGTTAAGTTTTGTAGCGATTTCTGTCAACACGAAATTACGGAAATGTATTTTTCCATTGACAAAAATAGAATTTCTGTAATTTCACAACATTTTTCTGGGATTTTTCCTGGTTATCAAATTAATTAAGATCTAATAATAATTGCAAGGAGTATAAAAAAAAAATAATAATAATTGCGAGTAGTAGGTCAGTATAGAGTAGTGAAAAAAACAAAAGGTAGGTGTGTATTCTATACAGTAGGTGTCGAGTGAGTCACTGTAATGGATATGTCAAATTTTAATTTAATGATGATATAAAATTATTAAAATTGTTGTATATGAAAAACCACAGAGTGAAAATGGCTTGATAACCGTATATTAATAAATAATTAGAATATTTTACGATATTATTGCTATTAATATAATTTATTTTACTATTAGTAATGCAGTAGATTAAATTACAATTTTCTAAAAACACAGAATAATAATAATATACTTTAAAAGTTTCAAGTACCTACGAATAATAGTTTTAAATTACAACGAAATAACTAAATAATTACGAAAATGTTATCATATACATATAGTAGATATATATTAAGTATGTTAAGGCTATTGGTTTTTGAATTAAAAAAAAATATGAAAATTGTTCAACAAGAAATAGGGTGAATAATGAATATTTAATTTCGTAAAAATTTGAACTTCAAACGCTCATAATAAATTAGTTTGACTTTCCAGTGAACTTTTTTTTTGTTAGGTATAGGTAGAAAAATGTATCGGAAATCTTGTATTAAATTTTCAAATCGAAGATATAAATAAAAAATATTTTTTGAATTTGTAACTCAAAATAGTTTGCAAATTGTCATGTTTTTGTCAAAATTCCGACTTCAGGTGCTTATAAAAAAGTATTGTGATTTACGTTAATTTCTACTAATAATAACTTATGAGGAACTTTGTTTTAAATTTGCAAGGTTTTTGACAGAGTGAAATATTTTTATCAACAATTAAACTAACAAAAATCGGAATTTTTCGTGGCTATAAATAGCTTAAAAAGAATTAAATTTCTTCATACACAAAAAATTGTCATATTAACATTTGAGAAAATTTAAAGTAGGTTTCTACGGTAATTAGTTTTTGAGTTAAACTTATAAAACTAAATCAAAAATTATTGGTTTTTCGTAAAAATTCCAGTTTTCCTATTAGTTTATTTTTTGGTTTTTCTGACGCTTTTGAAAACTATTCGGAATTTTTATATTTTTACCTTAAAATATCAACTATAGATGCATTTTTATACCAGAAAAGACGCCGAATTAGAAAATTGGTGCATTTTTACTGCCCCAGATAATATACATCATTCACTCTGCTCAGGATCAAATATTTTAATTAAAATATTTCAAATTCAGTTTCCTAGTTAAGTCATTAAATTAAAATTTAATACATCCAATACTCTTTTTCTCTCTTCCTAGCAAACAAGTGTTTTCAAGAGTTTTTGCCATCACCGATACTTCTTTCCATTCTTCTCGATTTTGTACTTTTTCTTTTACATCTAATAAAAGAGCTTAATTTACATCTAAATTTCTATGTACAGCAGAATAGTACTAATTTGTCCACATTTTCATAATTTGTTAAGAAAACAATATTTTAACAAATTTATTTGTTACATTTGTGAGCTTATGTCATCATAATATCAAATTTTATAGTAATTTTATTATTATTATTAGTAGTAATTACATTTTTATATAACTACATAGAACCTTCATTTTTGGGTTTATTATTTTGGGTATAATAATTCGTGGATATTTCCAATTCCAGTATACACATAACTAGCTAAAATAAGAACTATAAAAAAGCATATTTAATAATAATTATTATATATTTGCAAACAAATAACAACATAGTTTTTATAAATATAAGTCCGCTTAAGCCCTATAAGCAGAATCTTGTGTTGGAGGTGAGAGGTTCTTAAATTATAGTTATGTGGCCAGTGATAAATAGTGCTAAATTCTAGTAGTATGTCATCGAACATCTATAAAATGGTAAAAATGATAAATAGATGAAATAAACAAATAATGATTAAATTATACTTAATTATAACGTTTAAATAGATTAAAGGTAGACAAATTATTGTCATAATTACATATACATAATTATGACAGCATATTGGAAAGTATTTGTTATGTATATAAGCTACAAGAAAGGTAAATTTGATAAGTAATTTATCAAAATTGAGTACTTGATATAAAAAAATCAGTATTTGTAGTACTAGATAAACTTTTAATAAATCTAGATATTCTAATATTTTTTAGGTAGATATTGTAGATATTTTCTATTTCATATGCAGTAACTGATTGCACAAATTATATATAAATAACTCTCAGTTGATATTTATTAAATATGGATAGCAAACCACTAAAATATAAAAAAGAATTTACGGCTTAGTCGCGTAATATAGTCAATATGAGAACCATTTTAATTGGAAATCAATAAATAGTCCAAGATATTTAATTGAGTTTACTCTTTCAATATTTAGACAAGCACAATCATTATAATTATTTTTCATACAAAAAGTATTATGAATACATAATTTTTGTTCAATATGTAATTTCGTGTTTTGAATATAAAAAATAATTTATTTAAATGTTGTTAAATTTAATTCAAGAAGACCATTATTAAACCATGAATTTACTACTCCATAGACTTTATTATTAGCTTTGATATACAATTTATCAATACTTTTTTCATTTAAGAGAATATAAAAGTTTGTTATTAATCATTTCCAAAAATGAATACATTTAATTCATAAAAATTAAAGGTAGTTCTTTATTTAATAATTTGTTTGTACAAAAATACATTTTATAGATTACATGACACCCATATATTGTTATATACCAGAAAAAATGTAATTAATTAATTCATAAACTTAAGTGTTAGTAGTATTTAAAGTATTTATATCAATTTTTCAATATTTTAACTTCAACTGTGTATACTAGAACATTATAGTGTATGTATAAATGTTTAAACTTAAATATATAATTAAAATTTGTATTTCAATCTATAAACTTAATCTTACCTTTGAACTTGTATCTTTCATTATGTTATTTACTTGTTCATATATTATTATTAACTATTATTAAAAGAAAAGAAAAAATATATACCTTCTACTGGTATATCCATGATATACAATTAAAATTAAATATCTAACTTCAACTAACGAACAACACTAGCCATATAATAAACATGTTACGTTCAAACAATTTAGTGTGTTAGGTATTAAAAAACCTTATCTCAGACTATAAGTATATTCAGTACACTAATAGAATTTCACGCAAGATCTTACCAATTTAAAAACATATATTATATTATCAGTCATCAACTATCAACAAATTCAATTCAATTGTACGTTCAATTACTTATTATGAAAATTCTAATTCTGTCGACTGTCCATATAAATTAACTTTCCAAAACACTGTGCGACGTAAAATTTTATAGTTCACTCGTTAAAATGATCAGAACTTACTATAAACTTTTACACGTATTTATTATTAAATTGACTGCATGCGTGATGACTAACTTTTAGTGTTTGTTTACTACCTCGTGCATGTTTAGTGTTCACCTGTGACCTGTTTCGAAAATGACTCGTACGTTACAAAAAATTAAAGCATTCGATTCTGCGCTATTATATAAAACCGGGGACTTATCGGTTCCGTTGGACGTTTGTATAATTTATTTATTCCGCCAGATATCAATTCCGCTACCCATTTGTATATAATTTTGATTCCGTCAGTTTATCATACAATGTAATAAGCAAAATAATATAGCTATAGCTCAATAATTACCTATATTATATTTTTTTTAAATGATCGTCAAGTATTATAGTCCTCGAGAAAAAACCCAAATATGGTAAAAAAAAAAAAACAATAAAATAAATAATATACAATTTATTACAAAATTAAATTACATTATCATTTTTTTAATATATATATATATGTGTGTGTTAAAATAAGAGTATTCAACAACGCTATTTTGTTATGATTTTACTACAAATATCAGTTAAGTCTTCTTTAATAGTATAATAATACTAGTTTGTCGACTTAAATATTATGATCGTCCTAGTAAGGTGCCCGTTGCAGAGTGACCAGATATATAAACACGCTTATGGCGATATCGTAAGACGTAGTGATAAAGAAGTAGACGAACACACGATAAGTTGGATTTAACATTCGTATAATATAATCGGAAAAGTGTGAAGTAAACAAAACAAAACAAAACAGTGAACTCGCGTTGCACTGAAACAAATTTTCATTATTATCGACTAAAGGTCGTGTTACGCTTCGGGGAAAAGTCATTTTCGGCCTTTGGACGGGTGCACGTTGACGCGGTTGCCGTTGCACAGCTCGATCGGTCCACCGGCGAGCGCGGCTGCCACGCCATCGGGTCTGCTGAATGTGACGAAAGCGTAATTATACTTGGTCGGTCTACCGGACCGGTTGTGACCGCCTATGATGCGAACGTGCACCACTTCACCGTACTCGGAGAACGTTTTCCGCAGATGCTCCGCTGTGGTGGCGCTCGTCAAGCGGCCGACAAAAAGCTGAAAATCGGTCGACGATTGCTGACGTCCACTGGCTGCGTGGCCGGTCTGGGCGACGCCATGGCTGGTCTTGACGACGCCGTGGCCGGTCTGGGCGACACTGTAGCCGGTCTGAGCGACGCCGTGGCCGGTCTGGGCGGCACTGTGATCGTCCGCAGCCGCCAGTACCGGGGGCCGTGCGACGAACGCGTGCTGGACGATGGACGCGACCACGGCAAACGACCGGGCAGCACTGAACTCGACCACGAATAACTGGACGAACCGTTCCGAAGTGGCCATCACAAGCAATTGGCCGGGTGCGCACCGGATCGTGTTCACCGATTTGATGGTCACCTGCCAGCCATTCCCGTGGTCATCGCTGTCGTGACTCCTGTCCACCGTCGCCGGGCTCCCGAACAGTTGGCGCAACTGCTGCCGACCCGTGACCGCTGTCCGCCTGCCGTCCGCCTCCACGTCACAATACTGTGCGCCCTCCGTGTAGAACCGCCACACGTGTTCCGGCGCGTTGTACAGCACTGTGTAGTACTGCCTGACCAACTCGTGGCCGATCACGGCGTCGCGGCCGCCGGGAATCGTGACCTTGGACCCGCCGCCGCCGTTCGGATCCACCGCC
Organism: Rhopalosiphum padi; assembly: GCF_020882245.1. Classification (NCBI taxonomy): domain Eukaryota; kingdom Metazoa; phylum Arthropoda; class Insecta; order Hemiptera; family Aphididae; genus Rhopalosiphum; species Rhopalosiphum padi. Next base: position 73,756,250 of record NC_083598.1, read on the forward strand.
ACGAACTCCTCGTCGCCATCATGCTCGTGCCGTCCGTACTGATGTTGCTGCTGTTCTGTGTTTTCCTGCTGCTGAACGATGTGGCCGAACCCTGGATCGGTTGTCTTGAACGCCTTGGAATTTCGCCGGGAGCCGCCCCCGCGAAATCTAGCACGTCCGTCTTCCGGTACAGTTGGCTTCATCGCATCCATTGATCGCATCGCTAAAGTTCCGTATAATGGCAAATATTATATAATAAATATCTACTGTTATAACGGGTAAAGCGCGTTTGTTTGAATGACCAGACTCGTCAACGGCCGTGTAACAATCTTCTTATTATTGAAACGATAGCAACGCTACGAGAAAATCATACTAGCCAGAGATTTGTTTTTTGGGAATCCGCATTCAGAACAACATTACAGCATTTCTTACCAGACCTATTTGACTTGATTCGCCGCAATTTATGTTATATAATACGTTTCAATTGAACAGATGAAAATAATTGTATTCTTAATTATTCTTTGCATAATAATAAATAAATCAACATTTTAATATTATAAAAAACAAAAATTACTCATCGATTAATAGGCAGACAAGCTTTTGCTTAATATTTCGTCTTTGTTTATTTTTTATTCATATTTATATATATACGAACTAGCTATATACTAGCTGTCCCCCTCCCCATGCACTTCGTCGCCCATACAAAAGGGCGGTGGTCCTTTGGGCGAAGGTAATAATTTTGACCAAAAAAATAATATTCGTTTGGGCGAGTCAAATTATTTTTACCTATATGCGAGGTAAAAACCTGGTGACAGATACGGTTAATATTATTGCTAATAATTTTTAATCACTATTATCGAAAATTTAAATAATTAATTGTTGAATGTATATTACTATGAGCATTTTAATACAAAGCCAATATATTACTTTAAAATGTACTAATTATATTATATGTAATTTTATTTATAACTTTTTGACTGTAGATTACTATCTACGTATATAATATTATTAATATCTATATCAATATTTTTATTTTTAAATAGGGCTTTTTATTAATTATTTATATTTTGTATGATTTAGTTTAATTAATTATTGAGTGTATATTATAAGCATTTTCATAATGCCCAAACGGTATTTTTAGTTGAAAAAACCCTCGCCTAAACAAACCATATTCTAGGTCGATTCACCCATACAGTCTACGCCCGTACAAAATGCACCAGTGTTAAGTTTGGTTGCCATAATGCTAATATTTAGCGTAAGGACAAAAACTATTTTTGGTTTTCTGATTTGGTGTATAGATGATATCTCTGACATATTAATTTTACATGTCGCGTCTAGAGTTGCATTTTTTCAATCGATTAATCGATTATGTATCGTTCTTAAAAGTTTGGTGGAGTTTATAGTCGGCGTAATCGATAAGTTTATCACAGGTAAAAAGATCATTTTGATGGAATCGATTTACACCCATAAGCCCTTGAAAGTATTTTCATATAATTAATTGCATTTATTCTATAATAGTTTGTAAATTATTTAGAAACGTACAGCCGTACAGGTATGCTAAATATTAAATAGAATATTGTACCGTATTTAGTTCAACCCTGTAATTTTTTTTTATATTCTTGTTATAATGTGAATAGTAATATTTAACGTACACATTAGGATGTATAGAGAAAAGCACTATGATAATAATTACTAATTATGCTTAAAATGTGAGAACAATTTCCTAAATAAGTTTCTTAAAAAGCGCACGTGAAATGTTTTATTAAAGCATTTTAGATTTTTTAACAAATATTTTACAACGTCATGCCAAATGTAACTTGTAAGTCATTACTCTTTTATAACATATTTAAAATTTAATTATAAACCGTATTAAAGACATTACCTAATTAATTTGTAATTGTTTTCCCGTGTCAAAAACACGTTATCTTAAAACACATAACATTACACTGTAAAAGTTGTAATGGCTTGTATGCGTCTAATGTATGTATATAAACACTCGCTGAAATAATTAACTCTATGGCTAGATCTCGTTTATGTCTTCATCATACTAAATGTAAGATAGAATCTCGTAACATAAGTTAGTATTGGGGTTAAGGGGAATGTGTATTTGCATTAAGTGTTCCGAAGAGTTGGCGCATATCATATTTCAGTATTTGTGGTATAACAATAATATTACAATAAACACACGTGAAAATAACTTTTGATTATAAGTTTATAATAAACTATGCAAAGTCGACTTAAATTCTATATTTTATTCAGTTTTATTGAGGTGTATAGGTATGTGCTTACACGCAGCGTATTCATAAATGTTTCAGTTTAAAACAAATATTAAAATATATATAATAGCATGATGCGTGCTTATAATCCTTATAATTTACTATACGCCATACCATCATATTATTTTATAAAAGGTGAACCTCGAGGGTTATTTAAATTGATAAGACATACATTTATCAAATATATAGGTATACTTTGAGTACCTAACCCATAACAATATAGTATATAATATATATATATATGTGTGTGTGATGTATACTGTACAGTATTAAAAATGGGCCGTTATTGATAGAATATAATAACAATATAATATATCGTAAATATATGTAAATCGTGTTAAATTAAATGAGCTCATATATTATTATCTATTGGACATAATTCTCTACCAATAATACCATACGATATTACGATAAATAGTCATTTTAACGATAGTTTTTCAAAAGTTTACCCATTTCTCTAAAATATGTGTACGCTGTATATATATGATGTATTTGATATAAATAATGTTGTCTCAGTGCGAGAGTTTTTGTCATTAAATGGGCACTGAGATCTCTATATTTATTTCCCACACAATATAATGTATAGTATACGCAACATTATTTTGGTACAAATCGAAAACGATATCTTGTGAAACCATTGGGTCTTTAGGCGACGACTCTGTAGAATCGCATCAAAAACAGTCTCGTCGTATAAAAGAAAAAGGTTTCCGCCAGGCTGAAATAAAACAGATTTCAAACTGAGCCATTTTACAATGAAACGTTTTTATTGTTAGGGATCTTGCTATTTCGTCGTTTTTAACTCAATGTCACAAACTCACAATAGCCTATGTGTTACTGACGATCTTATGTTATAGTTTTTCGTGTTCGATATTATTGTATGGAAAGACTTCTACACAAGACGTCTTATACACTATTAAAGTGCGTCCTTGAGAAATATATTATATATAAATAAATCGTATCGGATATTTCTACATTATCGAAAAATATATATAAATAACTCTTTAGAAAGTAGTATACTATTTATAACCTTAAAATAATATCAATGTCCATTTGATTTTGTTAATCCTGAAAAAAAATTCTAACAAAAGCTTTTAAATTGCCATTAAAAGCATTATCGGATATTTTTTAATTTAGAATACTGCTTTTAATGTAACCACTTCTATTTAAAAAATAACACGAATGTCAAACTTTTTATCACAAAAAGTTTGACATTGGCTCTTTCGTAAATTTAAATTTTAGTATGGAAATTGATTATCGAGTTCGAGTAATTTTGTATATGCATTGTAATGTAAAATGTAAGTAGTTCATAAAAATATGTGTAAAATATTGTACACGAATAAATCATATTTTATTTAATAAAACTATATATTCAATACCTAATATAAAGTTCGTGTCGAAAAATAATCATAATTCCCTACTATATAGCTTAATAGAACACTTATTGATTTTAAGCTAATCAAATATGTTAATAATAAATTAATAATTCAAAAAACTGACGTCCATACGATAATAGTATTATTTATATAAAAAAAATATATTTTTTCTTATAATCGTATAATTCAGTTATCCATCACCCTTATGGTTCCGCATCTGACGGATAGTCTAGGTTTAACTGGCTATATATATATATTATATATGCGCCTACATTATATAATATATACTTATACGGACTCTTAAACTTCTTAACTCCGTACAATAGTGCACATATCGCACAGGTACTCAACAAAACACTATAGTATATATATATAGGCATAGACACTCGTCGAGATGATACAATATATATTATAAAATATATACATATATATATTATATTTATTATACATACATATATATGTATATATTATGTAAACACTTTTTTTTTCTATTTCACTGATTGATTGGAATATTATATTCCCGCGGTGGCACGGCGATCTGTCGACGACAGTCGTTTTTTTTCCTATCGCCATTTTACCCGTCTCCATTCTATGACCCATCGTTATATTATATAGGCACTTTTCTCATTTGCTGGTCGGTATTTAATTCACAAATTGCTTTTGGAGCGCTATTTGCTATCACGGCGGAGGCGACATAAAAAAAAAAAATATTATAATAATAATAAGAAAAAAATAAAAATAAAGTAAAAAACCATCACTACCGCCGCCGTGCCATCTTCATCTTCACCTTCACCCAGTGAAATTATTATATTAGCGGCCGCACAATGCGTGACGCTGCCACACCGTATATACAAAACGATAAAAGCTCCCTCTCTCCCTCTTTTTTTCCAGTCGGAATAATTAGATTCTGGTTTTCTTCGTAGCCTGTCAGAAGTTTAAAAATTATACGCCATGGTCTGGCCGATGCGTTCAACTCGACCCTAGAAGTTTGCCTCTTTATGCGTCCTGCCGCCTACTATAGTACTCTCCACTCGTAAATACCAATTCGCAAAACGCGCGTTTTGCCGGATGTCTTCATTTTAATGCAATATAGTTATATAATTTCGACTACACCCCGCACATAACACAACTACTATACTTTCAGTGCTCATCCCCCACGAGGATCGTTAACAAGACACTAAGTTTTCTTAAATTAACCCAAAATTACAGATAGATAACGTCACAAGAGAATGGGGTTGAAATATATAGCTTTATAAGATGATATGTGTCTTGTTTTTACTACCAGCAATCATAATGTAAACAATTTACATGCTAATAATATTTTTATTTTTTAAATTGTATTTTTAATTAAAATTCCGTAGTTGTTTATAATAGCTATGTTAACAAATATTGGAAAAAGTACCTATATTGAGTGTTGTTGTGAAATATATAATTTATTATACTAATAATATTATTTGTCATACACTCATAATGTATATTAAAGAGTAAAAACAGAAAATAAATCCCAGTCGAAGCCGAATATTCTTGTTAGTACACATCATATGAACATTAATTATTATCATTCATATAATTCAAAAATATTATTTATTTTGTGTTGTATATTCTTTCGATTAGGTAACTGATTTCAAATATGTAATAATATTAATATAATTTGTAATTAACATGATTGTTTGATACATTTTAATTTTAATAGTACAGCAACGAGGGACATATCGTAAAAGGTTCCAACAAAACTCAATTAAATTAAACTCAATGTATTCATACTATATTGCCGCTTATGCATTGTAAAGCCAATATTGGTTATATATTGTTATACTAATTTATAATTATATATTTGTTATGAACACAGAGAAACAATAAGAATAATAGACACGTATATTATTCCGGTTTATATTTCTTTGATCTTGATTGTATGTCATTTATTATAAAGCTAAAACATACACAAAGTTGCCCTAAGATAAACCAAATATAATATTATTTAACATATAGTTTTTAGTCCACGCAGCATTTGATGTGGTACCTATATATTATCAAAGAAAATCACGAAAAAGTTCAAATTTCGATTAGCTGTATGATAATTAATGTCTTTTGGGAGTTCTCAAAGATTATAAGTATAGATAGGGGTTCATTTGCGTCAATGACTTTAACGACAAAACCATTTGGAATAAGGGTGTCCGTGGAAGATTCACGACTTACACCGCTGGGACATGGTTCGAAAATAGGCCAATTCCAAAGCCTTAATGGTTGCAAGACGATAACAGTATTTTCTGTTTTCGTCGCCACTGCTGGCTGTACTGAAAGCATTTACAACTGCAGCTATATATAAAGGAGGAGGCTGAATTCTGATAAAAGCTATTGACTTTAAATGATAGGATCGACTAGAGATTACTTTTATCTATCTGACTATTCTGTACAAATGTTAGATACTAAACTACTATTAACACAAAAATAAAACAAAATATTTAATATATATATTATATATTTGTTTTAACCAAAGTATTTTTCATTAAAAATAAACAGTAAGTCAGTAAGACAAATTTTGCGTTGGATCAACAAAGTGCAAATTTAAACGATACAAATATGATTATATATAAGGTAATCTAATTATAATATTATGTTGACTTTATTATTTTTCAAAAATTAATAAAATACATGTGTATGCATTCCTATGTATTACCTGTAGATACATTTTTGTTTTGCGCATAAACAAATTACCTGAGTTTGACGTTTTGTGAAAACTTTTGACAAAACATAATATTGTTAAAGTTGTAAGTAAATAATACAGGTCCCGAGTAACAAATCATTTTTACATTATTAAACACTTTTCAATTTAAACAGAATAGTTTTGAACTATTGTGTTTGTATACAAACTATTCTGTAGTTTATAGTTCGACACTAAACTCTTGTACGTACTATATATTAAATTTTTAATAATATTTAAGTTTATTAATATTTTATTTAAAAAACCAACAAAATGTCTAATACATTTTCGAGTTACTTCATAAAACTACTTTGCTTTAGAATTGCCGTCTTATAACGGTGTATGTTTATTGCTTATGTTGTTTTGTTTATTTTACTAACAATACAGTCAATATTTTATATGATATTATGATTAAAAATCTAACAATATGGCGTTTTCATATCGATAAGTTTTTTTTTTATTATTGATTTTTATTACAACTCGGCAGCAAGAGTAATTAGTTACAGATTTATAGTATCTTATTTACTAGTCACAATTACATTCACACGAATTAATTTTTTTCATTTGATTCATACAATCGATATAATTTTACTATAATAAGCATAAGTGGTGGTTCAGAATTAAGTTTACAAGTCAGACAACTTGGGTGGGGAAGCCGCCCACTGGTGACATTCTGAATATTATAATTAAATTATAGTTCGTTGATTATATATTTTGTCAAATTTAAAAATGGTTTTGTTTTGTATCGGGTTGGGTCCAAGAGAGGTTCGATGCGTTTATTATTGTTGTAGTTCATATTAATCGGCTACGGTAATATCATCCAAAAGAGATAATAGTTACTGGGCCCTAGATAGACGTATTATATTAGCTCGGATTTGTTAAAAACGGACCCCATGTGAAAGAATATTATTACCATAAACCATAAAGGAAACCGCTAGGCCAGGCAATAATTTTAACGATAGGTCGACAGGTCGACTGGGTTATCAGGAACGTTTACAATTAACCATTAAAATAACATACTGGGTCAACAAATGTGTTTTATAAGCCACCAAATTTTATTTATGCATGATCTGACAAACTGGGACTATGTCATTTCAAAAAATGATAACATTTTAAATATTTTATTTGTATTTTGCTAAAAAAACATTGGCAATTACATTACAAGTACTGTTGTTTGCAGTAATAAAACCTATAAAATATAATACCAACAATGTATTATTATTTGGTTTTTCTTTTTAAATCGAGATTACGCAAATATTAAAAACAAAACTCATAAATATTAGTTTTATTAAAAAGATAATTATTATAAAAAAGGATAGCTTTAATAATAAACTTACTGAATAAAGTCAAAAAATAAAAATTTAAAATGTTTTCAAACTGCACTTGGAAAATTTGTTTGAGAAAATATAAACTCTTGACATACATACAATATATTTTTTTTAAGTGGATAAAATAAAATATTTCGTATATGACGTTAGTCATAATGATTTCTTAAAAAGCATTTTGTTTATATTATGATCTTATATTTTCAAACTCATCCTGACTTAGAATCAATACTTCTTATTGATTATGAGTAATTATGTTTTATTAGTTATGGCTTATGAGTTTATAAGTTATATTTAAAAAATTATAAATCTAGTGGAAACATATTTAAATTAAATAATTTTACTAATATAAACGAACGTACGTATATAATATAATAAGTTATTATTGGATAATAATTTTATACAACAAACTCATTTATATCGTATATATTATATAAATAATAATAATTAAAATTAATTTCAAAATTTTTAATTTAATTATTAATATTTTATTAAAATAATACTGAACCACAATACTTACTATACTTATAATATCTTGCATATATTATTGTTTTGTTTTTTTTTTTTAAATTATTAAGAATATATAATATAAATCCTAAATCTAATTATGGTGTATTTAGGTTATCATATATCCGATTCAGTTTGGTTAGGTTTTTTTTTTATTATTGACGCAATAGTGACATGACCTTTAAATCGTTTTTTAATGTTTAATAGCCCAACCCATAAAAAACTTTTAAAAAAAATGGCCGAAGCCATTAATAAAATTGAAAATTTAATAAGACATGGGGCCACGAGTTGTCCATCGAACATGTATTAAATTTAAACTATAAATAATGAGACTATAGAAACTCGTTTCTGCTCGATATTAAACACATTGATTGACAATCTACATATTTTATAATACGAATTCTCATAGGATTTCGTTGACCATTATTTTACTTAAGTCTCTAATAAATTGGATAGTGTATATACCAATTGATATTTCCAGTGTACTTTTATGTCAATGTCAGCTCTAAAGTTTAAACGCTATCATAATATTAATAAATAAATATTAATCATATTCGCATGAGAGTAACTTGCGATTTCCCCTGTTCAATGTTAATTATTAATAAACATTACGCATATCAAGTAATTGTTTCACTTATTAAAATTTTTTTTTCTCGAAATAATAAAAACCAATGTTTTGCATTATTATAATGTTATACCAGCTATTTTACATTCAGAACGATTATCTCATATTTGTTGATTATTATATAAGATATATTTGAACCGGACATTTTACCACCGTTCTATATTTCTGGTTATGGGGACGGAAAATTAGGGAAGTGGTGATGAACAGACAGCATCAGTGGTAGAAGTTACAATAAGGACAAGGGAAAAAATGAGAAAGGGAAAAAATTCTCGATGAAGGATGGATTAGGAGAGGATGTGCAGTGATAAAGAGTGAAGAGAAAATGAAACGTTTTATTGCCGGGCACCGAGGTATGCTGTGGTGGGCTGAACGCATAGAACCGTATTGCTCGGTGTCATCTTTGGTACGTATAAAAATGCGAAAAGATGGTCGAAAATGCGAGAGCACATCTTTATTGTAAATGTGGGAGATAAAGAGGAAATGCCTCTATCCGATATCTTTATTCGGGACGGGGTAAGCAGTAACTGACGGAGGCATCGCGCAAAGTTTCGTGCACTCCATAAAGCATTAATGGACAATAATTCCGGTCTTAATACGTGTTTTTATGGGTGTGGCGCAGTTTTACCACGACCGTGGTAGTCACCGTGGCATGCTGGACGCGAAAAAATGTCGTATCATCGCCGTGGCGTTATTCCGTCACGCACGCCATCACACCATCTATTGTAGTCCACGGTACACAGTATATATATACGTACAGTTGTCCTCGAATTATTCGCCTCGAATCCCATTTCCTCGGAAAGCCTATATAAACACGACGTGTACATAATATATTATATATATTAATATGTAATATGTATAGGCATCTAATAATATATTTACGAACAGCATTGTGCCGACGTTCATTGCGACAGTATATATAATACGATTTCCTGCTCGTAAGATATAAGGTGTAGGGCGAACGGGGTGAACAGGAGGGCAGGGGGTAGACGTCTTCAGGTCCGTTTAACGCTTGCGTGCTAGTTATGTTTGGATGTGAACCATGTATATTATATATATTTATTGTATAATATATACGGACTTCCTCAACTATTCGTATAATAATGATATGTCATAATATTATATACTACACTGTACCTACAATATTGATCAACGTGTTTACCTACCAAATACGAGACAAAACGACATGGATTTATCGTGAGAGATAAACATTATTTTTCAAATGATTTATAATACACACACACACACACACACACACACACACACACACACATACACATATATATATATATATAATATATATATAAAGGATCTATAATACTCACTCGTATGTCGTCTTATCCGCTGCCAAACGACGAATTTTCACTCTCTGTCTGTATATACATATATATATATATATATATGTGTATTGTGCCGACTGTCCCCCAACAATGCGCTCAAATAGCCTCGTGAATCGAGTGCCGGACGGTTGTAGGTTGACAGGGATTAATGAATCGAATTTATCCTACTTTTATTGTGAAAAATGTTCTGTCATTTTTTCAGTATTTTATATTTAAAGCTTGACATCATATAATACTAGTGTAGTGAAATAGGGAATATATTATGTGCAGGACTGTTATTTTCGATCGAAACCAACTGCATTAATTTAAAGGCTATTATAGTGCTATTTTATTATGTTTTGAATTTGTTTAGTTATGGAATGCGGGTACGTTATTAATTATTTTTGTACCTGTGAAAAATAAATGCCTCCTACTGTAAAAGTCAAATATTATCAAATCATATAAAAAATTTAGTTCTTGAAATAATAAAATTAAAACGATAATTTAATTATTCAATAATATATTAATACATAAAAAATTAAATAATCATCTATATCCTAGGGGATAACATATCAAAAATATATATATAGAAAATATATTAGCTCGTTATAACACAGTTGTAAAAAAACTGCTATCATTCCCGATTTTTGCTGATTATTGCATTATATGACGTTGGTGAATTGTGAAGCTAGGTCCCTGGATAGTAAATACTAATTTATTACTAATATACAGGTATATGGTTTGCACTCTTTGTTTTATTAATTATAATTTTAAAAAAAATGATCAGATATTTTTATTTTTATTAACAAGAGAAATTATGTTATACTCGAATAACATGAAAAATAGTAATTTTCAAGCTGATAAATTGTTGAAATTCTGTACTGCTGTAAGTTTGCAGCACATTGCAACACATTTACTATATAAACCTACATGCAGTACTCAGTATGTTTATTGAAGTTTAGAATATTTATTATAGTTTTCGAAAAGTTCTGTAAACCTTTTAATCTATATTGAAGTTTATAATTAAAACTTTTTTTAATAAAAAAAATACATATAGTTTAATTATTGTTTTCATAGTTTTAATGTGATTTAGTGGACTTTTAGCATAAGGAAATTATTATTGTTTATGACTTTAAGTTAACCTGATTTATCGCATGAGAAAGAATAATACTAATATTTTCTATACATCGTATAACTTGTTTATACTAATCACTAATTAACCAATTGAAGTACGTATTTAATATTATCTTAACACCTTAAGTGGATCATAATATTATTTGTGCAATATGTTAAAATAAAATCATAAACTGAAGATTACATTGTCTTAATAAGTCTTATTTATTGTAACTCAATTTTTGAAATTTATTTATATTAAAAAGAAAAGTTCATAAATATTATCTTATCAGGGTATACTATACTAATAATATAGAAAATAGATTTTCACCCTTAAGTAGTTACTTTCAGCTTTGTTTAAAATAATAGTATTTTCATAATGTCGTCATAAGTTTTTAATTAACCTCATTATTGCTATGATTTATTTTTGTGGATGATTGATTAATATACGTTTGTTTTGTTGTAAACTTTATCTACCTATTGACACAATATTTAATTAATTATAAATACCAGTAGTCAATGTTTTTTTTCATTCCAGGAAAGTGAAAAGTAACGATCGTTTGTAAACAATTCTGAGTAAACAGAAAATTTTCGAATCTGCGATTAGTTTTAGTATGTATATAACGTACATTGATATCGATTAGTTAAATACAAATACTAAAACAAATCAGTTTGTTTTTTGAAATGCATTCGTAATTTTAAACAGTATAAATTTTAATTTTGTACTTAGTAAATAAATACAAAAGTTAATTGTGTTAAGAGTTAAATTTAAGTATTTTTAAGAGAGCAATGGTGCGGACATTTAATTATTTAAAATACTAAAAATCGTCGTGTTTCACTACTGACTGATAAAGTAAGGTAAATTTAATAGGGAAAATGTCAAATGTATAATCTTATTGTTTTTTTATTGCTTTGTTACAGGAAATAAAGGGAAACTAATATAAAACTAAGTGGGCACCTCGCTGGTTAATAAACTACAGTCCCATACAATGTCTTACATATTTTATTAGACAGATTTATGTACATTTATATCCATTAATTTATTTCCCCATTTACCTATCTGCTGCCGAAGTTTATCCCAATAAGCCTTTGTCTTGACAGCGATTCAGTAAAACAACCGTTTAACGTTCGATTCCATTTTAAAATGTATTTATTCCAAACTTTTATCATTATCTGTACTCGTGGTCCTATACTGTATTTCGGCTCATCCAAGAATTAAAACACACGCGTATATATATGCTGTTATTATAATATTTAAATTCCTGCGCTCCCCAACTATCAAATTTCAAACTTTTTGACCTCCGAACCTAAAGATACGGTAGTAGTATTATAAAAATATCCACGGGCAATACGTGTATATATATATATATATATATAATGTATACACGAGGTATACGCCATATGCGCGTGCAGCGAGTCTGAAAAAAACTCGATACCTAACTGCAAATACCGAAACGGAAGGACGGGCAAAATATAATAAAATATATGAAGAACAATAAAATTATTTTGTTTCCTCTATCGATCGACATTTATATTTTACTATCGTCCCTTATTGGATGAATATTCGTATTATCGTTGCACGAGAAAACTAAAGCCATTATACGTGTTTACCGCACGCATCCAAAAATAATAATAATCGATGACGTTTAAACGTGTCTGCGGACCTTTAAAATCGACTTACCGCCGCCGGCGGTGTTTGCTTTTACACCGCAGAGTAAAAGTTTCTAACAACTTTGGGGAATTGAAAATTCAATAAAATACCACCGCGGAGATAGCGGCGGTGTCGAAACTCCGAGGACGGGCCACGGTGATGGTAGTACAACACCGAGAGGTAGGACCGTGGCCGTAATTAAAACTGACGACGGCGGCGGCGGCGTAGAGAAAATATACGCTCCGTCGCGCTCTATACAGCCGCTAATTGAATGACATATAAATATATTAAATGCCTAATTTGATAAACTCGAATAATATTATACATTCGTACGGTATATGCATATTGTTAGGATTTGCCGATATGCGGCGGTGTTGTATACGCACAAATGACCTAACCGAAAAGCGTTTCAGAATCAGAGTATCGGTCGTCGGGTGATGCCGTCCCGAAAATGGTCGTGTACGGCGTATTAAATATTAATACGGCGGGTGCAGATATTACGTCCGCGTCGTATGCTATATAGCTGCGCCTTATATAAATTATGAGGTATAGTCAGGTATTCGGAAATTCGTCGAATGCGCGTCACGAATATCTCCACCGCCGTTGTGTCGCTGGCTGGCGGTTCTCGCGTAGTTTTATAATAATATAATAATGATTTGCGGTCATATAAAATACCGACGGGATCTATCCTGCTCGTATACTTTAGCCGTTTGGGTATATTAATGAACTTGGCCTGCGCGTATAAGTCTATTATATTTATGGCGTGCGAGAGAAAGGTCGTATATATTATTATTATTATTATTATTGTATGCATTGCCGAAGAATATATACGTTAATATACACCCGTGAACATATATGCATGTCTGTGCGCGTATATATAATATGTATTATAGATAGATACGATTTGCATATAAACTGGATGTGTGCTCCATTAATCTGGGTACTGCCGCCGCGCGCAATAAACGGCATCGTCGTCGTCGTCGTCGTAACGATTTAGAGCTGACGGCCGTTCGACAGACTCCCGAGGGTTTTATTGCTTTTTGCGCGCACAGTCTCTGGAAATCGTAAAATCGCGCGCCAGTACACCACCGGGCGACTTCGAGTGACGGCGATGACGGGTAGTGGTGGTGATTATGGTTGGGTATGCATTCTTCGTCATGTGTACACGGACTGGAAACTAAAAAAATTCCGTCTGGTAAGATACGAGATCGACGACCCTCAGAGTCCGGCGACGATAGTAATGAAACGACTTACGCGCCTTACGTCTCTGTTATTAGTTATTACGATGTATTCATTTTATTGCGATCTACAGTATTATAACAACAACAGCAACAGCGCGATGCAACATAAAATTAATGTTTTTTCGTTTAAATTATAAAGTTTTTATAATTTGGCCGCCATCAAAACTTAACGCTAGTTTACAAAAGATAAACACATTTTTAACATATTAAAAATAAAAGACAACAAATTACATAATAACGATAATAATAATAATAATAGCTACAGCCTACAGTGTTAAACTATATCTGTATTCAGTTGTTCACCAAGTTTGGAAATTCTTAATAAATTACTGTATAATTATTACATATATTTTATTAATACCTACATAGGGCGCAATAATAGATACCATGGTCCATGATTAACATTGGTGAATTTAATTTTATTTCCTTACAGTCGTATATTTATGTTATCATATGAGAACGTCATAGTGCATCTATGTTTGAGCCTGCGAAAGGTAGACTTGATTTTTTAAATTAAGTCAAATTATATAGGTATAGTACCTATAAGTTATAAGTATATGTTTATGCGAAGTGATTAAATTATCCGTTTTTAATTAAAATTATAAATATCTCAAAGACAATATAATTATATATATAATCATTACAACCAATGTATTTTAAAATTTGTTTGAATTTTGAAGTAACAATACAGATCTTGAATTGATTAAAGGCTCTCCCAATGAACATATCTTAATACGCTATACTGTACCACTATACCAGACGCGTATACGAAGTCACGGCGCCATGACCACCCTTCGCTACTACCAACCGTCCAAATCGCCACCACCGTCCAAGCGGTGCGTGGGTCGCACCCTTCGGTTTGTTTTCCCCCTCTTCGGTTAATCCAGAGTATATCAGTGTTTTGGCTTTTATCGTATTACGAGTTACAAAAATATTATTTTTTTCCACCGACGAGCATTACCAACTGTGTTCCGTGACACCGTATATACCTACGATATACGTAAGTGCGTCAAAGTCGGTAACTATACATTCGTAATTACAAATAACAATAATAATTTTATATTATTCTATTGGCGGGCCTAATTATATTACATAGTTTTGTGTTCAAAAGAGGAACCGCACTCTAATAAATTAATCCGGTACTTGGAAATTCCCATTTATTCATTCAAACTGTAATAATATATAACTTATGTCTAACGTTTCGTTTTCATTAAACAGAAAAATATTATCTGTTTTCTATTAAGGTTCTTTCCGTATAAATACATACATAATATGGACAATAAGAGTGTTTTTTTTCGTTCACGTTAGGTATTGAAACTAATGTTTGTACATTTGTAGGTACCCACGCGATAATAAATTAAACGAATACTAACCATGTGTATTAAATATATTCCAGAATGATGTATTAACAAACACCGTAGAGCATCTAATATATTTTTATATTTTTTTTTTTTGCATTTTAATTTCATAATATTTTCAAAATATTCTTCGAAAACGAAACAATTCCGAACGAAATTGCAGGAGAGAAAACAGTATCGCATCGCGTATAAAATTACTGCGTAGTACGTACCTATCAAATTTTATATATTATACTCGAATAATGTATTTTTATAATCAACTTCGAAATCTGGCGATAAATTTCATCGATCTCTCTACGATATTTTCCAAGGTGAAAAAAAAAACACAATACAGTGTATTTTCTACGCCCCTAATATAGTTAAAATTTCGGAGCGGTTTACGGGTGCACAATATATATACGTACGTATATGATATAAAGATCCGATAAACGGTTGATTTAGAATTGGCGACGTGCCCGCCCGGTCGTCAGTCACCGCCGCCGCCTCACCGCCACCGAATCAGCACCGGACTCGCGGGGCGAGATTGATTACGACCGTAATTATCGATAGTCAAAGTCCGACCCTCGGCCTCCCTAAAACCCATATCTCGCTCACACCCCTATCTCGTCGCGGTATATATACTTACCGTCACAGAGTCCACCCGCCCCTACCGCCTACTCACGGCCGCACTGTTATCGTCGCTCACTGCGCGCGCGGCGGAGAAGGCGTTTTAATAGCGAACGGCAGCGTTTAATATTCTCGGCTGAGGCGTGCGAGAGATAAGAAATCATATAACGGCGGTGCCGCGGAGTGGTGTGGCGCATACACATTATATATATATATATTATATAATCATTATACGTACAGGGTGGTCCGACGCGTTTTCTCGTCTCAGCAAACGAGTAAACGCGAATTCACGGCGATTCACCCTGTACGAATGTGTACGCATATATTATGCGGCAGTGAGTTATAACCCGTTTTTCCGGTCCGACGGTTTTCGTTTTGTCGCCGGAGGGAAACCCCTAGCGCGGCACACGGCAAACGGCGAGCGGTGGCGGGAAAAAGAGCACCATATATTATATATATATATATATATATATATACGGTCTGACGATAGCGCCGTGAGAGAAAAGCCCCGTCGGGGACGAAAAATCTGCACACACGCGCACACCCATCACACACATTATTATTTATATATATATATATATTATATGCTGTACGAGTATGTGCACAATTTTTCCCGTGCGCGATTTTCGATCGCGATGTTCGTTTTTTTTTTTTTTTTTTAGTTGTTTAAAAACCGCCCGGATGCCCGGGTAACGGCGGCGGTACACACGATATTAAAATTTAAAATATACTCTTATCCTCGCTCCGGTGCCCACCACCGCATCATGAATAACATAATAAATAGGTGGTACGCGCGCATTACATTTTTATTATTGTAATAATATTATAATTATTACGATGAGTATGACATCATAACACGTATAAACGTTAACAATATAATATTACAATAATGCGTGTCCGGTGGATCGTTAGATATTCAAATATTGTCGAATGTTTCGAACGAGACACCCTGTGTGTACGGCGTGTACCGCGGAGTCATTACGCAATTGGTTTTTCACGATCGGGTAGGCATTAAAGAGTGGTTTGACGCGGGCGCAATATTCTTAATGCCATCGGACGCGGACCATCGCCGGTTTAATAAATAACGGTGCAATCATAATAAATTTTCGTACATGTTTAAGGCGGCTGTTGCAAGTTGTGCGTTATATAACAATATAATTATCCTCACCTGCACACCGTTTCTTCTGCGACTACGGCAGCAGACGTTTGTCATAGCGCCTAGCCGCGCAGTCGTGACTCCTTTATGTTTCTGTTGGTTTTTTTCTTTTTTTTTTTCGTCGTCCCCAAAGAACGTTATTATTGTCAACACGATAATTGCGTTACTTAAAAGCTACGTTCACAAGATATTATTATCCGAAGTAAAGAATAACGAGTTATATATTCCGCGTATTGTCGTTAGGTGGGTATATCGATTAGTCCGAGAAAAAAATTAACCGTCAATGATATTGGATTGAAAATGTTTATAATGTGTATTTATTATCGTGGCCGACCGAGTAAGTCGCGTTAATGTTAGGTACCGAGAATCTTCACCGAGCACGAATATTAAATTACAAATAAAAACAATTTTGACACCGTTTCTGCGCTCGTCTATTACCGCCGATTAAAAGCCCTGTCACGCGCGAGGCAATATAGTTTAGCCGAGCAGCCAACCCATTACTTTCGTTTCATTTTAATGAAAACCTGACCAAAATTAAAATTCAAAAAACTCATCTGAAATGACATTTGTTGATGGTGTACAATGTGTTTGCGTGTATGATATATTTAAAAGACATTAGCTAAAAGCAATTATTATTTATTTAGTTTCGATGATTTCATTAACATAATAACTAATTGTTGTTGTTTCCAGATGATTGCCATTTGACCATTAAAGCGTATGGCGTAAAAAATTGTAATTATTAAAATATATTTACATTTACTGAGGTGCACAAGGTGTAGCACAATGTTTAATTATTATAACTGTATATTTTTCCAGTGTAAAATGTAACTTTAAAAACAAATAGAAATAAAATATAGATATAAAACTTAAATCATTGTTTTGTTTTATGAACTTTCTAGCTTTAGTCCCTTTTTAAGCTTTTATATTTTGTAGTTTATGGTACGTGGGTTCTATTAAAAAATATTACTAAAAATATGTTGCGCCAACTTACCATCTCATTTAAATTAATTTTAATTCATATATTTATATTTCTAGTGTTGTGTGAGTTATACTTACGTTTTAAGGTTGTAAAGTAGTTTATTAAAAAAAAGTTAAATTTTACATTAAATAATTAATATACATACCTCCAGGTATTTAATCCTTTTTTGTAAATTAAAAACAAAAAATATACTAATTACAAAATATTAATTAAACATAATCAAAATGTTTATGTTAGCAGTTTTACCAGCGCATCAGTTTTATCATATTTTAGACACCGTGGCGAAAAAATAAATGACATTATTTTTGTAAAATATATAGTAGTTACCTAATTGATAATAGATTTTGTGTTATTTTTATATTAAAATTGTCCTCGAAATCTTGGCCATTGACTGCCAATTGATATTTATACTCTAATATATAATATAATAATATTACATTAATATACTGTCATTTTAAATGCATTTTATTTAAATATTTTATTTTGGCCAAATTTGTCTAAAAGTATCTCACCGCATTATGTATAGATATAATTATGATGATAATGCATCATTTTTTTCTCTTTATTATTGTTATTAATTGAAATTTAAAATAAATTATGTAGGATATCATTTAAAAATGTGAAGTATTTATATAATTTTGTTAAATAAAAGAGGGACACTGCTGATATTAAAATGTTAAATACAAATATATAAGACTCAACGCAATTAAAACATTCCACCATGTAAAAACTAAAAATATAAAATTATTTAAATAACAACTTTGGAATTATGTAACCGAGTTTACGTTTAGATACAGGGTGTCTCATCACTTGTCTTTCCTTTGTATACATTAAGTACTATACTCTCAACTAAACTTGAAAACTTATAACAACTATTTAAATATTTAATGAAAATTAATAATTTGAATTCTAAAATATTTACAAAAGCTACTATAATATATGCTCTATACTATATTATATTATATTATTGTATAGCATAACTTATAGGATGTATTATTATGTAAGTTGGGACAGCCTACAATACAATAATCATTTTCAAAAATTTAATATTTCAATAAATTAACTTGAAAAATATTTTACCGAGATAATAATGTTAGATTTAACATTTTTATAAATGTGTGTGTTTTTTTTTACTTTTGTTTAGTCTTTATACTTGTTTTAAAAGAAATATACATTTTATATTTGTATTTGCGAATTTCATATTAATGATTTAGTGAAAAAAAAAAGATCAAAAAATATTTTATTGACCATCTTCACATTTAATATGTAATTCAAATTTAAAACCTTGTCATATCAATTTATTTAAAATAAATACAAGCTGATAGAATTTCAAAAAATTATGCAAATATTTTTAGGAACTATTATGAAAATAAATCATTTATTTAAATGTTGTTGTCATTACAATTTATTATTCAAACTATTATCATAACTTAATTTTTAGAATATTTATTGCATTTTGAACATTTTAAAAGTTATATTTAATGAATATCAGGTTCTCACTTCATTAACTAAATTAAATCATACATTTTTCGTTAAAAAAATTATTTAAATACTCATATATTATTAAAATGTTTTTATTTTAAAATTGTATGTACCTACTTTATCATTTAAAATATATGCGCATAGGTAGATATTAACATTTTTACAAATAAAACCGAAGAAGGTATAATAACAGTTTGAAATACTCGCCATGCTTCGTTCACTTTGATTATACTTTACGTATATTGGGAATTAAAAAAAAATTTTTTTATTTAAAGTATCATTTTGCTTCACATTCTAATTTATAAAGTGGTTTTATGAAACTTTTGCTGGGATACTAATGTAAAAGTATATAAAAAAAACGTTAAAAACATATATATTCTATTAATTATTACTATTTAATAATTTGCTTGTTTTGGCAAAAATATAAAAATAACAATAAATAATTTGAACGATGTGATATATTAAAAATTGGTTTGTTTTACATTCATAAGGAATACATTTTTGTACGCTTCAATTTAATTAAATTGATTTTACTAAGAATCTGGCAAAATAATATATATATATATATATGTTTAATCGAATACATATTTTCATCAAAATAGTTGTAGACATTATTCGTTATGACTAAAACAATTTATTAATTTTAAAATAATTTTTATTTTTTATTTTTAAACGTTACTTTTTTTAATTACATTTGAGTATTCAATATTTCTATTATTTTTTTTGGGAAATAAGTTATATCAATATATTATAGCACAGTGCAACTATAAGGAATATAGATTAACTGAATTTAAACTATACAACTATATAAGATAAGCATTACAATACATCCCAATACACGAATTATCCAAAACCACAAACCACTAATTATTGTAATTAACATAACTGCATGTTATATAGTATATACTTAAATAATGTAACATAAACAAATATATTTTCTATATAGGTAAGTCACCACGTAGGTATATAACACATACAAATCAGAACAATGGGGGCCAATATTGAAATAGAATTACCGTACAGCTGTTTCGTTTAATATTTAACAGTAATCAATAATCTAAGTGTACATTTCCAAGAGCGTAAAACATAATAATATGATAAATCAATATTATATTTTTACGCGTCAAGGTTATTTGCTCACGTAGGGACATTATTGATATTATAATTGGTTTTATAGATATAGATAGATTTCCCAGCATTTTTTCTTTAATAATGAATTTATTTAAATTTTTAAAAATATATTTTCAAATTCTTGATTTTTTTTGTTATATTTAAGGAATATCTTGTAGAGGTATATAAACTTCTGTTCTTTCATTCTGTACTGTAAATTATTTAGTGGATAATTTTTTTTAATTCGTGTACCTCATTACTTCGTTTATATTTACTATTAGTATATGAGTATAATATATAAAGAAGTAATCAACTTTCAAAAATAATGCATGGTTGTGGCTCACATTTTTTTGAATATGATACAATAGGGTTTTGTTATAGAGATACGATCCCGTAAATTATTTTAATAATTACTCGTATTTGGTTTTTATTATCATTTTTAAATGTACCGCAAAGTTTCGTCGAGCGCACGGTGCAGCGTTTATATTTTATGAACAGACGACGACATAAATTTCTCATCCACAAACATTACGTCTATTTCCGGTCTATTGATAATGACTACCGGCAGTGGCAACTGCAGTCGTACCAGAGATGGCGGCGACGGCGACGGTGGTTAATCATACACCCCCTCGATGACGGGCCTAACGACGACGACGACTGCGGCAGCGGAAAGGTATCGGCAGGTTTTTGGTCCTTCATACGTCAAGAACTTTGTCGAATTTATTTTCCCTTACCCCCCCCCCCCCCTCCCCTATCACCAACACCAACGAACGGCATAATAGCGACGGTGACAAAAATGTATAGAAAGCAAAATGCACGTAGTCTGAAAACGGGAAAGAAAAAGATATATTATACTATGCGCCGGTGCAGACAGCAAAAAGCGGCAGTATGTATAAATATATAAGATATAAAGCTTTGATCACATTTCCGGTTGTGTGCTATTGCCGCCGCCGTCAACGACGATTTTCTCGTTAGTCCCCGGAGAATGGCAGTGGAAAAAGTTTCGGCGACGGTCCGATGAGGGTGGAATTCGAATAATGTCCGTCTTTTCATACATATACATATATTACTTAACGTATACAAAATAGTCGACGCTTGTTCGCACGGCGATCGGAGTCCATTTTGTGTATTATGCGCCTATCGATTTGTTTGTGCTTCGCAGGTCTAAAAACGTTATTAGACATATTGTATAATATCACTGTAATGCTTGGCAGAAAAATGTTTACTCGTAAATACAACAACAATAACAGAATATCTATCTCTTTTGAGATTAACTTGTAGTGTTTGCAATAAGTTAAATCGTCGTGCTATAGTCTTGAGACCAATTTGTTGTGGGTTTAACGACAAAACATAGTGCACACAAAAGTACATGTAAAAATAAAATAAACTTATATAATATTACACACAATATTTGAATATTATTTAGGGCAGCGGTTCTCAAACTGTGGTACGCGTACCACTAGTGGTACGCGAAAGACTTCATGGTGGTACGCGGAGGGCCGTTTTTGGATAATAAACCCATTCAATTATTTCTTCCAATTCATATCTTATTTTAAAAAACTAATAAATAAAAAATAATTATACTGCAGTTGTAGTATTTTACTGATTTATTATTTAAAATAAATGTATTTAACTATACAATTTGGAATTTGGATCGTTCTATTTTTAATCATTAGTGGTACGCGACTGATTGATAATATAGTTAAGTGGTACGTAAAAAAAAAAGTTTGAGAACCGCTGATTTAGGGTATGAAGATGTAATGCATATAGAATAGTATCTATGCGAAGTGCGGTTATCTCGTATACTACGACCATAGATACAATTACACGAATAGGGGCTTTAGTGTGGTTCAAGTCTCCCCAGAAATTAAAAAAGCTCATCAAAAATACTTCTGAAAGAAATGACAATATTATGTACAAATTATAGTAGCTAAAATAGTTGTGTGCTTAAACCTACCAAGAGGAAAAATATTTTTCGATGAAATCATATTATTATATATATTTAGTGTGCATTGAATATAATTTATATAACAAATACAATATTATATATATTGGTCAACATCTTGGCGATTTGCCTGTCAGAGGTAGCATTACATATTATCATTAATTATTACGTATTTATGTAAATATCTACAAACAAATTGGTAAAGTTTTAGTAGTCGGCCGTATTATTTTTCTTTTTTAAACATTATACCCAGTTGTATAATAATTTATAAACTATGTTAATATATTAATTTAATCTTTTGCCAAAAATAAAAAAATGTGTACTCATAAAATATAGTGATCGATTTTCAATTATTTATGTATCTGCATATACTTCGTGTATTATGACGATGTATCAGATCGAACACAAGTCATTCTTAGCCATCCCTCTCCAAACTTAAAATGCTGTTTGAGCTTGTGAATGCGAGGCATATAATGTATAATAATATTATCATTGTATTATTGTCTGACGATGACAACAACAAGCGGTCTCTCGGTGTTTATATTACGCTTGAGTTGATTCTGTGCTCGGTGTTGTCTCCAGTGCCTACCTACTCGACGGGATTTGATTATGTTTGAGAATAATCAATTACGCGGAGATTAAGGTTTCGAACGAATGGGATTTCGTTTTAGGTACATGACTCACATATACATACATAACATAACATAATACACATATATAGGGTGATTCACTAAACTTGATTAACTCCATTTTCTTTTTTTTATCTATTTATTCGAATTCTAATTTTTGGAATTACTAAGTACGAGTATATTTAAATTCTATAATATATCATTATCAAATAATACTATTTTTTCATATATACCATTTAAAAAAAAAAAGGTTTGTCTTATCCATCACAAAATTGACAAATTTACCAAAATTCTCTGTAATATGTAACGTTCTGTTATATTACAGATATATTAAGGTCTTAAATTTGTCACCGACTGCCGGATAATATTTACAATACGAGAAATGACTTTACACGCTTATATATTTTAACTATTAATAGAATATTTAATAAACGATCCAATTGCACATCTATTTGTTATTTCATGAACGTTTCCTTGGAATCACAACACACTACAATATACTCGTTCAAAGTTATAAGCATGATTTAACGTTTTCGATCGTTTTTAGATTAAAAAAAACAATTAACAGTTCCGAGCTCACGGCACACCACGATGTTCACGGCGTAATATAATCACTGAATTAAGGAGTATCTTTTGGCGGTACAAACTTTTTTTCTTAAAATGAAAACAGAACTTTTTATTTTTAATTGTTAAGTGTTATATATTTTTTGAAAACCTTGATGTTATTCAATGTATAAATAAAAATAAAATGAGTGATTTCTCAGCTATTTAACTTTATGTTCTACAAGGATAATATTATCCTAGTCAATGACAATAGATTTAAAAGACTATATTACAGTGAGTTGTTTATTTTTGGTCTAACCCCGCCAAACAATTGGTTTTATTAAAATATGTGTTTGATAAAAACTTTCAACATATATTTGATTTGTTGCTATTGTTGAATTTGTTTGAGAGTTTGACTAATGTGAACTATCATTAATACGTTTTATGGTAATATTTATAATTATTACAAAAAAATATTAAAAGCATTGTGTGGTTATGTAAATTTGTTTGCATATTTAAATGATAGCTATACAAATTTAAGCTTCCTCGCTAACATTTTACTATATCCCTATTTATACGATTAATATGCATAGCTAGTAGTTGACAAAAGTTAACTGTAAATTTGTCAACTCTCGGTGATCGGCCAAACCAAAATGTCACAGCGATTCACATCGATCGGTTTTCGTTTTCGTTTCCTAGTTCGAAATTCGTACACGTGACGAATTTTATCGTGTCGAGTATATATATTATACATAATATACGTAATATTATAAATTATAATATTCTAGTCGCAGTGTTTTCCGCATTCCAGCGCGTCCGCGAACACTTTTACCTACAGTATTTGCGTCTGATCACGTGATCTGCCAATTCGATTCTATATTATTTAAATTTTATTTTCGAGTTCTGTCACACTGAAATGTTCTTTCCGAAAATTGTCCATTCCTAATAATATAATATTATGCACTGTAGGTACTCATGCTCATTCGTTATTCTCTCAGTCCTATCGTCTCATCAACCCATCATCTTTGCTGTTACACTCTACACAGGTGCACGTAGCTGCGTGCTCAACACCCCATTTCAAATATTTCGGGAAAAGCAAATTTGTATTCGTCTGACCGATATTGGTAAAATCGTGATCTAAATGCGTGATTCTCTCATTCTAAAAATGATAAGTGGGTGTATATTATAATATTCAACGTTTTCGTTTAATATAAGTACCACCTTTTATACGCATTATGCCTAGCCAGATACATAATATTACATACGTCATAATAACAATATGATTATATAACATCTCGTACAATAATAATTTCATGGTTTTACGACCGTTATGTTTACTAAAACTATCGCGGAACGCATCATCGAAATGCACTCTATTTTAATCCGCTCGGCATTTGAAATAATAATACACCCCCGTTTTTGACAACCAAATCCATAATCATTATTATATTGTTCCTGTTTTAATGATTTATTATATTATATCCTTATAATACATATTATATTATAACCACATAACATATTCCGAAACAGTCGATCGTCGATGTGTAATATATTATGCACTTAGAGACACTTCACATGCGATTACCATCACCAACCGATATATACCTGTTAATATATTATTATACATTTCGTACAGTTCGTATAATAATATTATATTAACCACTAACCAGACGTCCAATATCCCGGTTACGTATTTGGTATGCGTATTTGGTACCGGCGTACATATATTTGCCGACTTTGTGCGCTATAGCTATAAGTATTTGTATATATAATTAGCACTTACCGTGTCTCGCATAATATAGTTTGTGTTAAAATGTATTATTATATGGATACCCATAGGTTATATACAGTATATAGACGCGTTCAGTATTAAAATATCGATTTTAGCTGTTTTATTTTAAATCGAGTTCTTGTATTAGGTTTATATTATGCACCTATCAGATTTCTCAGTTATAATAATTATAAAAACTGTATTTTTAAAAATTGATAAACATATACTACCTGTATATCATATTATTGTTCATATTTAACACATTCGAAGCAAACGAATAATTAAATAATTAATTTGATCTTATAAGTTGCGGCTGTATACCTGTATGGGCATCGCCCATTTGTGGCAAAAAAAATTAATTCGTTTTGGGTATATCCCATTTGCGCCAAATTCACCTGGTATAATTATAATAAAATAATATATTTTTTTCTCAAATAATAAACAATAGTAAGAATTTTATTTAAATCATAGTCAATTTTAAAAGTTATAATTTATAATTTTCTATTGCTTTTAAAGTAGTTTTTAATCTTTTTTTAACTTGTGAATTTTTTTTGGGGTTAGGTATATTTTTAACACTACTATTGACAGACTTATAAAAATAACTTTATTATACGTTACAGAAACGACGTCTTTTAAATTATGAATTAACCAATTATTTAATGTAAAATGTTTAAACAGGTAAATTTGGCGCAAATGGGTGGTCGAAAAAAACATACCTTTTTTATTTTGGCGCAAATGAGCTATACCCAAAATGAATTTATTTTTTTTGGCGCAAATGGGTAACTCCCACCTGTATAATATATATTTTAAAATTTAAACATATTGCTGTATACGTTTAATATATATTAATAATTCGTAACTCTGTGTATCTACTCATATGTATTTTTACCTAATGGTCATAAATTATTGTAATAATTAAACAAAATGTATATGTTTGTTAAATGCATACTATACGTAGATGAATGTATAGACTAACTGGAGAATGGAATTCAAGCTTAATACCCTCTACTAGCCTGAGTATAGAATGGATAGAGTGGATAGAGTATAGAGTTTATTAGTTAGAACGTAATAACAAATGTAAAGGTATTTTGTTTGGATGATTAAAATAACTAAATTTAAATATATTCAACGGGAAAGAGAGGGGGAAAACGGAAAAGAATTTTAAGTTTCAGTTTTATTAGCCATTAAAGTTCGTGACGAAATTATAAATTTTATTTTACTCTATATTTGACTTTTGGATAACGGTCTCTCGCTTCGATTTCTTTGTTTTCAACTGTTTTTGGTTGAACAACCTGAATGGTTATTAAGGTTCCCAAAAGAGACGCTTAATTTTAATTAATTCTAAATGGCTATAAATATATACGAATTCGTTAAGTCTAAACAGTAAACGGATTTGGAAAGTTAATACTTTTATTGTATCCGTTGAAATTAAATATTACTTCAGTTCCCTCAAACGAATATCCAGCAGGTTAATTATACATTCAATTATTGACATTTATAAGACTTTTCAGTAGGTATTTAATTATATTTAGGTATTGACCATTATTGATAATTGGAAGAGTTAAACCCAATAAAAACACAGGATATGTTAATTAATTATACTGGCCATAAGGTCATTAACTAACAATAATATATTTTTCTTAATGCCGAACATTGATTATTATTGTATTATACTATTATGAAGCGTGTTCAATGTTCATTGACAGCCAATGTATAGTAATACCCAAGTATGGTCTAGGTCTCTAGGAGGTTTCTAACATTTTAATAAAATGTCACAAAAACGTATTATACCCGTAGGCATGACCTGTTTTAGCATTAGCAATGTCCTACAATAGAAGCTCGTTTTAATTTAATTTTTTTTTCTAAAATCAGTTGTTAAGTAACAAGGTATATTATACACGTTTTACTGAGTGTTTTCATATCACTTTTTTCGGTGTTAATTTTTTTTTCTTGTTATATATGCCCTATGGTATTCAAATTGTCATTATTTTTAAGTAAAAATTGAAATGTATATTTTATTTATACTATAAATTAATGAATACTATAAAAAAATGTATTATTATAATAATAGAATCATTTTGTGAAAAATATATAGTATCTACAATGTTTTTAGTCATATTCTTTAGTAAGTACATTTGTACTAAAACACTTATTGATGTATTGAACACTGATTTAATCAATGTGTATATTACAGTCACAGTGTCGTGTTCATTGATATAAATTAGAAAATTATAACACTATTTGTATAAAATAAACGTCATTTTTCAAAAAAAAAAAAAAATATATATTAAATACGATACAAGTCACTATAGTAAATATTTTGGTGAATCAAATATTTAGTGAGGTGCAATAAATTGGTAAACAATAGATATCAATTAAAAAAAAAAAAATTAAACATCCTTTTTCGTTTACGTAAGGAAAAAGAATAATTTTGGGACGCTCAGGTCTTACTTTAAATCAAATCCTGTAGCCTGCAGGTATTATGCTGTTGGGGCATTAAATCGTTTTTCTTATTAAAAAGTCACTAGTGTACAACTATGATGGCTCGACAGTTACAAAGAGCAAAGAGCATGTAACTTATACCAAATTTTTTTTCGTATTTCAGAAATCGCGGCATCATAGGCTTCAGGAAATTCACGGCAGCAGTAACACGCAGGTGTCGGTGACCGACGACGCTACTCTGCTGCTGCCAACAGTCAAACCCGGCGATGAGTACGTGCAAGAATCGGACGAAGACGTAGAAGACAACGGTGGCGACGACGACGACGATGAAAATGACGACGATGACGGCGATGAAAGTGACGAAGAAGGCGAGGAGTCAGCCGAAGTGTTGGAAAAACAAAGTAAGTACCTATATAAAATGGCAATTAAAATATTCGTTTTCGACGATGCGCACGGTACTATGTGTTTACGCGCACGGATTTTGAATAGTGTTCGTCTTGAGCGTTGGAAAAATAAAAAAATTAAAATTAAAAAACAGTGTAATCGCGGAAAAAAATCTTACCACGCTGTCGTGGATACTCGCTCACCATTATATTACAGTAAGCTTCCCCGTTCGCTAAACGTTGTTGTCCGACGGACGGCATAATAGCCTCCGAACACTTAGATGATGATAGATAACGTAACCTCCGTAGACGTGCAAAGCGCTAATTTTTTTCTCCCTCGAAAAGAGCATTTTTTATCACCAGACTTTGGAACAATGTGTTACACGAAACGCACGCGGTCCCTGCAAAGTTTTGAAGGGTGTTACTGCAGCAATATAATATATAAATTATGTATGGTCGCGGGCCGCGGTCGTCGTCGTTCTTCGAATATTCGTGTATAGCCACCACCGCCACTTCGGTAATATTATTGTTGTACATATTTTATAACTCGATATTTGGAAAATGTTATATATAGACAACGCTGGGCCAACCTGACCTAAACCTAACCTCAAATCATTTATGAATTTATCTATCGTCTGACCTGACCTTATAGATGTTATCCAACCACCAACCAGTAACAATCTAACGGCCTTCCAAATATCGATTGGTGTTGTGCGATAAAACAATCTTCCTCTATATTATAGTCTATAATATGTGAAACGTATATCACTGTGTGCAAACGAGCTCGAGTGCACGACGTTCGAAAATAAATAATTATACCTATATATACGATATCCACGAGTCACGACCAGTCAGTCATCCTGTTCTAAATACATATTATATACCTAACTTAACCCCGGACTTGGGAAACAATTTTAATTACAATACGCAGTATTGTCATTGCTCTGCAAGAAAGCATTTAAGTTGCACGCTTTTATGCAATATATAGAGGACACACAAGTACCTTAATAGTTATAAACTCGCTCAAAGTTTTACTGTACATATTATATTTAATTAACATCGAATGGCCCGAACTTTTAATATTGCAGCGTACAGACCAGATGACAAACCCGTGCGCAACACGAATTTCGAATTAAATAAATAATAACGATTTTAACAATGTGTAATACAGGCTACACATATAATAATAATAATTATTATTATTATTTAGATGGACGTGGTACCGCGATTTTCTGTTTTAAAGAATTAGTGTAGTGTACATGCAATACCTATCCCCCCCCCTTCGCGATTGAACTTTTTTTTTTAATAAACATGCGAATAATTTGCGTGCCATTAGCAGCAAGAATTTGCACGACTATTTTTAGAATTTTAATGAGAAAACTGGAAAAACGGGACAGGCCGTACCCTGCATGTGCGTGTAGAAAAATAAAATTAACATTTATTCGTCTAAAACCGTTCGGCATTTTTTGGAATATACAATGGTATTTATTAATTGAAATCATTCCACGGGAAAAGTGACTGCGGACACTGCAGTATATAATATATACCGAGAGTTATCGCGTATTGTGTTATAATATTATTATTGTACTACATAACATATAGGTAGTCGTATAAATATATATTAATTTATTTATTTATTGATGAATGTAACGTCCCGTGGGCGAGAGCGACGCACAGTTTACAATACGAGATAATTCATTAAATATACATGCCGCTAAACATACATAATTTTAACTTAGACTGAGTATTATATGGTCATTAAATAATAAATATTATTAGATATTATACAACATAATATGTGTGTACGCAGCAACAATGTCGCGGGTATTATTTTCGCAACGTTTGGGATAATGTTTTCGCCGGTTGACACGGAATTAAAGAAAGCATATTAATACGTATAATATATATTGTATTATTAGAAAACACAACGCAGCGTAGTACGTCATAATGTCCGCACTCGGCGGGTACATCGGATCAACCCTTTTGGCTTTTACAATCGGTTTGCCGCTCGTCTGGGGGTTGTTAGACGGCGCGATATGGTTTTGACTTCAACGTGCCGCTGAAAATTTCTCGGCGGAATTAATTATTTTATTCGCGCGATGTTTTCAACTCCGTATAATTTCGGCAAACAGACGAATTGTTTGCGTTACGCGAGAACGCGCGTTATATTATATTATTCGTTCGGGTCTGCTGGTGTTTTTGTTTTTGCATTATTATTATTATTATTATTATTATTATTATTATTATTATTATTATAATAACGACAAGAACCCAGACTCTAAATAAATACTCAGGAAATAACGGTATCCCGGCGGAGGAGGTAATTTACGAAAACTCGGACCTGCGATAATTATTTCCCAAGGGTGGAAGCATAACGAACGTGATGATGTGTGTACTTACGTATATAATGCGTATAGTATGTATACTATAATAATATATACCCGCGCCGCCACCGCGTGTCGTTTAAATAG
This sequence comes from Rhopalosiphum padi, assembly GCF_020882245.1. Classification (NCBI taxonomy): domain Eukaryota; kingdom Metazoa; phylum Arthropoda; class Insecta; order Hemiptera; family Aphididae; genus Rhopalosiphum; species Rhopalosiphum padi. The sequence goes on from NC_083598.1 coordinate 73,787,232, forward strand.
TCACGACCGGTGTGCGACGACTGCATTATAGCGGCCAGATTTACGTTTTTTTCACTATACCTATACCTACAATAATAATTGACGGCCGACCGTTAACGATCGTGTAGATGTATAAAATACCGTTTCACCCGAATCGTTAAATTTTTAGGCGTACGCGTATCACGCGACTATAGCCCGAAACGATCATTTTTGTAATACCTATTCGTTAATAATAATTGTTTGATTTAACCCTCGTTATTAAAATAGTTTACGATTTGCACACGATGTACACTCGTACGCCTACGCGCGCATACATATTTAATAATATACGTATTTTACAGTGTCGCGAGCGTATTGTTACGTCGTTATTTATCGTTAATACGATCAAATTATAGGTACGTACAATATAGCGCATTATTTATTTTGTATTGTTTGCCGAGACTGCTGTTCTATAGTTTATACCGCGGGTAAACGACACACATCAAATATACATTTTCGTGATATTTTTTATTTTTACGTTAGAACACGCGCCCGCGCCGTGGAGTCGTCTCGGTCGTCTTTCTAGGTGGTTAAAGTAATGGTTTCGTAAAATGTAGACACAAAAGTTCCTGAAATTGGGTTAAGTACTCATAATGAGAAAATAAAACATAATATTCCGAATAATGAAAAATTGAACCTCCAATAACTCCCAAAAATTGTTTCCACCATTTTTAAAGTTAAATACTAGAGTGTTTTTACTAATAATTTAATTACAAAGGTTTAAATTAAAAAACATATAGTCAGTGAAAACTTACCTTGAATATTAATATATTAATATAATAATATTAATAATTTTTAAATATTACGGTTACTACGCGTTTTTTTAGAATTCAGCAATTTAAACGATTTCATCGAACTCATGGCAAGAGATATGATTAAGCTATCGATAATAAAGTAATTACATTTATCTGTAGGTAGTAGTAAACACACATAATATATATTTATAAAATTTATTTATTTATTTAGTCATGGTTATATGTATAGAAACATTTTCTATTTTTATCCAGCTATACATACTTATTTGATTCCCCTGTGTGCCCTGCGGTTCTTATCTACACATTACCACCAAATTATATTTTAAATATACTTTTGCTGTAGGTATGGGCGTGAATAGGACGTACCTTAAGCACCTAGTTGAAAATGTTGCTCAAAATATTTGAATCGTATTAACATTGTTATTTCAAATTAAACCACGCATTTGTTAAAACAAAATTGAAGTTCAAGCTCAGGTTCTCTCTGACTTTTTACTTATTATTATTCTCGTACACTAAGTTGGCAAAATTGTAGATGGATAAAAAGATTAAAGAAACTTTCAAGTACATGTTTAAATAGAAAAAATGCACTGCAATAATAAAAGAAGAGTAAATATAAGCATTTTTATAAGTGACTTTTAGTCACTTTATCAACTTTTTTTTTTATTAAAACTAAGTTTTAAGAATCAACAAATTTGTATTATATAAACATATTATTATGAAAAAGTATGCATTACAATTTACAATTAATTTTAAATTAAAATCAGAACATAATATTATTCTTCTTATCGGCAAAATTCTCATTATTATTTGTATGATATATAACTATTTTTTTTCTCCATTAATCAATATAATATGCTATATAGTATATACCTGAAATCTTTCATTTTAATTTGGTTTTTAGTTTTTAAATATTTGGATTATATGTGAGTACATTTATTCGTAAGTAGCTGTCACTCGTTTATAAAGATTAACTGTTCAAAACAGAAAATTACATGGAAAATCTATTATAATTTTTATAAAATATGTGCCTATCATCATGTCAGTTTTTCGTTTTAAGTTACACTGATGTATTCAGTAATCGGTGAAGACTTAACAAAGCTCCTGGGTACTTGGAAGGATTTATTTTTTTTTTTTTTAGAGTTTTTACGGACTACAATAACGAACTATATAATAATATAATAATGTAGTAATACATAGCGAACGTGCGCGTGACTATTACGTATATACTATATACGTTTCGAATTCAAACCCCCCGTCGGCTATACAGCCGTCGTCGTTGGTCGATCGAGTTGATACAACATATACTTTACTATAATATATGTAATACGTTTACTCGTAATGGCGTGGTTGTTAGGGCACACTACGCTAAACGCCACTGTAATGCGAGTTGTACGTGTACGACGGTGGTTATAACCACGCTCGTCGATATGACGCATATTATTGCGGTACAGTAACCGTGTACGTCTAAATCCAAAGAACTTTAAGCTTTCTATTTTTTCAGCCAGAAAATAAAAACCGTCAATATGATAGTATATGATACGCATTCGTATCAGACGATTTGCGAATATATTATTATTATATTACGTCTTATTGCATACCGTAAACACACAAACACATAAATACGTAATACAGTTGAGCGCAGTAAACCGACCCAAGATTTCACAGCCAAGCAAATACTGCATTTTTCCATTTTTCAAAGTAACTTGTGATTAAATTATTCAATATTGACTGATATATTATTATGTTTTTATTTGAAATGTTATTAATAAAAGAATTACATATCATTGTGAAAAAATGAGATTGAATAATATTTAAGGGAAAAATTGTGTTATAAATTTTAAATGAACGGCTCCTCCAAAACCTTTACTCTGGATCCATGCCTGTATGGTATATGTGTGGTGTATGTATGTGTGTGTGTGTGTGTGTGTGTGTGTGTGTGTGTGTGTGTGTGTGTGTGTGTGTGTGTGTGTGTATATTTGGAACTAGCGTTTTTTTGTATTAGATTTGATAAAGTCTTCTTCGCATTTTCCCTGGAGAGTTGTAAAACTGGCATGTATATGTGTTTTCGGGTTGGTGGAGGTTCTCGGTGGGTAGCGACAGCAGTAGCAATCGGGTAGAAGCAGGCGATGGTGTGTGTATATATATATATATATGTATGTAATTTATAATATGGCACGAGTGACTATCTTTAGGGCCGACCCAGCGACGATATACTAAACACACGCTTGCAAACATTACGCGTATACAGGGTGAATCATTTTAAACCAATACATCCAAGTCAATTATTGATGTGTTTGGATGGTGCAGTAAAACGACAAGATAGTGCTGTACCATAGCGCAAAAGTCTGGTGTAATTTAGATTATATTAAATATACTGCTCTACTAATCTTAACCATTAATTAAATGCTTAGAAAAAATTTACTGTTTATTAAATATATTCAACTATATATGGGTATTTATATAAACGTTTTGCACAAATTATATTTAGGATTAAAACTTAAAAAAAATTCACTACATATTATGTAATGCTAAAAAATGAAAATCTACAACACATATATAGAATAAAGAAATGTTGTCTCGAAGTAGGTATTAAGAAAACAGTTCATAATGGTTCACCCCGTATCAACGTACGCCGCACACGCGTGTAAATTAATGCGACGCGCCGTCATCGCATTCGTTGGCCCCGTCGTCGGGACATTTGCTGTCGCTGTCGTTCGTGTGTGTACTTACATAATATTATTATAATACGTTGAGCGGTTGGCGGCGGGCGCCAGCAAACTCGATTTTTTTCTCTGTATATAATAAAACGCCTAATTGGTCGGTTATTTGCGTGCGGAACGATATTAGTTGTTTTTATATTCTGTTGTTATATTATGGTATATACCACTAGTATTTCTCTCTCTCTCTCTCACACACACACTCTCTATATCGTGTTAGTGTGTGTTTATATACGACTCTTTGTCACAGCGCTACGTACAATACAGTAATAATAATACTATAGCGTTCCAACCCTATTGGCAATAATTTTTCGTATCGTGCACGTATGAACGTCATCCTTTTCGCGCACACAACACACCCAAACCATATTATATTATAAACATATTATGCATCGTTTGGATATAAATATATAATATATTATAATATACACGCACTCGGTTCCCATACCTATACGACTTATACACGACGGCTATTATAGTCCGACCAGAATAATAATTTACGAGCCCCACCTCCCAACGCGATCACCGCCATAAAAGTATCGTTGGATAAGCGTACGCATTATACACGCGTATACAAGGTAAATCGTCATGAATTTTCGTTTTCCCGTGTTGGCTGAAAGAGAAAACGATAAAATGCGGTGGGTCCACGTGAAAGAAAATCCAAAATAAAATATTTTAAATAGGTGTTATATGTGAAGTTACCATATTAAGCATTTAGAATTATTATATAAGTTATGTATTGCTGTCTTGATGGTTATCAAATAAATCACGCGACTTATCCAACTTTTAGAAACATGAATTGATCATAGTGATTGTAAAGTAAATTCAATCATAATTAAAATTACAATACTTACATTTTTAAACAGGATGATAATAATTAATTAATTATGATAATAGGTATGGAATTTAATACATACTGTTTTTAAACATTTGATATACTTGGTTTCAAATTGCGACAACTAGATAAAATTAATTTTTTCTTCGTAATTCCATTTTTAAGGGGAATGTAATATTCTCATTAATTATTACTCTTTAACAACACTCAGATGTTAAATTATAACAAATAAGTTATAACCATTATGGAAATATAAATATATATTTATAATATTTATCTGTTGTATGTCTAGTTATGACAAAAATTGATTTAACTTTTTTTTTAAATTCGGTGCAACAATCAGATAAATCCAGATTTATCCAATTGTTGAATCAATTGAGGCCGCACTGCAATCACACACAGTTTTCTTATCATATTGTACCGGAATTTGTTTCATTTGATATCTATCTATACATATATGCAATTTAAAATTGTATTTTATTACCAATAGACAAATACTCGAACTAAATACAGTTTACCTACCTATTCAGTATATTTAAATTGCGTTAATGCGTGATACGTTGGTTTTAGTGTAGACGTAGAATAGAGCAATGGAGTTTTAAACCAGTCATTCGACAATATATTTCAAAAAAGACATTTATTTATTGACCCCAATTTTCTTCGAAGTAAGAATTTAAATAGTAATTGTTTTTCAATAAACTGAATACTTTGATTACTCAGTGATTCTGAACCCGGAAATGGCGCAATAAAAAGTGTTGGACTTTACTGTTACAAAATGGGTTGTTTTACTTGAGCTCTGGTACGTGGTTTGTGTCTGCGGCGCATTTACGTTTCTGGACGATAATAATATACATGTGTACCTATTCAATTATATTCAATTATTTTTATTTATTTTGTCCCTCATTACTATAGGTACGGCCACCTTCTTTAGACAATACGCCTTCTCAGAATTCGGGTATAAAATATATTTTTGTTAACAACAATAATAATATAGCGCGAGCGATACCGTCACGGCAAAAACGCATTTTTGTTATTATTACATTTCGCTGCGGAAAAACATTCCGTGAGAACGGCAGCTGTCGCTGGCGTTTCATTCGTATACTTTATACATGTATAAATGCGTATCGTACGAATAAACGGCCATACGCGCGTATAATGAATAAAAAAACGATAATATACGAAAAACGCACACTAATATAATATGGCGTAATGCCGTAATGTATAACTGCGCCGTTCTCATTCCCTATTTGCGATCGTCGGATATTATTATTATTATTATTATTATTACTATTTGGGTCTCGCGCGCGTGCGTGCCGTTAAATTGCCTAATAAAAGCGCCGTCGTTGCAGGCGCGGCGGTGGTGGCGTTAGTGCCTTTACTCGTTGTCGTGGGGACTAGGGAACACATTATATTTTGTTAAAATTTATTTTATCACGACGTGAAAACTACTGTAAAACTGGTTCGTTTCGATGTTTTTATTTTATTGAAGCTGATATCATTCGATAGAGACGTGTTAGAAATTTAGAATATAGGCAAAAGTAAACATGGCAAAGTCTTGTATTTTTAGGTACCTGCTGTATAATTATAACATTATGTTATAAACTGTACACGATATTTTTATTACAATTATATTGAGATTAAAATTATTATTCGGGTACAGAGCAGTTATACTCTTATTAATAATTAATCAATACCGACAAATTTTTGGGTTCATTTTATTAAATTTAATATTATTATTATATACTTACATTTTCCTACATAAGATAATATTTTTATCACAAACGACATTATTGTGTAGATTTATTAAAATGTATTGCATCTCCTGCGTATAAAACTTAGAAAAAAAATAGAGGAAACTCTCTATACATTTAACACATGTGTGTGTATTGAATTTAATACACACACGAAATTATTGAAATGGAAATTATTTTATTCTATAACAAAACATGGTTTTCCTTTGTAAAGCGAACATTTTTAAGTTAATAATTCGTATTATTTATTTGTTGTTAATAAATAGTAATTATTTCCAACAAAAGTAATATTATATCATATACACCTTTTCATAACTGAGAAATAAAAAAGTAAAAACACTATTTTTCTTTATTTTGCAGAGATAAGCTTTATTAATGTTCAAAGCAACCATTTGTTTATTATGTACTTTAAAACATAAATTATCAATGTATATAATTTTAGAGATTATATGTTTACTCTTAAGATCTTATACAATGTAACATTATAACAAATTTGTATGTTTTATTATTTCTATACGTACTCATATTATTACATAAAAAATATTTATAAAAATAAACATCTAACGGTTTAATTGTTTAGTAACTTAAATATACAAAAATATGTAAATGAAATATTAAAAATATGCTTTTATTTATTAAACAGTTAACCATTGTGTTCAAAGAATTGTTTTCATGTTTTATATTTCGCATCTCAACTGTAGTGTACGCCACAATTATTCAAAATATGGTATTAAAGAATGCTAATAATAAAAATAAAAATAAATATATATATTTTAAAAAATATGTATCTTTTATTTGTATAATTATTTACTAAAGAATTTATTTTATTATAACCTAAATATTAGCATTTAATTTTTCAGTTTCATATTATCCAATATTTTTAATATAATTAGGTATATAAATTATTACATATACATATATTTATAATGTGATTTGTAAGTAACAATCATTGAGTAGGTTAATTAGGTTATATTTATAATTAAAATATAATGGTAAAAATAATTTTTAATTAGTAATTTAATTACATATTTTAAAAACTGGCACAAAATTCAAATCTTTACACTTATATGTGACTTAGCTGAGTTATACAATTTTAAACCAGCGAATGACCTTTTTGGTATAATTGGTATGAATAATTATGTAAGCTCAAAATACAGAACTCATTAAATAAATAAAATAGTCAACTACTAATGAGAAACGTTAGTCCATATACTATATAAATTTAATGGTGAGATGAAATTTAATTCACTGGAAGTCGTGCACAATGGAATCGTTTAAAATATAATGCTGACAAAGTGGAATGGAACAGGTGCATAATATATAAAAGAATCGACCTTAGTAATAGGTAATTATTTTATAATTTTGTGTGTTACAGCAAAAATAAAGTCACAATTAATATGAATACCTACTATGTTTATTTTAGTTGCTGTAAGTCGTAAGTGAACGATCAAACTTCAGATTGAATGATATTATTTTTCAATTTTTTTAATGTTTTTTTGGTTGTAATTAAGATGTTATCTACTCACAAAATGTATATGTTCAGTGTTCCGTTTTTCGTTAAAATGATTTGAAGTAATTCGATAGTACTTATATTATTAATTAAATATTACTTTTGTGTTATAAAGCACATACAAATAGTGATTGGTGATCATATCAAGTACCTACAATTAACAGAGAACTTATTTATGAACGACTGGAATTAGTTAATTTTGTACTTAGGCATTAAACAAATTATGAAAAAAATTTAAATCAATTTCTTTATACGATTTTAACTGGCTAGTCCTAAATTTATAGTCACTTTCAAATTATCAAAAGATAGTATGCGAATCATTATCAATGATAGCATATTTTATCCATAGACCTTATACTGAGTTTAAGGTCTACAATTTTATTATAAATGTTTATTATAATTTAAACTAATAATTTTAATTTCATTATTAGCTTCCACATAAAACAAGAGAATAAAAATCATATCTATGAATATGGATCCTTAGATAGTGATAACCAAATAGCGAAGAAATATATTTATATTTTATGTGAATATAATATGTCTGATTGAGTCTACAGTAAATTGTAATAGTTAGGTTTTTAGTAATGTTTTTACTATAAAATATACAACTATTATTATTATATTATAATTAGGTGTACTGTTACTTACGCAAGACTAGCTAGCTGGTACATACAATATTTACAAATAAAATAATCCAATTATAATTAATCGGTATAATTGTTATATTTAGAATAAATTTAAATTACTTGTTTATAAATAATCGACAAAAATATTAGTTAAATGCTTTTTGTTATTTTATAAGTATTATATAATTATGACTATTATTATAATTGTTTTAAAATATGCGTATTATTATGTTAAAATTTAATAAAATTAATGATCAATATCATAAATTATTTGTTTGTATTCCCGGTTTACATTGTTCGGGCAGGACCACATTTCCCATAACATATACGTATATATATATCGCGATAGTGTGATGTATGTGAACTGTGAAGTATTCGTCATTTACATTTCTGCTGCAGTGCTCTGCGGACTATTTCTGCTACGGTTTAATGGTTTAATATCGTGACTTTTATACACTGATATTAATTTATGTAATACTGTTAGTTAATTTAATCATGTCTCAATCGGTTCGTATTATAGGGTAAAAATTATTAGAACGATTTTCACAAATTCTATTGTACATTGGAAACGAATATTTTTTCAAGTTAACAACGATAGCATAATAGAGCTGATAGATGCATTGTTTGCAAGTCTGATTTCAAAAAAAAAATTATTTAATCAACAAAGTTTAATTATATATTTCTCAAATTGAATATTGATTATAAATCGGCGTACGTTTTATATAGTTTACAATTTAAAAACCTATTTAAAAATAACAGTACTTTTCATTAAAATGTAAATTATGATATTCTTAGGTTAGAGAAATACAATTGTATCTATAATTTATGACTAAACTTAAGTATAATAAATCATTGTAGAATTTTTATGAATAATATTTTAGTCCAGTGTTTTCCGACATACTTTAATCGTGGGACCTTTTCTATGAACTTGAACATTTTGCGGAACTCTCAATTTTTCGGTCTCAACACTCAAATCATAGTTCAAGTCGAAAATATTATGCCAATTTATTTTTTTTTTAATTCTTCACGGAATCCTTGTTGTTGGCTCACAGAATCTTTGGGTTTTATGAAACTCCAGTTGGCAAACACTGTTTTAGTCTATTCTAAAATGGCTCAATAAAATTTAAAATTAAAATAAACATAATAGGTAGTGCGTATCGTGTATCACGTATGTAATATGTCAGATTTAATATCACGTATTTTAATCAATCGACTTAATTACCTATAGTATAAAATATATTGATACTTCAGCTTGGTATAGTATTCATCATTTATCACCATAATAATGACAATATCGATTAAGATTCGTTTAAAGTATAATTCACGAAAAAAAAACACCAATATTGTAACAGAATACATTCTTTTTTAAAAATAAAACTGAATAAATTCACAAATGAATAATGATCCAATGCTAATACTTTAGTTATAACTTAAAACCCTGATTTTTTTTTTTTTTTTTTAAAAGCTATCCGGTCAGCGATTTTTATATTATGCGTGTATTATTATGGGCTCTTGTCCAATAAGTGCTCGTAAACATTATTTATGAGTAAAGATTTTCAAAGTGTATTGAATAATGAACATTATTGTAATGAATATTATATGAGTCACCTTAAATAAATAAATAAATAAATAAAAATTCCAAGTATTATAATATCAAAAATTAACTATCAATTTAAAAATCTGAAAATCAAAATAAACAATATAAAGAAGGACTTTCTTGTAAGATTATTAAAATTCAAACGAATTATAGCCGTCATAACGAATATAGGTAATACGTATATATATAAAATATTATTCATGTGTATTTTCTATAGACATAAGCATAATATTTTACTTAGATAAATATATATTTTAATCTTAAACTATAGACACACAGTATTTTACATAATCGCTAAAAAACTTATTTTAATCTCCTATTAATTCCCGCGTCTATTATTATTTGTTTGCAAGAAAAAATGTCATGAAAGTTATGGAGTTTTGCCGATAGGAATTCTAAAGTTGTTCAGTCAAGATTTAAAACGACATTTATTCAGACATTTCTTTTTTTCGTCGATTTTGTTTTTACTTCTTCCCCCTTTTTTATGTATACCTATTGTCATTCTCTCATCCATTATTTATTCGAATTTCCTTTCAGGGATCGTAAAAGTATGATTATCTATATCACGTATAAACAGTTATTACGAATAATATATAATATAAATATTATAATCGAACGCACACACTTGCGTGCAAGCGGTAGGTAAGGTACATAATTGATCATACGTCATAAATAACATTCGTGCACGAATTTAGTAATATTTTGAGTAATTTGATATTGAATGTAGCATATTACATAATATCTTCCATTGATATCTACGAGTCTTTATAAAGACAGCGTAGCGAATATATGTATATAATTTATTTGAGCTTTTATTGTACGTACGAATTACGTTTTATGTAATATAATAAAAATCTATCTTCTTCCAAACGTTGTTTTGGTTAATTTTTTTATGTTATCGTTCAAAAATGTTCATAAAGTCGGGTTAGCGCTTCCATAAATAGTTTTATTTGTTCATGGGGATTTATTTTTTCTAGATAACAAGTACGTTATTATATTGTTAAAATTTAGTACTTTACAGGTTTAGAGTCTTTGAATTCTCGTAAGCGTTTTTGGTATATTCAAAATTGTCATTACAACAATTATGTACCGAGCCTGGAGGTGTTTATAAGTTTTTAAATATCTGATAAACAAAATAATAACAAAATTAGCTTATTTTGTGGCGATGAGTGAATTAGAAAATAACTGAATTTATAAAACCCATTTTAATAAACGTCTAAATTAATTTTAAATAACCTATTAAGTAATTCTACTTTGAAGTGCCTACTTTGAGGTATTTAATATTTTTATTCTTGGACGAAATTAATTTAATATCTATTTTTAAAGTTTTAATTTAATGCTATTTAATTGTTTATTTAACAAAGAGCCAGTAATATTAATAATTATAATAATTTATTCGTGATTTTAATTTTCAAAATAAATAATATGTTTAATATTATTTTCAGAAATGGATCACATAATTTCTTTAAATCTCAATTCCACAAATTTGGTATAGTTCAATACTATAATATAATATTAGTAATCTATTATGCAAACTTTCGGTGTATTTACAGAAGCATAGTTGCGGAATATTATCGCTCAGCCATAAATGTTCTTTATTCACGGTACAATTAGTATAACTCTAGTACATCTCAGCTTAGTTGTACTTTGCTTCGGGAGTATAAGGCGTTAAGAGTTTTTAGACTAAGTAAATGGGAGTTGGGTTTATGGTTCCTCTCGTTTATACGTGGAAAATATGCGATTCGTTTGCGGTGGAAAATATATGCAATTCTGAGTTTTCAGTGTAGCTCAAAATAAATGTATATAATTAATAATTGTTTATTTTTATATTTTAAAATTAAATGAAAATTCTTTAGTTAAAATATATTTTTTATAATATAATATAAGATTATATAAAATGTCATTTTGTGTACTTATTGATTATATTTGACAAGTATAAATATTATGTAAATATTAGGATATCTATATTATGTAGAAATTAATAAGAAAATGTTCTCAAATGCTTATTGAATTATTCAGATAAGAAAAAAATTACCAATGTTCAAACGTCTATGTGAAAAGTAAAAATTCAATTTTTTTTGTTTAGATCTTCAAAGTAGTATTTTTTTATTATCTCGGTGATTGAGATGAAACTTTTTATATTTTTATCCTGTCAAAGTTTCTTTTATTATGTTATTATTATATTTAAAAAAAGTACTTTCATCTATATAGTGGTTCCTTATTTTATACTTTTGTAAATTTTTTTTTAATTATATGAAACCTAGTGTATGATGATGACTGTGAGGAATTTTGTGTTAAAATTACAAAATTAGATCAAATTATTGTTTAGTCAGATAGCAAAATATTTATATGAAAATAGTTTCCCTGTAGGAAATATTTATGTGATTCGCAGGTTGCTCGGCAACAGTCATTCACTATCGAATTAATTATAAATATCTCAACCTAAAATTCAGTCATTGTTATCATTCTCGATAATATTATTACCTATACAATAAATAAATTATTATAATAATAACATAATAATATTATTTTTATGAAGGGATAGAACATTTTAAATTTACTATTATTTTTCATATTTCTTCTTATACCTTTCTCTTAACCTAAATATTCAAACTTAAAAATAATTAAAAAATTCAATGAAAACTATACGAATATTTTTAAAAAATATTGACCGATTAAAGTATTTTATTATTTACAAACTATCATCTTAAAGCATTTTAAAATCATAGTACTTGAATGTTACCGCTTATCTGATATTAAAATTTAAAACCTTAAGTCATTTAATTGGTTTTTCTTTGTTTTTAAAGTAAATAAGTTTAAGTTTATTACAAATAAATTTATATATTTTTTTTTATCAACATTCTAAAATATAAATTAGAAATAAATTATCATATGAATCGCATAACATTTAATGATCCTTACTGCTGAAACGTATTCGTTTGTATATGCGTAGCAACGTAAGTACTCAAAATGGTAAAGTGGAATCTTTATATTATTTTACAACGGTAAATAAAATAAAAAAATTATAATCGGTAAAAAAACTAATAAAAATAATTCAATTCATAAATATATGACGGAATACTTATCACGTCCTCTAAATTAGATATAATTACAACATATTCTATAAATTCAATCGGCCATATTATGCATAATATCAAGTATTTCTACAGTAAATTTTACCATTAAAATTAATAAACTAAGTTGGCCAAAACGAAATATCCAATGTGCATAATAATGTCCTCTGTTGTACACCCTTATAGTTTTGTCTTTATTCGCTGATTATTATCGATGCCTGTCAATATATTCTGATACGTTTCAATACCTACTGCTACATATTAATATCTGATTAAATATTTATCGATACATGATTCTACCTATCGACAGTCGCTTTCAACTTCATATATTGCTTGTTTCATAAACGTGTATTAATAAAAAACAATAACATAATAACAATTGTACTTGATAATTTTTCTATATTAAAATCACCTCCGGTGTGTTACAATATTTAATCAAATAAATATTTACTATAATAATTCCTATAAAGAAACCGTGTAAAGCCACTTATTTGTTTAGGTTATGGTATCAAGTGGTATCTAAATGAAAAAATATTATATAAAATAAATTATTGTGTACGTGAAAAACCATATAATATTCGTTTAGGTTTGCATTTTAATCGTTATTTTAAGAACAAAAATTAAAAAACTCATATTTCGGATATCAGATTTTTTTAAATTCCATTTTTGCGCAACTTTGCTGAGTTTTCATGTTTTTCTTAACTACGGCGTAGTTTGTAGATTTAATAATTAGTAACTAGTAACTTTGGTTGTAATTGAAACTATGATGGATGTTATATAAACCGTACCTAAATATACGTATATTTATATTTTTCTTTCATTTTTTGTATAAATTAATTTAAATTGCTACTAAATAATAACCATATTTAACGGTTATATAACATATAATATAATTTTAAACATATATTATATTATTAGCTGATCTTACAAATTAAATAAAGCCAGTGAATTTTCCCTATCTTAAACTCACTTAAACTACACATATTTTAAACACAGTTATTCGGGTGGTTTTGACAAAACATAAAAAACAGATCTAAAATGATATGCAACTTTAAACTATTTTCTGTGATCAATGGCAACCCTATACAAACAAAAAAATGTATGTTTTTCGTGAGGCTCTTTAAAATGCAACGAGATGCTCATCCTCATAATACTCGAGTATAGGATAACTATGCACCAAATTTCAGAACTATGAGTACGATAGATTTGGCTGCAGATCGCTTACATACGCACACAAACATTGTATTTTATTGATATAGGTAGTTTATCCTTACTATGCATATAGCTGACACTTATCATCGTAATGATAGTTCGCTGTGTATAATAATAACATTTTTTTTACCTATTTATATTATACAGTGTAGTACTGTAGTATAGTAAAAAAATCAAAAGTGATTTACATTTAATTTAGGTGTATTTAAAACAGATAATATAATATAATATGGGTGGGAGAGTATAAGTAAAATGTATCATTATAATGACTTATAAAGTGACGAATCAAGGCTAATGCGTGTATTTAGATTTAATTCAAAAAATTAATAACGGGTTGTGCTATGCTGATATTTTATTTGTTATTTTTTTATATACCGCTTTGTCAATATTTTTGTTTAAGTTTAAATTCAATTTACAAATTTAGGTTTTATGTATACGTACTATAAAAAAAATGTAAAAAATACAGAATAACATTCACGATACACGATGAGTATATTTTTGATTGGTTTATAATATTATGTACGATGTATCAACTTCGAATATTATTAATATTATTCTTTTAAAATATGTTAGATATTTTTTATCATATATTTTTAATATTTATGTCGTTTTTATATTCTCGATATATTATAATGATGTATTACATTATGTATTTATATATGTATTTGGTAATTTGTTTGTCTGTGTTTATATGTTTATACACGGATAAAAAATAATTTTGTTTAAGCATCGAGTGAATATGGTTTATGCAGTGAGTTGTTATGGTGTTCCGCATGCATAAAAATAAGTTGGGTTGAGGTACAAAGTGTTGTAGACATAATATAACAACGTAAATGTGAACTTTTCGAGACATGTAAATAATAAATATTGTATATGATACCTACACAGTGGCGTGGCATGGAGTCATCAGTGGTGTAAGTAATCATTAAAAATTATACCTACCTCTTTCGTACAACGCATGAATCTATGTGTAGAAGCTTACTATAATTTTGTTGTTTCTTGTTTACCACACTTATAAATAGTATAATATTAACGTATTTATCATAATTCATCACTCGTCATAAAATAATTATCCATATATAAATATTATACATAATTATGTAAATAATCGTTTATAAAAACATTAAATAAAAAATATCGACTATTGAGTAATAATAGTTCGAACTTGGAAGTCAATGAGTGGCGGTGGCCGATGACAGTCCCATTGTCGTATCGATACAATGGAGTAAATATTATAATGATGTAGATTAAAACCACGATTGGTCGTGTAACACATTCGAAAATTATGTTTGTATGTCAGTACCATCGTAACATTACCCTTTATACCAATTCCAGTGCAATAATTACATTTATACTATGAACTGTAATAGTCTTATATACAAAATAGAAAATGAAATAGGTATCGCTTACACACGTGCCATATTTCTCATACTTATAGAAAATGCATTTTTGACTTGAACGTCCGTGTACTGGAAGTTCGGGAGGGGGGGCATTTTATCGAGTATTATTTTCTGGTTGTTTTCTTCCAATAGTCGAAACGCCCGAAATTGCCGAAATCAACGATGTTATTTTTAAATTACTAACAACTAACGATAATATTATCATATCATAAAAATAATAGTGTAATAGGTGACAAAAACAAAATTTTATAATCTATAATTTTATATCATTAGAACTCGATTATATGGCTTAAGTTTTAAATTTTAATATAATAATTTAAAAATATATTCATAACGTTTTAATACTGAAATAGTAGTAAGCAGTGTAAACGTTGCTTTCATTATTATGTACAAGCTCTTTCCTCTACATATCAACAAATAACTCCCGGCACAAGTTGTAATTAACTTCATGTCGAAAAGCTTACATTGTTTTAAAGTCGCTTTGCAACATAATTTGGTCCGTGTATTATTGTTTGTGAACACTTAAATATTTAAACTTTTCTTTTGTACAATAATCTTTTCTCAACTATAAATTATCTGTTAAAGTTAAGTAAAAAAAATAAAATAGTAATAACGTACAGTTGCATCAAGTTTTTGGTTTAAATAATATTATTATATTATTATGGCCGCGCTGCTATTTTTGAGGGTTGATTATAATATTATATAATATTATAACATACCTCGTTTTAACAAAAACCAAGTCGTAATAAAATCAAATACGAGTTGCCGCCACAACCCTTTTACTGTGAGTTTTAACTCTAATAATCATTGTTTTTATTATAATATTATTATTACTATCATCGTTGTCATCACCACATGATGCAATGTAATAATAATTATTACTGCCGTTAAGTATTTTATATTCCCCTGACGAAATGGACGATAAAAATATTTTAAATCCGAAATATAAATAGGAAGGTGCAGAACCTTTATAACATTTGTTCATCCCACCGTTTTCAAATAAAATCAAAAATCTATGATTATATTGTACGGATAGCTGCATATCGAACGGTCTACGAGTACATCGCACGTGTACTTTATGTAAAACGTATTTAAATGGAAATAATATTGTACATTTTTTTCCCTTACAAGACTCGATTATACGCACCGATAACTTGTTGTTTTGCGGTACACGGTGAGTGTATTAAAGTACAAAACACTACGGTTGGCTAGCGCAACACTATACCGTGGTCTATCACTGTCTAGTCACGTCACGTCAGTCAATACTTTAGTAGCCATGACTACTAAGTCATTGTTGGTCGCAGTATTCCCTTTAAACCTAACCTAAATGTATAATGTTATTTATTACGCTTACACTGCACTTCAGAAATTGCAGCGCACGTTTGGCTGGTGAAGACTGGCGAATCGGAATTTAATAACTAAAAAAAACACGAATTTATACAGTACACAGCAACGACAATAATAATAATTATGTCACATATAAGTACGGCGCGCCTTCGGCACTTATATTAAATTCCGGTTAAAGCAGTTCAATTAAAACGGAGAGAAAAAAATCGCTTTTTTTAAGACATGCGAATGATAAATTGTCGCGAGTAGAAAAGTAACGGCTAACAACAACACAACAACAACAATGTACACGGCGGTATAGTCTTCCGTTTATACGAGAATACATGTCTTAAAAAAAACTGTACGAAATATAATGCTCAAGACGGGCAATTTTACACGATTGTCGCTTGCCTGTGCTCTAAATATATAAGCCTGAAAAATAAAACGACGGGATGATACGTCCGCGCTAAAAAATAATAATAATAATAATAAAAAAAAAAAAAAAAACTTTGTCGCTTTTATTCCATTTTTATCTTTTCCTTCTACCTCCCGGTTTATCGCACGGCCGAGGCACGGGAATTAATTCAAGCAAGAAAAACGACCAGATAAGTGCTACAAAAGGCCCTTTGGCGCAGCTGGTTGATAAACGATGAAAGCCCGACGCCTTTCGCGTCGCCGTCGCCGCCGCCGCCGACGATGGCGACACGCAGCCTTCCCACCGCCGACTCGTGCTGAATTTCACTACCTTGGACAAAACGTTTAATTCAAAACCTATCCTCGCTATTATATACACCTTTTCGCGGTCGAATGTTTTCCCTTACAACCGGTGGTACCTCCCCGCGCACAATCGGATTACTATCGCGTAGGACGAAAACGTTGCCGTACTCGACGGAATTAAGTTAATATGCAGAATAAATTATTATGGGAAGATTATTATTGATAAAATATACATCTCATTATAACAGTATAATATTATGTTATAATGATGTAAGCACAAAATTGGCTTATGTGCATGTAGGAATTGTGATATTGTGTGTTCTAGATGCAAAAAATAAAATTATGTTTACAATACCCGGCTAAAGGGTCTTTTTATCAAGACAGTACTAATATTTAGCTATTTTCAATACAAGATATTAATGGGTGTGCTGTTTTATTGATTTACGTATAACGTATAATAGGTAACAATGTTATGATCTGAAAATGTTTACTACCTTCGATTATGGCGATCGTTATATCTGATGTCATTTGTTGAAAAACATTTGTACCTAACGGTTAAAAAACCCACCGCATGCGTTACATAAAGCAGCAAATGCGAAATCAATTATTTAAATAATTTTATTGAAAGACTCAGAAAATCAGATATATTAATAAAATAAAAAAACGATTTGAGTTACTTTAAACTAATAATCTGTATGTATCTATTACTATTTATTATATAGAAATATATATGTTAGCATTAACGTATTAAATGTCATTATATAATTAATTCACTATAATAGGTACCAACCAAATAAAACTAGTAAAATATATGTTTTAAAATGTAATCAAGTATATTTAATAAAATCTCTGTTATTCTCATTTTGTTTATTTGACAACATAATTATATAAATAATAATTTTATAATTTATAAAATAATTAAATTAATTTTGAGAATTAGATTTTTATTTTTAAACGACGATATAGTAGTCATTAATATATGGCTCATATTTTGAAAACAAGGAATGGAGGATATTGGATGAGAGGTATTACGAAAAGCTAAGTAACATATGTAGACGTCATAATAGTAGAAGAAATAATAAACAAGATTAAAAAGAAAGGCAATGTATGGAGAGAACAAAAAACATTGGTAAAGATAATATTACAGGAAGATCTGAAAGGAAAAATACAGTTGGAAAGACCTCAATTGCCCTGCCACTACTACATAAAGAAATATATCTAAAAAATTCGTCCAGATATAGATCGGAACGGTGTGGTAGCAGACCAATATGTTAAGATATTTGGTATAAAGGGTCGCAACAAGAAAAGAAAGAAAATATTATATACGTGTTCTACTTTATAGGCTGATATATGGGAGCGAATAATACTATCGAAGTATCTATTATAGTATTCAGTTATATACTTATATATATATATATAGATCCACTACAGCTGGGTGTATAATATTATTGTGTATAGACGCATAGTGATCAATTGTATCGCAACGAAGCCTGCAATAATGTTATATACTTGTAAGCTATTATATAATACTGCGTGGTACTTGTATTATTATCGTATTGCGGAAAGAATGCGTACCTGTATACAGAATAGTAAATATAAATGTATTATATATATATATACACACCTGAGGTAATCTATTTAACGTAAAACACTTTTTACTTTTATAAACATTAACGTTTTTAAAAATGTTTCTCTTGCTGAGTCTTGCATAATTTTAAGTCAAGTTAATCAATATTTTTATCGTTATTATATTTTAATATTTTAGTATACTATTTTGAATGTCAACATACATTTTTAATCTCATATTTCGATTCAAAATATTATTCGGAGTGTTTTGATTTATAAAAATCAAATTTTGTACAAGTAATTTATTATAGATTAAAGTATTTAAAGCTTATTAGATAAGCGGAGTAATGGACCAACATTTTGCGAGGTACCCCTGTACTACTCCACTTCGCTCATAAAACTATAAATACTTATAACTTTTAAACTACTCATGCAAAATGTTGATATTTTGTACATTGGAATATTCTAAAAAGTATTCTAAATTCACATAAGGAATAAAAAATTCAGGTAGTCATTAAAAAAAAAAAAATAAACAATTTAAATACGAATATGACAAAAACAGTAAAAAATCGTATTAGTTTTTTAACGACATACAGTTTATGTTAAAAAATTATTTTCACAATATCTATATAATTAGTATCTTACATTAGATGAATTAATCGTTATACTTATTATATAACGTGCGCGTATACAATGAGCTATTGACGCTATTGTGTATTATTGTGTGCGGTAATTTGATTAAACGGAGAAGTCTCCGCCTGCAGCCGACGACAGTGACGAACCTGCGGCGGTGGCCGCGGTGACGGTTAGACATAGGTACGGGTTACGCGAAGTCAGTGGGGGGGGGGCTGAGGTTGAGAGGCTGTATCGATGTGTACCGTAATCGATACACACAATACGACAAGAACACGCGCTTGGTATACGCTATATTTTCGTTAAAACAGCGCGGCGGACAGCGAAATGATGTTTTGGGGCCACGTCACCCCTCTCGGAGATCGGATGGAAGAAGGAGACTAGCTGATCGAATGGGATAAATACAGTTATCGGCAACGTTTCCTTGGTATCGGCTCCACGTGCGCGCTTAGGTACATATATATATATATATATATATATATATGTTATGTACGACGTGCGTTTATGTAAGGCTGTGAGTTATCCCGCAAAAACGTGTGCCGGGAGTTAGGGGCTCGAATCGTTTATATTTTTGCTGAGGGATAAATCGTTTTTCATGTGGTTGTTATTTGTATTTTTTTTTCCACCGATTTCGATTTGTAATATCGTTATAAGCGTACTTATAAATATTCGTTCGAGCATCTGCACTATCATGTAGTATTTTTTTTTAAATCCATAACACATGGTAGAGGGGTGGAGAAGATGTTGTTAAAAAAAGATTGATAACGACTTTGAAAACAATCATAAAATTTTTCAATACAAAATATTAATTATTAATATTAACATTTAAATATGATTTATAATCATTTATTGTAAATGATTGATTGAGTTTAGAGGATAAAATCGAGAGACAAAAAGGCTCATTATATAAAACCTTTCCTGACGATATTCGTGATAATTATAAACCGTTTGTGGAAAAAAAATGACATGTAAAGTACTAAACTACTATAATGTATAATAACTTTTATTCTAATAAATTATTGAATTTTAACATTGCTACGACTATTCTTATAATTGTATCTTTAAAAAAAAATGTCTAATATTAATTACAATCGAAATTATTACGTAGTCAAATTATTTATGTTACACCTTCTATGGTTGTATATTTTATGGGTACAATAATAAACAATTTAACATATTATTATTATTTGAAGTCTGTTAATAATAATTACGTTTAACTATACATTGTGCTGTTTTTTCCGGATTCACTGTAGTATTGTCAACGACGACGATAATAATAACGACTCAAAAACTTTCCTTTAAACTCGAAATAATAAAATGTCTTCACTCGATTCATGGAAATGTCTGACATAATATTGTCACCATAATGTCAATTCTAAGCATCGTATTATTCGTATTGCATTGTATGATGTATGTAATACGCACAAGGCATAACTGTACAATAATATAACCCTTCGTTAGTTTCCATTTATTTTTTTATCATTATAATTACGAGTTATTGAATGCATATTATTGTTATTTATATACGCTCGTGTATTCAAAAGATGAAAAATATCTATATAATAACGTACACGCGAAAAAAATATATTACGATCAATAATATTAATTCATTTGATAGGACCTTTTTTTTTTTTGAAAAAAAATACCCATTTTCAAATCCTTTTTCACCATTAATGATGTTAGAGATAGTTAAAAGGAGGAGATAGCCCAAAGGTCTTTATTAATGTATATTTATTGCCAATTTAACAACCCAAATGTGATTCGATAAATCTAGTGGTATATATATATATTTAAATTCACCACATTAAATGTATCGTCAATTCATTTGGCCATTTCTAATAGGTACGTGTATTATTATACGCATATACGTACTCGATTTGGTTTGTTTATAACTCGGTCAAGGCGTTAGTTGAAAATAAATCGAAGTGACCTAAAAATATACCTAAGGGTATGAAAACTAAACACAAATGTATACGTTTTAATTTAGCAGTGTATTTTACTGTACAGTTTAATAATTGTAGGTATATCTCAAAATCTTTATAATACATATCTAGATATGAACGATATGATACTACATTTTTCAATTCAATCTGTTCAAATAAAAGCGATATTAATAATGATTGTGGCGTGACATAATTATAATATTGATTTTTATAAAACAGCTATGCGCTTAGCGGCAATAATTGTAGAATGTGTATAGTGCAGTATATACTAAACTGTTAAAGTGATGTATGTGAAGTGGGACTTCTATCTTAATCCGATAAATTCAAAAAAATAATGGCATATTTTTTAATATGTTTGACAAAATGAGAGCAACTTTTTAAAGATGATATTATAAAATAGTATTTTGTGCATATTTAAAGATATAATGTTCATAACTTTTAAACTCTAAAAATGTATGCGAATACATTCAAAATATCGCCCTAAAATAAATATTTGATTGTTTTAATATCATTATAAAAAGCCTTAAAAAGTTTTACCTATTATTCATTATTTAATAAAAATATATTATGTATCTTTATTGTTTATTGATAACTAATAATAAATAATAATTTAATAGCTCTTAATTTTTAACAATACAATTAGTTTTTATTTTATAATAACAATATTATATTTTTTACATTTTAAATTTTTACTAATATTTTATGTATGATTTATAGGGTTTTACAAAAAATGAAATAATAGAAAAAAAGTCGTTAAAAATGCATTTATTGCTAAAAATGTAAAAATATGCAAAATAAAATGTAATAAAACAGCTTCTACATTATACGAAATGGATATATAATTTAGTCTTCAATAAAATAAAATAAAATAAATGTAAAAGTCATAAACATTCTAACCCTACTCACAATATTCTAATGACATATTTGCAAATTATAAAAACTATCTAGCAATTACTACATACATTTTTTTATTGTAATTTGTAAAATATTAAGACAATTTTTTGAATCGATTGGATAATTTTATGGGGTAGACGCAACTCCACGAGCATGCGAAGTTGTGTCAAATTATATGTGTTATTGCTACCTCGTGGGGCTTACACGATGATGTATAGGCGGTAGTTCATATATATCTACTTCGCGCCGTGTCATCTACTAAGACCGTAACGTAGAATCGAGATAATGAAATTGCACATTTCGAAAGAACGTGTGGAATTTAGTTTCGGTATAATAAAATATACATTTATACTTAATTCCTTAAACCAGCACCCCCCCCCCCCCATAGGATTGTAGAGCACACAGTAACCAAATTTCGAACGGAGGTTATTATCTGAAAACGAAATTTCTTCATCTTTCCATATAGAGCGTTTCGTGAGTACACTATATTACATTGTATTATTAAATGATAAACGAAATATATTATCCTCCGAGAAACGTGAAAAGGTCACGTTTTTCGATGTGCATGACCAAAAAACTAATCTGATAAATGTATTTGTAATTTCTACCACCATATACATTATTACGTTGTGTACATATTTTACGCTCTTCGTTTTAAAGGACGCTCGCTGTGAATATAACGATTACAGTTCTAGATTTTCAGCAAGTTCTTAACAGTAACAATCGTTTATGTCCCATATATACATATGTCATATTATACAAAAATATAAAATAAAATCGTCATAACGTTACGTACTAATACTATATAATATATATTATAATGTAGACAATGTAGTACCTTATTCATACAGCATTATATTATTATGAATGATGACGTATAGTTATTACGTTAAAATAACAATTCTTGGAAAAATGTACTTTGGAAGAAATTATTTTGTTTCTTAACCTAACCAGCTGTGTGTCTACTTAAAAGTTTCGAAATTAAATTTGTCTAAAACAGATATCTGTTTAAATTCGTATAACGTCATTAGACAATTTCAAAGTTAATTTTAAATTCAAACAAACAAGAATCAGTAAAACAGTTTATGAAGAATAAGTAATCTGTTTTCATAACCTATTAAGAAAGAATTTAATTATGTTGAAATTTATTCAAATGCTAAGTGATTTTTAAATATTGTTTTATTTCTGTGCATAATCTTATGGATTAATATTTACTCCATATTATGGAGAACATAAAACTTAATATGTTTAAAATGTTTTTGAAGTTTTAATTAAATGCATTGATACTATAAGAAATAGCCTATCAGTTTAATATAAACAAAACTCAAAGTAATAACAATGAGTATAACGATAAACAACTAGTTCAAAATAAAATACTAACAAATATTTTAAAACCATTTAAACTTTGTTAAGTTTTTATAGTTTTGTATTCTAATTTCAATTAATTCAGATTTATTCAAATCAATTCAAATTATTGTTAATGTTGAAAAAGATAACGCTATCAATTTAAATGTTTTTTTATTTTATTTTATATTTTTTTACTGCAAACATCTCAAATCTCAATCTCATTGTCATAACTTTAATTAAAACACAACAATTGTTATAGCGTACGACTTAATTTACACAAAAATGCATGAACAGAGAAATTTTGAATTTCGTCGACCAGTAAATATAAAATATAATGTAATTCAGTTAATAAACTCGTTTTACTGTACAATCTTCAGACTACAGCGTATAATATATATATAATACTTATATCAGTCAAGATTTAGGAGGTCTATTATTCTTTTCATGAAATATATTTTTACTATGTAGATTTTCGAATTAATTTAAAAATATATAATATATAAAAATATTTATTTCACGAAAATTAATGTTTAAATAATAAATTAATATTTAATGACAATACGATGCAGATACACGATATTATATTATAATATTAAAGTGAATATGAATATAATAATATCATTTTAATATAATATCAATATTATTGACAACGTGAATTTAGCTAATTGGCAAAAAATTATACTAATTACGATATTTTTTTTATATTTGAAGCAAGGATATAGTGATGGGACCATAACATGCCTTTGAACCGGACTTGCGTATAATATACGATAATTAATCTCTTATGATAATAAATCATGTAACATTTGTTCGATTTTGCATTCTTTTGCCTACCGTCATAATATGTGAGAAACAACCATATATTTATAGGTTAGGTTTGAATATATTATATATCGTCGATGCAATAAAACATAAATATATTTTTATTTTGTGACCACGTCTTGACATATTTTTACCGTACACGTCGTGCGTGTTACAGCATACATATATGTAACATTAACATACCTATAATATGTGCATTATATTTTATTACAACGGCTTTTTGATTTTTGTATTTCAGACCCGTGTCTCGTGCACTACTGCGGAAGGGGCGAGGAGTGTGCCGCCTTGGGCGGCGTTGCACGGTGCATATGCGTGCGGAAATGCGGTCCGGCCAAGCGCAGGGTGTGCGGAACAGACGGCCGACTGTACGACAACCGATGTGAGCTGCACAAGTCCGGCTGTTTGTCCGGAGTCAACATAGAGATAGACCATTCGTTAAAGTGTTTCATACCTTCAGGTTAGTCAGTGTCCGTAGGAGGCCGTTTATTATTTATCCTTGTACTTGCTGGAATATAATAGCTTTACAAGTGTCTTATATTACATTTTATATATACATATATAGTATATACATATAATATATTACATTGCAGCATCGTTGTTGTCAGTGTTGGTATACAAAACTGTACGTCTTATACAACTGACCCATGATTAATGTTTATAAAGATTACATAAACTCACTAATATACTCAAAATTTGTAAAATATCAATAAATACAAATTTTAATTGAATTTATCAGTACTAAATGTACATTATTTACAATAATGTGGTCAATGTGGGTACTGTATAATGTTATAATAACTTATAACGAATACGATTTACCTATGAAAAATTTAGTAAGTGCAATTATTAACCAAACTCCATGGTTGAAAGTAGCTTCACTATTATAATATTTTATTGACCTATAAAGGTATTACAATATGCGATGAATATATATTTATTTTCATCTATCAATTATAAATTATACATATTATGAATTATGATTATTATTAGCTCCTAATGCTCTTATCAGTTAACATCGAATAATTATTGAATATTTTGTTAATGGGTTACAAAAGTAAATTTTTGTGGATAAAAAAGAAAAAAAGTTTTTTATAATTTGGAATTTAAAAAAAAATCTATTATCTTTCAAAATCATAAAAATTGAATTAGAAAATTAGTGTAGCCAGTAAAAAAATGTTTAACATAAATCACCTCGTGTGCGTATATATATAGAGAGAGAGATATTAAATGTGTTGTACGTATTACGTATGGATGTGATGTAATTGCGTTATGTCGTCCACGATAAATCAATTATGGAACCAGTGGAAATGACGAGCGAATAAATCGTTTTAAATCCGATCACATACATAGCAACTCGTAAGACTATACAGTATACACGTTTTCGAATCGGCTATAATTCAAATCGTAAATCGATTAACAAATCTTATATGTATATATATATATATATATATATATTATATATAATATATACGAGAAAAATTGTTCCCTATATTTTATATTAAATACTATATCTATGTGAAATATATTTTACAACTTCATCGGTCAAAGTATAAAAAAATGTGTGATTTATATAAGTTATAAGTGTATTAGTGTATATCATATTTTATATATACCGAGATTGAAAATAATGATGTTTCATGATGTTTGTATAGCGTCCAAAGCAAAGAATGTGCGAATCCTACCGAAAACCGCAGACAACGCCATTGAATTGGAAACCAAATCGAAAGAAGCGAAAACGTGCGGTTCCCCGCAATACGAAATTATGAAGGTACTGCTGTCTTAATAGTTGTAATAATTACGAAATAAGCGGAATGTAGCATATTTTGGAGCTTTCGGGTGAAGTGCTGCTTAATCTAAAATTATAAATAAAGAAGTTCTAATTAATACTCTTTAAAAAGTGCTCATCGAACGCAAAGGTTCTAAATTTAAAATCGTTTTCGTTCTATTCATGTTTTTTTTTTCAAAAAATAATGCTGTATTTAGGAATATAATATGTTTCAATATTATCTGTATGATTCATAACTCCAAGTAAAAATATTAATATTAAGTTATCTAAAAAATACACTGCTGGTTTTCAGGGTAAAACTCACGACTAATACGTAAAACTTTAACAGTTGTTATTTTAGATAGATAATTAAAATTTCTATTTTTTTAATAACGATTCGTTGGCCGTCACTATATACCGGTATTCCGATACGTCAGTGTGCAGTTGATACTCATAAACAAATTCGATATGGGACGGAAATAACATGTCAACATATCACTCACAACTACAATAAAATGTTTAATAGTGGATGACAGAAAATTTGTGGATCTTAAATAACGCTCAGTGAATAGCATAGTAATTATGTACTGTTGTAGTTGATAATTTAGTTCATAGTCTAATATCGAATTATGTGTATACATAAAGTGTAATATGTATATTAAATATGCGAGTAATATTATTATAATTAGGGTCCGAAGTTCAACGAAAAATGCATTATTTTTTGGATGCTCTATTATGATAATGCATTCCAATAAGTACAATTTGTTTCATGTAATAGATATTTTATAAGCTTTCATTTTGTACTTTTTAAGTATTTTATAGCATTTTATGGTCATTTTCACAATTTTTAGTGCATAATACATATATTGTACAATTTAAAAAATTCCATTAACAAATATTATTTTCATAATATTTGCTTTAGTAGGTTTTTAGGTATTTTTTATATCTACATCAAATGTCGATCGTACTATGTAATTACGTATGCAATAACGCGTTAACCTATCTCCATCGATTACGAATGTGGTTTCTTACCTGGACTTAAACAAATATCAACAAGTTGGTCATTTAGAGATAAACCGAGTTTGTATTAATTTCCAATGAGCAGTCTGCGTTTGGGCGAATTGCCTTTTTAGCCGCATAATAAAAGTAATGTGTTTGGGCGAGTTTCTTATAAGGTGTTTGAGCGAGACAAACTGAACTTGTATTATTGTGTATTGTGTAAATGAGTTTATGTCAAATATGGATCTTAAAATTGAATATACTTTTGTACAAAACGAAATAAATTATGCATTTAAATTGAAAATTATATTTTTCAAGAATCTAACCACTTTAAAAACGGGTTTTTTCGTTTCCGGTGTACTAGTAGAAAAGGTATTGAGAGTGTTTAGTGAATTCCACCATCGATAAAATACTCGTACTATCTTTTTCAAATAATAATATACGTAATTATGAACCAACAATTGATTATAATTTAGCTGTTCAGTGTGTTAGAACAGCCGTCAAATGGAAAAAGGTCGCTCAAACACATTGCAGTTTTTAAAAATTCGCCCAAACGCATTACACCCATTTCCAATATACTGTTTGTTTACTATGCGTAGTGCGTCGTTAAGTTTGGCATTTTGTTTTTGAGAATTTATAGAAATGTTAAAAACGCCAAAAGTTAAACCGTCGTTGTCGTGCGGTTCTTTTATTTCCGGGCCTATAAAATAAAATTTGATTAATTTTTATTGGCACTATTGCGTTATAAAGCATTTTCAGAGCGTTTTTCGATAGTTTTTAGGTTATATTTTAAATCTTGGACGTATGCAATTGTAATACAACTCGTATGTCATTTGATACTAAAAACGCCGTACTCGACGTCCGACGAATCGTTTTAAAAATCAAACGAGTACTATTGCAGTGTTATTTAGTATGAAAGTTTTCATATTTTTTTTATACGCGCAAACGCGCGTAAAGAGGGGGTATAGGGTTGTTAAACGTGCCGTCCCGCCGACTAAACACCGCCATCGCAACGCAGACGCCGCGCCGGACCCGAAATCCGTTACGTCGTATTCCGAGAGGTATGTGCAGATTACATTATTATTATATTTTACGCGGAGCACTTACTGATTTGTGTGCTGCGAAATCGAAGGGAACGCGGTTCGGTCGTGTCGTATTCGTGTCGCGGACAATATATTGCGCTGGCCCGCGGGCGTATATGGATTGTGCGGTAGCAGGTCGGCGGTGGCTGTGTACAGCTTCCGAGCTATTTTGGCAAACGTCCCGTTCGTTCTGCGCACAATATATTATTATTATTACTATTATTATTATAATCATCATCATCATCGCCGCCGCCGCACACATACAAATAATTCGGATATGATGATACACGCGCACAATGCGAATTTGTCGTCGAAATTGATAACGGTCGTCGTTGCTCACATAATATAATATAATAATTACACGAGACGATCGTTTTCAGCCGCACCGTACACGGTTTTTGGCCGAGCAAGACGCGTATTATGTTTATCCGTACGCGTTTATTGTTCTGTTCTCGTGGCCGAAGTCGCGGCGCACAGGACGAATAAAACGATTTCTTTTTCGATGTAAATAAAAATATGATTGTGCGTACTGGAAATAATACGGTCGCGCGTCTTGTAAACATTTCGATTTTGACACAACGCCGCGCGTTACTATATAGTAAGAGTACGCTGTTGCAGTCGCCGTGTAACCCGACGAAACGCCCAATTCCTTCATTTTTTTTTCTATTATGCAGTTATTCAAAAGCTGATTGTTAAAGTTTTTTTTTCCCCTTTAACTACTCTTTCTTACTTTAAACTATTCAGCAGATAATGATTTTGGAGAATTCCGATAAATCTACATAAACAAAAATCGAATAAGTATTTTCTGAGTAATTCCGTTCTAATTGTAGGTTCGTGATAATACTGATAATAGGGTTCGAAAATATTATGGAAGCTATGATGATTTAAACATTCTATAGTTATTCATATTAATTCATCAACATTTTTATTTTGTAAATATAGACATTGTCCGATTATAATGAATATTAAATCAACTATTATCATATTATTATTGTTTTAATTATTATTTTTGAATTATTTGTTATTTATGTGTAGGTATTACATTTAAATGTTATTTTAAATTATTATCACTACTATATCGTCTCATATTTATATTATACTTAATAATATATATATATATCTATCTTTGTGTAATGTATATACATATAAATAAAATGCTGTTCGTTGGTAAGCGCAAAACTTGAGAACGGATAAACCAATTGGGCTCATTTTTGTTAAAAATGTTTGTAATGATACGAATAAGGTTTTTGTGAAATAAAAAATTGGAAAATTGAAAAAAACTGAAACTACTTTTTTTCAGTGAGATTTTTGTATGAATTTGTGACCGTTGCGTGTATTTGCTAGAATTAGAGCAAAACTACGTTGGCTACCCTTACGCGGTCCTTTACGCTACGACCTTTAGGAGTGGTGCAAGATGAAAAAAAAATCAGAAATAACAATAACACTAAACGAAAACAAAGAAATAGCGCGGGCGGAAAATGCGACACTGTGGGTTGAGAGTCGACAATGTCAAAAATGTCAGTAATGATAAGGTTAGGCTAAAAAATAAGTTTTAAAAACTTCTATATAAGAGGTGGAATTTTTGTACGAAAACGAAATGCATGGGAACAATTAGTACATTATTATATAATTATACTGCATATTTTTTTCTGCGGAGTTTATTTTATTTCTAGTTATACATGAACATTTTTATTTTTAAGTTATAATAAATAATTTAGAAGACTCGCTCTTACTGCAAGCTTGTTTAAAAATAAGGGTAATCATCACACATATTTTTCTTTTATTGTATTCTATGAATATGGATGCACTGCGTTAAGTTGAATAAATAGTTTTAATATTTTAAATATCATATCTATTTTATAATTTTGTAAAACCATTTTTAAGGACTATTTTCCGTAATAGCAACATACATACATTCAAAATACTCAAAAACTACTCGTCAAATTTAAAAAAATATATATCTACTGAATAATTTAAAGTAAACAGAGAATTCCATTAATTTTGAAAAAAATAAAAAATATTATGATGATTTATATATATAACAGATAAATTTTCTTATATTTTTAATTTAACAATCGATTCATTAAAACGAAACCAAAAATGTAGGAAACGGAGTCTGTTGGACGTAAAAATATATATAGTAAATGTTGCGTTTGCAATGAAACGGATACATCAATATATGTATTAGATAATATATTATGGTACGCATGTGTAATGTCATCTCGTTAGTGTATAATAGAAATATTTTTGCTCTATATAATTAATTCAGTTCATAATGCGAATATTTTTTTTTGTATTTAAAATCGATAAATACGTGTATTTAATACGTAAATTTAATACTCAGCTAAAATGTAAAATACACATTAATTATGACGTGAAGTTAAACGACATGATAATTATTTTCGTATGAACACCTTAATTAATGTAATACTTTTGTTTAATTTTTTATTTTTAAATTCTGTTTCCACAGAACTTACATACCTTTTTGTTTATAAATATTCAAACATTAATCTAAAATAATTACTTCACATTTACGTGGGTGGTGTTTTTTAAATATTATTTGAAAGTTGATGAGATGATACTTTAAAGTCACATGTAAATAATATCTCCGACTCACTTACAAAATAATGTATGCCTTTGAAATTTACATAACTTAATCGGCGAATAACGACAAATATATTACAACAATAATATAAAATATCATATCCGCGTTCTGATTGTTATTCTTTTCGATCGTGCTTATACTGTAACTTTGAGGTTATCGGGTTTCTTTGTGTTTACTTTACCATTATCATAAATATTTACCAACCCACAACCACTATAAAACAAAAACAATAACGATAAAAATAATTATTATTTTAAAAGTGAGTGGTGGGTTTGATGGCTCTCATCCGTGGAAAACCGACCCCATTTATCATGTATAAATAATATGTATACTGTATTATATTTCATAATGAAAGTTCAATAAGTCGAGCACGTGCCCACATACCTATATTATATTTTGTTATGTGTTTTACAAATGACAAACGTTTGAGGTTGTATAGGTTATTTTGCGGACCGTAAATACGATTCAAATCGCACACCACACCACTCCACCACATACGCGATCCTTTCGATGATAATAAATAATGCATGATATTATCGTGCAAAAGTCGTGTCAGCTTTAACAATTAGACGTTGCAGCCTATATGCGAATTACGAACCCAAAACGGTATCGCTCTGTGGCCCACCGAGAGACCGCTCTCGATGATATACTCGGTAATGTATGTTTTTTCTACCACTCGCACCCGATGGCGTGGTTTTTCGACGCAAAACGCATAAAATGGTAATAAATGTTTCTTGTTCAATTAAAAGAGGGTGCAACCACAGGAATTAATGCTCGCGGTCAGGATTTATGGTCCTTCTGGGAACGTGTATCCCTCTTTGGCCGCGTATAAATTATGTTTACAAAAAGCTCTTTCCTTCTATATACAACCGGCTCAGCCTCTGGGCGGCCTATGCGTACACAGACAGCTACTTGGGTAGGACGGTGGATAATAAGACGCGTCTTATGATAATAACGAGAGAATACCACCGAAATGAAAACAGCCACCGTAATAAAGGTGTTTTTTTTTTTGTTATTGTTTTTTTTTCACGTTCCCTCGCCATACAGCTCACAGGCTATACAATGATTATAATTCATTCATCCGTGAGGATAATGAAAATAATACCCAGCGTATTTCATTGCATTATCTTTTGCAGGATAATTTGTTGTTGATAAATCATGCCAAACTCATGTACCAAAAGAGTTGGAACAGTGGTAAGGAGTATATGGTCAGTGCGTTGTTTCGTTACTTGGATTTAGACGGCAACGGATTTTTGCAACTGGACGAATTACAAAAGGTATATTTTATTTGGTCAGTTTTTTAGTTAATTTATAATTTTTTTTAATTATTAAATAAATACTGTTTAGACTTCTTGGTAAAACAATATTTAGATAACTCAATGTAGTTATACATCTTAGTTTTTTCATAAATTAATTGGCTTCAAAATTATATATCTGTATATTATAAACTATAATATATAAATAGAATTATAGTATTTATAATAACACAATAAGCCCTTTCATTCAATTTAAATTAATTTTGTTCTTATTTATACTAATTATACTGTAGTAATTTATACTACATTGATAGACCTAAACTAAATTAAAGTAACGATACATACAATAAGTAACGAAATTATTTCGGTCGGTTTAAACGAATTACTTTCGGTAATATATCGTCATTATCATTAATGTTGTAAAGGTTTTAAAATCTTTCTTTAAAAATGTTTTATTTTCACAAACGTGTGCTACAAAATAAATTTCTTGCATTATTGATCAAAGAAATATCAATATAATAGCATTTTTATTTTATTCATATACGTATAACGTATAATATGTGCATATGATGAAATATTATAATATATAAAAGCTTAGATTAAAAAAGTCGATTATTTCGATTAAAGTGTGTGGATATATCAAATAAATGTATCGACAAATTTGGAATATAATTTTCCAAGGATGATAACCGTCTTCTTTGAAGCAATAATACATTTACTTGTTCTCGTATGAGAACCCAGTATAATGTATATCATATTATATATTAATATTGTGTTGAATATTTTAATATGTGAATAGTTGTTCTAACCGTTTTAAAATAAACTCTAAATATAATATTATACTCAAATTATTTTATGAAAATATTTTACATTTATTTCTTTTTTAGAATGTTAACTATATTATAAAAGTAATATGTGTTGTTTCATAATAATTAAGTAAACTAAAATATTTACATAATGTGCGCTAAAGATCAAACAATAATTTTAATTAAAAATGTTTAACAGCAATAATCGTAAAATACACCATGCGCACAGTTCTATTTACCTTTTATTGTGAACAAAAACTTTTTTAATCCAAGCAACGGAAATATAAATTATTTTTCCAAATTTATACAAATGCCGCACGTGTGATAAAATTATTATTATGAAAATAAATCAAAACAAAAAAAAAATATATATATATATATTTTACTAATTCAATGTATTTCAGATAACTAAACAGGATAAACTCGATGATATGTCTGACGTTTGTGTCATGTCAGATATGATTCGCTTTGAAGATATGGATAAAGATGGACGTCTAGGTTTGAACGAATTCTACGCAGCTTTCAGTAAACTATATAGTAAGTATTATAAATGTATATATCGTAAATGGTTCAAAGTAAATTCTAAAATAAGACGTTGAAGTAACGATATATAGGGATTTAATTTACTCACATTGCACGAAATCCTGCGTCTTACATAATAAATATATATACCTATGTATTGCTTTGATCTATACTCTGCGGTGTCCTGCACTTTAATGGCACCTCGCATATACATCACGCACATAGGTATATCATAATAGACTCGTTCTATTTCCATTACTTATTATATGTATATTTTATGGCGTACATTATAATAATAGGCTTGTCGGTGGTCACTTTGGAAAAAGCGCTAGAGATCAATAGAATATCCGCAAAGGTCGGCGACAATGTCGAAATCCGTTGCGACGTCAGCGGTAATCCGCCTCCTCCTATCGTTTGGAAACGATATTCCGCCGATCTAACAACCCTAGGCGACGAGGACGTGAGGGTTTTTAGCGATGGGTCGTTGTATCTCACCAAAATACAATTGGTCCACGCCGGGAATTACACGTGCAGAGCTTTGAGAAATTCCGAGGTTACTCAGACGCACGTGTTGACTGTCCATAGTATGTTCAATAATAAACAATACCTTAAATAATATAATTATAATTAATCGTGGAATGTTTCTTTTGTTTAATTCGATGTTTGTTGTGTTTAAGCTTTGCCTGAAGTTAAAGTCACGCCCAGAATCCAATCGCGGAGACCAGGCGAAAAGACTTCCATGTTTTGTCACGTAATTGGAGAACCTTTCCCCGAGGTACATATATATATACACATAATATATTACAGTCATTACACGCAAAATAATATATGTACAAAAAATGTATAAATACCGTATGTCCAAGGTTAATAGGTATCTTCGTGGCAAACACATTAATTAAAATGTGATTTTTTTTTTCTATAGTATTTATTACTATTCTTTTTTTAAACAATTTAATATTTGATATTATAAAAATAACTATTTTTTCAAATCATGGCTTGAAAATACATTTGACGAACAATATATTACATTTGATCCAAAAAGAATAGATTAAGTTTTTTGATTTTCGTCTGAGAAATAGTTATAAATATTATAATAATTAAAAATAGGAAGTAAGGAAATCATAATTTTGTATAGAATCTTACAAATTTAAACATTCAATCGATTTCTCGAGAGATATTTAAGATGAATAGAACTTGAACTAGGACATTCTGAATTTCTGAATATATAAGTGTGACTAGCATGAGTTTACACGGGTATTAGATTTAAATGACTATTGTTGTGCCCAAAGGTGGTTTGGCTGAAAAACGAAGAGCGTCTAAAATTGGACATGGTACACAAGTACAGAGTAGTCGGCAATGGAACTGAATTGAGTATTGATAACATCGATTACGCGGACACCGGAGCGTACATGTGCCAGGCATCGAACACCGGTGGGGTCACCAGAGACATATCGTCACTAATCGTCCAAGAAATTTTGACGCCCAGTGAGTATGGTGCGGTCGGATCTAAATCGAACAAAATATCAAATATTTCGTGCTAATAATAATAAAAAAAAAAACCGTCAGTATCACAATACGCCATAATAATATTTTCTCGTCGCGTTTTTTACAGCCGCGCCGAAAGAAGAACGCCGGTTTTTCGCTTTCCACGACTGGGGCGTGTCTGTTTACGAGCCCACTGCTTGCCGGCTTTACCACCAAATTCAATCCACCGACATCATACCGGGAACTCAGGTACATATATTTGAATGTTACACAGCCATAGGTACAACAGTTATTGATGTCATGATATCAGATCGGGTTTGTCAAACAACGATTACCATCCACCATGTGTGTAAATCGTCTGTAAGACGTACCTCGATGGCTCGATATACCTAATAATAATTGCCGTTCTTCTTATAATCCGTGCGTGCGTGTAATGTGTGTGTAACGTATAGGAATATGTGTGTGGCGACAAAGGCGTCAACTGCAGCTGGGGACAGGCTATCAACGTGGCCAACCGTTATGTTTACGTATCGCAGCCGCTTAAAGATAGAGTGTTGGTCATCAGCAAAATTCAAATGGTCGTCGTTGACGTGAGTGCACCTATATACTATTACAACACTTTATACCTTATATTATAAAAGCATACTTTTTATTTGTGTTTGTATATTATTGCGATTATTGCGTACGATTATTTAAAACAATATTTATACAATATATTTTATATTTCTTAAAATACGTGTTTCGGTAAAAAAGTATTTAAAATCAAAATGTATAGGATACTATTATATATAAAAAAAAACCGTTTAAATAGAAAATAAAATACTTAAAAACGTAAAAAATTTTTATCAATTTTTTAATTTACCTAATATTTATGGGCTATATGGATCAATTATTGGTATATAATTAGTTTTAATAGGACGTACCTGTATATTTATTATTTTATTTTCTACCGATTTCGATAATTACTCAATTATGTCATAATACAATTATATAATATATAATATACCAATACGGCTATACTAATGGGAATATGCGTAGTAAAATCGAATTATAACTTGTGATTAGCTCATAGTATTTCTAAGAATTGTTTTAAGTATAAAAAATAACCGTTTCAAGTACTTACTCGTATGCTTATTACCATATAGAATAAACGGTTAAATAATATTTTGTATGCGTTTTGTTTGTTATTATAATACTTAGGTCGTGATCACGGACAAATATCCAGTGGCTCTGCACTACGTGGCACATTTAGATCAAGTATGGGTATTGAATTGGAGGAGCGTGTACGACGACGGTGTAAAGACGATACAGGTGATCAGGGACGCGTCTCAAAAGCGAAAACACCACACCGTCCACCCGGAACCGATAGACGGTCAATTCGATTTGGTCAGAGATTTGTTCATGCCCACAGCACAGGTACGCGCGAGCAATATTTTATAGTAATAGAATATAATATACAACAACGACGACGGTTTTATCGATATAACCTTATTTTATTTTTTTCCATTGAAAATCACTACATGGAAACCGAACTGTTTTCACATTACTTAACCCAAATATTGATAGAACCTAACTTTATCGATATCCCGAAATTTTACAGGATCTGAGCCACTGGTTTAAGTACGGTTACGTGAGCCATGCCAACCAAAGAGGACTTTACAAACTGGATTTGGCCAACATGCGGTACATAAGAAGTATAGACCTGTCACCGTACAACTGTGTACCCCGCACCCTGCAATTCTCGTCCTTGTGTAAGTATATTATAAAGGTTTAATTTATCGATATTTTAATGTTGTATGATCGCAAGCGCGTACATAGAAATTTGATCAGACGCGAAAATATTGTATTATACTTACCTATATGTATTATCATTTAACCCGTGACTTACTATATGCCCATACGGTTGTTGAAACGCAGACGGTTTTGTTATCATCGAATGCGAAGAACCAGGAACCGGACACGCCACGGGCCAGGTAATCTTAGATTATTTGACCGACACGGTTGTCAACAAAAAGACTACGATCAGAGGAAGTCCTTTGGTTTCGCCAGACAGCAGAGTCGTCGTGTCCATCGATAAAGCCACCGATGGTGTGACCTTGGTTGTCCAACAAGTTTTAGGTAAGTTTTATTTTGTAATGAACTGTATACCTGGTATACCAACATGATATCAGGATACTAGAAATTATTTATTTAAATTTTATTTTACTATTTAAACATTCGCGCACATCATAGAATCTGGACTCAAATTTTCATTCGATGTCAAAACCACTCTAATGATCAGTGACATAGCGTTCTATCCGTCTCGAACCACACACGGGTATGATTTATACGCCAGCGCTGCAGACAAAGAAGACATACTGTTTCTGAATCTATCTAACGGTAAGTGTTTCGATTCATTATAATATCAATCATGTCAAATCCCTGTCGCTGAACTAATTTAAATATTCATTACTCGGTTTAAAATGTAGCTGTGTAGGTATATATAATCTAATTTTAGTTTTCATAAAAATATAAAACGTTAAAAATCAGAACAATATTTTTAAATAATATCTGGTAAGTTATAATATTCAGTTTATAAAATACATAAATATAGTTTACTTATTCTCATCGTAAAATCTGAGACAAGACAAGTTTCGTACAACGTAAAAATACTTTGGCCGATTAAAATAATAACTTTTAGTTGTATTGTTCGTGTACGTATTAATTCTTGATAATATTCTTGATTCGATATTAGTTTTGCTTACACAGCTACGCCCTCCGTCAAAAATAGCATTACAGTAATTATTTTTCATATTTAATGTCGTGGGTAGCTTATAAAATACGTAATAACCGATTAATTTACAACGAAATGTCAATACAAATTCAATACGGTGCAAAAAATACCTAAAGAATATTAAAATTGTAATTTACCATAGTTGATCGGTTTGATGTTGACATGTTGCTTAGCATACAGTAGCCATATAGTAACATTATGACAATCGAAATCATAAAATAATTATTGGGAGTTTACCGCGATTAATGTAGATTTTCGCGACTAATTAAGGGGGTATTCCATTGTTTGACCGGTTGGAATAATTCTACATAATACCCTGCACATACGTACAGTGAAATGTGAATAAACGTCATTATACTGATTAACGAAACGGTGGATTTTCATGTATTATTTTCGATTATTATTAGGCCACAAAAGTCTGGCTCGTGGCTTATATTTTACGAGAAACACAACCGTTATTACAACATATTTTCATTTATTGTTTTAACCCATACTTTCTATTTAAGTGAATTGAGTATCGAGGACCTAACGCAATTATTTTTAATAACTGATTTAAAATCAAATCAATTATTACAAATTCGTAATTAAAAATGTATTATTCATAAAATAACATATCCACTTGTAAGTTATATTAACTATTAAAACGTGGTCGTTACAAAGGTATTGCGAGGCTTAAAAACAATGATAATTGTACATTTTATTACAACACTATTAGGAGAGAAATTATTTTGTGTAGTCGTGTAGTGTTATTACATATATATATTCCAACTATGTTTGGAACTATACTGCAGTGTGTATCGCGATACAGTCTCGGCCGTATATATTGATCGAACAGCAGCTTTTAATAAAATCTTCACTGTTTGGTCGGTAGGTCGAGTTTCGCTCAGAATCGGTTTTAGTCCATGATTTATTGCTGCTTTCTTGTTTAATGACATCGACCCCGGTGCACACTCTTCCACCGTGACTATCGGACCTCGCTTTTTTCTATTTACGAAATACGATCTTTATAAAGACATTATGTCGACCGTTGTCCAAACAAAAAATAAAAATTTTATAATATTAGGACGTATAATTTAATATCTAATGATGTTTTGTATTATATTATGTAATGTTCAAATAGTATTTTTGTATAACACATCTTGAGCGATACTTTTTTTTATAAAATGTATGCTATCACGCGTATTCTATTACATATTACATATTTTACTGATAGGTGGACTTAGGGATAGTGTGCACGGGACATGATCCTTGTCCGCAATGAGAATTAGTCCTTCTAATCAGATTTAAATCAAACATTTATTTGCAAGTTTAAGCGTGCATTATGAGTAAAAAGCTTCTTACGAAAAAAAAAAGCAATCAATACTCAATATGACACACATTATTAGAAACCATAATAAGCGAACTATTATTATATAATATTTTAACGTTAAAAATCAAAATAGAAGGCCTAAGCCCCGTGGAAAACCATACACCCTAGTCCGTCCACACATGTTTCTGTCATATTTACCGTGATTGCCATGCAAATCTAACATGATGCCCATAAATGCGATGTATCGGTGTAATGTTCATCTTTTGATTTTATCGGTCCACAGGTAAAGTAGAAATGATCACCGGCGTAGGCAAGGCCATGCTCCAGTCGTTGACGCAGTGGGGTAACCCTAACCGTCCAATAGCCGCGTCCGGTATTTTCGGTCACTATATGGTTACGCCAGCCGATGAAGCGTTGTTTGTGATCAACGGCGAAACCCGGACGGTGAACTGCGAGATCGGCGGTCTGATCCATCCTAGACTGGTCACGTGGGTCACCATGCAGCTACAATAAACACAAATAGAATACAGAATTCAAAATTTTGAAGAAAAAAAATCGCGTTGTTATTGATTATTATTATTATTATTATTATTATTGTTGATACCGTCATTTCTCATTCTTTCTTATTTTCTCGCTATGATAATATCTATGAAATCATCATCTCGTCGTGTTGCTTTTAAACATTTTTCGTTTCGTTCGGTTTCGTTGTTCATGAATAATACTCATTAAGATACCTCACAGTTCACACAGTATAGCGGATTAGGTGTATACGTTAAGTTTAAATATTTAAACCATAATCTTTATATAATATATAATAAAGCAATGATAAAATTATAATATAGTAATGAACCGAGCGCGGCGGCGCGGTGGTCGAATATCGTTCAAACAGTTTTCACGTTTTATTTGAACATCATAATAATAATATGCAAAACATAAAATGCTTATATTTTTCGTGTTTTTCATAATATTTAACGATAGCCAACGACTCAAAGTTCGTAACTCAGTCTTGTTTTTTTCAAACTAAAATAAAATCAATGAGGTTTCGTCGTTTCAGTCATTTTTCTGACTCCGAGCCAAATAATATATTTCATATTATTATTAAATACGTTGTCGTTGTGATTGTTCGAAGCCCATACTATAGTACTCATTTGATAATGTGTCTATATATAATATATTGTAAGTAGAGAGTGTGTAGTGGTAAAATTCCATTACGTCCAATTATAGCGGATATAGGTATGGTTTATTTGCTCTCGACACGTATATACACGTACATTATCGGTGATAATACCATTACTATATATTATTATGAGTACCTAGCTGTTTGTTTTACTGGCGAAATGTCCCGCTAAACGGAGTAGCTCACGACGAGAGTCACGATACGACGTTTTAAACAAAATATAATACACGTAGTAATCATCGAAAAATATGCGACGTTTCAGATCGACGGCCAACGTTTTAATCCAAAGATAGATGATAATATTATATTTTTGTTTAGTATATTATATTATACGTATGATATTAGTATGCCGTGTGTGAATTTATAATAATATAATATATACCTATTATATATTATATATATATATATATAACATAAAAAACACGCGCGGACTTTTTTTTCCATAGAATATTTTATTCAAATTAAATATTGAATAATTTTAATTAAAATAAACTGATCTAAATATAATGTAATATTATACAGAATTTTTAACATCGGCATAATACTTTTAAGTTATTTTTGTTATTAGCTAGGTACGCATATTATCTTGGGTGGATGCGAAAATTTAATATAACTGCGTTTAGTGTGAACGTTACGCGTCGTCATACAGTACATATTCTGTCTGTAAAAGATTATCCGTCCGATTTTTGTAGTTACTTTTCGATCGATCGATCGGTCCGTTTACCACTGTGAGCCGCCTCGAGAAATTGCGCTACGTACAAAACCTACGACGGCGACGTCTAAATACAAAAATAAAAAAAATATATAAAAATATTGTAATACAATTAGAGTTTTACGTGTGTTGTATAATATTATGATTATAATATGTAATGGTACCTAATACGTCATCGTTTATAGGAGAAAAAACGTACTACAATTAATATTTATATTATAAAACTTACTTAGTTATAATAAAATATTATATGATAATTAATAATAAATATATAATATTATATACAAGGTGATTCTTTAGAAAGCAAAAACTGATTTTATTGAAAAGTACCTATCGATATTTTTGGAAATATTGTTTTAGCATAATTTTAAATCATTTATTAACTATATTTTGTAAACTAATTAAATATTTAGTTTTTTATTTTTTGAATGAACAATACATTTATAATTTCAACTGTCATATAATGAAGCAAAATATTTTTCTTAAAATTTAAACACATAAAAAATTGTAAACTAATACTTAATATAAATTATATCTTAAAAATATTTAGTTTCAATTGAAGTGATACAATAGGGTTTGCCATAAAATTGATACAACACTATACGCTATCCGCTCATTTTTTTTTTAAATTTATACATTTATAATCCATATTAAGTAAATTTGAAAAATGAAAATTATAGTCATATGGGCTATAGGTGAAAGGAAAAAAAATTACAACAACTTCCAATTAGTAGCACTTCTGAAAAGATTTAATATTTTTTAAATCGTTGATATCGCATCAATAAATATTTATAAAGTCATAACTAATAACTAATTAACTTCTATTTCAAAAATAAATTTTTGAAATACATTTAAAATTGAAATACTCAGAAAAATATTTTGTTTCACAATTAAAAATGTAAGCTTTCATTCAAAAAAACCGATAATCGTATAAAAACCTAAATATATTTTAATTTTATTTTTAATGTAGTTTTGTAATATTTTAGTTGTTATTGAAAAAAAATATTTCCATCATAAACTATAATATCATAAATTTGTTGTTAAAAAGAACCACCTTGTAAACATAAACATTTAAGAATCCGCGAATCGGGTTTTTCTATATGTATAATAATAATAATATAATATGTGATTTGCGAAGTTAGCCGAAACAACCATTCGCACATCGGTATTTTGTAAATAATACAATAATTATACCTGCATAATGAATAACAATAAAAATATTTATAGTTTTAGAAAACTTATATAGTTATTAATCATTACTATTATTGTACACACTAATAAATAGTGTAAATCAAAAAGTTCACATTAATAATTGGTTAGTTGTGTTTGTTTGTGGATTTTTTTTTTTATATAATTAACATAATATTATAGTGTGGGCTTATTTTTTATCAAAATATATATATATTATAAATATGTATATGATAATATAAATAGTGTAATGATATTTATAACTGAATAAAAAAAACAAAAAAATTACTCGTGTATAATAATTGAATTCTGTACCATCCGATTGTTCATAATACGTAATATTATTATAATAATTATTTACGTCGCACGTCCAGCGGATACAACATGTCCTAATAAAGTTACATATTATTGTCCATTTTATTTTTTATTCATAAAATCATAACTTAAATCGATCGTTTTTACGATTATTGCCGTACGGATAGCTGTTTTCCCATGTGTACCGCTTATAATAATATCATTAATATATATTCGGTTCATAATTTATCATAATATTATACGTATATTGTAGGGCATGCTACTAAATACGGATAATTAAATTCTCGTTATGAACTGCAGAGCAACTACAATATTATTTTAATCTTTACGACGAATATGCTGAACGGCGACGAGCGTATTATATAATATTATTGTTATAGCATCTAGCTAAATAGTATTGTTGGCAGTGAAAAAACAAAGCACAAATCCATCGAGTGACCCGAACACAACGTGTAGAATATATTATTATAACACACTGTGTTTTATTTTAGTGTCCGGATGTATTATAGGCACAACACGATAAATTTCCGAATCTTAATAATTACATATTATAATGTTTTGATCAGTTGAGTGCATTGGAAAACTCAAAGGAAACGCAATCGGGTCCGTGTCAATAGCGTCTAAGAACGCCGTATTAAAAGATACATAATTGATCAAATAACTATGTGCGATACAAAATATAGGAAACTGCGCACGTACCTACATATAACGAGTCCCATTGTACCACGAGTTCGGCGGTCTGTAAACATTGCGAAAACCTATAAATTTGAGTACATACTACATTAATGAAGTAACAATAGAGAAAGAGATTTTGCAGATATTTAGTGAA
Organism: Rhopalosiphum padi; assembly: GCF_020882245.1. Lineage (NCBI taxonomy): Eukaryota > Metazoa > Arthropoda > Insecta > Hemiptera > Aphididae > Rhopalosiphum > Rhopalosiphum padi. Next base: position 73,830,798 of record NC_083598.1, read on the forward strand.
ACATCAAAAGGATGTAATCCTTCTAAAATGCCTGTGATTCTGCTGCGGCCCCGTGTTTTATAAAGGTACACGTCCGTATTTATATGTATATATATGTACGTAATATACATAATATTATATTGCCTAGCTATATATTATATTTAGCATACACGCGCGTATTATTATAGTGATATAATGGCAAAATAATTATCAACTACCATTATGTTATAGGTAGGTAGGTAAGTTGTAGGTATCATATTTAATGATCACCATATCGGCGTAATCTCGTGTGTAATTTATAGGATGCGTTCAAATTTTAATTAACTATTTAAAATTAATGAATATTAATACTAAATAATAATAATAATTATTAGAAAGATGGCTTTACGTTTTCGCGTGATGCGTATACTTTTATATTGAACAAATTATAATATAATATAAATAAAATAACGTAAATATTTGACTGAATAAAAATATACTATGGATGAGGATAATATTTTCAAGCAGTCCGAATTATTAATTTTAAAATTAAATATTATACATTTATCATTGGAAATAATAGATATTTATTAGATATAATATACATTTTAAGCTTAAATCAACTTCATGATATTTTAATAACTTTATTAACATCTTAATTCCAAAGTAAATATATTTACTTAGTAGTTAGTAGGTACCTACGCACATATTATATTAAGTCTTTTCCAAAACATAATAATATATTATCTTCTTCCATTTATCTACATTTATTTCCTAAACCAAAAACAACTACCTATTGCTATTGTTTGTTTTATGAACTTAATTTTAATCAATTTGAATATTGTATCCAAATATTGTACTCTAATCTTTTGTCTTAAGTATTTCTTCAAACAAATATGATTTTAGGCTAAATGCATTTTCGACAAATTTAAGTTTTATAGGTATATTTACTTACTTAAATAATTGAACAGTAACTTAGAAACAAGTTATTAAGTCATAACAAAATGCTTACGATGTAATAATACTGTAATAATTTATATTCGTAAATGTATACAACTATAACAAATATTAATATTAAATTTGAAAATCCATAACAACTTGTTTTAGCATAAATTATTCAACAAAACTAACATAAGTATTTACCCGAGCATTTGGTGTTCTTTACAAATTATTATATCTAAACATTGTTTGATAATATTATGCGTATACCGTGCATTCTGTTATGGGTGGTTGTAATGAATTCGGTACGGCAATAGCAACTTGTAAATAGGTCGATTATTGTAAGCTCAACTACGATATTTTAACAGCATGTACTATGCACCTATGAGTAAGTAGCAAATATAATATTAATGTAAACTGAGATTAGATTTTTAATATTGATAAGAGTTATTTTTATTTTTATGAATCAATAAACAGTATCCAGGAGTCGTGTGGTAAAAACGTGACGATATTTTATAGACAAAAAAATATGTTCAACTAATTTATTATCTATTATATATTTTATAGATAGATAAAAACCAAATTCACAACGACAAATGTAATCTAGAGCCGACTCAATGTCATGTTCCATTTGCTCAATGTGATACCGAAAACTGAAAGTTACAAGTATAACTATGGATAACACGAGTCATAATATTCGTTTTCAAGAATATATAAATAAAAAAAAATCGATCTAGTGTATACCGTATTACTGTATAAAGTTACTTTTTTGTGATAATCTGATAGTCATTAAGCTAAGAAAATATTTCAGGTCATTTGACAGTTTTACAGAAATAAAAACAAGAAATTTGGCCGTGCTCTATTATAGTAGGTGTCTAGTGCGTACCTGGCCATTGGATTGGTCAATGGATGTGTGTATGATAAATTTCAATTCAATAATAATTAATTGCATTTACATAAAATGATTCTGATTTATAGAGATCATCTGTCAGCCTACATGTCGTAAGATAATATTGTACGTATACCTATATTATAATATTTGTAACGTTGTCATCAATGATTTGTATTTCAATTAGCAATACGGTGTGTTAAGCTAATTTTTGCTAAAAACACATCGCATATACATATATAATATATTATTGCATTATTAGTTCAGATAATATTACATTATTATTTATTACTATAGTTAATACAATACAGATATATATATACCGCATACACCGGTGTAAATATTAGGTTTATGGTTTAAGCAACTTAAAATTTATCTGAATATTTTGAAAATTTCATTGTAAAAAATAATAATTTAAGTAATAGTAAAATATTTCAAGTTCTTGTGATTAATATTGCTATCAAAATAATAAACTTTATATATACTGCGTGTAATTTATGTATTTTCTTTCTAGGGTGAATACTTCAGATACAGCTAGTATAGCTGTTCAATATTATATTAGTCAGATATTTTAGCCCTAATACCGTGGTACCTAACATTAATACGTAATGTTAAACTAAAACTATGATATGAATATTCACAAGATTACAACATAACTGAAATATCAAACTTACAAAATATATTTTGTATGATAGGATTAAGTTTGTGTGAAAACCTCAACGTATCGCAAACGAGCTTTTTTTTAAATAATTAAACGAGGTAATTCGCAATTATTGCAAGTATGGCTACAACTAGCCGCGAATGCAGGGAGTTTTTGGGTGTTTAACCCCCCCCTCCACCCGAAATATCAGTAACAAAAAATAAATTACCTGCCCTCCAAATTAATAGTATGATATTCAAACCCCCCTCACCATCTCGAAATTTTTTCCCGCGTTCGCGCCTGGCTACAACGAAAATCAAGACAATATTTTATATTTTAAGTCTATACTACGTACACAAGTAACAAATCAAATATATAGTATATAGTTTGAATACAACAATTAAATTCAAATATTTCCAAGAATATTTAATGCCGTCAAAATTACCACATTTTAATGTTGCCTCAAATTTGCATACTATAATATAATATTATACATATCACATTGTTTGATTAATAACTGTATACATTTAAGATTATAATTAATGGACGATAATGTATAGACGTATAGTAGTTTTTGTTTCACAAATTATATAATAATATTTTATCCGTTTTCTGTTTTTTCGGTGTGTCGTCGTGACAATGGTATTATATAAGATATAATTTTTTTTTTTTTATCGAAAAAAGGTGTAGTGTATACTCTTGGTGACGTTTTGAGCTTTATGGTGGTGGGTGTGGGACGATAATTCACTTAAACGATATACATAATGCATGCCATCACTATATAGTATATATAACTACATTTGGCAATTTCTTAGTAATAAATTCGTGGGTAGACTTGCAAACGGCCTTTGTTCGTTCTTCACGTTTTTATGGCTAATGTAAATTTAAAAACTATAAATACGTAGTGTAATGAATTGTGCCATTTTGCGCATAATAAACAATGATGTAGCAATGTAGCATAATGCATAAGCCCGAAAAGGATGCAAGATGTAAAGATGAAATCTATTCGTTTTATAGATTTGTATTTATAGACTTCACAATCAACAATAATATTGAAATATATTATATAATATATTTTATGCTAGACACGTATTTTCGGAAAACGTCGATTGAAATACCAACGTTGGATATTATGTTTTCTGGCAAAATCCAAAGCCAAACAAAACGTTTCTGACTAAATGTCTCAGATACCTGACAAAGCGAGAAACACATTATTTTATTAATTAGACATTTAGAAAATCCGAGTAGATACTGCAAAATGTATTAATATTAAATTGTCAAAGGATATGGTAAACGTTAAAAAAAAGGTCAAATAGGTGTACCTACATTAAAACAAAAAAAATTGAAAATCTCTAAGACATTTTGTGTAATATGGGTACCTAATTCGATAAAAAATATTATCCAAGAGATTTTTAATGGCATTTAATAGTTTTCAATCAAATAAAGAATTTTTAAAATAATTCAATTATTTTAATCCTTACATTGTTATTTTGTTATTACACAATATAGCTTGAAACTTTTACTTTCAGTAGGTCCGAAAATACATTTCGAGATTTAACAATAATTATAATACCTATTAGGTAATTTTGTGGGCGACTGTATATTATGTTCGAGAACGTTTTTAATCCGATTTGTGGCTTCTGCTGCGGTATTAATGTTTTATATAATTTTTAATTTTAACAGCATAGAAGGAAAGTCAGTATATTTTTTATGTTAAACTAATATTTAACAAAATCTTTGATGCACCAATTATTCTGTATAGCGTTCGATTACAATAATATAATGAAAATGACTTCTTAATTTTTTTAATATTTTTTACTGTTATATACATTTTAAGTTATTACTTTTTTTAAATAATGACATGCATTTTTAAATTCATATTCTGAAGACGAATATTTTTCAGAGTACTTCGATACATACAAATCTAAATTTAGATAAGTAGTCTATAGACTACAAGTATTTAAAGTTTAGATGAGCAGAGTAGTAAACCATTATTTTTCTAAGGTACCCCATACCTCGCCACTCTACTAAATTTATTTCGACTAAAAATTATATATAAAAATATTTTCAAAAACATTAATATAGATTTTTAAATAATAGGTATATATTTGTTAAAAGAATCACGCTGTAACTTTAAAGTAGTATATTTTTTTCTCACGTTTTTATAATATTGTGGCTCAAAAAAATCACAAATTGCTTCAATGCACTCCTCTTTTACATAAAAATCGACTTTAATTTTTTTTTTTGTGTTACATAATATTTAAAAAACTCCAATAATAAGACTAATTTATATCTCGCCGATTATTCACAATATTTTAGTGATACTTACAAGAGAATTAATATAGAAAACAATTTGGCAATTTTCTGGGGTACTTTTGTATCATTTGTATTGATTATGTATTTCAAAAAAAAATGACCATATTTTTTTCTCGTCCAGTAAAACAATAGTTTTAACTGTGCCAAATATGTATCTACCACCAAGAACATTTCTAACTAAGTCGTACATTCGTAACCACATTTGTGTCAGGTTTAATAATTTTTTTGAATTATATCCGTCTACAAGCTATAATACATATAAATATATAATAACAATTGTCTTTGATGACCTGTTGCAGGGGATAAAGTAGTCAGTATTTAGAATACGTTGCTGTAGAGTTAAACATTATTATAAATGTAAAACACATTAAACTTCACAATGTAGAATATTCGTACTTAAGTAATAATACCATCACAATATATTATTATGTTACTGGAAATATTAATATCTAAATATGAAGAGGTTATTATATTATAGTGTATAATGTATTATATTTTTATATCTACATATTATTCTAAAAAAAAAAAATCAAAATCAGTATATCAGGACACGATATCACTAAAATAGTACAAAAAGTTATATTAAATATTTTCATGTATAAAATATCCATATTATAATATAATTTATTATATTATTTTTCTCGTACATCGCTATACCAAGCGCATGTTGAAAGTGTTGCGGAAAATATAAGGATATTTTTAAACTATAATTACTAAATGTAAATTGTGTGGCATATATTGATAATTTCTAAAATATGTATCGTAAAAACAGTTCACTAACAGTAATTAAAGTGTATATATATATTGTATATGCAAAAGGTTGACAACCTTTTAAAGCAGCAGAGCCAAAAGTTACAATTTACATAATTTCCCAGTATTTAAAAAGCCACAAAAAATTGTTGTTTCTATATGTTAGCATTTGCTTGTATTATATAATTGATTTTTGATTCAAAATAAACAAATTTATACATGAAATAATATTTATTCATGTAAAAACATACAAATATCTTTAGCAAAAAACATGTTCACATATTCAAGTATCTTAGCTATTTTATTTATTTTATTTTTATTATTTTACATAATATATTATTAATGCCAATCGACTTTTATAAGATAGAACATAATAAAGATACATAACATTACATAACATAACATAACATAATATATGTATACTATATAAGTATTAAAGTAATATATAAGAGTGATATAACAAAAGATAAATAGCCCAAGAACGAATTTGTCATAGACCATTTGAACTGTATATATGCGCATCACTCTAAGAAGAAACGGTAAATTTAGACTTACTTGTTGGTATGTGAAAAGTCCTCTGGGATCGAGTGTTGCTGGAAACCTGGACGCTTAGTGTCTCTAACAAACGAGGCGCGTCTATTTGTCCGTTTATATAAAAAATCAAATTTATATCAATAATTCGTTATGTATTAAAAAATATAATCGTGCAAGATGTTTAGGATTATGATAATTAATGATTAAAAAAATAACTGATACACTGTATAGTAACTGCCTATAGCTAATAAAGTCTGTGTTTAAAACTAAAAAGATAAAATGAATGTAAATATATATAGTTATAATACATAATGTGTATAACTACATTACTCGGCTTATCCGGCGTATTGTACAGACGATATGAATACATTTATGCGTAATACGGCACGATAATGATGATATTAAAATATAATTTCGACGTATTATATGTAGCTAATTTAATTCGACACTCGGTGTAAGTATATGTATATACCATTAGCCGCGAGGACATGATAATAATATAATACATAGCTAGGTGAATGGATATTTATAGATGAAAGTCTTTTGAAGCAGAATTTTATATAATAATATTTTGTTTGAAGATTTAAATCGTTTAAAAGTTTTTTACGAGTATTGAAAAAATAACTATTGTGTATAACGTGTAGTGTGTACCTATACCATATTTTAGGAAACTACAACTTATTGAAAATTGCATTATTGCAGACAGCAGCCAGGTAAGTAATGCAACACGATAATGATGATATTAAATATGATTTTCAACCGAAGTGTTTCGACGTACTATGTGTAGCTGATTTAATTTGACACTCTGTGTAAGTATATATACCGTTAGCCGCAAGAACATGGTAATAATATAATTACATTAGGTACTCGTATAATATGCTACCTACCACTACTTTGTTGGTATAGTATGCTACCATAAAATGATACCTACCAAAAAAAAAAAAAATAATAATAATAATTTATTAATTTATTGTTGTAAAGTACTTTATAATATTTCTATACGCCATTATATATTATTACAATATATTTTATATTATTTTTACATCATCCCAGAAAACTTCTAACAAGTTGTGTTGCGTATGAATGGACCGCCCCACCATTCTTCTTTAAATTGTAGGTCTACAAATATGTTGCTCCTCGGGGTTTAATTCCGTATTTAGTTTTGACATGTCTCCATATTAATATACACTCGGTCGTTTGTGATTGTGCGCCCGTTGTAGGATCAACAAAAAACTAGGAAATCATTCATGATGATAACCTATATCTTTTAAGAATTAAGGTACTATATGCTCGCCATTGATCTGAATAAATAATTGATCTTAGTTCTATTTAATTTTGTATTATTGGTAATAAAGTTGCCTTATCTATTTTTTCCACTTCAATAGATCTTCGTTCTACAACCACATTAACATTTTTACAACACATACCAAAAATACACGGACTTCGAATGCGAGTACCCTAATTTTTTGAGTTGAATGATCATCATCAATAACGTCAGCAAAACCTTACACCTGATACATTTTCATCTAAATTTGTCATAATGAATCAAATGTACTTCCACAATAAAATTAAAATAATGAAAATAAATAAAAATAACTACCGTCGATAGGTAGCATACTACACGTATACAGTTTTTTGGTAGATACCATTTTACGGTAGGTTATAGTATATATAATATATATATATATATATATATAGGTAATTGTGTAATATATAACAGGTATAGGTACATATTGTAATTATTATTGTATATATATAATATATAATGCATATTGTATAGATTATTATAAATCACTAATCAGTTGGTATTAATTGAATCAGTGGCTATTTTTTCCGATTTTCCGTACTTAGTGCACATTTTACAAAAAAAAATTTATTGCTTACGTTCAAGGTATGGTTGCAGATAGTCATGGTAGTATAGTACTATAAAGGTGATGTACGTTTTTAAGTTTTGTGGTACACATTCGCAATTTCATAGTGCACAAAGTGTGTCGTAGTACACACACAAATAGACACTGAGTTGAATGACGAGTGCATTGGTACACTCAAAACAGTCAAAACCATTTATCGTTTTGATGTGTAAAATTTATAGTCGCACGACCATTCGTCAAATTCACCATTCATCTTATTGGTGTGTAATTCGCATTGGCATTGTCTGTATACCGGTTGTTCGTGCGTCGGCATCGTGTTTTATTGGTGAGTGGTGACGCATCAGTTTCGTTGTCAATACGGCCCGTTTGCCGGACGACACTTCACGATGAACTCACGCGTCCTCATCACTCACCAGTGCAAACACCGGCCGGTCACCTTGTAATAATAATGTGTTGTAACAGATACGCCCGTCGTGCATACACGACGCTGGTCCGCCAACTCTGTTGAGTTCGTAAATTTGGCCTGAGAGTCTAAAAGGTCGCCGACCACCGGTGTATACGGTAGTAATATTATTTGCACGCTGTACGTAAATACGCAATGATACTGCTCACAAAACATTATATAACTTACATTTATACCTACGTAAACGCGCTATCGTCCAGAACAGAGTCCAGTGAACAAAACGTATAAACAAAATTGTTCAACCGGAAATTTGTTGATTGATACAATGTAAATAAATATAAATCAAACACTTGCGGTACCGCGTAGTCTAGTACTGTAGAGTTTCAGAGTCGAAAATAAATCCTTCACCGTGAAAACTTGCAAACGAATTTTTTTCAAAAAAGTGGTTTTAGCGTACTTAGGTGTTTAATATTTGGATTTTCAAAATTTTTTGGTTACAGAAAGAATGTCCGACGGTCCCTTATGCACAATACAACGGTTTTAGAACCATCGCGAGTACGCTTCCTTCTTAAAAATGCGGATATTTGGTTTTTTTGGTGAAAAACGGCAAAAAATGAACAGGGGCCGCGGCCGGTTGTAGGATAAAATAAAAATCTCGATTCTTTCGTGTTTTTTTGCGCGCAAACTGTTTCTTGTTTCTGTCTCACGGTGCGTGTAAAGTTTCAGAGTCGAAAATAAATTCTTCACCGCGAAAATGATGCATCACGTTGTCTGCCCATGCATTGCACAGTCAGCACGAATTTCTACATTTGGTATATCCCATCGTCATAGTTTTTGCGTAGAATATAAATAAACGATGCCAGATATACCTGTACAATCATAGACTATAGACATACACATGGCGAGGCGAGGCCGGTCATATTTTTAGGGACACAATACAATCGGATTATATTGTCATACATTTGATATAATAAAAAAATTATATTTTACGTGGTTTATTTTGTAAACTTATAAATGTATAATCCTATTAGTTTTTGTTTGTTTAGTACTCATAATTTTTTCATTTATAAAATTTTCTTTTTCGGCATATTTTTGACTGATTTTGTTTAAAATAATTTTAGAATTTCAATAACTACTATTGAAATATTACACTAAAAAAGTAAAAAACGTATGAAAATGAAATGTATTATGATACTTTAATTTTTTAATATATATAGTATCATCAGTTTGATAAATTATAACGTTATATAAAATATAGTATATTTTTTTACATCGTACCTGTCTTTCACCGTGTATGAACTTACATATGTACCTTTTTTTACCACGTAGAAACTAACATACGTATACGTACCTTTTTTTTACCGTGTAGAAACTTACACATCACTTATGTTTGTACGTATGTAATTTTTTACCTGCTACTCACATGTAAGAACTTACGATTCCCCACTTATGTAAAAAAATGTTAAAATATCAACAACAAAAAATGCATCGTATACACCAATATATAATAAGTAATACCTAATATAAAGGTAATATAAGCAAATAAATATCGAATGATACATTTAATAAGAAGGTATTAATTTATTATTTAAATCTATAATATAAATTTTGTCTTAGCACGGCGTTCGCCCATTTCCAGCTTACTAGTGTTGAATTTAAATGCGTTTGGATAATGTCTTAGCGTTTAAAGAAATAAGTGAAACTGCTGCAGGTGCTAGATAATTATTTATCACATTTTATTATAAGTTCAGGGTGTTAAAATGAGATAAAACTTGTTGGAACTTATCGATTTTTGTAAAACTCCGGATAAACATTTTATGGGTAACGGGTTTTGCGTTTAAAATCGAGTGCAATTGTTTATGAGTCTTGAGTCTGTAATCGTTGTATTTTCATATCAATAGTAACAACTGTACAAATACAGATAATTTTTTTGGTATATTAAAAAAACAAAAAAAGTTTTTTTTGTCCATTTTTAATCATCAAAACAAAAATTAAAATATTGGACGGTAATCGCCACAATGCCGCTGGTCGATGCCACATGCCCGCATAATATTTATTCGATAAAAATATTTGTAATAAATTATACGTATATTGCAAAATAAATTTTAATATTTATACAATTTACTTTTGAATAATTCTGTTATAATAATTCTCTACGTCACATTGCATAGGATGTATCTCACATTCTCAATATTTTATGCTTAAATTATTATTTAATATTAAATAATCAAAAAAATAGGGAGGGGGCTAAAATATATTTCGAGGGGGCTAGGCCCCCCTAGTTGTGCCAATGAAGCTAACAAGTGATATCAGATATTCTACGCCGGTTCGTGCGTAATAAAAAAAACTTACGACGATGAATGCTTTGGGTGGTTTCTATACATATTATTCCACGCCTTTGAACTGGTAGGTAACGCAAAATATCGAGTCGTACCGTTCGTATAGACATAATAATATATAATAGGTACAAGGTACACACAGTGCGAATAGTGCAATACATGTTTTATAATATTTTATGTTGTTAATATTATCTTATGCAATATGTGTATGGTGTATATGTATATGATGTATGGTGTAAATGTTCTGTTTGAAATGATCTGCATCAATTGATCGTTTATTTTTCTTCTAATATACTTCTGAAAGTTTTCTGCTCGCTCATGTTTGTGATAGCGAGATACTGCGATGGATTTTTACGTATCAACGTATTCCACCATTATCTAAGCCATCTAAGGCCTAAGGATGCCCGTGCACAAATTATTTCATCAAACATTTTAGAACTAAATAATTTCTATATTTATAATTTAAAAAGAAAACTTATACAATACAATATTAATAGTTATAATATTAGAAAAAATAGTCTGACAATATTAATGTTCTACCTACAGTAATTTCCTGTGTTTTACTTAAGACTGGCGCACTCCTTTCGGCTTTCGTATGCGTGGGGTGTCCGGCCTTAAAGGCTTATTCAGAAAATTTTTTAAGACCGACGCTAGTTTACATAAAATTGTAGAGAAATATTCTTAACACTTTACTATATAAAATAAAAAGTAATTCTTAACACCATTAGAAATAAATAATAATCAACTTTATGAAACTCGATATAAGAATATTACCTAATTGTTGGTAGGTATAATTAATACTACCACATACATATAATATTATGAATTAAATAAATTGTATCGAGTTTATTTTACATAATTTTTCGTGCATATTAAATGCATTCGTGCTTTATCCACGCGTTTTCGGTGCATTTAAGTCTACACGTTCTACTTATTATAATACAATATTATGCATTTTAGCATAATTTACTACAGTCTACTGCCCATCGACGGGAATTTTTTTCGAACAGCACTGAAACAGATCGCCACGGGGACAGGCGTGCAAACCGATTTGAACAGTGTCCGGCGGACACCCGCGATCGCTCTTTTCTTTCGGTTGACACTTCGACCACTTACAGTTTTCGTCCGGATAGTCGCGGGAGTCCGGATTGGAGGCCGTGGCTGTGTCAGTGCCCGGATTGGAAGCCGTGGCGGTGTCACTGCGAGCACAACACTCGTATCTAAACCCATTCACCCCGCACACCGTCTTGTCCCTTTCCGTTCTGTTGTAGCTGTCGCAGCCCTTGACAGCCCAGTCGTTCGGCTGACACCCTGTCCACCAACAGTCGTCGACTGCAAGCTGCACCTCCGCCTCGTTGTCCGGCGTACAACAGTAATACTCCGAACCGCCGTCGCATTCCTTCACATTTTTCTGTGTTCGATTGTACTGATCGCATCCGATCACGGCCCACGTGCTCGACTGGCACCCAGTCCACCAACATTCGTTATCTGCAACACGTTAAAAACGAAAACGTCATTTTATCCGAAACATTTACAACAACACATAAACTATCTCGCAAACATTTAGGAAGCATTGTAATGCTTATATTATTGGGTAGGTATTACTTGTATCCTCAAAAATGTTAACGTCTGTTGGTGATTTTGTTTATTTAGGTTATTTTACTGTAATCTTAATGATTTGAAAACTATCTGTAAATCTATCACAGAGTATTGTTAAACTTTGATTTATTTGTTGTGGCCATATTGCCCATATTGTATTCTATCGTAAAAACCTATCTTTAGCTATTAATTCATATGAATTAATATGATAGGTAATAAATTGTCTTACATTTTCAACTGCTAACTGCAAAAAAATGGATATTGTAAAATATAGAGTTTACCACGTTTACAATAAATAAATAAATAACAATAGTTATAATAGCCTTAAGCCTATGTCCTAGTGGTTTTAGTAGGTACCTAGTGGTTTACAGAAGTTACTCAAGTGTTAAATTTATAGGTATAAAATTCTATTAATTTGCAGCAACAATACATTATTAAACAATCAATCGATTGTTTCAATATGAGTACACTATATTATATATGTATATAGGTAGTAGGTACATGAAAATAATATAATATTGTGTATTTGTATAATGTATATTAATAATATTTTAATTTTTATCATTTATTTTAATAATAATATTATATTATACATATATTATCATTACTCACCCGGAGTGAAAAATGTGATGGCATATGTTTGTGACGCAATAATGTACAGCAGTAAAACGAAACATTGGCATTGTCCATACGACGCGAAAACCATGATAATTAATAACAATAAGTATTAATTGCGTTATTATTTTATATTTATATCATTACCGTTATTTGAACCTATCTATAGGATATATGGATAAACATCTACAACTAGTGTGCTGGACAATACGAACTGGGGCGCGCTAACGAATCTCCACAGTCCACTAAATACGGTTAGCAACAGTAAATACTATCAGCTGGACATTTTGCAAAATGAAAATCAAGTCTATCGTTAATATTATGATAATATTCTAACCGTGTCGTGTTATAACTTATAGGTATAGGAATCCGGTTATGGAAACCGCTTGCGTTGAGTCGCATTATTAGACGTCATTATACGAATGCGATTTATAATGATGTTATTATAGACGTAGCCAGGTAGGTAAAATAATATTATTGTAATATCAATATCCGCTGTCCTTCGCTCCTTCGTTTAAACATCACCGTTACCACTACACACGAATTAAGATATCTTAAATATCTTAATTCGTGCCACTACCTACATCAAGAGGACGTCACGGTCACACCGAAGTTCAAATCACACGCTTAAAGACCTACGACTTTAATTATAAATCGAGAAAAATGTTATAATCGAAAAACTCAAAGATCATTATATTATTGAATACTGTAGTCATTGTAGATATTAGTATATTACATTGTGTGTACCTAATACGTTGTATTACGTTGTAAGGCATGAACGTTATTGCATTGCAATTCTGAAATAACTACATTAATCCTTTAAGTTAGACTAGTTAGATTAGGATTTAACCAGTTAGTTAATCGTGGTTATTAGTATAACTCTATTAGTTACAGATTTACAGTCACGCCGGTTTGAAGATAATGTTGAAAAAAAATAAATAGGAAAATTATGAATATAATATTTAAAATATAAATAATATATCATATAATAATAACAAATATAATATATAATATATTATATCTTCTTAGTTCACGGTTGAAAGATAATAAAATATATAATCCAAGGTGGATATATCCACCTATTCCACCTTGATATATAATCTAATATCTATAAACTTTGGATTCTACCATGCGGTATATAATATGATAATATATATTCTCCATTGATCACGGACCGCGGAGTGATATATAATCTGTGATAAGAAGAAGCCGAAAAAAGTGATAACAGAACTTTAAAATTTCCCAATATTGCATTAATATTTATTAATTATTAGTTTAATAGTTTATTACTGTTGCAAATCGCAATATTCAAAATCTCTTGGCTCGAGTACGACCAACACAGTTTAGATAAGTAAGTATTATGTTTAATTATTATGTTAACAATATCTGATTGAAGTCTAATATTTGTCAATATTATTAATGTTTACAGGTTATACACTAAAAAAAAAAAATAATGTATTTTGGACTTAATTTTGGTAGACAAGCTATTTTAAAAAAGGCTAATGTATGGATGCGATGCATGTGCAATGTTGCAAAAAATAATGATATCAAGCAATTGGAATACATCCGAAACATAGGCATTTCTGCGCATATAGATTCTGGAAAAACTACCTTGACTGAAAGAATTTTGTATTATACAGGTAAAATAGCTAAAATGCATGAAGTTAAAGGTAAAGATAATGTAGGAGCAACTATGGATTCAATGGAATTAGAAAGGCAGAGAGGCATAACAATACAATCTGCAGCTACGTATACAATTTGGAAAAATTACAATATTAACATTATCGATACACCAGGTCATGTTGATTTTACAGTTGAAGTAGAAAGAGCACTGAGAGTTTTAGATGGTGCAGTGTTAGTGCTATGTGCAGTTGGGGGTGTACAGAGTCAAACGTTAACAGTTAATAGACAAATGAAACGTTATAACGTTCCTTGTATAGCTTTTATTAATAAGTTAGATAGACTTGGTGCTAATCCATACAAAGTTTTGGCTAATTTGAGAAGTAAACTTGGACATAATGCTGCATTCTTACAGCTACCAATTGAACACGAAAGCAACATTAAAGGAATTATCGACTTGATTCATATGAGGTCAATTTATTTTAATGGTGATTTTGGGGATAACATAGAATATGGTGATATTCCAGAAGACATGAAAAATGTAGCCGAAGAAAAACGTCAGGAATTAATTGAGCATGTGTCCAATGTGGATGAAAAATTAGGGGAAATGTTTCTCGAAGAAAAAGTTCCTACTGAACAAGAATTAATTGATGCAATTCGACGGTGCTGTATTAAAAGAACATTTACACCTGTTCTCCTTGGAACAGCGTTGAAAAACAAAGGTGTTCAACCCTTGTTAGATGCAGTTTTATCATATCTACCAAATCCCGGAGAAGTAGAAAATGTGGCATTACGACCGACCGATGATATTAATAACCCTGAAAAAGTATTATTAGATCCTAGGAGAGATGGAACTCATCCATTCATTGCCTTAGCATTTAAATTAGAAGCCGGAAGATTTGGTCAGTTGACGTATATGAGATGTTACCAAGGTAAATTATCCAAAGGCGATACTATATACAATTTTAGAACATCTAAAAAGGTACGGTTATCAAGATTGGTACGTTTGCACGCAGATCAAATGGAAGAAGTCAATGAAGTATATGCTGGTGACATATTCGCTCTATTTGGCGTGGATTGTGCTAGTGGTGATACTTTTATTGTTGATAAAAAACTCAACATGTCATTGGAATCTATTTTTGTACCAGATCCAGTTGTGTCTATGGCTATTACACCAGTTAACACAAAAGATAGAGACAATTTCAGTAAAGCTGTAGCTCGATTTACTAAAGAAGATCCAACTTTTAAGTTTCAGTATGATGCTGACAACAAAGAAACTATAGTTTCTGGTATGGGTGAATTACATTTGGAAATTTATGGTCAAAGAATGCAAAAAGAATATAATTGTCCAGTAACATTAGGTAAACCAAAAGTTGCATTCAGGGAAACTTTGGTGTCTCCTTTTGAATTTGATTATTTCCATAAAAAGCAACATGGTGGTCAAGGGCAATATGCCAGAGTTATAGGTATTTTAGAGCCATTACCACCAAATGAAAACACAAATTTAGATTTTATTGATGAAACATCTGGGCCCAATGTACCTAAGCAGTTCATTCCTGGAATAATTAAAGGTTTTAAAATGATGGCTGAGAAAGGATTGTATTCCGGTCATAGAATATCAGGAGTACGAATGAGGTTATTAGACGGAGCTCATCACATTGTGGATTCCAGTGAGTTGGCATTCATACTAGCTACACAAGGCGCTATTAAACAAGCATACGAGGAAGCAGCTTGGCAAGTGTTGGAACCAATTATGGAAGTTGAAGCAGTTGTACCTATAGAATTTCAAGGATCTGTAATGGGCCAATTTAATAAACGCAATGGTATCATTAGTGGAAGTGAAGGAACTTCTGATTGGATAACAATTTATGCAGAGGTGCCATTGAACTGCATGTTTGGATTTGCAGGAGAGTTAAGATCATTAACTCAAGGTAAAGGAGAATTCAGCATGGAATATGTAAGATACTCACCAACAACACCTGAAACTCAAGAAAAAGTAGTCATGAATTATTTAGAAAGTACAGGCCAATTACAAGCTTTCCTTAATTCAAAAAAGAATACCAAATCATAGAAAAAAAATATATCATTAATTAGCTATATTGACTGAATTGTTTTTTTTTCTAGTACAACATCTTGTAAACATTTGTAATATAACTGTTTCAAAATAATAATTGTATTTATGTGGATTATAAACCAAAATATATGTATTATTATGTAAAATAAAATTATATAACAATACAAAAATATATAACTTATATACCTTCTAATTTTAAAATAATAATGTCTTATAATCTAAAGTTATAAACTTTATGAAGTGCATAAGGAACCAAATTGATTATATCAAAATATATACTGATGGTACCAAAAACATAATCTTCATGATGTAATTTCCACATCAATTTCTGTGAACAACAAGCGTTAAATACATTAATTTACCTTAATTATTTTATTATAATAAAAAGGTTTTCATTAAGTATTTTTACCTGAGCATCATGCACAAGGAACATTGAAAATAATAATGAACTGATACTCGACAATACAAGTTCATATGTAGTACTGCCCAGTATTATTTGTACTAAAATACCGGACGAAAATATAGTGATGATCAGCAAAACACTAAAAATATAAAACCAAATTATTAAGTAAATACATACTAAGGGCTTGGATGTAATGTTAAAACACCATTACAATAATATTTGCTATCAAACTTAAAACACTCACCAATATTCAGTCAAAGATAATCCCACTCTCTTTGTCTTACTTAAATATAATGTTGTTGCTATTATTGAAACTAAGGTGAGTAGTAATGTTTGAAGCAGTATAAATAAATCAAATGATGTGACTACAATTCCTACAGTACAAGCTTCTATAACAGTCTACATTTAAGGTTATAAAATTAATGGAATTCTAAAATTACAGTGTATGTCTTACAAAATAACTTTATATGTATCATATTCAATAATAACACTTAAAAGTTAGATCTTGGGAATTTAATTTTTATTATTTGTATACTTACAAAAATTATTAAGATTATAAGATTAGCAGGATAATGCTTGCGTTTCATATGTAAGAAAATAAGTACAGCCACATTAAAAATTAATGTAATTGATAACATGTATTCACTGAAACATACAAATTTTGAATAGATAATTAGGGATTAACAAGCAAACATTAAGGCATTTAATTATATTTGTATGTTTCTTTACTTACAAGTTATAAATAAAAAATCGTATTTTTGGTGTAAATAAACAGAAAAATCCCATGAAGTTGAATGCAAACAATTGAAGTATCAGAAGTGTATACACTTTTCTTAAAAATACTAAAACAAAATTAACAATATAAATATAATTTTATTGAAATACGTTGAAAATGTAGACATTGAATCACCTTGGCATACTTTTACATGTTGCTTCTCTGTATTTTCTAAAAAATGATATGAGGTAGTTACTTTGTCATCATTGTTGTTTGTACCTAGAAAAAATGTTAATCAAATAATAAAAAAAAAAAAGATTTCAATATACTTAAATCTGGTAGTTAATTGTTATAGAATATTTTGACTGTTATTAAGTATTAATTCAATAAATAGGTATTTGCATAAGTGTAACTAGGGGGGCTTCGGTGGGCTTCAGCCCCCCCAGAATTTTTGGGTAAATGTATATGCGTATAAACATTATAAACATATTAGTATTAACTTTATTTTTGCCTATAATATAACAAAATATAATATTTCATATAAACGAATAATCATTCAAATCAGTTGTAAACACCAATAGTAACAATAAATTAATAATAATCAAATTAACAAAAATTTGTTATAAAACATTTTTAGAAATTTAACCCCGCTAACTTAAAGGACTAGTTACACCTATGGGTATTTGGATTACCAAATGAAGATACAATTGACTTTAGTTAAAGATAATAATTATAAATTGAGAAATTAAATTAAATTAGAAAATTACATAGTACCTATGTTAAAGTAAATAAAAAATAAAATGTATACTTTTAAATATCGTATATTTTACTAATGCTCATGTAAATAAAAATACACTGCAGAATTTATGCTCTTGTCTTATTTAATCAAAATGATTTATTTATAATAAATAGAAGACAATATTTTATAGAAAACATTATACTTTATTTTTCAATACTTAAATCTTATGGTTTGTCATAAACTTCAAAACTAGTTTTTTAAGCAAGTTATTGTCGATAAATAATATTAAAAAAAATAAATATATTATACATATTGTTCACCAACTAATAATACTAAAATATGAAAACAGTAGTTATCTTCAAGGAGTATTGCATTTTTATAAATTGATAAATATAGGGATTTAATTACATTAAACTCAACTAAGGAACTACATATTATGTTAACTTAACAAGTATAATGACTACAGCTGGTCATTACCCAGATAAACAATTAATTATATTTGAAATTAAATAAATTGAAGTTATTATTAAATTATAATTTGTTATGAAAGCACCTCACCCATGTATATTGCCTCTGTCTTACAAAAGTATGACATGCTAAATTTTTATTTAATAGATCAAATTTTGTATAATACCTTTCAGTGGCGGTTTAACCCCAAGGCTCGTGATGCTCTGTTATATAAATTGAACCGTTACTATTTTTCATTTCCGAGGCAGCTATATACCCGATTATCCATCACTCTTCAATGTTAGCCCTTTTATACTATGATCCTTAGATAGTATTTAAAAAAGGGGGCTATAAACACTGAACGTGCCTCAGGGTGCCGTGAAGATTAATCCACTGATACCCTTCAATAATAGAGTGAATTAACATATTACCAAACCTAAAGGTAAGAATATTATTGTTGTTTTAACAGGTTTTTTTAAGATATTTTATATTTAAGTAAGTTGAGGGTATGAAGAATATTACAAGTTAAAAATCAAAATATAAAAAAACTATGAGAAAACTGTTTATATCTTACTTAAAATTTGATAATTGGTTAATTCACTCTATTATTAAAGATTAATACATCAAATTAAAACTTTTGTAAACAGATTTACTATGTTATAAGTTTGTAAGACAGTGACAATATATTATGCCAGTGTGGTGTCTTTTTAGTTCTAAGGTGTAACTTAGTTATCAATTATAATTACCCAAATAATTTACATCATCCATAATCACAGTTGATCAATTTATTGAGTATTGACTATACTCACACAAATGTATTGACAAATATTGAATACTGATTAAGAAATTCATTTGTCAAATATTGATCTTGAAAATGAGATAAAATTAAATTAAAATTATACATATTATAATGACTGTCAGTTCAAGTATTTATGATTACTTTACCTTTGGCAGCAATTAATTGTTAAAGTAAACATATTATCAAGGCTACGAGACGTCAAACTTGGATATGTTTGTCTATGAATTATAAAGGCCTACCAGAATGGGTTAATGGCAGAATACTTCTATTAGACATCTAAACAATGTTTATTGTAAATTTATTTTTGTAAATAGCATATTTACGTATAATAGACGTATTATAATATTTATTATTTTAGACGTCGCTCATATAAAAAATAGGAGTGCCGCCGTGCCGGCAACTATAGTCTGTAGACTGTAGTACGTAATTGGTAGTACAGGGGCGCTGTATCTCACTATCAATTTTTTATCAATGTTATTACTGCAGAAGTGCAGATAATAATATTATATGAGTTTTTGTGAGAGAAGTTCTTAATTTATGGAAATCTGGTCCAACTTCATACTTTCACAGCTCATTAGGCCGCCCTAACACACTAGGTAATATTAATGTTCGATTTTCAGGTTTCACGATTTGAAATGTTTTTACCAATTTATGTACAACTGCTAAATTCGTTCTTTGTGAGTTTCCTAGAAAGCCTAGGTCATTGAACGAACTCCCTTATTGGAAAGAAACGCAGATTAGACTTTTCCTTTTATATCTTATACATACCAGTTGTTTTGAAAAACGTAGGAATGTCTTTAATTTAAGACATATTTTTACATTTTATGATGTTACTTGTAGCTATGCGAATCTTAGCTTTTTCTTTATACATGCCATCATTGATTAATTATGCTGAAGATTTATTGAAATTGTGTGTGGAAGGTGGAACAATATTCAGTGATTTATACGGAGAGGAACATGTTTCCTACAATGTCCATAGTCTAATACACTTGGTAGACAATTGTTGTGTTTATGGTGTATTAGATAACTTCAGTGCTTTTACTTTTGAAAACGCTTTCAAGCATTTGAATGTAAATTAAAAAGTTAAATTCTTACTCAACTACATAATCGTGAATTTGAAAACCGTTAAGCAAATGTTGAAGGTATTAATTTAAACAATAAATATATCCTAAGGTTACCAAAATAACTAGTGGAATATTATTGAATAGTATATGTGGACAACAGTTTAAAAAAGTAGAAACTGAAAAATTTGTTTTAAAAACAGATTTAACTAATAATTGCTGCGTAAGCTTTGATGGCTCAATTTTAGTAATCAAATCCATAATACAAAATGACTCAGTAATCAGTTTAATTTGTTATACATTTGAAACAGTATATGATTTGTATACCATCTATAATAGTATTGGAATTTATTTGTGTAGCAATTTATCAGTTAAATTTAATGTTATTTCACTTAAATCAGTTTCTCAAAAGGCAATAAAATTTCCTTTAAATAGTTTAGGCAAATTTGCAGTAATTTCAATTTTATATTGATAAAACTAAATTTTATATTGTGAATTATAAATATTAATTTCAGTAAATGTTAATTCTTGTTTTATGTTTTAGTCATAATGTCCAACGCAAAAGAAAATATTTATTTTTTTGTTAATTACAGTTTAATAAAAAAAATGCACCAATGGTTGCTATTTTGCCTAACATATGGGTACAAAATTACAGCAATATGTCTTTATTTTTCAACCACCACAAAAATTTAAAGCAACAAAGATAAAGTTAGCTGTTTTACCAGATGAAGAAACATGGTTTCAATATCCTTGTGAAATATTTAAACAATTTGGTTTGTTAATATAAATTATATTTTATTTATCAATACCTAATATATTTTAATTATAGAAACATACGAGGACTGAGGAGGCTAGAAGTAAATAGCAAAAATATGACATTAATGATGACGCTAAAAGCTTGAATATTGAAAACCGGGGTTGTGGAAAATGTAAGATGAAACCAAATACTCGGAAAATGAATTCAGATTCAGAACTATGCCAGAACCACCTAATTTGATAAAATTCCTTGGTATGGTTTTTTTTTAAGAAGGAAGTGCTAGGTCACTTATTATTTATTTCATTTTCTGTTTGAATAAAATATGTATTTTATTAGATGATTCTTATGAGATAACCAAATTACCTAATATTAACACAACTCCAGTTTTACAAAAAAAAATTATGGAATATTCAAATTTTCACCCTGGAACTACTTGATTCAGAATTCAAAATACACAGCTAGTTTTACAACTCCAGTATTCAACAAAGTTACATCAATTTTTACCACTCCAATTCCATAGAAACAGAAATATAATAATGATAATAATTTAAACAATTTGACGCAAATGGATTTACTAGTTCAAGGTATTTAAATTTATGTCATAAACTTATTGCTTATTGACTTGTCAGTTAATACCAAATTTATTGTAGATAAGCTTCAAACAGATACAAATTCTGGCAATTGCTTATCACCACCAATGTTTGAAAATTATAATGAATTTCATTATAAAGGTATATTTTCTTCTGCATAAGCAAAAACGTCATGCTTTATAGATATGTGTTAAATATTAATATTTTATTTTGTAGATAATGAACCAAAATCAGCCTTCATCATCCGAAGACGTGCCGCCATGGACTTGTCTCATACTACTATACTATTAGCAAATTTTATTAGTTCAACAAATTGTATGAGGTCAACAGGTAACTAATAAATTATTGATAACATTGATCATGAGCAATGGAGAATCTAATCCCTAATCAACAATCAGACAAAAATGTTCTGAATATTTCATTCTACCTGCTAAATCTGTAACTGAAGTGTTTGATATTGAGAAAAAATTTCAATTGTCTGCTTCACGACAACTAATGGTATTAATTAAATTACAAATCCAATTATTAAAAATTACCATAATAAAACACTCATTCAAATTTATTTTTAATTTTAGATCAGTAGATTACAGCAGAGTGGAGGAAGATCACAGAATAACATTACCACATTGGTATTAAGAACATTATTAACAAACCATTGTGCATCTAACAACAACTTTGAAGGTCTAAACTCTGGGAAACATGCTTTCACAGACTTTATAATGTTTAGCATTGTAATTGACAAGACTATTTTTAACTAAAAAGTGTTACTTACTCAAATTTAAGTTATCAAATTAATTATGCTATTATTTTAACCTTTTAAGATGTAACTATGATGAAACTTCTAACAGGATCTTAATATGTGGTTAGATCCAGAATTAAAAACTAGTTACGCTTAGCACCAACCTGGGAAAAATATAAAAAAATTAATAATAATATTATGGGTTATTGTGTTAGGTAGGTAGAATATATAAATATAATATAGTGTATTATAATTTATAATTTGTATCAAAAGTAGACCCAAAAAAGCATTGCATATGGACCAATTATATTATAGACATTTATGTTATCTCCATTTGAACATCAGATATATTTATATATATATTGTAATAATATTATGCATCTCTTTGGCATTTTAGCACAGTATAGATTTAATCTATTCTGTGGTTTTAGTATATATATATTATATAGGTTAGTGCTTGTATAATTACAATGAAAAAGGGGGAAGGGGCTACATGGGGTAGAGCTTTGTTCTTACTTTTCTTTTTTGCATATTTCTTCTTTTTATTCTAAAGTACATCCCTCACCTCTTTTCTGTTAGATAATCATCAGATGATCTATTGGTTACAACATCTTTTTTTACAAATGTGATTTTACATAGGTAATTATCGATACTTATTATACATTTAGATTTTTAGTTTAGTTTATTTGATATAACAAATTGTATGTCGCAAAACGGTAATTCACAACACAGTAATATCATTCATATTGTTTATGCCATCAGAAGAGACTGGACTCGAATTATGTTTTAAAATCTTTTTACTACTGCTATATGCAGAATGATTTGGGT
This sequence comes from Rhopalosiphum padi, assembly GCF_020882245.1. Lineage (NCBI taxonomy): Eukaryota > Metazoa > Arthropoda > Insecta > Hemiptera > Aphididae > Rhopalosiphum > Rhopalosiphum padi. Next base: position 73,854,423 of record NC_083598.1, read on the forward strand.
ATGGTTTCTTGACGTTTAATTTGAAAACAAACGTAGGTATATAAGAAATTGTATTTTGCATAAAAACATCTACTTTTATGTAACGTGAATATTCCATATAACGACATATTTCTCTGTCTTCTTCTATAATTTTCTCAATTCGACTTTCGAGCACAATGATTTAACTATATAACTAATAAAATCTAATTATGTTTTATTTTATTATCAAAAATCGGTTTTTATGTGAAAAGAACAACTTACTATAATAATAGATAACGAATTATTTTTAGGAGCTACGATGGCATCGAGCGTATTGTCAAAATCAAAATAAGGACTTTCTGAAAACGTTAAGGGAAATAAATGTTAGTACATACGTAAGATGACTTGGGTTTGATGTAACATATCAAACATATTCATTAGACAAAAATAATAAACTTATTAATAATATATAATCATTTTTTAGTTTTTTTGACGTTCAAAATGACCATTATCGCCTCTAATCTCGAATATGTTTATATGATCACCTCATTTACCACAAGTAAGGATTTGTATTTAAACGACTATAAGAGCTTATATATTATAATAATATATTATTAAAACATATTTTTTTCGTAATAAGTAATTTGTATTTTGTAATAGTTACATAAATTATTACTGGTTATAGACGTTATAGTAGAGCATATTATAATCATTAATCAGTATAATAGTTATGACTTCTAATCTTATAAATTACTTTAAATTTTAAAAGTTAAAAGAATTTTAACATTTTCTAAAATGAATTTTTGTTATACTTCACTACTTGCGCATAATCCAAGCACCGAAAAAATAACATAATTAACATAATTATATGAGATTTAAATAATTCACTTTTACGGAGATCTATCAATTTACCGAATTATAATATTATTTTTAAATCAACCACCCACATATTGTCCGTGTATTTTATTTTATAGTTAATAATTTATATCGTAGGTAGAGCGTAGTTTCACTATACAGCAAGTCTGTTGATCACGAACGCTCATTATTTTATCTGTACGTTAAATTTACGAGTGTCTATGATGCACATAAGTTTGCCTTCACCACAGTACCGTGATATCAATCGACGTACATTTATTTGAAGCTACTAACATCGTGATATAAAATTATAATTTACGATTGCAAGTTTCATTCGGCTGTTTTAGTCTAATGCCAATTTATACAGATCAAGTCCGACACGCGCTTCGGATATCAATTGATGTGTCCGTCTGAAATTATCGTCTACAGTGATCTGATCGGGTGTGTAACGATGATTCAAAATGTGTCAATAATATGTGTTTAAATCGTTTACGCGTATATGCCCGAAGTCATGTATGAAAATCAGTAAAAACCGTTTCACGGACGAATGTGTAGTATACTTAGGTTATATAATAATAATAGTTAACAACATAAAATTAATTCCGCTAAACACAAATTTGTGATTTTACGGAGACAAAACATGCGGGTATGACGTCCTCTATAATGAAATATAAAGTATAAACTAGTGAACACTGAACAACATAATATCTAACCCGTTAAGAGTTAAGACAATTATAATTTTATATAATATTTATGATGTTGGTAATCATTTTTTTTTATTAAAAAAAAATACACCTCTAAATAACGGTATTTACCGGTACAAAACCGGAACATTAATTCTACAATTTTAAGAACCGGTACCAATTTTTTTTTTTTTGAAGAACCGAATTGGAACCGAAACCGTAAAAATCAAGAAGGTTCCAAACCCTGACATAATAATATAATATATACAGGCTGATTCTTTTATCATGAACCACTCATTATTTCAAAAAGTATTGATGTTTTTGAAAATATTTTTTTACATTGTTTCTAGTTGTTAAAAAATCCACGTTTTTATTAAAAAATAATATTTTTAAATATATTTTATCCTTATATTTTTTTAAGTTTATTACTTTTTTTGAATGACAACATAGTATTAATTTCATATTCCAAAGCAGATTAATTTTTTGAGTATTTTGATACATAAAAATTTAATTTAGGGCGAGTAGTTTATGAGTTATAAGTATTTAAAGTTTTGATGCGCGGAGTGGAGTGATACCTAGTATGGGGTTACCCTGCAAAATGTTTGTCCACTACTCTGTTTGTCTAAATTTACTTAAATACGCGTATAACTAAAGAAGAATAAAGGATTCAAAACATTTTTAAAAATGGTGTAAAATTATAAATCGTGAATATAAAACGGAAGAAAAATATGTTAATATTACTTTAAATCCGGGACAAATCTCATCATTTAATTATGCTCCAACAGCATCGTGTGATGTGGAAAGCAGTTTTATCCAATTTAAACCTTCGTTCACATTTGAAAATTTTAAAAACATAATTTAATAGTAGCATGTAATAATATTAACTAATATTAAAAAAAACAAAATGTTTTTACATATTTTAAAATTTTTTACTGCATAGAAATCTTAGCTCTACTTATTAGTCATTAGTTACATAATATAACATGATCATGTGAAGTGATTACTTCTTGTCAAAAATGAACTGTTAAATTTCAATTAAAAAAAAAACAATTGATGCTAACCAATATTTACCAACTACAAATACAAATCTTCTAAATTATATTTATGATTTTACCATTTGTCTTAAAAAATGTACTGTAAGATTTAATTGCAAATTATCCTAAAAAAATATTCGAATATTAAACAATAATTTTTATGTAGAGTATCAATTAACAGAGTATATAAAAAGCTTAAAATAAAAATACAAACAAATCCAATTTTTTAAATAATATATTTTTTATAACATCACAAAAATGCATATTTTGTATTAAAATCTAATAGGAAATTGCTCGTTTTAAGTTATATATCAGGGGTGGCCACTTGCGGCTCACGCGCTGCCCCTGTTATACATCAAAACTATTTACACTTAGTTAAAAAGTTAGATATACGTTTAGTAACAAATAGACAAAAATGATGATTTATAAATTGTATAGGTATAGATAATGTTGTTGTTGTGTATAGGTACATGAATAGGTATTGAAATATGATTTGAGAATATTAATATTTGATTGACGATATAATAAAATAATGATAATAATAATAATGATAATAAAAAAAAAATATGATCACAACAATAGTTGACGAGAGCAGTTCTTTAAGCGCATTATTCTTGGATCTACAATGGTAGTAGTACCACAAACATCCAACATACTTGTAATACGATGTAAATAAAAAAACAAATGCACAACTGATGCAACCAAAATAACCTGGAAACAATAATAAGATGTACGTAACTACAAAATATAATAATAATAATAATAATAATAATAATAATAGAACATTCAAAATGAAAAAACTCCTACATACTTTCGATGTTTTGATAATGCTTTTGTTATGTTATTTAAGTCTTCATGTAGAATATGTTTCCTAACCCCAAAAACTATATTTCGTGTATAGAGCCTCCAATCAAATCCTTCGAAATTGAAGTGAAACTTCTTGCGATCCTCTTGACTTAGTAACGTCCATAATTTTCGGGTATTACTATTATCAAATTTCCACTCATTTGTAGTAAACACACTAAGCGTATCCGTTAATTTTTCTGTTTTCGCATACATTTTCAACATGCTAAAAGTATAAATATATTTAAATAGTTATACATCTTTAAAAGTGTTAAGATTTTTGGTAATCAGTGATAGTATACGATTTGAATAAATAAGTAGATAGGTACTGTAATAAGTCTGATCTAAAAAAAAATCGGCATGAACAAAGAATTTAAAAATAGTGACCAATTAAAAATCACTACATTGTAATAGAAAATAGAAATGGATAAAAAAAATCATAAATCATTGTTAACGGAGATCCTGATCTTGAACAGTACGATTATTAGATACATTACTTACTTTGGATTTTTGCCACAAATAAATAATGACAAATCTACAAGCGCAGAAGGTACTCGGTGTAATAAAAACCTCATAATACTAATGATCCAACGATTTGCTGAATACACACAACATATATACCATATTGATTGTAACGGAGGCACCTCATAGTAAGTTTCATAAACATAGTTAAGGAACGTGCCCAGAAGTAAGGGACTGTCAAAACTAGACACGTAATTATAGATTTTTGGTTCATTGTTTTTTTCATCACTATTTTTATATCTACAGCAAATCGAAATAAAACGAAGATGATGACGCTGTAAATATATTTCTAAATAAGGAAATATTTTACCTTATGACCGTATCCCACATTACACTAATTAGTGCATTGGCAGAGTAATCAACTGGGACAAAATCTGCTTTTTTATTCGTTGAAATTGGTAATGCTCTTACAAATCCAACGATGACTGAAGTAATTAGAGCAGCTATTCCTTGCATACTATCAAACCAACCTGGTTCTGGTTCAGATTGCGTGCAAACTACTATAATGTTATAATTTATCATAGTTTAATATTTTCAGTTATGCATTTCATACAAAATATTTACATTATTAACACATAAAATAAACTATAGCTAAATAGCTAATAGTTAAAAAATACAATTAACAAATGAAATTAAACATAAAGTTCTTATAAGTCCAGAATTTTCAAACTATAAACATGAAATCCTTACCGATTGATGGACGAAATATTGAAATCGGTAATTGGTTTTCGTTCGTTAATATCATATTTTCGGTGAGTGCTTTAGTAAAAGTGTATGTATTAGGCCAATCTTCCAAAACGCTATTTACCACAGAATATTTAAATTAAATACTAGGAAAATAAAAATAATAAGAAATGAAAAATGAAAAATGAAAAATACAATTTTTTACTTGTCAATATTTTCATCTAGTATAATTAATTGTTTTAATTTTTTGACCGTTATTGGAACGGGATAGAATTCTTCTTTAATTTCATTTCTCGGGCAGTGTGAATAAGCGGTTGATACATACACAAAACCCTAACATAAATAGTACATTATGAAATGAATCAAAAAGTAATCCATAATATTGAATATTAATATTAATAATAAAATTGTGAGCTAGATGATAATTATCTAAAGTACAGTAGGTAAGCAAGTGGACACCGTTTTGTTGTACGTCAAATGTCGAGTAGGTCACAGTAATGGTTGTGTTAAATTTTACTACAATACTTTAAACAAAAAACAATTTTGAGTTAAAAAGGACTGTCAGTGTATAAAAGGAAACATTTTTATAAAGCTATAAAAGTCATTAATTTTACTTTTAAAATTACATTAGATTTTAAACGCTTTGTAAAATTCTTAAATGTTTGTTACCAAGTTAAATAAAAAAAAAAAATTGGTTTTATTAAAAACTGGATTTACATAAAAATACCTGATTTCTTTATTTTTTTTTAATGATTATTAAAAAATATTGTGAATTTTTTACTTTTAATTCTTTAAAGTACCAAATTGATTCAATTTGCTACAATATAATTACGATACCATCATTGTTGAAAACCATTTTTACAGCCCAATGGTAAAATTTAAGAAAAAAAAAAATAATAATTATAATTAATGATCTATAACATTATATATTTTCTATTACCTTAAGATTATTCATGTCCGTTGCTAGTGCTAATGTATTTTCTGTTCCTTGAATGTTTATCTTTGTTGCTACCTGGAGAGCTTCATTAAATTTGACTGTAGCAGCACAATGAAAAACGAAATTCACATTTTTTATCAACCAATCACGATTTTCTGTTGAAATTCCTAATAAGTTTTCTTCTAAATGTCCATCAATTATTTTTATCTTGGTCACAAAGTCAGGTTTTTCAATTCTAAGGCCATCAAATATCTTAAAACACAGAATAATCAATGATAAATATAGTCTTGTTTAGTATTAATTATTTTAAAAATGCTATTATATTGTTAGAAAATATTATGTTAACCAAAATACAATATGTGTAATTGATCTTAATTTATATACTGTCAATATGAATTGTTTTAATACACATTTAGGTTTTTTTAGAAACTATGAAACAAATATGCAATTATTATTGTATTCAATTGAAAATATTTTTGAACGAAATAAATTGTGTTTATCTATTGTTATTATGTTTATTAATTTAATTTTTCAAAAAATTATTATTAAAAACAAAAAATTACTTACAGATTGTTTAAACATATTTTCCACTCTTTGACTGGCAGTTAAACTATTTTTATCTCTAACGAGAATCGCAATATTCTTCACGTCACATGTCCTTAGCAATTTTTCTATGAGTATTTTCCCCAGAAACCCCGTACATCCGGTAACGAAAATCGTCCCGTTTTGAAATGTTTCTGTAATACTCATTTAAATTATATTTTCTAGTTTAATTAAATACGACAATATTAAAATCATTACACTACATTCACGCCTCCAAACTGTTGATATATCGATTCTAAACTTATTAAAACGTGAATTGGTTTTTCTCTTTTATGTATCGCCGTTAATAATGGCGATTGTTAGTTCTAATGAGCCCCCACTTTAAAATATGTCATTTTTTTACAATTTTGATTGGAGGTCAATACAGATCCTATAAATGTATTTATTCTTTCATAGCACTTTATATATATATAAATATATTGCTATGGATTTTTATAGTAATTTATTTTACTTTATTTAGTAACACACTAATAACTATAATTTATAAATAGTCATAATATAGCATCTATAATATAGTTTAAGTTGAAATTATGAATATGATTTAATTAAACACTTATAATTTAAATAGTATATATTTGATTGAATTATAGGTAATAACACAGCAAATAATCTATTATTACACTTAGTGGGGTCAAATACATAAAATATAATATAACTTGAAATAACTTTAGTAGAAATAATTAATATTTTTTGTGTCGATAATATCTATACATTTTATATTATAACATAATGCTGATTTTTATACTAAATATTAACTAATATTAATGTAAATATTACTAAATAATAGTGCTAGTACCTATCTATAATAATTTAAGTGTGATACTTTTGAAATACCGGCTAAATTGAATCAGGAATAGTGATTACTCTTGCAATAATTTAGTGATAGCACCCTATACATTTATGCTAAGTAGTTTGTTTTTCTTCATAACATAGTAATATATTATGTAAAAGTTTTGAATCTTCACGAAAAGAGTTCATATATCTTATAATAGTTATAACCTATGAAAGACTTTGTATTAAAAATTTAAACTTTTTTACCGAGTGAAAATTTCAATTATGAAACATTTGGTCTCATTAAATAAAACAAAATTAATTTTCTTATATTGTTGATTCATGGTAACATTCTGGGTGTTCACAAGTCAACTGAATGACCATTGGTCAAGAATCATTTACATGCCCAAGGTTTTATTAAAATTAATAAAATTTGTATAACAGATATTAAATTATATACTTTCAAATCATATGAATTGTTTTTTGGAGACAAAGAAAGTAATACGCCTTTATTATCGTATTCAATTGAAAATATTTTTGAACGAAATAAATTGTGCTTATCTTTTGTAACCGCTATAATATAGTATGGTATTAAATTCGATAATTATACAGTTATTTACCTATTCTAATTAGTAGTCAGTTATAGATAATGTTTATTAATTTAATTTTTCAAAAAATTATTATTAAAAACAAAAAAATTACTTACAGATTGTTTAAACATATTTTCCGCTCTTTGATTGGCAGTTAAACCATTTTTACCTCTAACAAGAATCGCAATATTCTTCACGTCACACGTCCTTAAGAATTTTTTCTGTTGGTAATTTCCCCAGAAACCCCGTACATCCGGTAACGAAAACCATCCCGTTCTGAAATGTTTCTGTAATACTCATTAAATTTTTTTTTTTTGTTTATTTAAATACAACAATAATAAAATCGTTACACTGCAGTCACGCCTCCACACTGTTGATATATCGATTCTAAACTTATTAAAACGCGAATTGTTTTTTCTCTTTTACGTATCGCCATTAAAAATGGCGATTGTTGGTTCTACTGAGCCCCCGCTTTAAAATATGTCATTTCTAAAAGTTTGATTAGAGGTCAACACAGATTCTTTAAATGTATTTATTCTTTCATAGCACTTTATATAATCATATAAATATATTGCTATGGATTTTTATAGTAATTTATTTTACTTTAATTAGTAACACACTATTAACTATAATTTATAAATAGTCATAATATAGCAGCTATAATATTAGTTTAAGTTGAAATTACGAATATGATTTAATTAAGAACTTATAATTAAAATAGTATTTTTTTGATTGAATTATAGGTAATAACACAGCAAATAATCTATTATTACACTTAGTGGGGTCAAATACATAAAATATAATATAACTTTAGTAGAAATGACTAATATTTATAGTGTAGATAATATCTATATATTTTATATTATAACATAACGCTGATTTTTATACTAAATATTAACTGATATTAATGTAAATATTAATAAATAATAGTGCTAGTACCTATCTATAATAATTTAAGTGTTATACTTTTGAAATACCGGCTAAATTGAATCAGGAATAGTGATTACTCTTGCAATAATTTAGTGATAGCAACTATACATTTATGCTAAGTAATTTGTTTTTCTTCATAAAATAGTAATATATTATGTAAAAGTTTTGAATCTTTAAGAAAAGAGTCCATATTGCTTATCATAGTTAAAACGTATGTTAGACTTTTGTTTCATACTTTTTTCATTTTTTTAAATTTGTATTTACTGGTGAAACCACTATCAGGTAACCTATATTTAAAAAGTACTTCATTAATAAGGCTATTTTTTTTATGAATTTTAACGTACATATTATTATTACTATATAGTACGTTGAACATTTAGTTCCACTTTAAAGCATTGTATTAATTTATATATGACGATGCGAGTAGGTACCTATACTTCGTTTGTGACATTAAAAATGTGCAGCAAGAATGAAAACTGAAAATATTATTAATTTTGATATATTATTTTTGTTGTTTAAAAATTTATTTACCTACAAATACTCGTATGTTTAAAACAAACAATCAATCTTATAATTTGAAAAACGTAAAGATGTATGTTTTAAATAATTTTATTAGAGTTAATGTACTAGAAGCAGTAAAAATTGTTTAAGAACCCAAAAAATGTATCTAACACCGTTGAATGTTCAAATTTTGAGCTATCAAAAGATAAGCGGTTTATTTGTACAGACTATAATTAAATAAAATTAATGTCATATGTCATTGAGTGGCAAGCGACAGTCAAAAATTTATTACCTATCGATAAAAACTTATTATGCAAGTGGAATATTTTGCATAGGTGTATGTATAATAGTTGTATTTAAAAAGCGTATTTAAGTTGACTGAAAACATCGATATAATGCTAGTTTGATCAACTTTTCGCAATATTAATACTTGAATATTGCCTACCAACTGTAAAATGAAATACCAAAACTATAATTTATTTCTAGAAAAAGATTCATGAGAAATATAATTAAAGATCGTTTTAAAATATTCAAAAACTATATCAATAAAGAAATAGTGGACGATCAATTTATATTGAAGCAATTAGGTAATCATGACTATTTTTAAAATCATAAAGTTAAATTTAAAGTTGTAATATATATACTTCATTAGCCAAATTGTATTTATTTTTTTTGTATAAATAACCCCCCTTGTACTATTTAGGAGTATTTAGGAGTCGACTAGTCCCTCCCAGATACTTCATAATCTATTTCCACACCAGATTAGTAATTAACTAAGTTTGTACTACTAAAACGGAAATGTTTACGCTAAACCAATTTTCGACTAAATTGATTGCTTTATTTATACTGACAGAAGATACATGAGATTCTTACAAAGTGTTCATACTATTTTTTTCTTTACGCGATGGTATAATTTTTAAAATATTTAAACTTTTTTTTTAAATTATTTAAATGCCTTAGAAATTACAATTTTTTTTTAGATTTTGTTGTAATTTAAAAAAAAAAATATGTGTCAAATTCTTAAAAATGTAATACAGGATCTCAAATGAGATGGGCACTGATTAGGAATTATGTGAGAAGCATAGATAAATCTTAAGATAAACGAATTTACCATCCACGAATCCACGATGTAGAGATGCTAAGGTGTTACCTCTTCCCTACATAACAATGTAAAAAAACGGACGACAAAATGTACGGAAATTCAGGAGTTTGGAAAACTCCCAACATAGTACCAAAACTATTTGTCCGGAGGCCTATATTAAGTTGTAATATTATATAGGTAATGAGTTTCTTATATGAATAATTACTTTATGAATTTTGCTATTTTTCTTTTTTTTCACAATACTTGCAACAGTTCAAGTATTCATATGACAAATATTGCAAAATTTTAATTTTACAAATATAATACAGTTTTACACCGTACGCTCGTACTCTGTACTCCGTGCGAACGTGACCTATGGTACACACGTTCGATCCGTCACTCTTGAATTATTCCGTGTTTTTTTCTCTTTATGGAAAATGCTATCTCACTCTAAGTTCTTCAAAGTGATGTTTACACATCATCATCAGTAGCAGCCAGACACGGGTCACACTGACCCAAAGAGTAATAAAAACACCACCATTTACATACCGCACAAAACGTCCGCGATCGAATTTTACTAATTTTATATCACCGTACAAATTGTCCACGATATGCAACTCAAACAAATAAATGTCCGTTTACCGAGCAAAACTCGAGTGGTGATCTTTGGACCCCACCTTGATAAGCTATGCCACAAAACCAGCCTACAGTTTCCCCTATTACGATTGTCAAAATATATAAAAATAATAACAAGATAAATCCTAATAAAAGTTAGGTTAACGCTCCTTATCCACATTCTCGGCCCCCTTCCCCGTCAGTCACTATTGCAAAGAAATGAAGCTATTTACTATGTATGACACACAAACCGCTACGAAGCTTTAATTGTAAATTACGAAAATCTAAATTCCGGTCATCATAACATACACATTGACAGCCAGTATGAAACACTTAGTCAGGGGCTATTAAATACTACACATAATACACTACAGCCTATTCTCCCTTCGCCCATATTTATCAAAGGCGTCTTTGATTACACAAGACTACGAAATGGTATCAAAGATCTAATAATTGGTCCAACCAGCTTTTCATGTAAGTCCTCTAAAGCCCACATTAAATTTTAAACAGACAACCCGGACAACTTCAGGAAATTAATCCAACTTCTTAAAGACATTAATACCCAATTTCATACGTATCAGCTCCACTCGGAAAAATCCTTAAGACTAGTTGTCAAAAATCTGTATCCAACTACCCCAGTCGAAGACATCGCTGCAGCAATAGAGGAAATTGGACACTCAGTTAAAAATGTAATAAACATTGAAATCAAATTAAATTGGTCATAAATTCACTATAATTCCTCTTTATCTAAGTCCTCACAAACCTCAAAAATAATATAAACATAAAAAATGCAAACCAATAATTTTACATCCAACTGTCTTCTCATCCTAACGTTAACATTAGTATGTGAATCTGAACAACTAATTTTTATTTTGCATTTTTTTTTGCATTTTTTGGTGTTTATTACTGATTTCACATTAGTTTACTTCTCATCGTTTTTTGTCGACCATTATTCCGATAACTTACTTAAAACGTCTACTATATTTGTAATTTTTTTATTTAATTTTTAAGGACATTTTTTGTCATTTTAATATGTCAAATATGCATTTTTTTTAGGTCATTTTTTAATGTTTTTTAGATAATTAACTTCCGAGCCCTAGTCATTAGTTACATAATATAACATGATCATCACCTCACCATCGGTGACATTATGTAATAGGTACCTAATATAAAATAATAAATTTAAAACGCAATAAGGCTAACTTTATTAAAATTGTAATAATAATAAGAATAAAAGATATTTAGATATAGGTATTAACTATTAATAAAGGTGGGCAAGTCAATGAAAATAATTAACTTAAGTTAAGTTAAGTTAAGAGGATACAAGATCGATAAGTTATAAGTTAATACGGAGAAAAATATTAATTTAATCCAGTTTAAAAAAAGTTAATTTATTTTTTTTAATTAGTATGTAAATCACATAAAGGTGAATGTGTTTTTCTATTTTCTTATTTATAAATTATAAAAAAACAATTTTATTAAACTCTTATCATAATGTACATTGATATACACTTTTACTTTTACTTTACTAATAGGTACTTATTATTTTATTAATTTAAACTATACACAATTATGTTATCAAGAAAAATAACAGAAATGATTGTGTATTGTGTTATTATAGTATTGGATTATTTTTATTTTGTATAAATAGGTATAGTAATATTTACGTATAAACGAAAAATTTCAAAAGGTTTTTAACTTGATTGATTTTTTTTAAATCAACTGAGAAAAACTAGGTTATTTTAACTGTAAATAAAACTAGTTAAGCTCATAAGTTGATTAGAAAAAAAAATAACTAGTTTAGTTAAAAAGTTTAAAAAAAATTAACTTTTTAACTAGTTAATGCCCGCCTTTGGGTATTATGGCAATTCATTTAATTTAAAAATTAGTAGACGCCGAATTAATAAACTTGTTTTTAATCATATATAAGCCTTTCCTGTGCAAAACGAGCAAAAGTGATTACTTCTAGTCAAAACTGAACTGTTAATTTTCAATTAAAAAAAAAACAATTAATATTAACCAATATTTACCATCTACAATACAAATCTTCTAAATTATATTGATGATTTTACCATTTGTCTTAAAAAATTTACTGTAAGATTTACTTGTAAATTATCCCAAAAAAGATGATTCCAACATAAAACAATAATTTCTATGTAATAGAGTATATCAGTTAACAGAGTTTATATATAAATAGCTTAAAAGAAAAATGCATTCAAATCCAATTTTTTAATTAATATATTTTTTTTATATCATCACAAAAATACATATTTTGTATTAAAATCTAATAGGAAATTGCCTGTTTTAAGTTATGTATCAGAAGTGGCCAACTTGCAGCTCGCGCGCCGCATGTGGATCTCGTCATGGTCAGATTCTGCTACCGTCTTATTTATAAGATTAAAATTTACTTATTATAATATAACAATAATATGTATTATTATTTATTAATACAATTTTAAATTTTTAGTATCATTATATTTAGATATGTGGGCATGTGGCCCGCGAAACCATTCATATTGGCCACCCCTGTTATATATCAAAACTATTTACACTTTGTTATAAAGTTAGATATAAGTTTAGTAACAAATGGACAATAGTGTTGATTTATAAATTTTATAGGTATAGGTACTGTTGATGTTGTGTACAGGTACATGATTAGGTATTATATTAATATGATTTGGGAATATTGATTTTTGATTGACGATATTATAAAATAATGCAAATAATAATAATGATAATAAAAAAAAATATGATAACAACAATAGTTGACGAGGGCAGCTCTTTAAGCGCATTATTCTTAGGTCAACATTGGTAGTACCACAAACGTCCAACATATTTGTAATATGATGTAAATAAAAAAACAAATGCACAAATGATGCAACCAAAATAACCTGGAAACAATAATAAGATATACGTAACTACAAAATAATTGAACATTCAAAATGAAAAAAACTCCTTTATACTTTCGATGTTTTGATAATGCTTTTGTAATGTTATTTAAGTCTTCATGTAAAATATGTTTCCTAATCCCGTAAACTATATTTCGTATATAGAGCCGCCAATCAAATCCTTCGAAATTGAACTGAAACGTCTTACGATCCTCTTGATTGAGTAACGTCCATAATTTACGAGTATTACTATTATCAAATTTCCACTCATTCGTAGTAAACGGTTTAATCACATCCGTCAAATTTTCTTTTTTTGCATACATTTTTAACATTCTAAAAGTATAAATATATTTATAATTACAAACCTTTAAAAGAGTTAAGATTTTTATTAATCCGTGATAGTAAATGGTTTGAATAATTAAGCAAGTAAGTAGGAACTGTAATAAGTCTGACCTAAAAAAAAAATCGCCATGAACTAAGAAATTTAAAAATAGTGACCAATTAAAAATCACTACATTGTAATAGAAAATAGAAATGGATAAAAAAAAATCATAAGTCATTGTTAACGGAGATCCTGATCTTGAACAGTACGGTTATTGGACATATTACTTACTTTGTATTTTTGCCACATATAAATAATGACAAATCTACAAGCGCAGAAGGTACTCGGTGTAATAAAAACCTCGTAATACTAATGATCCAACGATTCGCTGTAAACACACAACATATATACCACATTGATTGTAACGGAGGCACCTCATAGTAAGTTTCATAAACATAGCCAAAGAACGTGCCCCAATGTAATGGTCTGTCGGAACTAGACACGTAATTATAGACTTTTGGTTCATTGTTTTTGTTTTCGCTATTTTGATATCTACAGCAAATCGAAATAAAACGAAGATTATGTCAATGTAAATATATTTATAAATAAGGAAATATTTTACCTGATGACCGTATCCCACATTACACTAATTAGTGCATTGGCAGAGTAATCAACTGGGACAATATCTACTTTTTTATTCATTGACATTGGTAATACTCTTATAAATCCAACGATGACTCCAGTAACTACAGCAGTTAATCCTTGCATACCATCAAACCAACCTGGTTCTGGTTCAGATTGCGTGCAACCTACTATAATGTTATATCTTAGTTTACTATCTTCAGTTACGCATTTTGAATAAAATATGTAAATTATTAACACATAAAATAAAGTATAGCTAATGGTTATAAACTACTACTAACAATTAAAATGAAAACTAAAATTCTTGTAAGTTTAAAATTATCAAACTATAAACATGAAATCCTTACCGATTGATGGACGAAATATTGAAATCGGTAATTGGTTTTCGTTCGTTAATATCATATTTTCGGTGAGTGCTTTAGTAAAAGTGTATGTATTAGGCCAATCTTTCAAAACGCTATTTACCACGGAACATTTAAATTAAATATTAAGAAAATAAAAATAATAAGAAATGAAAAATACAATTTTTTACTTGTTAATTTTATTTAGTATAATTAATTTTTTTAATTCTTTGACTGTTATTGAAACGGGATAGGATTCTTCTTTAATTTCATTTCTCAGGCAGTGGGAATAAGCGGTTGATACATACACAAAACCCTAAAACAAATAGTACATTATGAATCAAAATTGTAATCCATAATATTAAATATTAATATTAATAATAAAGATGTGGGTTAGTAGATAATGATCTACTGTACGGTACGTAAGCAAGTGGTACCGCTTTGTTGTACATAAAGTGCCGAGTAGGTCACAATACTTCAATACTTTTAACGAAAAACAATTTTAAATGAAAAAGGACTGTCAGTGTATAAAAGGAAATATTTCATGATATGATTTTTCATAAAACTATAAAAGTCATTATTTTACATTTAAAATTACAATAGATTTTAAACGCTTTTTAAAATTATTAAGTATTTATGGTTATTTCTTACCAAGTTAAATAAAAAAAAAATAAAATTGGTATTATCAAAAACTGATTTACATAAAATTATCTGTATTTCTTTATTGTTTTTTTGATGATTATTAAAAAGTATTGTGAATTTTTAACTTTTAACTCTTTAAAGTACCAAATTTCTTCAATTTGCTACAAGATATACCATCATTGTTGAAAACCATTTTTACAGCCCAATGGCAAAAATTTAGAAACAAAAATAAAATAATTATAATTAATGATCGATAATATTATATATTTTCTATTACCTTAAGGTTATTCATGTCCGTTGCTAGTGCTAATGTATTTTCTGTTCCTTGAATGTTTATCTTTGTTGCCATCCGAATAGTTTCATTAAATCTGACTGTAGCAGCACAATGAAAAACAAAATTCACATTTTTTATCAACCAATCACGATTTTCTGTTGAAATTCCTAATAAGTTTTCTTCTAAATGTCCATCAATTATTTTTATCTTGGTCACAAAGTCGGGTTTTTCAGTTCTAAGGCGGTCAAATATCTTAAAACACAGAATAATCACTGATAAAATATGGTCTTGTAATATTAGTTATTTTAAATATGCTGTTATATTGTTAGAGAATATTATGTTAACCAAAATACAATATGTGTAATTGATATTAATTTATATACTGTCAACACGAATTGTTTTAATATTACATTTTAGTTAGAAACCAAGAAAAAAATATGCTTATATTATTGTATTCAATTGAAAATATTTTTGAACGAAATAAATTTTATTTATCTATTGTAACCGCTATGTACTATGGTATTAAATCCAAATTGAGAAAGTAGTTACTTATTATAACTAATAGTCAGTTATATTTAGCAACATTTATACTAATCTCAGTTAATATTTAGTAAGAAAAACAGCTTGTTATAATAAATATTATTTTTTAACAAAAAATTACTTACAGATTGTTTAAACATATTTTCCACTCTTTGACTGGCAGTTAAACCATTTTTACCTCTAACGAGAATTGCAATATTCTTCACGTCACATGTCCTTAGCAATTTTTCTGTGAGTATTTTCCCCAGAAACCCCGTACATCCGGTAACGAAAACCGCCCCGTTCTGAAATGTTTCTGTAATACTCATTTAAATTTTTTTTCTAGTTTAATTAAATACAACAAATATAAGATCGTTACACTACATTCACGCCTTCAAACTGTTGATATATCGATTCTAAACTTATTAAAACGTGAATTGGTTTTTCTCTTTTATGTATTGCCGTTAATAATGGCGATTGTTGGTTCTAATGAGTCCCCACTATAAAATATGTCATTTATACAAGTTTGATTGGAGGTCAACACAGATTCTTTAAATGTATTTATTCTTTTATAGCACTTTATATAATCATATAAATATATTGCTATAGATTTTTATTGTAATTTATTTTACTTTAATTAGTAACACACTATTAACTATAATTTATAAGTAGTCATAAAATTATTGCAAATATGATTTAGTTAAACACTTATAATTGAAATTGTATATTTTGATTGAATTATGGATAATAATAGTAATAATACAACAAATAATCTATTTTCATACTTAGTGGGGTCAAATACATAAAATACAATATAAATTGAAATAACTTTATTACAAATGTCTAATATTTATAGTGTAGATAATATCTAACTATATTATATTATAACAAGCTGTTTGTTTTACTAAATATTAACTGAGATTAGTATAAATGTTGCTAAATAATAATGATAGTACCTATCTATAATAATTTATGTGTGATACTTTTGAAATACCTGATTAATTGAATTAGGAATAGTGATTACTCGTTGAAATTTAGTGATACCACTTAGTCCACTTTTAGATTTATGCTAATTAATTTTATTTCCTTCAAAACGTAGTAATATATTATGTAAAAGTTTTTAATCTTCATGAGTCCATATAATATCTTATAATTGTTAAGACGTATGAAAGACTTTGTATTAATTTTTCAAACTTTTTTACCAAGTGAAAATTTCAATTATGAAAAGTCGAGTTTCATTAAATAAAACAAAATTGATTTTCTTATATTGTTGATTCGTGAACATTAGAAATGTCTGATTTTTTTAGTTTTTGTTCTATAAATATCAATAAGAAAATATAGCTTGAAAAAATAAGAAAAATTTCCATATAATCTGTTATCTATGTTTGTTTTATGTTAAATAAAGTATCACAATTAATAAATATAGTTATTTGTAACTTTAATAACCAATAATAGAGAGGCAGCGTTTCATAAATGTCCTAGTTGCCAAAATTCGAAATACGGCTTTACCTATTTTTTCTTTAAAACTTAGAACATTCAGGAGAACAATACACACGAGGGTGTACAAAAATTTTTTTTTAATATTGTCTCAGTATATTGAGAATGGATTATTTAAGTTCATAATCTTATTTAATAAAAATTTAGATTATATTAAATTTATAGCTTATAATATTATTATTTTAGTTATTTGTATTTATGTATATATAATATATATATATTGATTATATGATTTATTGTATTATTTAACCTTTGGATTTTCTTATTAATTAGATTTGAATAAAATAAATATGAATAGAATATTTAAAAATTAATATATATATATATATATATATATATATATATACATATACATGTTAATGGATATAAATATTTTTAAATAAATAGTTTCTAGATTCTAATGTGATTTTTGATGTTGAATATTTCCAGCAGATACGTTTATATTCGCTTTCATATTGGATATTGATATTATTAAAACTGTGTATTTTAGTTTTAAAATGTGTTTTCTATGTCTGTGCTTTTATACCTTTATGGGGTGGGTTCACGATTTTGTATCGGTAACGTGAGAAAAGTTAATGATGGGGTGTTGTAGATTGGTAGATTTGGGGTCTGAGACCGAGTGACGTATGGTATAGCGACAGTAAAAAATGTCGGAGCTGGTAGTTCGTTTAAACTAAATTACTATCAACACGAATCACACATTTTTTTTTACGCTCACGACGTCATGGTTCACAAATCAGTTGAATGACCACTGGCCATGAAAAATTTACATGCCCAAAAAATTCATATGAAGTGTATAGGTACCTACTTATTTTAGTAGTTTGATGTTACATTTTAGGTACTTGTTTAAATTGTATTGCATATAAACTGATTGGTAAGAAAATAAGTACTTAAAAAGAATATATCTGTAACAATAAATA
The DNA here is from genome assembly GCF_020882245.1 of Rhopalosiphum padi. Classification (NCBI taxonomy): domain Eukaryota; kingdom Metazoa; phylum Arthropoda; class Insecta; order Hemiptera; family Aphididae; genus Rhopalosiphum; species Rhopalosiphum padi. The sequence continues at coordinate 73,873,075 of NC_083598.1, forward strand.
GCATAATTAATATTATACGTCATATAATATATGCATTTTTTAATAAAATATAAAAAATGTTCTCATTTAATTTTCTTTAAATACAATACAACAAGATTTAATTATAAATAAATTTTTTTTTAATTTTTTTTTACGCTCACTACGTCATGGTAACATTATCGGTGTTCACAAATCAACATCTCAATTAATAAAGAAGTAGTGGACGATAAATTTATATTGAAGCAATTAGGTAATCATGACTATTTTTAAAATCATAAAGTTAAGTCTATTCTAGTCGACTATTCCCTCCAAGATACTTCATAATCTATTTTTACACAAGATTGGTAATTAACTAAGTATATACTACTAAAACAGAAATTTTTATGCTAAACCAATTTTCCACTAAATTGATTGCTTTATTTATTATGACTGAAAATACTTGAGAGTCTTACAAAGTATTTTTATTATTTTTTTCTATACGCGATGGTATAATTTTTAAAATATTTAAACTTTTTTTAAACTATTTAAATGCCTTAGAAATTACGATTTTTTTTTAGTTTTTGTTGTAATTGTTAAAAAAAAATACGTGTCAAATTCTTAAAAATGTAATACAGGATCTCTAATGAAATGGGTACTGATAAGGAACTGTGTGAGAAGCATAGATAAATCTGTTAAACGAATTCATCATCCACGATGTAGAGGCGATATGGTGTTACCACTTCCCTACCTAACAATGTGAAAAAACGGATGACAAAATGTACGGCAATCCAGGTGTTTGAAAATCTCTTAACAGAGTATGTAACTATTTGTCCGAAGGCCTATTTTAAGTTGTAATGCGGAAATGTGTAATTAAATATTTTAATAAATACAATTTTCTAATATTAGTTTATTTATTTGTAAATACCAGTAACAAATTTAGTTACCCAACAATTCAATGACTAGATAATAGTTGATGATATAGATAAGATAACACTTACCACAACTTTAATGATTTTGAACAACATTAAAGTTTGAAAGCTTGTTTATTTATTTAGTTGTGAAAATAAAAATATTTTATCAATGCCAAGAAAATGTTATGTGCCTGCCTGGCTGGCTGGGTGTAAAACGAGTTATGCTAGTGAGTCAAAATGATTAAAATTGCAGGATAATGAAAAAAAACCAACATTATTTTGTTAATTTTTCTTTTTTTTCACAATATTTGCAACAGCTCAAGTATTCACATGAAAAATATTGCAAAATTTTAATTTTACAGATAAAATATGGTTTTAAACTGTTTATACTCCGTTTGAGCGTGACCTATAGTACAGACATTCGATCGGTCACTTTTGAATTATACCGTCTTTTTTTCTCCTTATCTCACTATAAGTTCTTCAAAGTGATGTTTACACATCATCATCAGTAGCTGCTAGACTCGGGTAACTTTGACCTATAGCGTGATAACTTACTTATTTTAATTTCTATTATCATATTATATACATATTCAATTTATACATATTACGCATGCGCTTGATCACTCCATAGTTTACCTATAACAAACCCGGGCACAGCCCACGTGGTTACCTTTGGACTCCAACTAGATAAGCCATGCCACAAAACCAGTTAACAGTTTCCCCAATTACTGTTGTCAACATCGTTAAAAAAATAATAAAAATAACAATAAGATAAATCCTAATGAAAGTTAAACGCTCCTTATCCACATGCTGTCCCCCCTTCCTCATCAGTCGCTATTGCAAAGAAAACGAAACGATTTGTGACACCAAACCACTACGAAGCTCTTATCGTAAACAACGAAAATCTAAACATCGATAATGATGACATACACATTGACAGCCAGTACGAAATACTTAGTCAAGGGCTATTAAATACCACATATAACACACCATAGTCTGTTCTCCCTTCGCCTATATTTATCAAAGGCGTCCTTGATTACACAAGACCACGAATCCCTATTTATCCCTATTTACCTAAGTCCTCACAAACCTCATAAAAAATATAAACATAAAAAATGAAAACCAATAATTTTACATCCAACTCTCTCCTCATCCTAATATGGAATTAAAATGGCCTAATTTACCGTAGAAACAAACTACTGGCCACTCTCCAAAACAGTAGAATTGATATTGCACTCATTTCAGAAACATATATAAGTCATTTATTTTACTTTCAGTACTACGATAGATTGATATAATTTTTATGAAAAATATCACATTTCTTTTATTATATATTAACTACCTATTATAATAATTATATAGCTTTTGTATTTATATCATATTATATTAACTATATATTTCTATAAATACCATAAAACAGCATAAATAGGTTCATAATAACTATATAGATAGATTATTTCTTAAAATATATAAAAAATGTCGTTGTGTTTAGTAAAATTAATTATAATATTATAATATAGGTACGTAAAAGTGTTTTCAATCAAAAAATCAACAACTTGTTTTACTGCGTTAAACAATAAATAGAATAATTAATATTATACGTCATATGATACATGCATTTTTTAATGAAATATAAAAAATGTTCTCGTTTAATTATCTTTAAATACTATACCTACAACAAGATTTAATTATATATATATTTTTAAAAATTTTTTTTCGCTCACTACGTCATGGTAACATTATCGGTGTTCACAAATCAACATAATGACTTTTGGCCATGAAAGATTTACTTACCAAAAAAATGTTGACGTAATATTATTTTAGGTACTTGTTTAAATTGTATTGCAACAAGTATAATTGGAGTAAAAATATATCGGTATAATGCTACTTTGGTCAACTATCCGCAATATTAATACTTGAATATAATAGTGGACGATCAATTTATATTGAAGCAATTAAGTAATCATAACTATTTTTAAAATCATAAAGTTAAATTTAATGTCGTAATATATATATATATATATATACTTCATTAGCCAAATTGTACTTTCTTTTTTTTTGTATTAATAACCAAAATATAAAATAAAAATGCTATGTGCCTGGGTGGTTGCATATAAAACAAGTTATGCTAGTGAGTCAAAAAGATTAAAATTGCAGGATAATGAAAAAAAACCAATTATTACTAAATACCTATTAGAACTATAACTACAATGTATAATTGATGGATTGTTTATGTGTGTGTAGTGGGAGGGGTAAATATCAACTAATATTTTAATTTTCATATGTTTAAAACTTAATATAATATTAAAATCATATTATTAAACCTTTTTCGCACCAATAAATGTAAAAATAAGAATTGTATTTCAAATTTTAATTTAAATAAAGTTATTATTAAATAAAATCATTATATATTTTTTTGTGTAATCGAAATATACTACTTATTTTTTTGTAAAAAAATAAGCAAGGTTCTGCACATAATTTATCATTATATATGTACTGTAGGCTGTTGGTATAAATAAAATTCTTAGTGTTTCCGAATCAAGTGAAAAAAATCATTATCTAATTCGAATGGCGTTGTTTTGGGCATGATGTTTTTATATTTTCATAGAAACAGTTGAGTTCGGTGCATAATTTTTCTGTGGCAGAGCTATTTAATAATAATAATGTTTATTTGCAAATAATTTTCTTTTTATATAGAAAATATCTTACAGAAAATTATAAATAACAATTAATAATGAGTTAAATTAAAAATATATATTAAGATAATAAATGTGTGTGAAAAATTAAGGTTAGGTTAGGTTGTGTTTAGTGCGAAATGCAATATTTACATATATATTTAATATTAAAAAATAACAGGTCGAAAAAATATGTAAAAGTAAAACAACCAAAATTCCAGACAAAAGTGTGAAATTTGTGTTTGATGGATTTTAATTTAGAAAACAGACTTGAATTTGTATTCTAGACTTCTAGGTTTCGATCGATGATATTTGAAAAATTGAGCTCGTACTTAAGTCTTATCTTATTACTTAATAATAAATTTTAATATCTAAAATTGCTTCGATAGAAACCTAAAAGACAAGATGACAAATTCAAGTATGTTTTCAAAAATAAAATTCATGAGTCATTATGTCTTTCCTATAAAACTAAAACTACCCTAAAAAAAATTTCAATACTATAAAAATAATAATATGATCATTTAAAGAAATGTATAAACTTTTTATAAAATGCACTCTAATAACTTTTACCTCTAATAAATTTTTCTCTAGGGTTATTTAAATCACGCGACATAAATACCAGATGTATATTTTAGATACAGCATATTAAACGGTGTGATTTTATGACGTCACACGCAAAACGCAACTTATATTTAAAAACGGGAGAAATTATTGTTAGACAACCACTTTTAAACCACCAAAATTATTCTTTTTAAAGCACTATATTTTTACACAGTAAAAATATTGGGTTTTTTTTTTGTTGCATAATCCTCTAAGAAATAAAACTTTTAACATACCATTAAACTTATCACATAGTAAGTTTTCAAGGTTTCACATTGATTATTAAGTGGTCCCTTTATTCGTCGATATAAAAATGGTATGTACCTATATATTATCGTATATTATATCTAAGCAAACTAGAAAAAAAGCAAGGACATGTCAGAGGTGAGTATTTCTGCACCGAGAGGCGAGTCATAACAGAACTAATGTTGGTTTTAGATTTAAAAAAAAAACAATTGATTTTACTTTATTATATACAACACAAAACTACTAGATTATATATTTTATTATTTTACCTATTCGTCTTACACAATGTACTGTAAGATAAAAGGTTTATTTGCGTATGATCACAAAAAATGCTTAAATAATTAAAGTAAACAAGATTCTATTATAGTGTTAAGTATATTAATAGCAAGAACAAAAATACAATCAAATCCATTTTTTAATTAATATATTTTTACTACGCAACAAAAATGCATATTTTGTATTTCAATCTAATAGGAAATTTCCTGTTTTAAGTTTTATATAAAATACAATTTTAAGATTAATCACTAACGCCCCACCATATGTCTCCAACTACACTCTACACGCAGATTTAAATATTAAAACAGTTCACGCTGAAGCAGTAATATTTTGCAAAAGATTCCATAACAGACTTCCATATCATCCTACTCAACTTGTATCCAATTTAGCTTCTCGAACAATTCCAGGCAATCACTCACGACGACTAAAAAGAAGTTGGCGTCGAGATTTGTTAAATTAATGCATTAAAATTTATTAAAAAAAAAATATATATAATACATTAATTAATTAATAATAAACAAATAGGTAGTGCTCACTGGATGGCTTCTTCTCTCACGTTTGCATGTACAAAATATCATATCACATATTCTTATTGTGCCTAAGAGTACAAATCGTAAATTTCTTGTTAAAATAAAATAAAAAAAAAAGTTATATATAATAAACTTTGGAATACAATTTTTTTTGACAGTTAAATTTAGATTTTAGTTACAACGTAATGTACGACTGCTTATACAGTAAGATATAAGTTTAGTAACAAATAGACAATAGTAATGATTTATAAATTGTATATGTATAGGTATTGTTATTTTTAACCACTTAAATAGGTATTGCAATATGATTTGAGAATATTTATTGACAATATTATAAAATAATGCAAATAATAATAATAATGATAATAAAAAAAAAATATGATCAACAATAGTTGATGAGGGCAGTTCTTTAAGCGCATTATTCTTGGATCTACAATGGTAGTAGTACCACAAACATCCAACATACTTGTAATACGATGTAAATAAAAAAACAAATGCACAACTGATGCAACCAAAATAACCTGGAAACAATAATAAGATGTACGTAACTACAAAATAATTGAACATTCAAAATGAAAAAACTCCTACATACTTTCGATGTTTTGATAATGCTTTTGTTATGTTATTTAAGTCTTCATGTAAAATATGTTTCCTAACCCCGTAGACTATATGTCGTGTATAGAGCCTCCAATCAAATCCTTCGAAATTGAAGTGAAACTTCTTGCGATCCTCTTGACTTAGTAACGTCCATAATTTTCGGGTATTACTATTATCAAATTTCCACTCATTCGTAGTAAACACACTAAGCGTATCCGTCATTTTTTCTGCTTTCTTATACATTTTCAACATTCTAAAAGTATAAATAAATTTAGAATTATAAATCTTTAAAAGTGTTAAGATTTTTGGTAATCCGTGATGGTAAACGATTTGATTAAATAAGTAGATAAGTACTGTAATAAGTCTGACCTAAAAAAAAATCGCCATGACCTAAGAAATTTAAAAATAGTGACCAATTAAAAATCACTACATTATAATAGAAAATAGAAATGGATAAAAAAAATCATAAATCATTGTTAACGGAGATCCTGATCTTGAACAGTACGATTATTAGACATATTACTTACTTTGGATTTTTGCCACAAATAAATAATGACAAATCTACAAGCGCAGAAGGTATTCGGTGTAATAAAAACCTCGTAATACTAATGATCCAACGATTTGCAGAAAACACACAACATATATACCACATTGATTGTAACGGAGGCACCTCATAGTAACTTTCATAAACATAGTCAAGGAACGTGCCCAGAAAAAATGGTCTGTCGATACTAGACACGTAATTATAGATTTTTGGTTCATTGTTTTTTTCATCGCTATTTTTATATCTACAGCAAATCGAATAAAACGATGATGATTACGCTGTAAATATATTTTTAAAATATGTAAATATTTTACCTGATGACTGTATCCCACATTACACTAATTAGTGCATTAGCAGAGTAATCAACTGGGACATAATCTGCTTTTTTATTCGTTGACATTGGTAATACTCTTAAAAATCCAACGATGACTGAAGTAACTCCAGCAGCTAATCCTTGCATACCATCAAACCAACCTGGTTCTGGTTCAGATTGCGTGCAACCTACTATAATGTTATATCTTAGTTTAATATCTCCAGTTAAGCAACAAAATATAGAAATTAGAATGAACACATAAAATAAACTATATAGCTAATAATTATAAAATACTATTAACAAATAAAATAAAATTTACAATTCTTATAAGTCCAGAATTTTAAAACTATAAACACAAAAATCCTTACCGATTGATGGACGAAATATTGAAATCGGTAATTGGTTTTCGTTCGTTAATATCATATTTTCGGCTAGTGCTTTAGTAAAAGTGTATGTATTGGGCCAATCTTCCAAAACGCTATTTATCACGGAATATTTAAATTAAATTCTAGGAAAATGAAAATAATAAGTAATCAAAAATACAATTTTTTACTTGTCAATATTTTCATCTGATATAATTAATTGTTTTAGTTCTTTGACTGTTATTGGAACGGGATAGAATTCTTCTTTAATTTCATTTCTCGGATAGTGTGAATAAGCGGTTGATACATACACAAAACCCTAACACAAGTAGTACATTATTAATCAAAATTGTAATTTATAATTCACTGTATTATACTTCCGTATATCGAATTTCCATTTTATGACATTTTCTGTTTAACGAAATATTTTTAAGAATTTTTGTTAATTTCATTGTTAATGAATACGTAATTATATTTAATGAATTCCTCCTTATTACGAATTTTTTTTGTTGATTATTCGATTTCGTTGTATGGAAGTTTTACTCTATTAAATATTAATATAAATAATAAAGATGTCGACTAGTAGGTGATGATCTATTGTACATTAGTTAAGCATGTGGGTACCGGTTTGTTGTACATCAAATGTCAAGTAGGTCACATTAATGGGTGTGTTAAATTTGACTTCAATACCTTATACCATAAGTTCTTAACCCGGGATCCTTGGACCCCTTGGGGGTTTGTAGATGATTACTCCGGGGGTCTATGGAGTGGCTGTGAGTTTTTTTTAATAACCCAAAAATAAATACGGTCTGTCCAATACGGTTCCAGATTTCAACGCAATATTGAAAACAAAACAATAGAAAATGTCACATTAAAACTTTTTTTTGAGTATAAGAAAAAGTGATTATTCACAATAATTAAATATAGTTTTTATTACGTCTTAGATTTATTATTATTAAAAAATATTTAAAATAAAAATTATATTTAGTCATTTATATATTTAAACATTAAATATAGAGGTTAAAAATCTATGATTTGGATAAATTTTTTTTTTTTTTTGGGGGGGGGGGGTCCGTATCTCTATTTTATCCTTCCAAGTGGTCCATAGCTCAGAAGAAAATGTTAAGAATCTATACTTTAAATGAAAAAAATTCTAAGTGAAAAAGAACTGCCAGTGTATAAAAGGAAATATCTCATGATATGTTTCTTCATAAAGCTATAAAAGTCATTAATTTTACTTTTATTATAACAGTAGATTTTAAACTTTTCGTAAAATTATAGAGTATTTATGGTTATTTGTTTTCAAGTTAAATGAAAAAAAACATAATTGGTATTATCAAAAACTGGATTTGCATAAAAATTTCTATATTTCTTTATTTTTTTTTTTTAATGATTAATAAAAAATACTGTGAATTTTTTACCTTTAATTTTTTAAAGTATCAAATTAATTACATTTGCTACAGGATAAGTACTACCATCATTGTTGAAAATCATAGTTTTTACAGCCTTAAAATGCAATGGCAAAATATAAGATAAAAAAATGTTTAACAATCAATGTTTATATCTTATGCAATATTAATTCTTTAATTTCTTTCCCTATTTTTTCTATGGCCATACTATTAACTTATTATGTTAATTAGTTTGGAATAAATATTCCTTAAATTAACGAAAAAGTATTTAAAACAATATTACTATTTTATTTCTATATATCGGTATAGAATCTATACTATAGATATTATGATTATACATCAATTTTATTGAATAAACAAAATTAATATCAAAATATTTAATAATAATTATCATTAATGATCTGTAATATTATATATTTTCTAGGGCGCATTCGAATTGCACCCCTAAATAATATTTTGTCCGAGTTGCGTCCGCGGTTTTATCACAGCACATCCGAGTTGCGTCCACGGTTTTGTCACGACTTATCCGAGTTGCGTCCTTGGTTTTCTCACCATATAATATACTATAGTTGCGTTTAGGGGTTTTTCAGCAACTGAGAAAAATGTTTGGCGATAAATACGTAAATAATCTCGATTATCGATATCTTATCTGTAAATACCATCTTACAATTTATTGTTGGAAATTAATTTTGTTTATGACAGCATTAGTCATATTTCGACATTCCATTTGTTCAACAATTCATCATAGTTTTATATATTTATTTAACTTTGCAATGGAAAATATTGAAATAATTAAAATTTCCAGTGAAAAAAATAAATTATAATATTGTATTGATGGATATAAATTTGCCTTTCAAAATTTTTTAAATAATAATGTTCAGAGGTTGTTGAGTTCAAAACGTTTATGTAAGTGTTATTTTAAAATTAATGAAAATAGAGAAATAATTTTTAGTGCTTCAAATCATGAACACGACAATGATTACGAAAATGTCTGAAATCGTCAAAAAATTAGTAATAAATTGAAGCGTAAAGCTCTCGATGACCCATGCAGAAAACTATGTAAAATTTTACATGGGGAATTGCGTAAAGGAGATGTAAGTACATTGACTACCACAGACATAAACCGTATGAGGAAAAATATTCATTATGCTTGGTCGAGTATTATTCCAAAATTGCCTATACATTTGGAAGAGTTGCATTTAGCACTATAACTAATTTAAGTGAAATAAAAACTAACAAGGATGAATCTTTTTTATTAATTAATAACACTGAAAAAAATATTGCAGCATTTTCAACGATGACAAATTTAAAATTTTTAAGTGAGTGTACTATTTATACTCCTTTAGTATTTTTTTTTACTAATAGGCAAGATTATATAAATATATAATGATGCGTTTCATAGTTTATTAAAAAAAATTGAACGATTTAAATTTACATTTTGTAGAAAAATTGGTATATTATTAACCAATTAATCAATTATTATAGCGCTCGGAAGTTGATGAGCTTAAAAACATTAAAAAATGACCTAAAAAATGCAAATATGACATAAAATGACAAAAAAGTCCATAAAAAATAACTTAAAATATTTATAAATATTTGTTTTAAATTAAAAAAAATATCTTTTTTTCAAATCGTACTCTATTTTACTATAAAATTCTATATACATTTATCAAATCTTAAGAATTACTCAAAATATGACATAAAAATTACAAAAAATATCCTTAAAATTTAAATAAAATTTTTTTTGACATTTCGAAAATATTACAAAATAATAATAAAATTTAGGTATATATTATTCACTAAAACACAACAACAACGACGAGTGAGATAAAATCGGATAGGTACTAATCTAAGTCCATGGTAATCTCAAGGTTTTAAGTAAGTTATCGTCATAATGATAAGAAGTTAACTAATTTGAAATCAGTAAAAATGACTAAAAATGTAGGAAAATGACCTAAAAATGTCAAAAAATGTATTAAAAAGTAATAAACACCAAGAAATGTAAAATAAAAATTAGTTGTCCAGATTCACATACCTAATAATTAAACACAATTTTGGCTAAGAGAGCATCGTCTAAACAATTTCAAAAAAAAAAAAAAAATGCAAAATTCATCATCTTCTGAGCAATTTGATGTCGCAAGAAAATCGCGGACGCAACTTGGATATCGCGATGTATATTTTTGTATATTAGGACGAAATTTGTATTTAGACATTTTCTTTTACCTTAAGGTTATTCATGTCCGTTGCTAGTGCCAATATATTTTCTGTTCCTTGAATGTTTATCTTTGTTGCCACCCGAAGAGTTTCATTAAATTTGACGGTAGCAGCACAATGAAAAACAAAATTCACATTTTTTATCAACCAATCACGATTTTCTGTTGAAATTTCTAATAAGTGTTCTTCTAAATATCCATCAATTATTTTTATCTTGGTCACAAAGTCGGGTTTTTCAGTTCTAAGGCGGTCAAATATCTTAAAACACAGAATAATTAATGATAAAATATGGTCTTGTGATATTAGTTATTTTAAACATTAGCATGTTTTAGAACGAAATAAATTGTGTTTATCTTTTGTAACCACTATGTACTATGGTATTAATTTCGATAATGATAAAGTACTTACCTGATATAATTTATAGTCAGTTATAGATAATGTTGATTAATTTAATTTTTCAAAAAATATTTATTATAAACAAAAAATTACTTACAGATTGCTTAAAGATATTTTCCGCTCTTTGACTGGCAGTTAAACTACTTTTACCTCTAACGAGAATCGCAATGTTCTTCACGTCGCATGTCCTTAGCAATTTTTCTGTGAGTATTTTCCCCAGAAACCCCGTACATCCGGTAACGAAAACCGTCCCGTTCTGAAATGTTTCTGTTATACTCATTTAAATTTTTTTTCTAGTTTAATTAAATATAACAATAATAAATTGTTACACCGCAGTCACGCCTCCACTCGGTCCTAAACTTTTAAAACGTGAATCAGCTTTTCTCTTTTATATATTGTCGTTGGAAATGGCAATTTTCGGTTCTATTGAGTCCCCACTATAAAATATGTCATTTCTACAAGTTTTATTGTAGGTCAACACAGATCCTATAAATGTATTTGTTCTTTCATAGCACTTTATATAATTATATAAATATATTGCTATTGATTTTTAAAGTAATTTATTTTACTTTAATTAGTAACACACTTTAATTTATAAATAGTCATAATATAGCAGCTATAATATTAGTTTAAGTTTAAATTACGTAAATGATTTAATTAAACAATTATAATTAAAATATTATGTAGTTTGATTGAAAAAAAATCTGTGATACTTTTGAAATACCTGCTAATTTAAATTAGGAATAGTGATTACTCATTGAAATTTAGTGATACCACTTATACATTTATAGTAAGTAATTTTTTTTCTTCAAAACATATTAATATATTATGTAAAATTTTTGAATCCTCAAGAAAAGATTCCATATATCTTATAATAGTTAAAATGTATTAAAGACTTTGTGTTAAATTTTCAAACTTTTTTACTGAGTGAAAATTTCAATTATGAAAAAGTTGGGTGTCATTAAATAAAACAAAATTAATTTTCTTATATTGTTGATTCGTGGACATTAGAAATGTCTGATTTTTTTAGTTTTTATTCTTTAAATATCAATAAGAAAATAAATGCTAAATTAATAAGCTTGAAAAAATAACAAAAAGTTCCCTATAAGTTGTTGTCTTTGTCTGTTTCGTGTTAAATAAAGTATCACAAGCACAACTATAGTTTTTTGTAACTTTACTACCCTATTAGAGGGGTTATTATTTCATGAATCTTATAGTTGCCAAAATTCTAAATACGGCCCTAGTCCGCCCTACCTATGTGTGCACATGTCATCATTGCTGGTGTACACCTGAGTATAATCCTGTTACTTTGGTCCTTGCATTTGTGGCTGTCCTTTAAATCGTAGGTTTATGATTACGTATCGGTAATGCGAGAAAAGTTGATAAAAGAAGTTGCAGATTGATCGATTGGGGATTTGACATCGAGTAACGTGTGTTATGGTAACAGTAAAAAATGTTGGAGCTGGTAGTTCGTTTAAACAAAATTACTGCTAACACAAATTATTTGGCTACGAACGCGATGATTACTTAAAAACCTTATTTATAGTGCATGTTGAATACCTTGCAACCTAACCTTGCAACCATATTCTACAAATTGTATTGTACTAATGTCAAAAATTATTAGCATTTACGAGAAATACAATGTATCTTTATTATATTTGTAAATTTATGATTTGAAATATAATTTAATTTCGTACAACCATTATAAAATCTGTCAATTATATTTATAATCAAAAATTAAAACATTTAACTCATTTTTTTAAATTTTTATTTTTTTCACTTTTTTTAATAGTGAAATCACTATCTGATAAACTATATTTTAATTTTACTTGATTAATAATGCTTTTTTTTATGAATATTAATGTTTAAATTATTATTTTTTGTTAATTTTTTAGCCATATATAGCATTTAAAAGTTGGGTGGTTTTCGGCTTTTATAATACTTCTTGTTTCTGAAGAACAGTAATCCATGGGCAATAAATAATAATAAATGGTATATATTATTTTCATATTTATAATAAACTCGTTATCAACTATCGATGCAGTGATGAACTGTAGTTTACCTATATAGTTATTGCTACGTTCAACCATTAATAACATAATATGTATTGCCATATCTAATTTATAACGTTGGTTACGTTCTAATCAACGACTCACTGCCATAATAATTTGAAGCACGAACACCTAAAAAATCTCAAACCACCAAATTTTGAGAAAAAAACACTCATTAACATTAACTGAAAAATAATAATTTAAACATTAAAAATCATAAAAAAAATAGCTCTACTATTTTATGACATTAAATGTAGGTTTCCATTTAAAAATTAAAAATTAATAGTGATTTCATTATTAAATATAAGGGTGAAAAAAATAAAAATGTTATATAGTTTTAAAAAAGCATGAATCTAAAAATGTTGAAAACAAAATTTAAAAAAAGTTAACACTTTGAATTAATGAATGTTCAATGATAAAAGAATCACCCTGTATACTGTATTTATGTATATTCAGTATATATGTGCATACATATTATTACTATGTTGAAAATCTAGTTTTAGTTTAGATTGGTAATTAACTAATTATATATCACATGGTAATTAACTAATTAAATATTATATACTAAATAATATAATATATATTTTTTTTTTTTAGTTTTGTTTTAATTGCTGAAAAAAAATTATGGGTCAAATTCTTGAATTTAATACAGGATTTCAAATGAGATCCTATTATACATATATATAAAGTTATTATTAATAGATTTATATATATATTTTATATGCATTTGAAGTTCAAGTTTTACAAAATTTGTCAAAATCACAAAACTACTACAAGTATTTTGTTGTAAACATTTATAAAACTTTTAATTTTTATACCTAAGTTTTTAAAATGTAATTCAATGTTCCTTTTTAATAGTCCAAGTAGGAACTAAAATATTTAAGAAATACATAAACACAATTATTAAGGATTTAAAATTTGAACAATATCATTTAGATTAACGTTGAATAACGATGTTAATTGTTTTGTTATTTATCAAAAACATTAATCACGGGGACTTAAAAAACTTTTACATATATTATACGAGTGTAATTAAGATTTTTATTACAGGCAATGATATTTTTTATTTATTTTAAGATGTACGCTATTTATACTATAAACCTATTTTTACTGTTTTACGATATTTAAAAAAATATATTATGTATTACATTTTGAGTTATAGAAGTTAATATAATATGGTATGAATACACTTTCTAATAATTATATAACTATTAAATAAACGAAATATTTAAAAAAAATTATATTAATCTACTGTTATACCAAAAGTAAAATAAATTACTTAAATAAAAAAAAACTATATATATATATATAATTTACTGTGTTATACTGTTATACATAATATATACATTAAACAAAATTAAACTCAAATTTAACACACCCATAATAGCGTCTCACTCTATAACTAAAGTACAGCCGAGTGCTATCCATATGTGTCTACTATATTTTTTATATTGTTTTTGTTTGGTTAACATTACAATATTATTTGAATTATTTTTAAAATTAAATATTTATTTTAGACTCCAAATTATTTTAGTGATATTCATATTCATCAGATTTTTAGCTGATTTAGCCTATTTAGTCGTTTAATCACCAAAAACCATTTTTGGCACCTTAGGTGTTAACACATGTTTCAAATGCATAATGTTTTGTCCAAAACTAATATTGGTAAAAGAATTATTTTCAAATAATATTTACCATGATTCTTTTACCTTAGTTATTTAAATAGCATTTAATTATAACTGTTTTTTGAATTATTATATTATACAGACCTTAAGTATTTATTTTTATATGAGTAGATGTACTAAACAATTTTCTTTCGCCATTTTTTGAAACAATATATGTTTTAGTAAAGTAAATTATTGTTTAGTGGGTAATTGCAACGTCGTTTCTTTTTAAAAGTTGCCACAGAATAATATAGTATATATTCATTGAATATACTATTTTCTGACTCTTAGGTTTTAAAATTGTGCATCGAACACACGTTTTCCTTGTTTTTAAAAAAAATGATACACAAATAAATATTTTTTGTTTGTTTATTAAATACAACTGAATGTGTACAAATATGGCATTATTATAATTTTTTTTTCATATTTATACGCACCACAAATACCAGTGATTTAAAAATTTATTGTCTTCTTGAAAAAATAATTGAAAATTGAGTTCACCAACAACAATATTTGATACCCCACATTAGTTTTATCTATTATATAAGTACTGTATTTTTGGTTCTTGCTGTTGTGGGCTGATAAAATGATGGTACATTTAAGTAATTACGGTTGAAGTATGGGTGTCTGAAGAAATACATTTCTGTTTAAAAATGACGAGAAATTGACAAACAATCATGCTGAATAATCTATGACCGTATCAAAATTATTAAAATAATAATAATAGAAATACATAAATCATAATAATATTATATGTATGTATATTATTCTGGAGCTTGTAAATGGTATATTACGAATGACAAATAAATTTTATAACATTTTGTTTCGTAAATCATCGTGTGTGGCATTACGATGATTTATATTTAAAAAAAAAGAGTATAAATCATTATAATAATATTTTTACCTGTACATAAAACACTTAAGAATTACAATCTTATGATAATAAAAATAATAGTAATAATAGTAATAATGTATTCGAAAAACGAACGTATTAATAATGCAACGATGATATAATATCGTGTACAAATATTATTTAAATAAATAAATAATTTTAACATGAAAAAAAAATGTAAATAGTTATTATTTAACATATAAATAATAATCATATGTAAATTAATATAAATTCGAGACAAACGGTAACCAAAAACGCGTTCACCGTTCGGCGTGAGTGTGATTCAGTAGGTGCTGGAGTATGATCGGATATAGTTCGCATTGGTGTTTGAGTTCCTTCAAAGCCTGTGAACATAGTCTGTGTCTTAGAGTTTGGCCAGGTCTTTGGTTTTCATTTTATGATTGCGATCAGCATCACCATCGACATCCAAATCGACTACGTTCGAGTCCGTGACGTTCTTCCGGTTCAGCAGATAGTCCAAATCTTGCGATATTCGGTCAAGAACGTCGTCGTCGTCACTATCACCGACAGAGCCTTCGGACCGTTCGGGTGCCGCCGACAACGATTTTTCGGTCGTTCCGGACATGAATAGCATATGGGGCTGCCGGCATGGTTCCACGTCCACACTGCACACGACGATTGTCGGGGAGTCATCTGCAGTGGTGGCATGCTGTTTGACCAGGCCGACTTCAACACACACGTGCGTAGCCAACATGTCAGGTGGTGGTTGTACCACGCACCGGATAGAAGTGTCGCTTCCGGCTGGCAGTGGCAGCATCGAAGTCGGTTGCGAGGCATCCACGAAGTCCACCGGTTGCCAGTCGTCTACGATGTCTGAAGAATCGGTAACCGTCGTCTCCAATAATGGTGACCGACTGTTGTTTCGGTACGAACAACAACTCTTGTCTCCATTTCCACAGTAGCCACCACAACCACAGTCAGTGTCGTGACCATCGGATGACTTTTCGTGACACCCTGCATTATAAAACGGAAAACATGATCGATGCTATTTTATACAAATATATTAAATCGTCAAATATAAGTTAATGTAACAATAATATATATAGCCATAAAACACCTGTATACGAGTATAATGTCATTTATAAATGCATATTATAATACATAGACCAGTAAATTGCAAGAAAATAGAACATAAAATGACTTAAGAACTGATATCCGAGACCACAATTGGTTTTTAGAAGTTGTGAAATATAATATGAACAACGTTCTGAAATAATATGTTATCCATATTTATATTTATTATACAAAACTTTTAGAAAAATTTTACCAGTACCTATAAGCATTAATATATTATTCTGGCTAGTGGTTTATTTGAACTCCTAATAATTAAGAAAAACAAAGTTCCTAGCATGAAGTAATGAAATAAATACGCTTGATATTAAATATTAGGTATGTTAAATAAACGAGACCAGGAATATTGAAAAAATTATCCTAATAGTTCAAAAGTGTGCAAGACGACTGACAAGGTTAGATTTACATAATATATTGTTCAATTTAATACATTATAAAGCAATAAACAGTATTAAATTGTACTTAGACCGAATTGTATTTAATAGGTCTAAAAGTAAAAACCATTTACCGATGTTTCTATTTTCTGAAAATCTAATTCTTTTCATTGTCCCAGAAAAATACTTACAAGCAGCTGTTAATTAAATTAAGTGGTGATTCAGAACGAGGTACATCATCCAAATAATGCAGGAGGTGGTAGTTACTAGAAAGAGTTCAAGAATAGGAAATATAGAAAGGTAGTTTAAGGAAATTATTTTTCTTATAGTTAAACTTGTTACATTTTACATTTTTGAATTGAAAAAAATTATCGATCTTCATATGAAAATTAAATATGACAATTTGAAAATAAATTACATTGTCCATAACTTGAATTGCAAGGGGCAGCGTAAAAAAATCAGCCAACAGGTAATAAAGCTTTAAATAATTTCAATAAGAAAATATGTTGTTACGGTTAATGATGTTAACGTGGTAAATGTCGTCATTCCCCGGTAAATGACGTCATTTACCTAAAAATTGGTAAATGTTTTAAATGTAGATATTCCCCGGTTATTGACGTCAATCCCCAGTTTAATTGGAGAATGATGTTCAATACGTTTATGGAAAGAACTGTATCGAATTTTAAAAAATAGTTTTGACTTAAAAAATGTTGAGATTGTCTAACAAAAATTGTTCGAAGCTCAAAATCGGTACAACTGTTCGTGTCCCAATACCAGATGTTGATAGGGCTCGAGGTTCTCAGCGTAATTTACTTGCTATTATTATTTTGTGTAAAGATGACATGTATAAATTATGTAAGCCAATTTTAATTTGATAATATTTATTTAATTTTAAATAAAATAAGTACCCGGATGTTTGAACCCAGTACAGAATATGGTGTGTTGAAACATAATATACAAGAGCTCAAATTTCCCCATGTAAAGAAAAATTTCTAGAACTAGATGAAGCTATGAAAAAAATTAAAGTTAGGGAAATAACATTACGCGAAGCCACTGGACAAGGAATAGCTGGTCATCAAGGCTTCAATTGATGCAATTGAAAAACTGGTTGTGCCACTAAAAAATGTGCTTACAGTGCAGCAGAAATGTTATGCAGTTCAAAATGTCACAGTAACCAAAACTGTACAAATAAATAATTTATAATAATATGCACCTATTTTATTCATTTCAATTAACTTAACCTTTCATTAACTTCATTGAAATCAAAAATGATGAAATTCAAAAATGAATCCCCCGCCAACAATAAATCATTATTAAATAGTATCTATATTAAAACAATCAGTGTATCTTTTGAGATCTATCTAATTATCTTCATTTACCACAAGTTTTGGTAAATGACGTCAATGGCCGGTGAAATTGACGGTTACATTTGAGTTAAAAATATGTGTTTTTACAACATTTACCTACATAATTGAATTATTTTCATTCCCCGGTCAATGACGTCATTGACCGATTTTCGTCTTTTACCGTAACATATATTAATATAAAAATATATTTAGAACTATTAAAGGTATACTATAAGATGTGTAAAAATCAATGAAGAAAATGTTTCAACAAAATTTTTATGTGCATGTAAAGCGGACAACGGAAACAAATTTTACAAAAAAGCATTCAAATTATATTATATAATATATTATATTATCATATTATAGGGGATATTATGATGTATGATATAGACTGAAGTAAAGGGTTTTACAATAATACAGTACCAACGAATCAGCGTATTAACGATATATTTCTATCATATTTTGATCATCAATATGATTTAGTAGCACAATGACTATCAATAATATGTTATCTTTCAAAGTTATAAACATATTATATATATATATATATATATATATATATATTTAAGGTAAGTTAGATTATATAACTTACATTTGCTATAGTATAAGTACTACATAGTAAATACGTTTTGTAAAAAAAATGATATGTGATATTTCTCAAAGATTACGTAAACATATTTTGCAATATAAAACATCAATATTCTTTCTATTTAAAAAACTAAATAAATTTAACATTTTTAAAATATAATACAATAAATTATTAAATCGAATTAAATGCATATAAGAAAATAATGGTTTAAGATATATAAGTTTATCGCTATGGTTAAGGTATTTGAATTCACTAAATACGTTTCATGTATTATATATTATATTGGTATACTATACAAATATAATTATAACATTAAAAATGTTTGAAAGTTGTAATAAAACAAAACGAATTCAAGAAAGCATTTTATTTTTGTTTTGAATATAACACTACAATAATGCAGTTGACAATAGTATATGCTACTATATTTACAAGTATATTGATTCAAATATTAATTTAAATATACATCTTATGAGATATTTTAGAGTATTTTTGAACTATATTCACATTATTATTATACACCATACTATTTGAGTTCTATGAAGAATTTAAAATATTTAAAGTTTGTATTAAATATATAATTTTGTGTATTTATACTATGAAAAATGTTTGTGATAATAAATCATTTGTCGATTAATTATAAACTTGAGTTGTAATATATTTCCGATACCATTTATAGTATTATCAAACTGTAGTTAAATAATATTGAAATAATAATAATTAAAAAAAAAAAAAAAAAAATTAATGGTGCCTTATTGAAGAATACATTTGTTGTTCTTATTTAATTTATCACATTAATCTAAAAAACATTTAAAAAAAACTTTTATTTTAATTGTTCGAAATGTCTTCTAAAATGTATTAATTAGGTAAGCTTTGACTGCTTTGAGCTATCTACGAACAATTATAGAATTATATCGATTATGTTAATTAATACTATTATATAAAATAAAAAATAGAATATAAAAAATAATGAATCTAGTTTTATTTTATTGACAAACAATAAATAAAATGTAATTAAAATTATTTTATTTATAGAAAATATATTAATAATATTATTCATTTTTTTAAAATTAAATAATAATAATTAAAAAAAAATTAACAAGACCCGGGAAAAATGTAATAATATATTTTCGAATATAATTAAATATTTAATTTATTTTTTTTTTTACTATAATTTATCTTGGATCATCTTGGTTAAGTCAAACCTATAAATCATTACTAATTCTTCTTTAGAATATAAACAGCTCTTATGATCATAATATAGTTACATAGTATGAAGAACGAGAATAAAAATAAACCACAAAACCTATAAATTAATATCGAATCACCATCAATCGTTTTTCCTTCACGTTTACAAGTTACTGTATATAATTGTTCTTATAAAGCTTATTGTATTGAATATAAACATATATTGTATAATTAATTAAATGAATAAATAAACACTAGAAGTCAAATTTATTTACTGTTTATGTTTGATTTTTTTTTTTTTTTCTACGTGATTACAACTTCACGTTTTAAATTTAAAATCGTATTTGAAAAGCCTACAGTAGTAATATTTATTATCTATGTTATATTGGTGGATAGTGAATTTAATTAATTGTTTATAATCTTTTATATGCATACAGGTACTAAATGACCTACATATCGCGTTGATTATTTTACCTGTAATTAAGTCATGACGAAAGGTCACAGACTTTTTTGGCTCGGTATTATTATCGAGTTTTTTTAACGAGCTAGTAAGATTGCTGACAATCGACACTGGTTTTTCTTGTGTGATAAAATACTCTTGCGGATTATCTGTTATTTCCAGTATATCACTTTTTATTGATTGTTTTATCTCGTAATCTATAGTGTTCTTAGAAAAATCTGAAATTAAAATATTTTTATTAGACGAAATAGTTCAATGTTATTTGTGTTATTAATATACAAATTAATGTTATCATAAGCTGTTTATTTAATTGTTGATATTTTCTTTTTATCATGTTATGTATTACAGATTTATTACTTAAATGGCGTTTGTTTAATTTTCATCACTGTAACTTATTATTCAATAATAATATACATTAAATATAAACCCATTTTTTGTGTGACGTTTAACAATAATATATTTAAATTAATCATAATGCACACAATGAGATAATTTCAAAGTTATAATATTCACATCTAACGTTTTCGAATTATTATTTATTTCACTCAAAAATATTTTATTAAAATTGTCTAATATTAAATGGAAAACAAAATATTATAAATATTAGTACTCTCTATCACAAAAAAACGTGTGAATTACTTATACAAATTTACCATGCATTTTTACGCCACGACAATAATTAGTAAGGTCAATCAAGTAGTATCAACAAGTTTTTAACGACTTATGTATCGGAAAATAAGTCTACTAAATAGGTACTACTTATCGTTTAAATGATACTTATTTTTCTCTCGAATCTGTGTTGATAATCACTATTTGTACTTACGATTTAATGGACTTCCGGCAGAATCCGAATGATTATCATCCAATGATTGTTGTGGTGATGATTTTGATCGGTAAACGGTTCTCAAGTCAAATGGATCTTCCGAGTGCAACACGTAGCAATACAATACGACGAAACCCTAAATTACAGAACACATGGTTAGGTAAGAATTGATTATAAAATAAATATATTATACATTAAAAACCTATTTTTTTATCTTTATTTTCACTTTATTCATTGGTTAAAGGAAAACAGCTAATTCATAAACGTAAATATTTTGCATTATAAGACAAACAGACAACGCTATCTGCCAGTGAATGTACGCAGATTTACAAGGAACTACTAATTTCTTAGATGGAGTACACTTACTTGTATGGCACACGATGAACTGAAAAAATACTTGGTAAAATCTCCCATATAGATTATGTGCAGGATACTGGAAACGGTAGTTACGATGACGGTTAACAGGATAGCTACTGATCTGATTATAAGTCCCATTCTAAGTGTAAACATATTAAACATTACGTACACAATTATTAAATAGACGTGCTTCAAAGTGAAATGTATTTCATAAAAATAAGGGATTTCGCAGTCTATGTACTCTAAACGTGATTAAATGCGTTTTGAAAGGCTATAGAAGAATATATTAAAAACTTTCTTCTTTGAGAATAACATGGTGATATTATGCACCGTGTGTCTCATGTTACATTCATAAAGTTTTGTTTAACATTTTTACGAAGAATCTATGAAGGGAAAACTCGTCTGTATCACTGACATTTAAGCATCAAACGATTTTCCTACACACATATCTAAGTAAAATATTTTTTTAAGCCGGTTTTATGGCTTAATATTTGAAGAATATTAATTTAAATTTTATGAAATTATAGTATGTTATTAAATTTTATGTAAAATAACTAAATCGGGTATTTTAACTTTAAAGTAATATTTTGAATTATAAAATAAATAAATTATTGCTGCTAATATTTAAAATTACATAGGGTTAATCAATATAGGGTTGGGTATGAAAAGACATTTTTTTTTCGATAGGTAATTGTAACTTATTATAGCTACAAATTATTCATAATTATATTGAGATGCATGTGTAATGTCTTATTAAATATCAGACAAAAAATGTTTTTATTTAAAATATTTATTTTATATTTTCGTAGGAGCAAAAATTCAACAACATTGGTTTATACCAGGGATAGCCAACTTGCGGCTCTCCATAGACAGATACGGCTCGCGTCTTTTTATAACATCACTAATAACATTATACTTATTATTATTATGAATTATAAGTTTGTTGATAAATATTTATAAAAATTTATCAAATTATATAAAATGTATTTATAAACATTTTATTTCTTAGTATCATAGTATTTATCTATGTGGCTTACGAATGTATTCGTAATGGCCACTCATGTATTATATTCATTTTATTTTCAAAATATGTTTTTTTAATTGTAATATTATTTTAAATTTTTGTATAGGTAATTTTTAATAATTCTAAAATTTTTATTTTTACGTTTTCTTTGAACATATTATATTCTCTTAAAAAGGATCAAAATTGTTTTATTTTAGATACTTTAAACTAACAAAAAGTTGTATAGATTTTATAATTTTATAATACAAAAAATTCAGAATAGTTTTAAAAACTTACAATATGATTAACAACTTACAAAAACAAATTATGTGTTTATTTTGAATGTGATCAAATTTGAAAATATTTTACAATTAATAGTAGTATTAAATTATTCTGAAATTGTTTATTTGTCAGTATATAAAAAAAACAGAATCTTAATTTTTTCATTTTTTTTTTCATTAGTCAATCTTTATAAACAATTAAGATAATTAAGAATACGAATTTTTAAATTTATTGTTTTGTCATTGCAATAAAATATGCAAATATACCTAGTTATTTTAATTACATCGGTTCTTAATGACTAACAGCTTAATTTTTAGAAATCTTGTGGACAATAAAATATGTAAATTATAAACGAAACAATATGTGGTTTTAAATTAATATTATGTTAGTAATAAAATATACCACTAAAAGGATTAAGTTAAGTATCTTCAAAGGAAAAAAATGTTATTATAGTTCTATTGTTTTAATGATTCTATTAATTTTATTATGTACCTATCAACGCAATGTATAGTTATTTTTAATTGTTTTTTTTTTAAATATTTAACTAATTCAATTTAATTACTATTTAATTTAATACAACTCTCTAGAGAAAATTTTAATTATATAACCTTAATTGTTTTTATAAAATTCTTATTGAATGTTTTGTAGTATTCGTTTTAGAATATAATAAATTATGTACTAAGAAGATGATAAAGTATTATTGTAGCTTAATTTCTTAGAGCATTTATATAGGTATTGTTTTTTTTATCCATTTATATAACTAATATAATATATTAGTATTCAATGATTGTCGAAATTTATACAAAAATAAATAATATCAATGTATATATGAATATAAACAAAATATAATAATATAATTTTACTTATTATTATTTTAAACAGCCGCAAATGTTGCAGTTTCTATTAATTAATATACATAATTATAAAAATAATAATAATTATTATAATAAAACAGAAGATAAATGATAAATATTGAGTAATTAAACTGTTTCTATGTGTAAAAATATATTTTAAATCATTTTTTATTTTTTATATTTTTATTTATTTAAGTTTTGCAATGTTCTAATATGCTATGTTACTATCAATACAGATTGATAAAAGTACGGAGTTTTTCAAAATTTAAATAAGCAATGTTTGTTAGTTTATCTTTTCAAGTTTTAAGAACATTATGATATATTTTGTTAAATAAATCAGAGATATAAACGCTTAATAATACTTAAATTTTTATTGATATTATTTTTTTTTTTTTAGTTGAAAACTGTTATTAATATAAAATAAAAATAAAAAAGTGATACGTATAAGTTTATTTTGACTGTTATTATAATTATTTTTAATATTTTTTTACCTTTTAATTTTGAGTGGAATAACAATTACCAATTATATAAGCTATCGACCACAAATAATTCTGAAATGACTCATCAGTATTTGTAGGTTTGTTAAGATTAATGGTTACAATAATGCGTAGGTACCATCCTAAGAAAATCATCACTTAAGTCGTTAAGTGAAAGTAAATGCGTTACTTGGAAAAGAGAAACTTGATAAATAAAATTACTGACAAATGCGCAACAAAAAAGTATGTTAGAAAAGTCTTACCTTTTTTTCATATTGGCTGGTGTGTTCCGTTGAAGTTTCTGCTTTATAAATTTCAACTTAGGCACGGTGATTGTTAATACTGATAAGTACATAATCATGAGCAGTACGAAGATTATTAAATAAATGTAGATAAATGCAGAGTTCTCCCATGACCACCATGGCCGAATAGGCTTAGCGCCAATAATATTTAGACTTAACATAATACTGAGCACAAATAACACAGGTGTAGCTGAAAAACGTTAAAAAAAAGTCAAAAATATATAAGTTTAAGATTGATGATTTCAAATAAGTATCTGAGAAAAAGACCTACTCGAATAATTTGTACCTATGTTGAAATTATTGACAAAAAAAATAATGATAGTTACTCGTAAAGTAGAATGTAGTTAACATATACAAAATTAAAAGACCAAATTTTATTTGAAAATTAAAATAATGATAGTTTATATGTATATAAGTATATATGTATATATGTATAGTATATGTGTTCTATAAATGTAAAAAATAATAATATATATAAAAAATATAAAAATCATAAAATTGTTAAAGGGTCAACCAATTTCAATTTATTTTTTTTCCCGTTTCAGAAAAAAACATAAATAACAAAAAAAAAAAATTATGAAACACAGCGACGGTTATTGATAAAACGTCAGCTAAATGGATAACGTAGTATTTTAATTATTTAAGATTATAGGATTTATCACCGAATGGAAAACATGAAAAATAAAAAACATCTCGCGTGTTACTTATAGATAAATTATCCTCACTTGTCGCTACGCCAATAATTGGAAGTTTAATATTGGAAAACTGCGGGAAACTAATTATCTCTGTGTAGACGATGAGCAACTGACTCAAGTGTGACGTTATCTCTACAATGGTCACTATTTGCAAGTACAGCGAAAAATATCCATAGTCGTTCTGAAAATGGTAAATTTGTTGTCGTTAAACATGTTCAAAACAGAACGTCTTGAAAATAAAAACAGTAATTATTATAATCATAATTATAACGACGATCATTTACATTTTTCGTTGAGTAAAGAAACATGCACATCTGGATTATAATTGCGGAACACAGCTGTATCTTTAAGTACACAATGCACGTCGGGTGTTTAACCCATTGAGTGACCAGCAGCATTAGAGACATCGCCGATTGCACCAGGCAACAAGCACATCCGAACACAATTATCACATCTTGTTTTGAAGTACTTTGACCTCCTTCGTCCTAAGTCAGAGAACAAATAAAAAAAAAACAACAAACATTATTCAATTAAATTCTAAACCGTATTGAATCATAGACGTTTGTTTTGACAAAACTATAGCTATGCGTATAGTGTAACGTTAGTTATGTTCGAAATTGTAAAAGTTGTGCATATTATTTTTAACACAGTGTTACCTAGATTGTGGATTTATTGTGACATTTTTTTTTAGTAATAACCGTAATCGCTCTATTGTGGTGATATTCTTGTATAATCAAAATGTAAGATATGTATATGTGTATTTTAAAAACAAAAATACATATTTTTACAATATCTATTAAGTTTTATTTTAGGAGTCATATTAGTTTTCATTAATATATTTTCTTTTCAAAGCAAAAGTCTTGTAATTTATTTTGAATGCATTTTTTTTACAATACAAAATAGTTTAACTCGTGAAAATCAAACAAAACCCGAGTTATTTTTTAAGTATTTTGCTGACGATATTATAGCTAATGTATATATCTAAAAGTAGAGAGACCATATATACCGTTTAAAACAAGATTGTCCCTTAGGTCCTATTTTAATCCCGTTTTATCTATGCTGTTATACTAATAAATATGTACGTAAAAGAAAAACCCGATACACAAGAAAAAAACAGTATTTTTACAATTTTGTATTGAGTTATTTTTGAAACCAAAGTTAATAGCTATACTTTTAAAATACAATTTTTATGTAATTAGCATGGAATGAAATTTATAGTTGTCAGTCATAATCATGAGAAATATTATTGTCTATTATTGGCGTATTATAAAGTGTAATATTATAAATCTATACATTTTAATTTTTAATGTGATGTGATACTCTATGCGGTTATGTAAGTATGTATAGAAAAAAAATTATTTTTATACTTTATTTTTATTTAAATAGAATTATTAAATTTTTTCAGTAAATTGTTTTCCGTAAAAAAAGTGTGAGATAGAAGAATCTTTATGGATTTTGCATAAATACATATATATTTGTTTATTATTTTGTATACTTTCACTTGAAGAACAAGGTTTATTTGTATTTGTGTTGGATGCATTTAATCTATAAATTTAAGAAAGTATAACTTTTATCTTATTAGAAAATAACGTTCCGTATAACAGGCATCTGGTAAACGGAGATTATAACAGTGTATCTTGTTATGTATTTTGTAATTAAAAATGTATTTTAAAAATAAAATTGCAGATATTTAAGTTAATTTAAATATCGCAACATCGTTATAATTTTTAAATAAATTATAATATGTAAAAATAATTAATAAAATACAGCGAACTTATGATAAAATTTCTAAAAAAAAAAAAAAAAAAAAATTAATAAGTTTTGTACACATAATATATAGGTACACACGTACACACAGCTGTGCTATACCTATTTGTATTCCACATAATTAACTGCATATAATTAACGACCCAACAACTATTCAGTAGGCGAACCCTGTCTAGTCCAGCGTTATAGTGCTGTTTTACGACTTAAGTGTTTGCGGCAATTTTATATGAAATCCGATGACTATTGCCATAGTTTATATTTTCTAATGGTATTATAAATTATTTTTTTTTTTATTATTTAATTATTTTAATTTATTAAATAATTTACGCCCACGGAGGGGAATGAATACAATATCTAGTGTAATTTAATACGAATAATATAAATAATACGAGATAAAAATTAATTATTTACTGTCGTAGTATAATTATAAAAAATTAATAGAACGCTTTTTTAATTTTTCACTTGTTAATAATTGTTATCTATAAATAAATCAAAATTATTTGAAATTTATAAGAATTTACGATTCGATATTTTTGGGGCTAACAAAACAATGGTTACATTTTTGGTTCAATATAGAAACAAAGATCATTACGAGTATTGATTTGTGATGTATATAAAGATAATAATATACATTGCAATACAATTATTGATGTTGCTGTTAAAAAAATTATATGCACAGAAAATATACCACTAAAATTGTCTTTCGTTTTCAACGAATTCATATTGTCTCAGAAAGCGGACGACCAGTATAATTAATTTGTTTGTGTGACATAGAGAAGAAAATGTCGTCGGACTCTTACATTTTACATACAAGATGGTTGTTCAGGGTTTCAAACAACTGATTGGAATTTTAGACAGTGTTTTGTCGACGGCGGTCACAATAGTCCTTAGAATTTATATATACAACTACACGTGCCGTATACCATTATAATACATAATATTATTTGTATATAATGCTAATCATATACTGACCAGGGGCACCACTCTGGCGAGTACGGTGAACAGACCGGCTGACGGGCAGTGGCAACGGGTAACGTTGGACAATGGTGACCGGACGTTCACTACCCGACAGGACGACATGTCCCACTGGTGATCGGTTAGCCTGGCCGTGGTCACGCACGTTAAGTTCCACGTTCCGTTTACCAGCCACGGCAACGTAAGGTTGAACTCCAACTCGGTCACAATGGTCGGCCAGTGTTTGCGTATCCTTTGTCCATCCTGCGCCACGGCGACCGACACTAGTGGTGTCATCACGTTGTACTCGATCTCGCCGTCCTTGCTAAAAAACAAAACACACACACACACACACACATTATATAACTGATTTAAATTCCGTCAGTGGTAAAATTATGGCATACTAAAAATTATCCAAAGCAATTATTTTTCCCATACCCATTATATCCTTTTTATCGACTACTCCTGCAGGACAACACTGTCCTAAACAGTAGGGTACATGGAGACTATATTATCATCCAAATAATCTTACATTTCATACATTTATTATCACTAGACAATGCAAATGTCAAAACTTTACAGCTGGAGGCTGTTACTTTAAGATCTTCTCGACATACCAACGCGCTGACCAATCGTCGAATTATTATTTTTATTCATTCCGTCATTTAAAATTCAATACATAGAAACGGTTTTATTTTCCAACCCATATCACTAATGCTAATCATCGAACGTGACTTATGGCGCGTACGAAATCAAAGTATTATTATACATGACATAAATAACAGTCAAGGGTATAAAAACGGTTAACGTTGGGGTATAGATTTTTTGATTCGGTATTTTTTATAAATAATATAATATAATAATATAAAATTATAAGTAAAAATGCAGGATTTCGAATTTAGTTTCAAAAAAAAAAAAAAAAAAATGAATGAATAATAATAATAAAAAATAAATGAAATTATATACACGGAAAATGAATTGGATAAAGCGTACTCGGCATAAATATAATACATTTATATATTTGAAAATAAAATGGAAACTTCCAAAGGAAATGTTTTTTTTTTTTTTGATCTCAACAACTACGATTTAAGTCACGTAATATCTGCACGCAATATTCAAAAATATCCTAATTCCGTTAGCTCTGTTTAAAAAATAATATACGTATAGTTATTGAACAAAAACGCAGCATCAAATAATATCATTTTTGTTTACCTCTTGCTTATATAATATTTTCTCGGAAAAAACTCTGACAGATTTTTGAATATCGTGACTCCTACATTGAACGATTTGTTAACCCATTTGTCGATTTGAACGTCGCACATGGAAACGATTACTTTTGGTTGTTGTGAGGAACTAATTATTTGTCTGAAAAAAACATACATCGTACTTAGAATAAAGAGACTATGTCAAGTGATTTAAAAAATAAAATAAAATAAAATTAGCATTATGTACTTGTCGTAAAACCTGTGCGTTACATTTCTACTATGATTTTTTACTACTTCTGAGGCCGACGCAACATATATATTTTCGATTTGGTTGATGTTCTGTTTAGTTCCTTTGTTGGTGAACAAGTAAAACGCTTTCAACAGCGTCCACGTTTCGATCATATCCAGAAGTTGAACAATTTTCTGCCAGATAACAAAAAAAAAAAACAAAAATACATTATTTAATATAATACGAAATCCCACTATATATAAGTAAAATAAAAACCCGTAGCTGCTACTTAATATTTTGTTTAGTGTAAGAAAAAAACATAGAATCATAATATGTTCATATTATATTATGTTTTAAAATTATGATTAAAAAAAATGGATCAACAAGTTTGCTATCCATGACTCATCAGTTGCAAGAGGTAACCTCACGAAAAATCGGATTAAGAAAAAAAAAAATTGTGTTCAGATTTTACGGCATGATATTTTATTGGTTGCTATGGTAATATAACTATAGCTACCTACATCTTACCTAAATGTAAAATACATTAGTAATCGGTTTCTATGGGAAATTTAGACATTGTAACGCGAAATTGGTCAGTTAGTTAACGTTATTCTACTGTGGATCCAGTTGCTAGGGGCAACACAGGCAGGTATTATAAAGCGAAATTACAACATTATAATTTGAGATTATTTGGTGCCACGACATTTATAACGGTCTTTTAACTAAATACTATTCATTTAAATTTGTTAAAATTTTATTGCGATGGCTAGTGTAACGCAAAATTGGTCAGAAAAAAACGTGGTATCCAGCCTAAAAACATATATGTATGTTAAAAAAATCCTAAAAGTAATAATAATATAATACAATGATAAAATAATATGTTCAGTACTGCGATCCACAGACATCAGATAGCTGAAATACACTTACCTTTTCATTGACGACCGAATCGTTTTCCAACAACATGCTGAGTATATTGTCAAAACTATCAGAAGTTTGGTCGAGGTCAGCCAAATCGTATGATTTTTGTAGGTACGACGTAACGGACACAAGGAAATCGATGACAGGCTCGCCCTCGCCTGGATACCATTTGGCTGTGGTGTGAAGTTCGTTGTATAGTGAGCTCAAAGTTTTCGCGGCCGTCACGTTGACCTTATCATAACCCAACGTTTTTTTACGAAACTGAAAATTAATCGTGTATAATTCCGTTTGAAAACCGCATAATAATAATACTTGATTTAAACATTGTATATATTATAGCATAACATAACAGCGTATCATAGGTGTGTAGTGTGTATACAATATAATGTGTCTTAATACAGTTTTGACAATATGCACTCACAACACGGTATATATGTTGTAATTGAATTGAATAAAAAAAAAGAAAACAGAAAGCGTGTCGTTGAAAGGTTTTCCGGAAATGTGGCATGCAACGTCAGTGGCGGTGTCGTGAGTATCGCACGCGTTAAACGCATGTTTTTATTTATTTATTTATTTGTTTGTTTTTTTTTTTTTTTTTGTCAGTTTAACTACAAAAACAGAGGCGTTGTAAAAAGCGTATAGTGTTTATCTATCGGAAAAGTTTTTTAATTAAACTGAAAATCCCAGAAACTCGGTCTTTGCAGAGCGATCGTTGTACACAATACACATTTACATAATACTATATTTATACGCACATCCACATACGAGATACAAGTCGACGCTACCTTACGGCTAAATACGTCGGTGTCTTATTATTTGGGGATTATAAAAATAGACAGTGCGCGCTTTCGAAAAGAATGTGATAAATGGTTTTTGGTTTTGAACGAATAGTAATAACCTAAAAACCTATTCTAATTAGATATTCTAGCATACTTAATGAAACAATAAATCTCTATATATTATATTATTGACAGCGTGTTTCCTTTTAAAGGTAACACGAAAAATGTCAGTTATGTTTCAGCGACCTCGGAATAATATTATGAGGTTTTTGTGAGAAGATAGGGAATACCCAAACACACATTTTTTGATGATTTTTAAATTTGTATATCTTCCAGTGTGCGTATGCGCAATACAAATTGTATTTTTTTAAATAGCTACAGGTGTTTTCATACTAAATTCGAATAAACCGACATTTTTTAAGTCGTTTTGACCTCTTAACCATAACTCTAAAACCTAAATTTATTGAATGAAAATGAGCAAATGTTTTAATTTAAATCATTGGATTTTTTGCCGATTATTCTATGATTTTACAAATTTCTGTGCAATTCCACATACCTATTCTTTTTCACTCGCTTATAATATATTTTTAAATATTAAATAAATTATTTTTAAGACTTTAAGTATACGTTTACCTCAAATTTTGTTTTCTGTACTAGGAATACAACATTTGTAATTTCTATTATTTAATTAAAAAAACGAATTAATACCAATACCTATCTTACAAGTTGTTTAAAATTTAGTCCACCATTCTTTACGTATAACTGCAGACGACGCATTACTTCCATTTGGGTAGCAGCTAAAATGTGTTCTCTTTGAATTTCTGCACCAGCAGTTTTTTTTTTATGTATAAATTACGTGGAATTGCACAGAAATTTATAAAATCATAGGATAATCATCGAAAATGAAATGTTTTATACTAAAACATATTTTTCTCGTTATAATTCAGTCAATTTTGGTTTTAGAGCGTTAAGACGTAAAAAATCCTTAAAAAATTGATCTATCCTAATTTGGTATTGGAAATACCTGTTTCTATTTTAAAAAAAATGCAAGTTATAATGCGAATGCTTACACTGAATGATATTAATTATTTGAAAATCATCAAAAAATGTGTATTTAGGTATTCCCTATCAGCTATCTCCTTCTGAAAACCCCATATCAATCTGTGATTACTGGACTGAAATATTTCGTGTTACTTTTAAAAAGAAAACATACTGTATACTATACACATTGTAATAAAAATACTCTTTTGATGAGACTCTCTGTTTTTTTTATCCCGAACTTTTAATTTAGGGACAGTTAGCTCAGAATGATTAATTTTTTCCACGAATTTCAATGATAAAATGGCTGAGAGACACGGCGTTATGAGTAGATGAAATAGGTACATCATAATCCAAAGGTTATAATAATGCATTAGGTATAATACTTATATTAGATTAGGTTAGGAGTACATTTTGTTGATATCGCACTTTAAAACGTAAATATAAATTTATTAATATTCTCCGTCATTGCATATAAATTCTAGGTAACAAAAGAATTGTATTCGTTGACAACATGACAAAATACTTTGTAGCTCAGCCGCGTTTCGACAGTGTTAGTCATAAATTGTTATATTATAATGGTATTTACTGAAGGCCAGGTTTGTTCTTGTTAATATAATAAATTATACTTATCAACTTTTAACACTGGGCTTAAGTTTACGCCTATGTACATGCTCACACACTGCGATCTACTGTCATCACAATGACATTTGTTTTATGATGATATAAGATATAAGATGATATAAGAACCATTATAATATATATATATTTATATTAAAATTGTTATGATATTGTAGATTATATTAATATTGTATAATATATTGTACAATACTCGTGCGTTTCGTGATTACAATATCTATTTTATAACATTTTAGCGTATTTCTGTTCATTATTTACTATACGTATAATAAAAAGACACGTATCTAGTATACCATATTTTTTGGGTGGTTATTTTATCGTGGATTTGGTGAACTATCATCAAATTCAAGAAATGTTAGCCTTTGAGATGTACTGTTTTTAAATTTTTCTACAAAAATCAGTGCCTTTTTATAACAAAATGAAAAACGAAAAACTTCTTTTATTTTCTTAGACATTTGGCGATATCTCGCCAAGTAGTTTCTTTCTTGCTTAACATCTTAAGCACTTATTCATATATACTTACGCTCATAGTAATTTTGCTTAGGTCATCTGGCGCGCACCCCGAGTAGTCAGGTTTCTGCCACTCGGTTCGATTGGCGGCTGTCAGCACGCACGCACGCGACGCGTAACTGGTCGACCTATTTTTCGGACATTCCGAGGACGCCGATTTCCCGGCACCGGTCATCGGCCACACGCCATCTGCAACGCAATGTGCCATCACGTTCGTGTTGAGGACGTCTACGTACACGGTGGCATTACGCCTGCCCGCCCGGTTAGAAGCTTCACACCTGTACTCGGCTGACGACTGTAAAATGTGCGTACAATATTAGAAAACCGTATAATAAATACCCCACAGCCGTTCGGGTGATGATCACAGTGGTTTAACAGGAAGTAATATGCGTGTATACCTACGTAGAGAGGATATAATATATATATAAAGATTTTAAACACATTGTTGCGGAAATATATTGACACTGCGTTGGGTACATAATATATTTATATACATAAGCGAAAAGTCTATACGTAATTAAAAAATTATTTTTATTTGAACGCTAAAAAAAGGTTCATATTTTACTATAGATCTGAATAAAATCATTTGGATAGATCACCCCACGACAAGGTAATTGCGAATGTGAATATTACTTTCACGATTCATAATATTCTCACCGTTATATTCTTCACGTAAAGCACGCTACCTCCACGGTGTAAGTCTTCCCAGAATACGTTCTTGTCGATTTTCACCAAACGCATATCACTATCTAGCCACGTATTACCAAATTTTGTGAATTCGTTTTTCAAGAAACACATTATCGTCACATTGTCACCCTGCAAGTAAAGACCGGTAAGTATAAAAAAATTTATTTATTCAACTGAATGTGACGATGTGTGTGTTAAATCACCGGCTTAACCGTAACAGACGGTTTCATTATGACTTCTGGTAGAGGGATCACGGTTAACGCGACTGATTGACATTGTTGGTAAGAATGGTCAGATACTTGGCAAGTAAATTTTCCAGAGTCAAAGATGTCAGCGTGTTCGATCACCAACATTGAAGACTTATAATCGGGTTTGTCCATTTTCTTGATTTTTGTCCAAATGTTTCTAATAAAAAATAAAATACGTATTTCTTCAAAATTGTATTTGGTAAAGTTGATTGTTAGTGTTATAGAATTTATTGAAATCCTTACACACTGTTAAGTTAATTTTTTAGATTGTATTGTTTTTTTGTTATGATTTTAGATAAGTAGATTTAGTTACAATCATTTTTAAATGGAAATAAATTGAATTGTTTTTTGTATTTTTGTAATTTGAAATTTCTAATATACTGAAGCAGATATTTTTTTAACTTTTAACTATCTTAATATTATTGGTCTCGTACTACGCGTTTTTCGGTTTAAATAAAAGTTATATACATAATTTATACTTTCATTATTTAGTATATTATGTAATATATATATATATATATGTGTGTATGTGTGTGTGTGTGTGTGTGTGTGTGTGTGTGTGTGTATTCAAATAATTTGAAGTACATACCCGAATAACGAAACAACAAAAAGTGCTGTAAAATAAAAATTAAATTTAAAGTATACCTACATAAAGATTTTTTTTGCACACACAAATTATACTGGTCTAGAAAACTTTTGTGTGTTATCGTAAGGTGTAGTACTGTAGTGGCATACCATACAAATTAAATTGTTTTACAATTAATCATCATGATTATTATAAATGTATTTCTAACAAAAAAATACATTATATTTTAGTATAAAGCAAAATGTGTTTATTATTTTTCCCGGGGTATCATAGGTTATCTTGGTATTTATTTATTGTTATTAACTATATTATATTCTATATAAACTATAGAACTATTATCATATAAATGTTCATATCAGTAATTTAAATCTAATCGGTTTTACATAATTACATGTTCTTAAACCATACAATATGAAAAAAAAATCCAATTATAAAATGTACCTGGTTGATATTGACGTATTAATTGGGATTCCATCTTTAAACCATTTGAACTGCATATCTGGCGGTCCTTGAGCTATACATGATATAATGAACGGTTCTCCTTCGGGTATGGAATCTCGATTTTTATTCACGTCCATTTTCTACAATAGTCAATGAAAGTACAACTCATAAATTAATTGAAAAATAAATTATAAATGTCCACATACATTTAACCACAACGATGGTTCTTGCTGAAAGGATAGCGCCGTTTTTACCAGCGGCACAGTCCCAGATCCAAGAGAACCATTGGCTATCATATGGTTTAATAAGTCTTGTACAATTTTCTGATCCGATTTACGTGAATAAAATTCAAAATGGACATCTCCAGTTTTTGGTCTAAATTCATTCCACGATAACACAATACAATGTTAGTTAATTGATTCAGTACTATACTAATTCTCAACCTGGTGGTAGGAACAGGTAGTGAACTTCTTTACATATACATGTAATAAATTATTTTATATTTAGATGTCGTGAAAAACGGATTATTTAATTTAAGTAGCGTTCACTTAAAAAAAAAGTTTAGAATCTAAAATAACAGATTATATTAAACACCGTCAGTTTGAACATAATATCACATACTTCGAAACACAATGTATTGTAATAATAAAAATACAAAAGAATTTAATTACAATTGAACTATAATGTCTGTATATTTTATAAATACGCATAAAAAAATGGTATTCATTAAGATGATAAGATTATTATTTTTTTCGTTTCATTAAGATAAAAAAAATAAAATATTTATTTAAACATAGTATAATACGGTATGTTATATGATATTTAATTTTTCCTGATAGAGGATTTTAAAACAATTCAAAAATACATTATTATGTCGAGATATGAACAGATATTATAATAATATTAAATAAATAAACATACAGTCGAGTTATAACGACTGAAACTTGAATAAAAATAAGGATTAATACTAAACAAAGATAGAGGTAGGTATTTAATTTATATTAATATATTATTTATAATATATTTTATAGGACCTATTAGTTTATTCGAGTTGCTCAGATTCGAGTTATCGTAGTTGCATGATTTTACCATACAATGTTTGTTAAATAATATAATTGTTTGTACTTACAAAATCGATGTTATTCTTAAGTCATATGGTTCATGCGAATTTGTCGGTAATTTCAAGTGTTTTCTGAACTATAAATAAAAAACATTAATCATGAAAAATATAAAAATAAATAAACAATTACAAAATTATTTATTGATAGTTATTTAATTTTATTATTTCAGCGCATTTAGGTACTTTAATTCTAATCCATTTGGTACTTAGATAGAATAATAACGTGTTTTCCGGTTGGAATGAGATTATGACCCGGTGGTGTATATATTTACGTCTTATTTCTGATTGGTTGCATGTGTTCCTGAACACGGTGACAATAATTACGCGCATTCTGTTTACTAACAGTGAAGAGCGCAGATGTATTTCCCATCTCTGTCGGATTTGTCCACAAATCAAGTAATACTGCCACCGACTTGCCCGTGAATAGAGATATACTCAAACCAAAATTACCAAAGGGGTGTGCTCGTTTATTTCTAGGCAAAGTCGGGTGATTTAGATAGTATTATAGGAGTATGTGTTGTATATTAAGCCATTAGAATTGTTGTGGTGTCTCACAGCTTTGAAAATTATTTATGTATAAGGAAATCGCGTTGAAAAAAAATATAGTGTAGTGTTCGTGTTTCTTAAAAATTTCAGACATCCGAATTACATTTTGTAGAAAATTATTTATGCAAATACTCTGATGAATGTTTAATTTTATAATCTGTATTAAAACAATAATGAAAGAATAAGTGGGACGCTGGTAAAAGAGGAGTTTAACGTAAAAAGCGGGGACATCCGCTAAATGTAAATCGTATTGTTATTACATACTTATAGTAAACACAGTTCGTGTACATTCAATCATATTGCATAGAAAAAATAAAATATAAGACATAGAACGAGCACTAGAGATTAACATACGTAGAATTATGGACTCATATGTTGACATCTATCGGACATGTAATATAACATGATATTAAAGCGATAATCGTTTGTTTCAGCCTATTTAACGACGTATCATCTTATGTGACTATTTTTCACAAACTTATACTGTATAAATCATTCTTTTGTTGTGAAACACGTTTGGTCATAAATTTGAAAAGTATAGAAAAAGAAAGCGTTATTATTGTTATTATATTTTTTTCTGAAAACTATTCAAAGCGAACAATATATTATACATTATATTTTATTCTCATTTTGTTGGTTCGGAAATAAAACATTTAACTGTTTGTGTTTTTTTTTTTTTTTTAGTATATTATATACATATGTTTTGTTTATTTTATTTTATTTGTGTCTTATTGTTTGTTTAACCTTAACAATTTTAGTTTAGAATGTTTACTTTCAGTAAAAAGAATATAGATTTTTTGTTGTAACTGACGAATATTAATGTAGTTTTTTATATGTAAACACAAATTTGC
Source organism: Rhopalosiphum padi (assembly GCF_020882245.1). Lineage (NCBI taxonomy): Eukaryota > Metazoa > Arthropoda > Insecta > Hemiptera > Aphididae > Rhopalosiphum > Rhopalosiphum padi. Next base: position 73,911,069 of record NC_083598.1, read on the forward strand.
ATTTTTTGAAAAATATAATGGTATATAAATTCATTTTTGAACATGGATTATACAGACTTAAATTGGTTAAATTTTGTTTACAAACGTACAAGTGAGATATAACTAAGAGTGGTAAAATTTACTTTTTTAAATTATTTTCATTGTTAAATAATAAAATAAAAAAAACTAACGATTTGCTTTATGGGTAAATTCATCGTAATACAGTATGTGTATATTTAAGAGAAAATATTTTATATTATTTGGACTCTAGTATGAAGTCCGTATTGTGTCAATATAGATTAAATTAGATTTTGGTTTAACCTATTTTATCAATACATCTCAACACACGTCTAAATCGTTTAGATGTCATCTCGTGTCATCATTTTTACTAACTTTCTATTTCCTGTTTCCTTTACATAGGTTATACATGATAATATATATTCCTTCCGTTATCTTAAAGATAATTTTATTTATTTATAGAAAAGGTTGGCTATCTTCGTGTTCGTTTGAAAGTTTTGTAAAATAAAAATCATGCTATTATGTAAACTTTAGAATTAGGAAACTTAAAACTGTACCGGACATTCTAACAAATAAATCAATAATTTAGAAGGGCGGCGAATCATTAAAATTCCTCGGCTATGTGGTCACTGGGTCGATTGGTTTTTTGTCGAGAGGTTTTCACACCGACGCGATATACTTATAAGCGGTTATACGGGCTCTATTTATATAATACTGATTTGAAGCCCCGCTGGTATAATATGTTTAATACGGGGTACTGATGTTATACGTTATCTTGATATAAAACAATATTTGATTATACATAATTATCCGGTAAAAATGTTTGTGTATCTGAACGGACTATTGAATCATATAATAATTATTATAATTCGTAAAATGGCTCGATAGCTGAATCAATTGATCGAACGGAAAATATAATGTCAAACGTTTCTGGGTTAATGGATTAAATGAGAAATATAGTACACTGTTATATTATAAGTCTTTAAGCCCGGTATCAAATAAAACTACGATAGTTTATTGAATGCAGTCAGTACATAGAACGTTGAATAGAACAATAAAGTCCCCCGAAAATATCGTAATGAGATGTGTGTCAAGTTTATTTTGTCCTATATAAAATAATATCGCAGAAAAGAGTTGATGTTTTCAACAATGTATGCTATTCAATTGTATATCGGGAAAAAGGTAAAGTGTACACATAAATATTTTTTTCAGTACACACTACACAGGTTAGGTATTAATAAGTAGTAATATAAATGGAGTTAAAGCATTAATCCTCAACGAACAATAACTGCATTCTGTATAATAATTTAAAAAAATAATAACGGTAGGTACTCAATACGATTGATCATCAGCTATATGTTTTTTGTACATATTGAGCAATTTAATAATTATTCCAAGCAAATAAAATCACATTTATTTTGTTTGATATAGTTGTGATGTAAAATTAGTTTCACTACTATATTTTGTTAGTCGATTTTGAACTATGATAATATGATACTAATAACTATAAAAATAATATTTTAATGAGTTCATCTACTATTATCGAACGCATAATTTATTAGATTATGTAAGGCATAATTGGTATTTATATACCACTTTATACCATTTTATACCATTTTATTTATACATTTATCTTTATTATCATCATATTTAAATAAAATAATAATAATAATAATTTTTCATATAATTAGAAATTCAATTTATTAATTGAACATTTTTTTTTTTTTTATTGAAGTTCACAGTTTTGGTTATTACATGTTATTATATAATCGTGTATTCGTGTTTATATGTATAAAAAGGTTTTTTCATACCATCGTCACCAGGGACTGATGAAAATTTAGTAACAACAATAATACATTTAAAAGGAAAAGTTTTATTTAAAAGTGTGTATTTTATTAACATTACGTCACCGTTATTCTATTACTTCATATAGTTATATATTTTCTTATTAACGTTTTTTTTTATGTCTATTTTAAAAACAATAATTTTTTCTCAAACTGTAAAATAAATAATATAAGTATTTATTTCTACACCAGTCTTAAAATTCAGAAATATTGATTTGAATATAAAACATATGATTTAAAAATTCCGTTTACATTTATTTTAGAATATCGATTATCTAATAAAAATACAAATATTTATATAAGTTTCAATTTTTACACTAGTAAATACGTTTATTGTCAGTGTTTGCTGAGAATTAAGAATAAACTGCAAAATAACTAGAGTAAAATACATGCAATAAAATATATACATGAGATAATTGAAAGAGTTGCAAATAATATCTAATAAATACAGTATAGACAACAGTTTAGAAAAATAACACGCCCCACAGATAAAATAATCTTAAATAAATATAAAAAAAAATTGAAAATTGTGTCACAAAAAATTACCTTGACAATATTTATTTGTCTAAATTAGATAAAAAAAATAATTTTTTTTTTATGTAAATTATTTATCTATTAATAATGTAGATCACTGACACTAACTTACCAAGGTGTAATAAAAATAAGAAACTGCGACTTCCCGCTTGACAGCTCACAATAAAAAGGTTGGTTCTCGATTGAAAAATAAAGTTTGTATCACCGCGGGACACTTTTTAAATGGTACAATAAATCTAAATACTTGAAAACGAGGCCCTAAAGTATAATTAAATGTTTTAAAAATCAGAATTTGAATAAATTCATTATTAAAACGGAGTAATAACAAGGCGGCGAGTAGGCTTGTTTAATCACCCTGCATAAGTATATAATAATAATTATAATAATTTTATTGCAACGACGATATCGTACACAGTGTTATCAAGCTACGAAATAAATGTATAATTAAACCGTTTGATAACGCGTCCGACGCAAATGGCTGGTTCGAGTCGTACTGTACGGTTATGTTATTTGTACACGCGCCTGCGCGGATTCAGTAAGACATGTTCTTAATTCATATTATTATTATAATATTATATAATGTGTAAAATATTATCAGTCTAATGTGTAACCGAACCCCCCCTCCCCGTCACCTATGTTTTCATTACAATTACCCGCGCAGTGTGGATTGTCTACAAATATAATAGTGCCTATAAATATATACCTAATAATAATATAGTACGCACGATTACGACGGGGCGCCGCTGTCTGGTTATTATTATTTATTATAGAGATACGCTTGGTGACGCACACGCGCGCGGCTGTACCGAAATTGCCTACTCGGAGCGCCGGCTAATTGACTGCTCGTGTGTCATTACGGTCAACTCGTCAATGTGCATAAACATAATGGTACCTGGTTTATAACTTATTACATAACATGTAATGATCATTATCATTTTACAATGTGAAACAGTACGCGGTATTTGTAGCTGACACGAAACGGGCAATAATGCGAACGGTACTTATAACATTATTATTATTATACCACGACATTATGCACCACAATAGGTATTAATGTTTTCGGAGAACAACACACGTCGCTATGTACTTTGTCATGAACAACGATATTTTTTATTATTTTTCCATAATTTTTTAGTTAAATTACATGACGTATATCATATTATTGTAGATAATTACAAAACCTATACATTATTAACAATTATCGTTACACTGACTACGTGGTGGGTTCCATTTCTCGGTATTATTTTCGTAGAATTTAATATATTTGAAATATCGGCGCAGTCGTTAAGTGGACGTCATTTCCGCAATTTGAGTTCAGCAGAACCCATTTTATGTCGATGTTAGCTTTAATACTGAAGTAAATTTACCTGTTATCAAACTTAAAGGTAAGAATATTATCTAGAAAATTGCATTTGCTTTTTTTTTTTATATATCATAATTTTAATGTGAGTTATAGGCTATATTAGCTATATGTAAGATATTACAACTTTAAAACGCTCATAACTCACTTTGTAATTATAATATTAATAAAAGCATATGAGATGCCCTAAATAATATTCTTGCTTCGAAGTTTGATAATAGGTAAATTGACTCCATTATTAAAGCTAACAACATACAATGGGTTATGCTCAACGCAAATTGAATATGATGTACGGTTACATGTTAGTAAGGCGGAGACAACACACGCGGGTACAACGTCATGTTAATTATAAACAAATTCGATACGCAATTTATTCAATTCGCATTCGACAATTAATTGACATTAAAACGAGAATAACAGTACAATTGTATTTGCATAATTCACTAGAAAAAAAAAATACAGTACCTATTGTTAAATACAACTCCAATGAGTAACGGTTTTGTTTTGTTTTCATTTTACTTTTTTTAATTCCCCAGGACACCGCTCGCTGTATGGTAAATTTAGTCTACGATTGTCTGCGTAAATACTTTTCAAATTTTATATATTTTAATATATTGTCCGATTTCCGTCTTTTTTTAAAGATTGGCACTTTCAAATTGCTATGAAAGTTTTGCCTGAAGAACATAAAGAATAATTATGGAATATAATTAAATTATCGGCGGAAATTATATAAGCATTTTAAAATTTTGATAGTAGATGTCCCGTGGGTCCTGAAGTTTTAATTTCTCGGTATACGATTCAGTAATTTTGGCTTATGAAAAAACTACTGTGTAATTAAACTTTCAGTGCTATTTACATTGTTGAACATTATATTTGATATATTTTAATATGTTTACAATTAGTAAAAACAAATTAATATTTCATAATACACAGATAACTGTACGCGTATTGCATATACAGTCCGTGTACGAATAAAAGCTGCATGCTCTATACGTATATAAAATACATAATATATACATAAATGCACACATTATGCATACCTACATACATGTATTCATACATACATACATACATACGATATATATATAAATATAATTAATATACTTTGACAATTAAAAATAATAAACGTTACTGTTAAGACAAGTGCGACTGCATTTATAAGGAGTACTTATACAGTCCTTATCTTTTAATCTAATGGTATGATATTATTACTCTGTGAAATCATAAATTTAACATGTTGGAAAATAGTACTGATATTATTTTGCGTAGAACATTAAGTTGCATGATATTCACCATTTCCCTAATAAACATGAAACTAAAACAATGTTCTATCGTAATGATATAATATTGCCCATAAAAGATACTACAACGCTTATATTTTGTACTCACTAATTAATGATATTATTTTCTAAAATATTTAAAATCATTTTTTATTTAAGATTATGTATAAAAAAATAGTTTTAACATTACCGAACAAGATTTGCGTAGAAGTATACAGGAAATGATAATAATAATAGCCATAACATATTATTTTTTTTCCTTGCCGTATTTTCTCTCGGTTTGGTAACATGACGGTGTACCACATAAATATGGCCATAGAAAATAAATTGTATACGACTCTTTTGTCGTTATAGTCTTATAGAAAGAACGGAAAGACAGAAACATTAACAAACAACGCGCCATTCGGTCGAAATAATTGAATTGACAGCTGTGGGCATAAAAAGAGGAAAACGAAGAATACTATTAACAGTAATACACTTTAAACGCATTATTCCACATCAATTTAAATATTCAACATTCCCGAAAATATAATATAGGTACATAGTGAGAAGAATGTTTCATATAAATTTACGGAGATAATAAATTAAATGGACTTACGGTAATCTACAGTGACATAATTAAGAAGCAATTCTCAACGATACAATGTACCTATTATATTATTACGTATATACATTGTAATCGACGTCTATATATTATTAATATTATACGTAACAACAATATAATAATATTATGGTTTATTATTATAGGCTACCTGTATACATATTATAATATTATACATTACATATAGATAGCCGTGGAGACCAATAAATTAATGAATACGAACGCGATATTTCATAATAGATATAGGTGTATACTACATTGTTAAACGTCGATTTGTAGAAGTTGATATTGTTATATAATAATAATATATTAGGTATATACAGGTATCATGCGACAACATTCATGATTGAAGTTTCTATGGTCGCATCATTTTTGCTGTGAAAATTTATCTGTGTTTGAAACAATAAAATATGCTTTATACATACAGACGCACATACACACACACACACACACACACACACACACACACACACACACACTTATAATATATAAAAATAAAACAAATTTCGCATGGTAATTATATGATAGATGGCGTGAATATCATTTTAATAATAATACCTTATGCATATGACGTTGCGCGTCTCAGATACGACAGTAGACGAAGCACACTCGAGTTTAGTAAAATTAAATCCGTTGCGTCTGACGAGTGAAATTTTAAATTAACGTCACGTAGTTTACCGTAATTACCCCCATAGGCTCTTGGCAAGGCCATTTCACGCCAAGTCACTTAATGTCACAGCATTTCATCACCAGAACAGACGAGCCATCAAAATATTTTATCCATGTGAAATAAGTTTGACTATTAAGAGTACATGTTGCATTATTAAACGAGCCAGTACGATGATTATTCTGTAGTGGCCGGTCGGTAGCATTACATTTTTAATGACATTAAAACATTGTTATTAATAATTATACATATGAAAACTAAAACGATTATCGTTCCCATTGTCTCGAAAAATTAAATTATTTATTATTTATTATTATCGAATATTTAATATATTTATGATAATGCAGTTATGAAGTGCACGTGCACACACCAATGTCACAACAGTTTTATGAATCTGATTGTCATCCATTTTTAAAAAAAATTGTATTGTTATATCGTTTGTTAACATTGGCCATTGTCGGTGTATTTTTTTTTTCATTATTATTACGCTCGCGGGTATATTATTCACAACAAAAGTGTAAGACTGAAAAGAAAAATTAAGGTTCCTTTAAGGAAAGTCTAAGTTACGCGATGGTATCGTAACTCGAGGTTTTACAAAATTTATTGCTATACGCATGTTTTGCATGGTTTTAAATATATATTTTTTATCGTTCCGAATCATATATTCAGGGATATTATGATATCGTGAAAGTGAGTTAAGTTTTTTATATACACACATAGTAGCTATACGTATTTCTCTATATATTTATGTATAAGTACGTGCGTATACTTAAAGAAACGGACGGACGTGAGAGATCGAAAATCGCCCAACGGAAAAGACCATAACACGGGCGCGTCATAAATCGGAGACGTAGGATTTTATTTTCCCGGCACGCGTTGACAACATCTAGTCGAGGTATAAAAGCGCTGAAGAGTGTGGTCTTGTGTGCGGGGTGAAGTAAGAATCGATGAGACGGAAGGGTCGAATATTGTTATTACTATTGGTGATGTTGAAGTCAAAAGTCGATCTTGAGTGGTCGCTGCTACTTTAGTTCACGATAACGTTCAACGGGTTCATATTTACATAATATAATATGTGTATTCAGTATGTTATGCACACCAAAACTATAATATTTAAAGGGTAACACGTTCGTTTAATCACTAGGTTTTTTAGTGTGCTTTTTTTGGAAACTAAATTTGAAATTTATCGTAAACGTTTAGACTAAAAACTGTACATTTTTCAAAATAATTGCTAACTAATATTTTACGCGTTCCAAAACAGAGTAGGTATTTATCTACAAATGGTTTGTCCATATTAGGTATATCAAATATTGTATTGATTTATTATTATTTATACACATATAAAACGTGAAGAGTGTAATTTGCCGGCTGTCTTTCAAGATTAGGTTAGGTTATAGGGTTGTAAAATGAATTACACTTGATGTGTATAACTTTACTATTTAATGTTTGCAAAATAATATTATACAATACTTAATAAATCCAGGAGATTAGGTCTGATGAATAGTTGGTGTCAAATTATTTTTATTATTGAGTTGGTCACTGTAATGTAGACAATTTGATCACTATAATGTGATCAATTTTGAAGATTTTTGTAAGACCATTAAAAATGAAAATAATTTTTAAATGATCTTAGTATTTCAAGGGGGGCTGCGGCCCCCTTAACCTTCCTGGCTACGCCACTGCCGCATATTATATTATAGAATATAATAACATTATATTATTTTACATAATAGTAGTTACTAGTTTCTTGATATAAATAGCTTAAAACATAGTGATATACTCGCAATAACGAGGTATATTACTAGAAACCTACTATACGATATACTATACGAGTGAGTTGTCCGCAGGTTTGTCGATTGCAAATTCGTTTTACAATTTAATGAAAAAGAATGCAGAAATCGCACAGCTAGATAAATGTACGAAAACGTCAGCCGTGGACGGCGAAGCAATAATAATTATTATACGTCGTTGGCTGTATTATATACATTTCCGCTGAAGACCACTGCAACGATATCAATTTATTTATGCGGACCGATAGAATTCCGCACACACAACGCTACGCCGTTTAAACATTCATTTTCTGCTCACGTCCAAAAAACGTACAACGACCGTAGGTGGTATACGTTATATTATTATTACAGTATTTGCTATACATATATTTAGAAGCATTATAACATATTATGTGGACCTGCGACGGCAGCAGATTTTCTCGCCACCGTTGAAATTATTAACGACGTCGGACAAAAGGGAATCCGGCGGCGGGCGCAGGTACAAGCGAGTTTGTTTGTTTCATTACGTAAGCATTGTCGACGACGACAATATTTTGCCAAGACGATATAATTAAAAATAAATACGTTTTAAACATTAAAACGCGACGGACGTTGTTTATTCGGGAACAGGCGGTCGGTTCGCGATGGTCGCTAATTTTCCCGACGAGTGGAAGTATAAATACCACACAAAATCGGATGCGCGCGTAAACGTACCGAAACATACCAATTCAAAGGAAATACAGACAGACCAGTATTATACGGTATACACCTACGTCCTCTGTATAATAATATGTTTATTATAATAGTACGTTAATAGCGTATTTATATACAAATAAATAACAAGCTCGTTTAAAAGTTCAGTGTAAAATTGAAATCAGTAAAGCCTAATAATATACGCTATATATTATCGTATTGGTACGTGACAGTGGTACCGGTTCGGTAATCTTCCAACCTGATATCGTATATTTATCTATAATTTCGTTGGCTGATATTAGAAATATCTAAAAAATCGTGTTCTATAGGTTCAGGATCCCGCTAGAATAATCCTATCGTATTAAACGGGAATTTAAGTGTTTCACCTGCACATATTTCTATATTATATTTTGCTATTACACAAATTACGTTTTTACATTATTATATAGATAAATATACTAGGTATGTGTATTTATTAAATCGAAATTAGCGACCACAGTTTGAAATCAATCATTTCATTTTTAAATTTAAGTAAATTTTATTTAATATTTTTTTAATATTTTTAAGTCACATATTTGATATTAATCATTTCACATCTACGTAGTAAAAATACGATAATTACTGGTTATATCATAATCACCTATATACGTATATTTTTAATTTTTGAAAGTTCAAATTATTTTTTTTAGCCTCTGCCAAATGCTATACTAACTTCCATGTACAATTATGTCAGTAACACACCAATTATTATTTCTAAAGACTTCTAAAGGTTAAAAATATACTTTACCGAATAATACGAATGAGCAATTCAAAACTACCCATGCTCGTGAATATAGTTTGCTGAAATTGGAATAATTTATTATGTTTTGGTTCGTAGGAACCGATTTTAAAAATAAATTTAAAAATAACAAAAATAAACATATTATTAATTAATTATCGGAATTATGTATTTTTAATGCAGGGTGTTCATTTTTCTCTGGCGATAACAACTTAACTGTGATTACCTTTATTTGAATAAAATTATCTTCAAATGGACGCAAATTTTGTTTTAATAAGTTCACCGCAAATTTTTAAAATCAATATTTAAATTAATAAATATAACATCTTACATAGTTACATGAATAATAATAATAATACATTTCTACACACAATTAAAATGTTCAATGTACCTTAATCGATTATAATGTTGCGTAGTTTATTCAATTCACGTATACTTTCTTTTTTTTAAAGTTTCAACTACAATCGTTATAGAGATTTTTAAATTTATTCGATTTATCATCAACATTAACAAATACGATATTATATATAAACTTAAAACAGTCAATAAATAAATAGGTACCTACATTTTAATAAACTATAAAAATCTTAAAAGTTAAAACCTATGGAGAACTAGGATATTGTACATAGGTCTAAATTACATTAATTTATTATGGCAATCTAATTTTATTAATATTCGTTAGACTAGAAGAATCATAATTTTAATTATTTGTTTATGTTTATCACTAAGTCGATTTAATAATAATCATGGTTTAACTAAACCTACGTCTGAAGTTAATGAGAAACAAATATGCAGTTTTGACGAAATTGAAATACCAATATTTTCAATTGATATTCAAAGAATTAATTGTACATGAGTGATGCATTTTTTAAATATAAATTTAACACGGACGAACGAATAGTATAAATGCATTCTTATTTATTCATAGATTAAATATATATCTATATAACTTGTAAATATTTTTAATTACTAATTGATTGTTAAATTATAATTATTTATTACTTTTTACGTGGCGTGAAAATGACACTAAAATACAAGAAATAATTTATTTTTAATTAATTTAACGAATTCAAATTCCAATCAAAATTTTCCGTTTTACTAGAAAGATTCATTACAAGACGCTGCTTTTGAATTTTCATAGCTATGTCGTATTTATTAAATACATTACAAATTAATTCTGTTTGATCAGTTTATTCGTTGTTCAGTAATTAAATTTACTATTTTTTCTTCATGTTTTGGTTCAATAATTGATTATAATTATTTGGATCCAAGCAAAAGAAACAACTGCACTTATGTACGTTATAATAGCAGTCGGTATGTTATTTATATAATACTCTGAGGAATGTAAAATTTCTAAAAGCTATTATAATACATCTAGTGGACTATCTATAAATGTGTATAAATATATTATAATGATATAAAATAATCCTAAAGGTAGGGTAGTTATAAGAAAACCACCACATTTTGGGTAATTTTATCGGTTTCGCGGACATTAACTCGTAACCGTACTCATGTTGGCCCCCGGTGCTCTATATTCATATTCATATGAGAATTATAACATACTATGCGTCCACATTTTATATACGTAGGTGCTTATAATAATAATAATAATAATACCACATTTAACAGTAGGCACAATATAATAACAATACACATTAGTCCCATAGTCGAGATCAATTAATACCGATTGCACGTGTAATAATATTAAATAAAATACGTTTAAAACAGCAGCTGCGCCGATGAACCATTTTTTGTCTTTATTTTTAAGATGCAAAATTAGAGTGGGACGTTGACATTAAAACCGGACATTAAAGATTAAATTATAACGTTTATTATTAACTGGTCAAACAGTCGCAGAACTAGCATATCGAGATATTTATAAGTGAAATATACAATTTGTTATTTATAATAATATTTTGGTTAAAGAAATACTAACTATGACTTTATTGTGCATTCTTGTTTTCATAAATGCGTTAAGAACCTGACGCTAGTTCTACGATTGCATTAAACTTCTACTAGTTATCCACTACAACAGCAATGTAACACGTCAAGCCAATCATAATCGGATACCAGGGGAGTTCTGTTGTTAATTTCCGAGTTTACATAGAACAACCACTAAGACCCTTTGAATTCTATTACAGCCACTTAACTGGAACGTATGTTTTGTACATCGGTTTATACAACATAAAAGCACCTTTGCGGTGCGCCGGTGCATTACCGAGGGCTGCCGATTTTTCACTATATCCAAACTATTATATAATGTAATATTACTATCGTATCGTATATAATATTTTTTCCAAAATATTAATGACAGTTTGATGGAGTTTGTTATTGTTTGATTGTAGTTATTGATCGCACCATCACTGATCGACCATTTATGTGCGTGTCGTTTATATTGGCGATTTTCTTAGGTTTGTGGTACTTTCAAAATGTAAATGTAAATGTTAATTTTTTTATTTAATATTTAATTATTAACTTTTAGTTTTTAAAACGAAGACCAAAATATTGTTTAGAAGAAAAATTCTAACGAAAAACTTGATGAAAAAATAATGAATACTAATAATATTTTGCTTATAACTTTATAAACACTTAGGTACTTATAAATAAGTAACTGTTAGGTAGTTAAAATGTCATCATAAACGTTTTTGATAATATTTTTTTTATATAATTCTCAGTTCAAAAAAAACAACATTTTTTTGAAATTATTATATTTTTATTGTTATAATTTATAAGTTTTTATTTTTTTGGATGACAAAATACATTTTTAGTTTCATATTATAAAGCAGAATATTTTTTAGAGTATTTCGATACACAATAATTGAAATTTAGACAATTAGATATAAGTTATAAGTATTTAAAGCTTAAGTGAGCTGAGTAGTAAATAAAAATTTTAAGGTGTTTTCCCATACGGCCATACCACTCCAAAAATGTAAATACTCTTAACTCATAAACTACTCATCTGATAAAAATATTAAAAAAATATAATTTTTTTTATGCGAACGTTGTTTCATTTCAACTGAAAATAATATAAACAATTTTATTTTTAAAAAGTTAATAGATTTTGAATTAATGAGTGTTGTTTAATAAACGAATTACTCAGTATATATAGATATGGATAGAATTCAATTAACTCAGTGAAACGTTCATTTGGAGCTATTGAGCGTGGACCGTGACCACGTGATCATATTATCTCCAAGTAGTTTTTGGCAGCGCACGCACGACCGACTAGTTCAAAACCCGCTAAATATAAACGGGTGTTTTGATGCCACCGCATTATTTGGCGATATTTCCGTGTCGGTAAATGAATCTAAATGAGCTGTAATACAATGTACATTACTATAATATAACCCTACCAACTGGCAGGTGACTTCGTTGTTGATCATCCATGTTGATAGAATCCGATAAGATTAAGTGTATTACTCAGGTAGTCTAAGTCATAAAATATATGCATCTATTTTATTTATTATAATCACCTGTCTATTCATTAAGCCCTTTCGTGACAAAACACCATATTATTTTGTGTTTATATCGATTATCGGATTATTTAAATGCGGAGCGAAATCGGTTATTTTATAATTTATACTGCAGGTAATAAAATACATATGCTTATACAATACAATTTATAGTTTATTTTTGTACTTAAGTTTCTTTTCGTAAATTGTATTGTGCTCACATAATAGTCCTTCTGCTATTATTCTTTAGAATAGAATTCTTGGAAATTATTCATTTGATCGTATTAGAATTTTATTTTTAAAACAAGGTTATTTGTATATACAGATACTTATCATTGTTCTCAGAGACTTTTTAAATAAAAAGTTTATTTAAGTACGTTAATAACTATTATTTACAATAATTATGAATTATCATCATTCAGTTCTATTGAACGCCAATAATATATAGTTAGCAATATGAGTCGGATAATATTTGTTACGCATCTGCTCGGAAAGTCGGAACGGACCAAATCCCATATTATGTTTGTGTCAAATTTCGTCGCATTTATAATTGATTAACGCTCGATTATATTATTTCAATGCATTTGCACTATTCAAACTGCTATATAAATATTATTTTTCATCGTGTAAAATATTCTTTGTTTATAAAATCCAAATGATGAATCACAAAATATTGCGGTGACTAAAATACAAGATTGATAAAAAATTCTCTATGGTTTAATAATATCATCCAGTACAACATAAGGGTGTATATAAGAAACCAGAATAATTGAGCAAAAAACCTGATCTTAGATATCCATAAAAAGTTCGTCCTACGCAGTTTTCTTTTAAAACGATAAACCTACTGACTGCATCAAATATTTTAAACATAATTTATATTTATTGCACATCAAGATACAAACAAATAAATAAACTACTTATTGCTAACATTTTAAAGACAAATAAAATTATAGGACCCAATTAATTTTTTTTAATTTTCTATTACGTATTACTACGGCAAACTACTTAGCCCAGTGTTTGGAATAAGGTTTATTAATTTCTAAAAACTACAAAATCAATTTTAATTTAATCGGATTTCTTGAAAATTATTTAATGTCTGTATATTTAACAAAAACAATATTATGAGATTTATTATTAAACGTTTTTATAAATAGTAATCGTTACATTTAATTTTTTTTTCAAACAAATCAAAATAACCATTCCCTTGTCCGGATTATTCGACAAGGAATTTAAAAGGATTCAATTTAAAAAAGTCCAGAATGAAATTAGCTACATATTCTATTTACAAAACATGCGTATATTGACGTTCATGGAAATAATGCCGTTACGGTGCAACCAAAAGATTCATCGCTAAATCCATGTCTATTATTACTCATGCCGTCTTTTTAAATGGCAATCTTACCTCCTTCAATGTCAAAAATAGTGTTACAAGTAGCTGTGTATACATCACGTTTTCACAACGCTAGTAAATTGAATTGGTATTTTATGTTTACAGTGAAAATAGTAACAAAAATGTTCTCAACCAATAAATAAATAAATAATAAGAATAGTACCGTTTTTTATCAGTGTTGTTGTTGTTGTTTTTGTTAAAGTAATTTAGTTAGTAAGTATACTTATTTATGAAACGTAAAAAATATGTTTTAAAAAATATTTTTGTTTAAATCATAATACCGTAATAATAGTATTAAATAATTGAAAATAATAATGACAATAATAATACAATGTTAATTTTATTTTTTTACAAAACGTTTTGTAACACGGTAATTTCTGTATTTTAGATTAGTGCATTCATCGAAAATATCAAGTTAATATTTTTAAAGAAAGTAAAACAAATTAAAATTATATGAATAAGTTCACTATATTGATAAATTTCAGAGTAACTAATGAAAGCACAGGAATGGAACAATAAGGGGAACAATACGGGAAGAATAGCGGGCAACGCCTTCGTCTTAAACCAATTTAAGATTCAATTATAATGACATGTTCACTACAATGCCCTATCCCGCTTTTGTTATTGCTTATTATTGTTGTATGATATTATTGTCTCCAACATTTAGAGTAAATAAAATGTATACACTACTACAACACGGCACACAAGTTTGGACGCAGCTACGTGAATAAGACGGTCCATTGGTGCTACGATGGAAGTGTATATTATAATATGTATGGGAATTGTGTATTCAGTGTAGTGATATCATATAAAATTAATAGACATGTGATTCTCTGCACAAATTTTAATTGTTGGAATTATATAAATAAAACACACAACATAATACTCATTGCGTGTAAGGTTCAAAATTGGAATGTTTAAATGGTAAATACGCGTGATTAATTTTACACGAAAACATTTCATAATTTTAATGATCATAGACATTATTTGAAGTTTTAATCCAATATTATGAAGTTAGCTCGGTGTAGCTTTAAAACGTTTAATTTTGAATTTTCAATGGGTGAAAAAAAATCAAAGTATAGTTCAGTTATTTAACTAGATGTTTGAACAAAAAAAAAAATTAAATATTGTATATTTCACTCGTTTCAATAAACATTTTAATAAGGTTTTCGATAATTCTTAACCAAAAGAGAGTGTATGTGAGAGAGAGGGAGAATAAAAGATAAACTTAAATTTTAAGTTAATTATAATTTAATAAGGTCACTGAATATTTATCTAATTTTGTGTATAATTTAATGTATTGTCCATTTAGCTAATATTCTTATAGAAAGATTTAACGAATACTTTAAATAGGTCCACATGCTAATAAAAATCTTTATATTATGTAAACCAATAATTAATACTTCAAAAAATATTATGAACTCTGTATTAATAATATTAAGAAATATATGATAAACAAAATTGGGAAACTCGCTCTGTTGTATAGTAAGTATTAAGTGTAATTTGTCATTTGGTTCACTGTAATGGATGTTACATAAATTCAATGATAAAAAAGTGAATACCTACAAAAAAAAATAATTATTAATACAATTAAGTATATTTTATTTTAATATAATATTTATATTCCTATTAGTAATTTATTTTACTATCAGTAATGCATACGGTAGATTGAGTTAACTTTTGAAGAAAACATCGCATTTGTTATATTCCAAATTATTATAATAGTATGTAATATTTATATTAAATATATTATTGTTGTTAAAATTTAAATTAATATCGATTGACTGAAGTAATAGTGTGAATAAGTTGCAAACAGAGCATGTTATAGTTTAAAATTAAAGTAAATATTTTGAATATATTATTGTGTATAGTAATAAAATATAATAAGTCACATAAAAAGTCTCCATGAATACTATTTTTAAAATTAGAACAAAAATAAAAATAAAAACAAAAATTGTTATTTTTTGTTTGAAAACCCAATTTTGTTGTAATTTGAACTTGAAATGTTTATAAAAACAAAATAAAAATGTATCGTTAAACAAATATTAAAGTGTAAAGTAAATAATAACATACCTAGTGGGGAAAAGTTTTAAGTCGTAGTATTTTATTAATATATATTTTATGTATAAAATTAAATACCCATAAATTATACGCAAGTATTTCATATACATGATTTTCATTAAGCATTCCAATTTACTCAAGTGTCGTAGATATTTTCACCCGTTTCATTTTAAGCCTTTAAATGTATTTAATATATGACTAATTATTCAGTTTAAAATTAATTGACTTTGTCAATATGAAATACATTCTATTAAAGTCAACTTTAGCACGTTAATCGTAATATCATTTATATATATATAATATATAACTCCATTAGACGCTTATCCTATAAATTTAATTTCTGAATATGAAATTATTAATATGGTGGCACAATAATGAAAACCAAGAGAGATGTTATATAAAATGAAGAGATATTACGCTCTAGTTTTACCGCACGGATTTTTCGGTGTATATTAATGAATAAAAATATAGAAAAAATAAAAAGTTAATAAATAAAATCAACAATAATAGTATTATTTTTTCATTGTTTATTTTTTGATACATTTTTTCAATTAATGGATAGTTTATAAACAAAAAAGTTTATACTAATAATAAATAAATAAATAATATTTTTAGTTTTATCACTGATAGGAATCAAAATTATTCGATAATTAGGGTCTTCATTTCAGTATAATTCTGTGTATAATTGGCCATGTGAAAAACACTCTGTGTATAAATATATTCCAATATTCTTTAATGTATGATCTTGGGCTCTTTTTATTGTGATTGCAAAAGACAATTTAACTGTAAATTGGAGACGTTTATAGGTATTTAAATGGTAAATCGGTAGGAATCATTGAGATTTAAAAACTCTTTTTCCCAGCCCAGTTGGAATTATTACTTCAATAATATTGTTTTGTAAAGATTTATACTAATAGACATGCTGATAAGATATTATGTAATAATGTAATGTGAGTTCAGACTATACAATTTCATTTATTTGAAGGTAACGTTTAAGGAATGAAAAAATTGAGAAATTTTTGTGAAGAACAATATTACCTAGAATATAGATATTGAAAATCAATACTAAAATAGTGACTAAAATAGTCACAGTCACATGTATTGTTGTATTCATTAACGGATATTATGATATTATGAATGAAGCTCATAAACTCTTTCTCAAATTCCACTTCAACCGTACAGCACAATATGTCAATATTAACTACATTTTTAACTTCAATCTCTATCAAATAATAATACATTAAAGTCATCAATATTTTCTATTATAGAATTTTGCAGCGATTCATTGAGGCCTCGTTTTAAATTTGGAATCTTACTTGATATTATAGATGTTTATAAAAAAAAAATTAGCTATGTAACTAAGGTAAATTAACAACACTTACTACCATTATTTTTTTTTATCTGAGCACTTGTTTAAGAAAGCTGATGGAGGAGATAACAATGGATGCAATTGATACAAAAACTCCAGGGGATTCACAGAGATAAGAATGTAAAAATTCTAAAAATTGGTTCAATATATTCTCCGGTTAGCGCAAACAAAATAAAAGTTGCTTAATACTGTTTATAATAGACTTATAAAATAAAAAGTATGGTAAGTATTATTAAATTTTATGATTTTAAAAATTATTTTCATTATTATGTATAAATTAACGGATACCTATAATAATATGATAGTTATATAATATATTAGGCCCTATGTTATTATGATAATATTTTTATATGTATCAAAAAAATTTGACTAGCAGTTTGCTCTTGTTTGAATAAAGTAGTTCATTATTTTAATGTTTTACATTATATTATACATGTATATACAAAACATAAGTATATAAATACTTTTTTAGATGTCCTGTAAATGGTAATGTATGACAGTTCATTAAAATTTTTTTTTTGGTTTCATTTATAAATAATATAATAAAGCAAAAAGAGGGTAATAAATGTGTTAACTAAAAAACTTAAAAATGTTAGGAATAACAAATAAATACAAATTTTAGAAATGCATTATTTACTAAAAGTAAGCTGTTTAATAGGAATACATTTTGATAAAAAGTTATTACTATATAACACAAGTTATTAAAATTAAGAACCAAACTGCACATTTTTAAATAAAATTATTAGCACTCATATATATTTGAAAACATAATTAAATTCACGAGTATGAATAATAATAATAATAATCTTTCACCAACTTGTTATTTTCATAGATAATTTTCAAGCGTTACAGGTACGTATGTATTATAAAAATAGTAATTGACTACGATAATATATTATTTTTTTTCGTATAATTTAATTATATTTTATCATTTAATTTTAGCTACAAACATTTAAATTAATTCACAGTAAAACATAAAAAAATCAGGGTAAAGTAGCTGGGAAAGTAGCTGACAGGTCACATATGAACTTTTATCTTTTCCTAAGGGAACTCAGCACATCTCTGAGTCACGCTGACTATAATTCATGGAGGTTTTTAAAACAGCAGGAGGTAAATAACAGACTGAATAGTGAGAGGGACGATACGTTATATTGTCATGGACTTGTGCGTGTGTATATATACTATATAATAATATAACATTTATACGTTGTACCTATTACGAAAATCGTGTCTAGGAATTTAGGGCACAAAAAAATAATTAAACGAATCGCAAATTGAAAAAAAAAAAGTACAGATTTTAATCAAGTTTGATGATATTGTCTGACGTTTTGGTCGGAATTGACAGTTATAAGTTACAACGTACCTTATTATTTAATTGAATTATTGTCATAGTATAAATAATATAGTTGTGAGCAATTAAATATTAAACAAAATATATATAATATATATATATATATTATATATACTAGGTACCAGCATACCTATATCAAACAGTGCCCAGTGGGTAACAATAACGTTATTGGCACATCTTATAGACCATTTTCGCCTAGAGATATTATTATCCCTTCGAATGAAATGACAGTGAAATGAATGACAGCCCATCATTGTACCTCAGTCGGAGTTTTTCAAGTTATTTGGCATTTTATTCACATCATCATAGGATCAATCACATACCGAGTACAGACGTCCAGACATAAGGCATTGTTCGCGACCATCGGTGCGGTATAGTCATCAAGAACTATTCTAAATAAAATCTTACTTTTTTTTCTGTCTCATGCCGAAACCATTTCAATTGTCATCGATAAATAATTGGTAGCGTGTGTGAACTATCTATTATATAACATATTTGACTCCAAAACTTTTGAAATTACATATAAAGGAAATTCACTGTGATTTAAAAGATTTTTTTTCAAAGTGACATGCAATTATAAAAGGACACGAGTAAGAGTGAATTTATTATTTTTGTCTACAAATTAAAATAGCAATACAATATAACGTTTTATGCTTAATTTCTAGTTTTACATATAATTTTAGAAATACATTATTTTTAAATTTAATCGAAAAACTACTTCAACTGTTCAATGTATTCTCTTTGTTTTTTTTTATGACTACTACAAAAATTTTTGCACAAAATAAAAAAAATGTTTAATGTAATATTATATCTTTCAATTATGCTTTAAGCATTCTAACGAAATATATTATTATATTTTTAATTGTATCATGATCACGAACTTGATATTTTTAATATTTATACATTTTCAGATGTTATTGATTTTTACAACTTATTATAGTTCGTATAAAATAGAAGAATGTGTCTTAATTGCTTTTTATAAAAAAAATACGGATTTCACCCATCGGGAACATAATAATTGTTAATCGTTATGTTTTTTTATTAGTTTGAATACATTTCGAAAAGTATTCAGAACATTATAATATGGTATAGAAGATAGAACAGTCATCAGTAAGAGTTTGAATACACACTCAGTAGTCAGTATAGTATTTAATGGCGCAGTGGTTGTACAACTGGTGGGTGGACGATTGATATCAATTATGTCCCTTGATCTGACTGAAAAACATATATTCCTAAAATACCTACGTAAATAACAAAAATACCATTAGTAATGAAATAAAACATAAAAATAAAACCCTTTGGATATTTTTTAATCTATCACAGCGTATTTTATGCATAACATACTTTATTAAAAATAGAAAAAAAACATCGTGTTCAACGCGCGAATGGCGACGAAAGGTATTTGACACGATGGCCGGAGACGAATGGCGGTTTTGGGTCAGTGAGTGGACGATGTGCTGATGCGGGTGGTAGTTAGGTTGGGCGCATAGCTGGAGGTTTATGGACGTGTAATTCACTCGGGTCCAAATGCGCCCGTTGGCAAGACTACTGATTTATTCATCGGAATCGTGGACTCGGGTAAAACCGGCAGTAAAACCAACACTCGGTGGTGGCGTAGAGTTCACTGGTACAATCGGATATCTTACTCATATTATACGTATATAAGTGTAAGTAAAATAATAGCACTAGCAAATTTTTTTTTAAATATAACAAACAGTCCGTCCGAGTTGGACTCGTCGTATCTTCTCTGATTTTTGTGTATCATGAATGATAAATTCGGCGTTACTTGTGTGGTAAAAAAAAAACACAAACAGTAGAACGCCCATCCGGTGACGGCGGCGGATGAAACAATAATATTTTGTTAAAGTATTTGCGCGTACATAAAAAAACATGGTAATGATACAGGGACCGATTTAAAATACAAAAATATTTATAGGACTATACCTATATCTAGGTACGTATTTTGGCTGTATTATCAGTGCATATCGGAAATGATTTTTAATGTTACAAAATATGCAGCCGGCCTGCGTATATTTTCCGCTAAATTGCCCGTATTATTCACTACACTTCTCGATAAATTGTAAATTACAATTTGTAATATTATATTTAAAATACATTCAAATTATATAATATGTAATATGCATACATCGGTAGAGCGCTAAGTATTCTTTTTAATCATTATTATTTTAAAGGAGAGTTAATTTTAAACATTCTAAATCACGAAATGTATGTACGCCCGGCAACAAATTTTATTACGTTAATGAAGAATACGATAATGTTTAAATTTGATTAATACGTGTATTCAATTATTACATCGAGTTCCATTTGTAATGTGATCACTGGTTTATAGAATAAACCATTTATTTGAATCAAAAAAGAAAAACCCGAACCAAATCTAATGTTGCTAATGTTAAATTGAATTTTTATTAAAATCAATAATTATGCTGGATAATTGAAATACTTTTATGCAATTTTTTTTTATCAATTTTCAAACTGATTTAAGCTGTAAAATCAATTTTATTTTTGAACTAATCAGTGATCAGTGTTATACGTAGTATCATTAAGTTTTTGATGAAAGTCACATCGTTCAGTTTATTTTTTGTGTTCAACATTTTTTTCTTAAATGTCGGTAAAACGGAAAGATTTATCAAAAAAAAAAAAAAGAAAAATATTTACTTAAACGTTTTGAAATTAGAAAAATGTATGCAAAAAGAAGCCGCATAAACTCTAAAAATGTTTTCATCTACTTTAAACAACATTTAAAAAAATCACAAGCAAATTGTTAAAAATAAAGAATAAAATGTTTATAAAACATCACGTATATGGGGTTTAATTTAAGACAAATAAAAATATCAAATTAGAAGACACTTAAATTTAAAATTGATAGTTTCTTTTCTTTATTTTAATGTATTTTTATGTTTAGTATACAATGTATTCTATACACACACACACACATATATATATATATATATATATATATATATAATTTTTTAAAGATAAAAATAATTTATGGAATCATCCAGTCAATATAATCAAAACGACTATGTGTACACATAACACCTACTGTGGTTATAAAATACGTTTTACAACGAACCATCCGTTCGATCGAGTTTTGAAGAGTCGTTTATGAAGTTATTATTTATTTTTTGAATATGACACGTGTCTTATTATTTATAATCGAGTTTCTTATTTCATAAAAAACTTTCCGATTATCAAATCAATGTAGTTTTTTTCAATAGTTTTTGATAAAGTTGATCATAATATACTTATATTTTAATTCTATGCCATTGACATCTGAATCCTTTTCTGTCATGGATTTCGTCAGACATAATAGGAAGCACATGTTTAAGAATAAAAATGTTTAAATCAATAAATTATTTTTGTTGTATTTTAAGGTTTTCATTCGGCTCTTATTTTATTTCTATTGTTAACAAAGCATTTAAATTTCTGAAAAACAAACAATTGTTATTTTACAATAATATATAATTTTCTAGTATAATTACATTTTAATTAAAAGTATATTTTTAAAATTTTAGTTGATTGGTGTGAAATTAATAAATTACTTACTATAAAATACTAAACAATTAACAATATTCTTTTGCACCATGTATACAATATCTTTGATCTAGTATTTGTATTGATTTTTTCTTTTAATAAAAAATTCTTACAAAATTAATTTTTATACATATAGAATCTAAATTATTATATTATTATACTATCACTCAACTTTCTAGTTTCCATTCACTTTCTTCTTTTTAATTATTATTTTATTTTTTTGGAAGTAGTAATTACGAATAACTCTATTTATTTATACACTTTATAACTAAATGTATGCCTATTAATAAATTAAAAAATATTCAAACTAAATTACGGTAATTTATTTTATATAATAATGCTATTTATATAATAAAAAGTAATACATAAGTTATATTATTTATATAATTTAGACTTCATATGAAATTTTCAAATTTACAGCCACAATAGTTAAATTTACGTTTTACTTGAATTTAAGTTATTATCTGTAGAATTATATTCGATCAATAGGCTCATGAACAACTTTATTTTATATACTATAATTAGGTAATTTATAATTCTCACATTAACCTTCTTAATGAGTTCCATTTTAATTCCGCAACCATATTTTGTTACACTAATGAGAATTTAATAATGAATAATACAACCATTCAAAAATATCTATAAATATATAGGCAGATAATGTAATTGCATAGTGGTTACAATAGTATAAATACAAATTTAAATTTTAGTATTAATTTAACGCAATCAGAAATTTATTAACATAGATAAATGAAATGTTCAACTTTTAAATTAATAATATATATCCATCATCTATGCATAATAACTAATAAGAATATCAAACATAATATATAGGATTCAAATAATATTAGTTACCTATAATACCACGTTTTTCGTATTGTTTATATTTAAAATACAATGAAAGTATATATTATATTATTTATAATTAACAAACGTAAATTGTACAACCTATGATCATTAATTCAACGGTTAAAAAAAATGAACAAAAATAAATAGACAAATGTATGACTGTATAAGTAATTAAATTATACAGAACATTACAAAATAGCTAGTAATATTTCGTACTACGTATATAAAATATCGGGGGAAATTATGATTCCAAAAAAGTTTTTCTTAAACTTAAGTTTCACTTCTTATAAATTTGTAGGTACATTTGAAACGACTGTGTTCAAAAATTGACACAAAACGGTTGAAAAGTAAAACTTGTTAAGGCGAAAAATATTATTTTCAATTCTAAATGTGGTTTTTTGATCATAAATAATACCATAATTTATAAAATATACCAGAAAGCTTCTTTATACGTATATTATGTATAATACGTAGTATTACATTATGGTATACATCGTGAACGTAATTTATAGGACCAAAGTAAAAATAACTTTAGCCTTGTCACATTTTTCCTCCTTCTACGTTTATCAATTTAAATAATATAACTTCACACACGTCCTCAAAAAATAATTCATATGCTGAAAAAACCACTAGAATACGATATGAACAATGTTATTATTTCACATAGATTTTAGTTTCTGAGCGGAACGATGAAAGTATAATTGTAAAATGAAGCTTGTTTTCTTAAAAATGTTATTTTATATTCTCATTACTGGAGACTGAAAGTTGTAGAAGTCACATTATATTATACTTTTGATTTATAGTAGACCGAGCAGAAATTGTTTCCATACAACATGTCCTAAAAATCAAACATTTTAAATGCGTATTATGCATACATCGTCGACTTCATTCAATTCAGAAAAAAAGTGCATACTACATAGGTACTACATATTTCTCGTGTACAAATTAGTTATTTGTGAAAATGTTTATTTTTTTCTAAAATATATTTTATTTGATGATATGAGTATTTTAGTATAATTTTTGAATACTTAAAGAACGAAAATATATTTTTATTTATTCTACTATTAGATATTGAAATAATTTTTAAGTTTGATAATTAATATCAGCATCCTGTTTTCCATTTTTAACGTATTTATTATAAATTTTCAAAAATGTATTTAAAAAAAATGTTAATACAGAAAAACACCAATAATTCAAAAATATTGAAAAATAATTATTACCAAATTTATAATTGCTATTTCTAGGCTTATAAAAAAAAAATAGCTTATTTACTAAACATTTTTGCACATTTCACCTTTTTTTTAAGGTTATATTTAATTTTGGCATTATTACATCAGACTCCTAGTCAAATAATTTGAAATAATACAAACGTTTCAATCTTTGAATTTACTGGAGATTTCTTGTAGCAAGTACGATCTAGTTATATGAAGGGAGTAACGAAAATAGAAGTCAAACTTTCCAAATAAATTTTAAATTAATGAGAAAAAACAAAAAAAAAATATGGAAAAATGAGAATATAAAAAAATATTTGCAATTCCAGTTCATGTATATAATTATAATCTAAAAATAAATAACCGTAGATACTTGGCATTTTTAATAAATATTTAAATTCAATTTTTCTAAACATTATATAATTTAAAAATATATTGGCTTTTTTTTACTATTTATAGATGATTGAAATTATAGTTATTTTTTTTATATAAATTAAATGTATAAATGAAAAATTTGAAGTTAAAATGTTGACAAAATCGTCAAAAGTGTTAATTATTTTTTAAACGCTGAATATTTACGGCACTGTTGAAAAGTCACATAAATCATCAAGCATTTATATTTTTTTTAATGGTTTCAACGTAGAATATAAAAAAATGAAGTTTTTTATTTAACACCTATTTTGTCGGAAATAATAATATTCATTGGTACTTTTTTATGGCTCCGTCAAACACCAAAATGACCACTTGATACAAAAATTCTCTTTTTAAAAAAAAAAAAATTGTGTGTTTTTCAACGACAACACCAGACGACACATAGTAAATTAATGATTTTGGAGAGATGCTCACTAATTCACTCTCCTCCATAGTTGAGGTTGTTACCATAATATATATATATATATATATAATATAAAAGGATATAATTTAAAGTTAAACACTTATTTTCTTAAAATGTATGAACGATTTTGAAAATATTTCTTTACATAGTTTAATTTAATTTCAAGACAACATAATATAATACATAAATATATATTGAATCAGAAATCAATAATATGAATGTCTCTGAAATATTTATTAATAGTAGATGGTAATTAGTATGGTCATTTAATTCCATACGACATTGGTATTATCTAACTAATGGGAAATATTATGTATATGATAGCTTACAGATAGTATTATGGATTATAAATTAATCTATAGATGAATCTATAAACTTTTAATTAATATAGACCACGAGTGTATAATTATTATTTACATAATATTCGATGTATAAGTATTTAGATTGGTGTTAAAATAAAAATACAACTAACGAATATTTAGTATTATTTTATTCTTATGTTGAATATTTTAATTATTACGCATGATGGGGAGAAATGCGGATAAAATAAAACCTAAATAAACTGACACTATTATAAAATATAAATGCGTTTAATGCATTTCATTGGATTGTGGCCTAACGACTCTACACTGTCAAATAGTGGCAATTTATGCTAGAAACGGAGAAAAAAATACAAGAGAGACATACAACATTTTCCCCTCCTTGAATAATTTTCGTACTGACGTCAGTACTTATTTAAAGTTTTTTCATCTAACTCACACCACAAGCATATTTATTTGAATAGTACCATTACGTCGAATATGTTCGTATTTCGAGACTTAAAACAAATAAAAGAAAAATAAAGTTTTTATTGACTCTATTCCTGCAATGAGGATCTGTCATTAAGCTACCTTGAAAATGGACCCATTTGAAAACAAATGTCCAATAATATTCAAATGGAAGCAAAATTGTATGCCAACTGATATTAAACAGAATGTAGAAGCGGCCTAATAGTGATTAGGTAGCAAAAAATAACAGAATCGATTATTTCGTTCCGGTGGTTAATATAATATTAAATAGAACTCACAGATAAATAACAACAATTATTTTTAAATAGTTTATAAATAGTGTTTAAATGATCTTGTTTTTGAAAAGATTTGCATCATAAATATTCCAATAACGCGTTGACTAAAAACGAATTGTATACGCAGTAAGCACGTATATATTTACATTTATTTCATATAGAATAGAAAATGAATCAAATCGAAAACGTTGTGCGACAATCTTCAAATAACTCTAGACACACAAAAAGGAAATTATTAAATTTATATTATGTGCTGATTATATCGTATAGTCAAGATATTTTGTTTCTTTTACACATCTAAATAAATTATTCAAAGTAAGAAGATAAGTATAAAATCAATATAATATCTGATCGTATGATGTATGCTTACAACGGTCGTGTACGGCATATTATTATAACGAACTCAATATGTTATCTATTTAATGACGACGTGTATTTTCGATAAAAAAAATTTCTTACGCAATACTTCGAGTTTAATAAAATAAAACTTAATTTCAAATAAATAATTAATTACATTTAAGTATTTAAAGTTTATACGAGTGGCAAGTTATAATTTCATAAGATAAACAAATATTATTAGTAATTATCTACAATCACTTGGAAGTTTTTTTTTTAGATTTATCACAGCTTTTTAATAAAAAAATTTAAACAAAACATGCTTGCTTGTGAAGTACTGAAGTGAGCGAAACAAGTTAATGTGGCTCGCCGCACTTTCAGTATATCCAGTACTGTCAATGAGTACTATGAGTACTCATAAAGAACAATGGCGTATTACTCAAGTTGTGAACAATTTTAAATTTTAAGTGATATAATAGTTGAAGTAGATTTATTAAAATAAGTGAAATTTTTATTTTTATTTATCAGAATTTCATATAACATGAAGTCCTATTATCATATTATCAACTTGAAATAGATTTAGTTTTAAAATTGCAATATTTTTAAAATTTTAAAATTAGACATCAATTAAGTGTACATAGAGATATTGTTCTTATAAATTATTTAAATACATCTTAAATAAGTAAAAAGAGTGTGTACAGTGGTGTTCAAAGTAATTTGAATTCTAGACATGGGCGTCCCCAGGGGGGGCAAGACAGGACACTTTTCCCCCTAGAATAAACATAATAAAATACTATAAATGTACTACAAATAAAATGTAAGTGTAAAATATATAAAAAAATCTTCATTTATTTTTAAAATTAATTTTGCCCCCCTCCCCCTAGAAAAATGTCTGGGGACGCTCATGATTCTAGAGCTACATTCGATAAACTATATTATACTCTTTTTAAGATTTATTAAAAATATTTAAATACTTAAGATAATATTATATTTTTTAACTCTAAAATGTATTTAGTAAACCAATAATTATGTAACTATGAATGTTACTTAACAAACAAATGTAGGAATTTAACATTATTTTACAATAAC
Organism: Rhopalosiphum padi; assembly: GCF_020882245.1. Lineage (NCBI taxonomy): Eukaryota > Metazoa > Arthropoda > Insecta > Hemiptera > Aphididae > Rhopalosiphum > Rhopalosiphum padi. The sequence continues at coordinate 73,939,153 of NC_083598.1, forward strand.
ACACTTATACTAAGAAAACATATAACATTTCATGCTTGAAACAAAGTAATTAATTTAATAAAACGGTGGACTCTTTAAACATGTTATATTTATTTGGTAGAGATTTTAGCAAATAATTTTACATACAGAATAAAAGGATATATTTCTAATGTTAATAAAAAGCCCCAGGTAATCTGTTTAACCTTTTGAAACGTTTTCAGTGCACTCGAGTGGTTTAAGTTTCATTTTTAGCCTAAAGCAAATAGACTATCATATGTATGACTGTACGTCCTAATATAAACTGAGTGTGCTCTAATGAAATTAAAGTAATACTTTTAATTAATTTACACGTTTGTATGACATTTTTATAAATCATCAAAAAACATTTTTATTTGCGGAATTCTATTCAAATGCTAAATACTTACTTTAACTTCCAATATTATTTTATTTAGCATACACACATATACTTATTATACTGCACAAATAATAGTAAATGTATTGTGTAGTTGGATAATAAATAATAACCTAACCCTTCTCGTAATATTTTATTCGCCATTCAAAAAGATTTATAATATGTACAAATGTATTCAAGCAAACCTGATGAACATATAAGAACCATAGAGAACAAACCAGTGTTTCGACTATAATTACTATAATATTTTATACATATCAAAATACATGACGAATAATTATTCTACGATTACACAATAATCGGTCTTAATTTTATAATTTATAGGATATTTTCATCATAATATAATACGAGTACGATAAGAGATAATTATCAATGTATTTTGTAACGATGTACGGTGTTATATATATTAAATTATTTTTAAGATGCATATGAAACGAAAAAAATCCCAGGATAAACTTGGTTTCATATTTTTAATATATGTTTAGTTATTCAATATCAAAAAAAACAATTTTTTTTTTTAAATACGTAAATCGGTTGACGTTATTTTGTACACATGTCTCAAGAAAAATACCAATAAAGTTTATTTTAACTGAAATAACTGACATATTATGTATATATTTTTAGAAACGACCAAATTAAATCGGTTAAACAATCTGCTCTCTATTCTCGACATTGTTTAAAATGTGTTGTTTTACATTTTTTTTATTGAATTTCAAATGTTGTGCTGTTTTGTTAAATTATTACCATATTACCAAAGGATTTCATTAGACAGTTATTTTATACACAAATGCGTCAAAAATAATTAACATAACTATATGCACCTTTATAATAATAAGAAAACATAATATATATATTATAAAGCAACATATTTATCAATCAACCACAGACGTGTAGAAAGTATAGACATTTTAAAACTGACTACAAACTTTTTGATAGTATATTAAGAAAGTAATTCAACTTTAAATGTCTATTTAAATTCAGTCGTATATAATCTAACACTTTAGTTTAAATGAATCTAAAAGGAATCTTAACAATGAAAGTCTTTAAAAAGTTTTGATTTTATTTTTGTTAAAATACAATGTAATCAAATAATATTTGACAATATGATAGCAATACAATAGTGGATTTTCATTTGAATATAGATACCTAAATAAAATAAAAACGATAGTATTTAAATTGTGAAATTCAATTTTTTTTTTTTGCAAAAACAGCAATGTTATTTAAAAAATTTCCACGACAGTCCGTGTTTGTAAAACAAGTTAAAAATAATATAATTTGGTAAATAATAAAATACAATTGTTATTTTTATATATTTTATATTATATTTAATAACTATATAATCATAATCGTTGATAATTTATAGTTATATTGTATAATACTCAGTTTTGTAAAGTATTAGATTAAAGTATTCAAAGAAAAATGTTTAAATGTTTAGAATCTATTTTTTGTACTTTTTTTTTATTATTTATTACAAATCTTTTTCTAAACTCAAAAATAGTATTAAATTTTTAACAAAACAAATTGTAATACATTTATTTGTATTATTGTTACAAGCGCATTAGTTTCTAACCATTCCAAAATTATTCTAAGAATATTGAAATACGTATTTTTAATTTTCTTTCTAGATAAGTATTCAAATACGTATACCAAATACATTTCCATCTTTAATGCAATTATTCAAATGTAAAATAAAGATATTGCTTACGAGACAGGTAATAGTACAATCAATAACTTAAAGAATTAATAATGTAGAGTTTTTGTAAATTACATTTAATCGATGATAATAAACAAGAGTCAAATATCCCATGTAATGATGTAATATTTTCAATAATTCTTTGAATACGGAAGTGCTTAGAAATAGATACAGCATAATATGTCAAGGGTTCCTTAGGCTATTTCTGTAGTATTATTTTTATACGGCGTTATAATAGGGAAAAAGGCGTTTACAATGTTATATTCACTAAACTCACAATTAATTAGTCGTCGGTGGAGGAGATGAAGGTAACAGTTTTAATATGGTGTTAAGTGACCTAGTGGTCATTGTCGGTCCTTCAAATGCACATGCCAAGAAAAGTTATTCTAGCCAGACTCTGGTGTTTGTCTGTAATAAATCATTCCAGTTGTTGTGAAGTTGATTGTGTGCAAAAGAAATTGCGACGAAAGCACTTGGTGGAAATTATTATTGTTCAACATTGTCCTTTTTACTTATTATGCAGGATTTTTTTAACACTTTGCTTCAACACACTATGGAAATGTATCTAAATATTATATTACTTTACTGCATTATTAGAATTCGGTAAAAGAGAAAAGAAACTAATACATTTTAAAAACTGAAATAATACACAAGTATTTACAAATATATTATAAGTTTATCTAAGGGAAATAATTTCACTTCACTTTTATTAGCATATTAAGACAGTGTATGACTTAAAAATAAATTATATATTTTCAATATGTAATAGTTAATAAAATATAATGAACTCAATACTTGAATCATAATATTATAATATAATATGGCGGTGTCAAAAATATATTTCATCATAATTTTAACGTTCAGTAAATTGTCGAGCTCTAAGAACTTTAATACACACTGTACTCGAAATAAAGTGAAGATTTATGATTTCATGATAAGTGTTATTAAGGTCATGTCAAAAATTAAATTTTTAATGAAAAATGGTAAAATTAATAGAAAAAAATGTATATTTTTTAATTTTTTTTAATAAACATACAATATAATTTAAAGTTTTTTTTATGATTTTTTCCTCTTACGACATAAACTACGATAAGTTTTATGAGGCAATATTTATGTATTTTGTATAAATTATAAATTAATTAGATTATTATAGGTATATTATATCATGGGTATGGGTATTTTCCACAAAATTAGATTAAACTTTGGTAAAAATATATAAGGATTATAAATTTATAACCAATAAAACCGTTATAGATCTTTTGTGGTGTTTAAAACTATATTTAACATTTAAGTAATACTTCACATCATAATATTTAAATTATTCTATAATTGTATTTTTTATATTCTAACAAAATGGGTTTTTCTATAATAAAAAATTGTTTTATTACTATTCGACATATTGGAACATTTTTGATAAATTAAAATATTAAAATAATCACGAAAATTTATATTCAGATTGAAATTCGACAAAGATCTCAAATTAAAACTGTAATTAAAAACATTCTGTATTTTTAATTATTAAACAGTGGTTATTACGATGAGAAAAAAAATAGTTTTAACAGTGTCAACTCCAGTTCTCACCACTATCACTTTTGATCTTATCACAACACCCTAAGGTTATAACTGCCACTTACACGCATGTTATAACATTTATAATAATTATAACAATGATTAAGTATTTTGTATAAAATTATAATATTGCATAGCATTTTCAAAAATAAACGGAAATATTATTAATAATTATTGACTTTATTAATTGTTATATAATTTTTTTACATCGTAATAATTACACATTACTTAAGAATTTTGTATTGATTCCTATAGATAATAATCCGATAATCAAAAATGAATGTTGAACTAGGTATAGTGTACTTATATAATGCTATCTTATGGATACCGACTAAAATTTAATATATTTACCAACTACAATTTTAGCAATGTTTTGTAAAAACTAAATTAGCTGATCGTTAAAATTGTAGATACACTATATCTATGGTAAATTATTGATGTAATTATTTGATAATTAATGTTATTGATTTATCAATTTATAATTAAAATGAACAAATATTGATGTTATAGTTGGTAAAATTATGATAATTAGTAATATATAATATTGTTAAGTACAAGATATATTTTGAAATAATTTTTCGTTTAAACCGTAAAAAAAACGTTTTTCTTCTAAACTCAAGATACAAAAGCGTAATTGGCGCTACAAGTTTAATCCAAAACAGATTAAATAATTCTTTTTATTTAATTTGGTCGATTTTTCAATAAATGCATTATTTTGTTAAGTGTATTGACATGGGATTACAATCATTTATACAAATCTTAATTGATTTTTTTCAATTTAATTTAATGTAAAGCTTTCTAAAGTCTTTTCATGGAATATATTTTTAATGAGATCTATTTATTATAATTTCGAGTTTTCAACATATTTTCATTCTAACATTATGCAGATCACACTTTCCCATATAAGAAGAGGAGGTTATAACCATATACAGTAATCCCATTTATTGTACTTTGTATTGTACGAATAACCCTTTTGTTTTGCATACACAGCTAACTAAAACAATTTTGTACATTTAACAATAACGATGTTAAGCACATTTTTTATATACATTTTTGTTTGGTTTTCCAAATAATCTTTAAAATAAATTAATAATATCATAATTAAATTATTCTTTAGATATATTTGTAATACAATGTTATACACAATATAATATATTATATGATCATTATATTCTGTTATAGGCATGTATAATAGGCGTCATATCAATTATACTTATTATTAAAATGTTTCCAATCATCATTACCTTTTCGTCAACATATGGTTGAACATGTAAAATGTATTTGATAATATTCAAATATTTTCAATTAGATGTTAAATGATAAAAACATTATTTGGAATGTACACATCTCTATCAATAATTCCCAAAAATATATTATTATGGATTTGTTATTCAATTATTTAAAAAATTATTTTTTATTAACTAATAAAATATTTTTTTTCTTTGAATAGCTAATACAAATTTATATAAATATATGATTTGTTTGATGTTTGACAATTATTATTAAGCAAAGATACAATACAAGTATAATATATAATACTGTACGACCAAAATGCTATTTATTTTTGTTATGCTTTCAAGATTCCAATCTTAAGACAATCTCCTCAGTATGTATCTGCAAGCGCCATTGTCAGAAAACACGATATAACACCCATCGGAGATATTGTGGGTACTATGGAAAGGCGTAAAGATGGTAATAAACTAATAACAAACAACTGTTAGGAAAATGGCAGGAATAGATAATGGGGTTTTTTCCCGGGTCTAACTTCAGGTCTTCTACGGGAAATGCATCTACAATCGATCCCGGCACGGCGTATAAACACTATACGTGCTTATTTTTTATAAAACATCGGGTTACATCACTGTTTTTGGAGAATTCAAAAGAATTGAGACACCCTGAATACCAGGGATGTTAAACTAGTAGTTTTTATAAAGGAAAAAAAAACAAAGAATTTACAATAACTGTTCTAACGTGTCATTGTGTCAGTGATATACAATAATATTGATGTTAATACAACAGGCAGGCAGAAATAGACTTTTTTTTAGTTTTTTTTCGATACAATAGTCATATTGATACAATTTTCATTGTCAAAAAATATAAAAATGTAATACAGCGGATCCTCAAACGCTGTTCTTGTACGTTTTAAAAATATCAAAAATACATGTTCATGATTTTTTTTTTTATAATTGTTTTAAAAAAAAAAATTCAAAATTACAACAAATTGAATATTATTTCATAATTAAAAATAACACAAGTTTTATCATTTAACACGAAATAAAATTCTTGTTTTTTATTAGTGTTTATAGTTAAAATTTTGTCGTAATGTTTAAAATATTCATCTTAAAGAATGAAACAATATGAATATCATTATTACCTAAACAACACAATAATATTTTCAAAATATTTACACTATAGTTTTATACTATGTATACACAAAATCAATCTACATTCTACACTGTATAAATTACATGAAAAGTTTTTGACAAAAGTTATTTTATCATTTATAACAAAATTAATATTATAACAATAAACTACAGATTTAAGAAAATACTAGTTATATTTAAATGCAATATAACATAAGCTATTTTCAGATATACATGCTGATTCGTCCGTTTTTTTTGTTATTTTTTTTTTATATACAGAGATTTAACATTCAATTCATATTTAATATAATATCGTCCACTATAGTGATTATAAAATACTCAATGCCGAAGTACACTTGAAACCAAAAGAGCGACCTTTTTTTAGTGCAAATATTTACTGTATAGGTATATCTACTATTATGAATAGTATAAATATGTAGGCACAGAAATTATGGTAGCAAAACGATTAAAACTGTCGACAAACTACGAAGAAAAAGGGTGGGTTGTACGCAGGAAAATGTTCACGTGCCTTTTAATTATTTTATCTTGTAATGTGCTCATATTTCAAATGTTATACGTTCATATACTCACTATAATGATAATACGTTACTTCGAGGTAATATAAAATAAACCTATTCATATTTACATTATATTATATTAAAATATATATTTAAAGATAAATATGCAGCGAAATCCAAAAACAAATATTACGCTATAAATAATTACGTTATACAATTTTTTCATTTATTAATACTTATAAGATACAGAATATTCAGGTTTTATAATTGTATAATACATTTTTTTCAGTTCCACATTATGAGTGAATTGAGGTACTCAATTACAGTTGGATGCTTTTGCTTGAACAGGATTCAATTCTATAGATAACGTATAGTTACAAAATTAATATATTAAACACTATTATACGTATTAAAGTTTATTTTTCGTTTAATTAAGATTCATAATTTTTGGATTACAATTCAGGAAATATAACTGTAAGTAAAATAGATTAGTTAATTAACTTGAAATTAAGTATTTATACCATATATTCATATTAAGATGTATTGGTACTTATACATAGCATAAAAATCGAATTATATATTTAAGTTTATTGAAGACAATGCATGGGGAATAATAACTTATATGCACCGTAACAAAAAAAATAATCAAAATAAAGTCTTTTATTATATCATCTTATGACCTAAAAGTTTTACCATATTTGAGATTTTGTGGTATACAACCTGGATGTTTAATCGTAGTATCAACCGTATAATTATTAAATGTTTGTTTTGCCATCTATTCGGTGGTACCCTTTTTATACAAAAAAAAAAAAAATAATAATAATAAATAAATAAATACTATTAAATTTTATCATTTAAATTACAAAATCTGTTTGTTTTAAAATCAAAGTATGTGCGCGTTTTTAATTTATTTCAAAATACGTTTTGTGAGATAATAATATTTAAAATAATAATAATATATTTATCTATAAGTGAATAAAAAAAAATAGGCTAAACTCATCATTCGTCAATGTAATTTCTGGTAAATTTATATTACCTCATAATACAAAAATATTGTTAGGATACTGTAGAACAAAAGATTCCATCATTGCAAAAATATAAGTGTTATAGAAATCAGTATCACATTTTGTTGAGTGATAAATACTACAAAATATGATGTTACACATTTTAAAGAACATTTATGAAAATGCGTTTAACAATATTTTGGATAAATTAATATGAATTTCCAAAAAGATACTCGTAATATCATTGTAATTACAAGCCCACCACTTTATGGATGTGAGCTAGAGAAAAAAATGTACAGGATTTTAAAATAATAATTTATTGTGATAAGGAGTAGTATCAAAAATAAATTAATGACCTCATCTATGTTTGCATCACAATTCCAGGAGTCGTGATCACTTGAGATATATTTATATTATCATTTGCAATACATTTATATTTATGAGCGCTAGTAGTTATTTAACGAATAAGTAAAACACTAAATTAAATAACTATATAAAGTACTCGAGCATAGGTACAGTGGATATGGTAGAACTGCCCAGAGATCGAACGAAGCTCACAACACATTTAGATCTATTAAGATATCCAGTGAATTTAATTGTACTTACCAACGTATTTCGATTCTGAGTTAATATCGGTACAATACACAGTATTAGTTGCAAGTCCCGGAAGACAGGGCAAGAGTTTAGCAACATTAATGTGGTTCAACTTGTCTTGAATCTTAAGTGTGAGAGATAAATTTTAGCTCATCAACAACAATAGATAGACTATGTGCAGCATTGACAGAATAGCCTAATGGAAGAGCATTATTAAAACCAGATTTGTCATTATTAATAACAACCATTAGTTCATTACTTGAGATTCGCCCCTATAAGTACAATTATAGTAATAATTTCAATAAGTACACTTTTGTAAAATTTCATAAGCTCATTAGCCAGAATATCCATTACAAAGACGATTATTATAATAACAACAAATACAAATTATAATAATCTTTTTAATCACTTGACAGGCGATGTATAAACGCATGCTGTGAATTCAACGATAGCAGTAAGCTGTATGATTTCACTATATATTAGTACCTTATTTATAAAGTGTTACCGGTATTATAATACAACAGCCAATGAATTTGTAATTGCGATGTAGCAGCAGAAAGCAGATATTGATAACAATTATAACTTATGTAAAAACAGCAAAAGTTTGACGGACCACAAAACTGAATGTAAGCTGAAATAACTAAAGTATCAAAAATTGGAGGTTGAGTTCGAATATTTAACACAATACTAAAATAAAATAAGAATACGTATTTGACATTGATGAACATAAACAGTTGGTGTAATTTATTCAATGTTAAACAATATTGTTTTTAAAGTTATATAAAACATGCCACACAGTTTTGTACAAATATACATAATAAAGTATAAACAGCATAATATCTATTAAACGGTAACTTCTAAAATATAAATATACAGATAAATTATAATAAATTAAATAATGTATTATTGGCTCATGCGTCTTAAATAATAAAAAATAATGTGTAGAATACTGATAATTCGAAGTTTTTGTAAATTATTTCACTTTCATTGCTTTTTAGAAACTTCAAACCTATTTTATGTACAGCGATACCCCCCGGAGACATAATACGAGATATGGATTCGAAATGCTGGTTTATCGATATCGAAAGCTAATTGGATAGAGATGCACGATGGCTACCCAAGAGGTTTTCGCAATAATTCAACGAAACAGACAGGTATCGGACAAATTACCCCCACCCCTAAAAGAAACCATTTCATTTGTCAGCTATAATTCAATTTTAACCCTCCTTTTTAAATTCATTTTTTGTCAATGATATTCTTTAAGTTATATTATATTGATATCGAAACCACTATAATAGAGCAATGTTTCAATAAAGTAATTTCATCGGTATAGCAATTTTATACATATATAACTTTACTGAGCATTGACATGATAAATTGTACATGGTTAGTCGGAAAAATGATGTATTATTGTATTAATATCAAATAATCCACACATATCATATTAATATTCAATTATCATTTTTTAAAAGATAATGAATTCAGGAACATATTTCAGTAGGCAGTAATTTATTTTAGGGTCATTATATTTTAATGGTAATGACCAATCTCAATTAAATAGATGTTATTCTAACTTAATCAAACTAATCTAATTCTTAATTTTTATTTTGAACTATTTTGTGGCAGCAGTTAAAAATATAATTTTTGTTTAGTTAACTAAATTGTCATTAGTACATTTATAAAAATATGTATATTTTAATTCAAACACAAAATACAATGCAAACCAAGTATTTTCTAATTAAAAATAAATGTGTACTAAGATAGCATAATATAGTTTATTTTTTAAAGTAGGTTATTATAATAATATTAAGCTAGTAGAGTTAAAAATGGTAATATAAACCTGAGTGAATAAACAATAACTGTTTACATTTATGATTAAATTAAATTTTACAAAATACGAGTATTACTTATAAGCTTTTATAATATACCAAACACTAAATGTTTTATCTAAATAAAATTAAAAAAATAAAATAATGTAGGTACAAAGTTTTTCATTGATGAGACTAAATACTAACTTACAATAATCAGTTAATTTTTTCATATTTATTAAAGAATAATAAACGAATACCTATTATATTAAATGCTTTCGACATTATAATAAAAGCTTTACCGGTTCTTCTTATAGTTTATATTATTATCAGAACAAAGTTTCCAAAAAAGGGTAAGCTGGTTCATCACTCTACTGAAATAGAGAACAAACCACCAAGAGCTTTTTGCTGAACAATCGATACTTGAAGAATAGGTTACTGTTACAAAAGTTATAATGTAAGATCAAAAATAAATAGCGATTGACCCAGAACAAGCTGGATATTTTCAATTAATATTTTGGTGTTTAGACCATTATTTCTTAATATTAAGGTCTGTGGAAAATGGAAATATCTTCAAACATTTAAGCAATACATTTAAATATTATATAAACGAACTTGAATTATTTTGTTTTGCATGGTTCAAGGATGATTTAAATACTCTGAATTTAAAGTTTACTTGACCTTATTAGATGTATTAGACAAATTATCAAGATGACGATTTCGTTGAGTTAAATAAAATAAATTTGTTCAATATTTTATCCAAGACGACGCGCGAAGTTTATATTATTAGAAAAGTATTTTATAACCACTTAGCTTTAATTATGCATTTTATAACTAATTGATAAATTAAAGATTTTCGTATTGATGTTTAGAATACGGGGCAGTGATATAAAAATCTGTCCGAAAATTGAAAGCATTTAATATAATATGTTTATATACGAATATGTCATAAATAGATTTTATCCCCGAATTTCTTAATTATTCCTTTCAACTTACTTTTGCGAAACTATGCCAATGTACAAAAGCGCTGAATTTAATTATTGAGCTCGTACAATGTTAAACTCGACAGAAGCGTTACCACATTCTATTATGATTTGTTTGATATTTTTAATTACTTAGTAGAATTTCATACACTATGTATTATGTTGTACTTGTATTTTTTAAGTTATCAAAAATAAATGTGGCGTTTTTGTGCATAATATACACATTATTTCATATCTTCCTACCTATTTGTTTGTTATGAAATATAACAATATTATGTTTACATTAGTAGTGATAAATGTATACATTATAACTTGTATTTACCTATTATAATTTTATTTTTTACCATTATACCCATTACCCATATACAATTAGGTATATAATTGTATTTAGTTTATCTATAAAATAACGTAAAAGAGAAATAAAAACAACATTTTAACTGTCCACGTTTTTCTAAAATACCATAGTCGTTTTGTTCCTAATAAAATGAAACGAATTTAAAGCTTACACTATTGCCATGAAGATGAATGGTTAGTGAACATGGTTTCCTAAAAGGTGTGCAGTTAATAATAAACAGGGTTTAATATAGTAGATTTATTGTGCACATACGTGGATTATTTTTGAGCATTATTGTATGAATCCATCAATACATACGTCGTTTGAAATTAATTGGTTTTAGGAGAATTTTTTCTTTTATGTAGAATATTAAACTTTAAATGTGATTTAAGAGTTATACAAATTATTTAATAAAGTACAAATTACGTAAATATTAGAATAGTTTAATTGAAAACTTATTAACGCCAAACTTTAGATTTTTTTTTAATATTAAAATAAAGAAATAAAATAATTTGTCTAAGAATTAAATCCAGATTGTTTTTATGACTATCTATCTATATAATATAGAAGTCAAATAAATTATAATAAGGTCAGTACTTACAAAATAACACGTCTTCTAAATATATCGATATATAAAAAATAATAATAATAATATCTGAATATTAAACGCTTGACTGGTAGGTATCATTTCAAAATAAAAATTATTTAGAACATGTTAACATTATAGCTGTCTTATAATGTTGTGAAAATAACAAAATTAGTTTATTTTAGAATGTATAAATAATCTAATGAATTACATGCTATAGAGAGACTCGAATAAACAGTAATAATAATTAAAAGATGAATTTTAACATAAAAAAATATTGAATTAGATTAAAATATATGATATATATACATATAAATTAAGATATAAATATTCATATATGACTTTTTAAAAACCAAAATTAAATTACTCATTTCTGTCACAATATACACAAAAAACTTCACTTTAAATTGTCATCAAGTAAATTAAATAAAATACCTAGTTAATTCAATACAATCTACTGAAGAATAAACGTTCATTGAACTTAATATTCATTATTTTTAAACGAAAAAATACAAGTTGCCACTTGTTTCATTCCATTGGAAGCATAATATATACCAATCTATATTTGTTGTGCTTTCAACAAAATGGAACTAAACAATCCTGAAAATTCACAAGTCATTAAGCTTTTGATGCTCAAGTAAAATAAAACACACATGAAGGCACGCACAAACATTTTTCTATTTAAAAATAATATATATATATATATATATACCACAGTACTTATTATAATGTTTAAGTTATATAAAATAAGGTAGAATTTTCGTGTTAAATCATTTTGTAATATATTTTTTTTATTTTTAGTCAGAAATAATTATAAACAATAAAATAAATATTTTTAGAAAAATAATATATTTTAATTTGAAAACTTATAAGCTTTCTATAAATGATTAATAGTTTTGAATAAGATATTATATTTTACAAGGTAAATGTATTTACACCAACTAATTATTAATTTGAACTCATTAGGTTTAATTCAATGTAATATTTTAAAAATTATTTTTTTTTAAATTCTTTAATTATAAATCATTTCTAATTTAAAACTTTAGGTGATTTAATTTCAAACACAGTGCATGGAAGTTTTTCAAATATATAGTTTAAATAAATATTATATGCGTAACATAATATTATGTGATATTAAAATTAAACATTTAAGTACAGACATTGATGGTACAAATTAATAATTTATAAATTTAGCTATATGTATATAATTTCAAGTCTAAACAATTATTTATCTTTAGATTTTAATATTCATAAAATATGTTCGATTAAATTTCTTTGGATCTCTCAATCGTTTTTAGTGCTTTACCAATCATCGTGTCAAATATACTGTGAGGGTTTTTTAATCAATTAAGTAGAATAATTATTTAGACTCGTGTGATTTGTTTATAAATATGATTTGGTAATCATCTAGCTATAAATAGTTGACTGCAGTGTTTAATAGAGATGTACCTGTGCATAATATAATCTTTTTTTTTTGTGTGTGACAATCTTAAATCTTCATTTGATTTTAAATTATATGATGTTATTAAACATTAATTCGCCTATACAAAATATAATACACCTAAACTGATTTTGTTGAAACATTATACAAGCTTATTATTAAATAATATATGATTTTAAGTTATTAATTATATTATTAATGGACAAAATATTAGTTAAAATTATGGTTAATAATTTAAGCATTATTTCACCGTACGAGTAATGTTGTTTTATGTACTTAAAAATTAACGGTACAGTTTAATTTAAATTCTTAGTAGAATTATACAACTATAAATTATAGTAATAAATTGATTATTCAATAAACTGTATTTTTTTTAAAACCAATCTTCGATTATGAAAAAAAAAAAAAACTAATGGGAAATTATATAAATACTGAAGTTAAATATTAATTTAATTGTTAAATATCTTAAGTCCTCTAGAAAGCCAATTAACTATCAGAAACGGATATATTTAAATTATTATGATAATATGACCTGATCATTATTTCCTCTAACAATTGTACTATAATAGGGTACAGTATTTATTTAGCAAAATAAAACATCTATTTTTAACTTTTATTCGTGTCTCTTTGAATTTTTTTAAAGAACCAATTTAAATATATTTTTATCTGAATATGTTGTGCACAGGATATATCATAACGTTATACAAATATTTATTAGATATGATACAAACAAAGTTAGTTTATAAAGATCATTGTTGAATATTAGTGATAAAATATTTCTGAAAAATTAATACATAATTTTGTAAAAATTGATTGATATAGGACATAACACATCTATAAAAATATGTTATAAACTATACAATTATTATCACTATAATGAAAGACAATGGTTGTGATAAACATGGTAGAGTTTTCGTCTGATATGTTGTCAATCACTAAATTACGAAACTACTACAAATACATAGCTATTATGTTTTGGCCATAATGATAAGTGGTATATGTATATATTGTATATAATATATGAAATATAATTTACGTGATTTTTTTCACGGTGCCTAAGGACTTAATCGTAATTTTTTTTGAAACATTTTATGACAAGATCGATTTTATATTTAGTTTATACGAATCTGATATGGACTTTCAATCGTTTTTTCTTTTTATTATTATTATTTCCTCGACTGCCTAAGGCTTGTCGAAGTAAAATGTCACTGGGTCAATCGAACTGCTTAAAAAAATATATCAGTGACAATTCTCAGTAGTCGACATCAATACCCTTTATCATTTGCTATCATAAGCATTTTAGCCGAAAAAAAAATATGAAATAACATTGACATACATATCAAAAATATAATATTGTTGCTACCAAATAGTAATTAACTCAGTGGCTTATAATTAAATAGGTAGAATACCAAATAAATATGAGTAATATGGTATAAAAACACTTGAGATAAGATTGTTTAACATTTATATTGTTATATTACAATACTTAATTTTATTTTAATTCCCATGTTCAGTTGTTCTATAAATATCAAATATTTGTTCTCATTTATTTTCCCTAATAATCATTAATTAGATACAACCTGTCACTTATTCATAAATAAAATTGACCATTACTAATAATTATGTGATAGTATAACATCAACTTATATATATATATATATATACCTACATGAATAATAATACAAATAATTCAAAAGTAATGTTCAAACTGATAACTGCACTTAATTATTGGTAGTTAAAACTTGCTATGGGAGAAACTATTTCATGTATTTAATAAATCGAAATAATATTATGTAATAATGTTTTTTTACAGCGAAAATAATCATTATTTCCATTAGTTTTTGAAATAAATTTTACCGACCTGACAATGATATGTTTTAAAGATTTTTCTATTTAAACTTGAATAAATTCTATTTTATATCCAATTTTAGTAAATATAACATTGTCGAAGGCAACAAAAACGACGGTATGCTTTCCGAATAACTAGCGTTGGTAATTAAGGAGCGGCGTTCGCTTCAAGGCGTCCTCTCGCTTTTTCCGATTTAATTACATTTTGGTTCACAGCTTTAAAACAGATCCAAATTTCAAATGCTTAATGAACTTCCCTTTTGTTTTATAGAATCCTTAAGATTTACCGTCCTTTTTGCTCTTATTTTTTTTTCTATATCATTGTTCATTGTACATAATGTACAATGTGCAGTGTGAGTACGAACTGTAAATAAAGACCAAAATGCTTTTCATTTTTATCAGGAGCATGAGAGTTAATCACAAAAAATATTTACGACGTATTCGACTAAATGATTGCAGTTGAACTGAATTGAATAATTTGAACCATCGTAATCATTTACGACTTTATGAAAAATTTTTAATTGAATTAAATTCCAGCCATATCTAGCTTTTGTAGTAACACATTAGCTTATTCTATTTGTTTGAATATGTGATTAAATGCTATATTATTAATTTAATAGTATAACTATATACGTGATGAAATAAGTACTTACATATTTTAGAATTTTTAGTTGTAAGTGTTCATTGATGTTTTCGTTTAAAATAGCTGATATGTTCACTAATTTGATAGCAGCGTGATAACGTACGGAATCTGGAATAAATAAAAAAAAACTTTAGTTTATTAATTATAAAAGTATTGAATTACACAGTAAATATATCATCATACTGATTTCTGTGTAATTTATGTATGTGATAAATTTGAATACATTAGAAATTTAACAATGAAATAAAATGTCGGTTTGTAGAAATAAAACCATTTCAACTAAGAAAATTAGAAACATTCTTATGCTGTATAATAGGTACCTAATATTATAATAATTACCTCTTAGTCAAATAAACTACTTTAATAAATTTGTTAATTTTTAATTCAATAATAATTAATTTTTTAAGTAAAACGATTTTGAGTGAAAACAGACTGACAGACCACCATATTATTGCCCGAAATGCACGAAGCTAGTTTTCAAGCTAGGATAATAAAGTAGTTAATACTGTAAGCTAGAATTCTAGTAATTTTAACTTCGTGTAAACAGAGCTAGCTTTGTTTTTAAGCTAGAAAGCTAGTGAATATTCTAGTAAGCTAGCATGTCAAGCCAGGCTTTGCATTCTATTTTTTTTTTTTTAGCTAGCTCCTTCCAACCCAGGAGAGTAAGCCAGGATAGGCGTTGGGAATAGCCAGCTTGGTACCCTAACTTGAAAACCTAGCCTCGTGTATTCCGGGCATAATTCTAAAAATATTTATTTACATACTTATATTGGTATTAGTGGTATTAGTAATTTTTTTTTTATTCATAAAACGGAGGGTTGAAATAACTCTAATAAAATATAAATCACATAGTTATGTTACATAAATATATAATAGTTATTAAAATATTTTTTCACATAATATAACTAGCTGTTATTCTTATAAGTTAATCCCCGCATACCGCTAGACGGCGTAAATAGGTCCGTAGTGCTATTTATATATAATTAAATTAATCTAAATATTTTGGAAATTTCTTTGTGTGTAGTATATAATAATATACTTAATGGAGAAATATTTTAAGTTCCTACGAATAATATTTTTCGTTTAAATACCTATTTAATTTCATAAAAATATTATTTTGAAATGCAATGATCCATCATAATTAATAATATTTCTAAAACAAACTACAGTTAAGTCATAATATTTTCTAAGCCACTAACAAACGCAACTTATAGCAACAAAATCTATTTTACTATTTAGTTACTAAATATTAAGTTATTAGTTATCTTATTGATTTAATGCAATAATCATTGAAAATAAAAAACATTAGATATAAAAAAATCAATATAATATGGTATTCTGGATTTCTAGTCACTCAACTATTTTATATAATAGGTATCATTATATAAATTATAAAATAAGTAAAATTAAAAAATCAAAACATATTTATGGTTAAACCTCATTTAAAATATATAAAAGCTAAATAGAGTAGAGAAAGATTATCGATATTTCTTAGGTGACAGATTCTTGAAAATCCAAAAATAAATATCATATATTGCTATACTTTTTTGTTGATTAGGGAGTTTTAAAATACATATAAAAAAAAAATATACTTATACTGTTTTACTCAATATTGTCTTATTAATATATAGAATTTCGATCAAATCGTAATTCGGTTTGGTGTTTAAAGCTGTCAATTGATCACAATACATTTTGAAACTACACATTTTGACAAATCTAAAATATACCACAACTCGGAAAATCCTCAATATTTTGAATTATTTTTAATTTATGCATTGGTTTAACTATATTTTAAGAGGTCACATGTTAGATCAATATAGGATAATACAATTTTAAATACAGACCATCTTATATTAATTATTTAAAAAAATAGGATAATACAGAATATATAGTGTATATCGTATATCATATATATATATATATATCATATGTCACATTTAAAAGTAATTTTAATATAATATTGTCATATATTCATGATAAACCATGTATATATAAATATTTTAAATAATATAAGAACACTATGCTTGTAAACTTTGAACAAAAGTACTCTACATATTTATGTATGATTTTTACTAATATTGTATTCAAAGTGGGAATATATCGTAATATACTTGTAGCCTGTATAACAACAAAACATTTATTTATAAAGATATTTAGTTTATATTTTATAAAACAACTGAATATATTTTGAATAAATGGTTTTTAAGTTTTATATATTTTTTTTTATCTGGCTTAAATAATATAGAAAATGTAATTTAAGAAAATACATATAAAACATGGTAAAGCACTTTAGGTCATAACAACTATATAATAAGTCAGTTACAGAATAATTTTTAAATAAAAGGATAGCTATAAAGTTAGAACAACTTCAAAGAAAGATTATACAAGTCCCTAGTCGATCAACTTCTCAGTAATATTAAAATACTTACAAACACACAACTTTAAACGTTTTACAAAAATTCTTTACATTAAATCCTATAAATTAATATTAAGTACAGCTCAAAAATTATTGTTTTACAAAGTATTTTTTTTTATTTATACAACAATGTAGGAATATATTATTAGATATTATTATGCAAAATAAGTTGAAAAATAAAACGTCATATGGCGTAGGTTCTATAAAGGCGAATCACTATTTGCTAACAGCTGTTTTTGCAGCTACGTATACATTGATCCTATTAATTTAATTAAAGTGACTTAAAAAACTATCTAACAACTTAGTGATTAGTTACTTACAACTTAGAGTCTTTAATAGTTATAAATAGCTTGATTATTTTTTAATTTATTTTAGTAAATAACTTATATATTATTTTGATTGTATTAATAATATTACTAATATTTTGTACACGTAATGCGTATAATAATGTATATTATATTATACACAACGTCATTCGTACTTCAGGTACACCGACTTATAATTTGTTAATTACACATAATGATTCAATTCGTTTAGTACGGAAAGTACCTATGTCTACCGTTATTGTTATGTGCACTTCACGGTAGCTCGTTATAGGATCTGAGAGGGCTCCGGTCTACCCAACAGTTATCTCGGGAAAATAAACAGCTATATAACGTCATGCTCATTGTTTTTAGATGATAAACACGTATGCTTTCGCCGTACATATCTCTAAATATTCTCTAGTTGGTGCATTCCACGATACCACATAAAATGTAATTAAAACTAATGGAGAAACTTTCATGAGCCTCTTAGCCATCTATGTCATTGCGATAATATATAATATGCTGAAATCACCCTTAGTAGTAAGACAGTGTATTATATGATATAGAAAATGGCGATAAAAACCAGATGGAAAATCACCAATTACAATAATTATGATCATACGATAAAGCGCTAGAAGAGAGTATACTTAAATGGTTATCAATAATATTATATATAACATATTCCAATGCCTAAAAATTAATTAAAATCGATTATAAATTAGTTATAATTAAATTTACGACTGCTTAGTATCACGATTTCTGAGTCTCATGTTGAATATCTTTAGCAAAGTAATGTTTTTTGAAATTTTAGTTAGCAAATCGTATACTTAAGTACCTACTCAACCACTTAATGATAATTAATTGTTCGTATTGAATAATATTCGTTAATTATTGATTAAACACTAGCAATTGGGACTTCCATCGATAACAACAACAAATTAATGTGAACATAAGAAATGGAGTGTGTCCCTTATGTATAAATTAATATATGGGTACTCCAATAATCAATATTTAATAAAGATATTCTCTTATACAATCGCTTTTTTTTGTCTAGTTCTAACACATCATTTTTCTTAAGACTTGAATTTATAATTTGTTTTTTGAATGATTTTTTTTACAGTGGTTGTTGAATATAAATTGGTGTTTGTGACAATTTGATAGATTGAATATAATAGATAATTTTTATTTTATCAGTGTCCATTTTTGGCAAGATTCAGTTAAAAATAAATAAACAATTAAACTTTTTTAGCAATAGTATTTTGTTGTTATTACAGAGTTATACATTTTATAAAAAAAACAATCGAAAATAAAAATAACAAGCATAAATAAGGTCTATGCTATCCTTCCAATTTAATATATACATTAAGCTGAACAAATTTTTCGTTTTTTCAATAGTTATTGACTTATTATGAGTTAATTGATATGAAAGGAAGTAAAACTGATTGATATCGCATAAATATATTTATTTATTTTTGTAATATTGTTGATTATAATATAGTCAATTGAACAATCTAGTAATGTGGATCTATTACGGAGTTTTTAATACTTCTGGATCATTATTATTAATTATTATTACAATATAAAAATGATTTTATGTGAATATTATACGGTATTTATTTAGTTTTTATTTCAGTAGACTTGATAAAAATTATTAGTTTTAAAATCATATTTTTTTAAATTTACAATTTAATGTTTTTCAATATTTCATAGTTTTTTTTTAAATACATTTGATGTATATAACGTATTTTAATTGTTTATTTCGATTAGAACATAGAATTGGCAAATATCTCATTTAGTGGAAACGGATATTAGTGAAAAAGGGCAAGATAGGTAAACTTTTAATGGGACCTTGTATCTCCTCTTTGTTTAGTCACTGATTAATTATAATTTTAGGATCAATAAAATGAGTCGTTTGTATGTTTTGCAGGGTTTGATATGCTCGTACACACACTACGCCGGTGAACTTTAATTGTCGCGCATCTACATATGTATCTAAAACGGACACTGTAATATGGCTAAACTATATACTTAAGACTTATATTACAATACAAACGGACGGATTTTTTTTTAAGTTACTAACAGTATACACTCAGATTAATTCAAATAGAACATAATAATATATTGAAATTAATAAACTAACTTCATTTGATTTTTTCAAATTAGAATTCATCAGCGTTTAATTGAAGAATATTATAATATGGTTCCTATACGCTAGAATATTCACTACATAATATAAGCCCAGAACTCTTTAGATTTTTTAAAAATTGTGGATATTCTAATTATACTCTTTAGTAATTTATGAATTAAACAATAACTCATAATCGCTATTTTTTACTTAGTTATATCAAAGTTAAAATCTCTTCCATGTGGTCTGACTTTGAAAATAATAGAAAAAATCAGCTTGCTTCGTTGATGAATATATTTTTAACTAATTGCTTTTTACTATTATGGCGTTAATAATCATTGGAGAAGAATACAATTAACTTATCAACACAAAAAAGGATAGTAATTTTCAATATTTGAGTCAATAATTTTAAATAACATTTCGGATGCTTTTAAAACATTACTCTTACTAATAATTAAATATATTCATTAAAAAATGAATTTACAATCAATAAGTATTAAATAGTATGCATAACAAGCAGATTTGATAAATAAATGCACGTTTAAAAAAAAGGTATGTAAAAATAGTTATTCAACGTGGAAAAATCCAGTTTGTGAAATTTAAAAAAATAAATAGTTTATTATTGATTTTTATTTAAACATATTTTATTCATTCCCAGTGGACACAAAATAAACTCCTTATTTTTGTACGTTTCGGACACTTGTACATTACTGAAACTCATTGTATGTTACAAGTCTAAACAGACGAGAACTTGGTGGTACCACAAGCGCATAATATAGGTGATGCATCAATAATATTGTGACATATAACAAAGACGTATGTTTTGTGTAAAAAATATTTAACAAAATATATCAGAAATAAAAATTTTATTGAGTTTCATTCAGTATCGTGTATGACACTATAAAATATTCAACCATTCTATAAACTACAAATAACAATACTTTCGTTTAAAATTAATTGAAATATTCATACTATCAGTGAAATCTTGTAATTTTTATACTAATTGGGTAGATGTGATATGAAGTAGATAGGTAACCATAACTACATAATATTTACCTATAGATTATATATTATAATATCTATGAATTACATTTACATTTAGCGATTTAGCCACTACAAACTTAATATTACAACACTTATTATACTCGTAGTTTTTTCATCTTAGGAATTTTAAAATTCGAATAAACAGTTACTTTTTTTAAGAGGTTCTCGAATATATTATGTTTTTTCCTCTTGAATATATTTAAGAGCAACGCTAATATTATTCGTTAATTTGCACTATACTATTAAGTACTGTAAAATTAAAAATCATCATTTATATGTTTTTAACCACTATATTGCCTTGTTTAAAATTTTAAATATTGCTAGTATAACTATATATTATATATATTTTTGTTAAAAAAATAATCAAAAATGGTGATTTTAAAAATTGAGTCCATAAATAATAAATTAATATCATAGCTATCGAAAAAATGTCAAAGCTTAATACAATTTATTTAATATGTTATCACTTATCAGTAACATTGATTATACCCAAATTGTAGATAAAATTGAGAGGAGGTGGAGTAAGAATATGTTAAAGCAGGTTAAATGTTAGAACTTTCATCTGTAACACGATTGCGCACTTTTTCCTTTTTTGACCCGGCTAATTACAACACGATTGCACATCAAATTTGTAACACGATCGCGCCCCGATCTTTTTTTACCAGATAAAATCACAACACGATTGTGCCCCAAATTATATTTGTATATTCTATGTGTAATTTATGTATAACATTATAATGAAATGTTATTATATTATACTATATAGTATACAATACATATCTTCTAGAATTTGTATATGCGTGCATTCAATAACTAATTATTAATTAAAATAACAATTTTTCCTCCCAATTACTGAGTTAGGACTGTCGACAAATTATTATCGTTGACTTGTTTAAAAATTGTTTTTTTTCTTTAAATTTTTGTTCTAAATGATATATATATATATATGATATAAATCCAAATACCACTGACTCACTAGTTAATGATCGCTGCATCTCAAAAACTACTCAACGTACGCACTTAAAATTTGGAATAGTGGTAACTCTAATACTTTCACCGTGCAATGAGAAATAATTTTAAAAATGTCGCGTTCAAGTGAATTTATTAATAATTATTCACCGAAAATACGCATTGTTGTGCACGGCGGCCCGCAGGTTTCCAGCTACATGTACAACCGAATCAACCTATCTTTTTTTGTCCGTCAATTATGTGTTTGATACCGTCGTGTAGATATAAATTGTTCCGAAGAGTTATCGATAAAAATAATATCACACATCACGCGTACACCACAATTAATGATAATATATTGTGGTGTACAGTGTACACCAATACTCCTATTATAAAAATAAAATGCACACTGATAACATAAACCAATACACATACAAATTTTACTAACGTTATCTCTTCGTTGCCTTTCCGTGGTTAGGTTCGGACGCGTTTGACATCCTTTATATATATATATATATATATATATATATAAAATAATAGGCCTTTTTTTATGTTCCAATTTTGTGACGACACTATTTAACTTTTTTCCGATTTGTTTTCATAGAGTTGTTGAAAATGCCCTTCTGAGTGTCACCACGTTGTCTAATTTTTCATATTTTTTTTTGTCTGTGGGGAGGGAGAGAGGAGTTTGTATTTAAAGGTTACGGTTTTTTTGGGTGTCTCACATAGACATATATATATATATATGTAGCATTTTATATAGTTGGAAGACCAGACCATTGATGTGTTTATGCACCACAAAATAAAACGCCGAATGTGGTATACCAAGATGTTTTGACTTAGGTAATTTTAAATATGCATAATTGAAGTTAAATTATAAAAATTATAATTATAATTATACCTAGAATCATTTGTAAATATTATTATTATTATTTTATATTTGTAATTCAGCTACTACTACTACTATTTAGTACTTGATTAATTATACATTTTTTTCTCCTTTAAAACACAACTATATGACACGTTGATTTAAGAATTTCATTTAACGAAAGTAAAAACTGCACGTACGCGAAGTCGGGTAATTCAGCTAGTATAGTTTATTGTAAATAACATTATAGTCAAGAGTCAATATTTTTTTATGCACACTATAATTTTTTGCACAATTGTGTTGTGATATTATCAGGTATAACGATATTGGGGTCTAATGGTGTTATAATTATTCGGAACAAAAATAGAATAAGTGTGCAATCTTGTTGTACCGAAAACTTTTCCCTAGTTCAAATACTAACGGATCACGGGTATTTTTATGATTATATCTGAACCTTTTTAAAAGTATGTTTAATTTAAAGTGTATGTAATAAAATATGTCATATTCAAGACCGTTTGTAGAGGTAGAAGAGAATCACTGAGTGAACACTAGACCCAGATTCCAGAGTAAAATAATTAGACATGTACAGAATATAAAACATACAAAACAAATAAGCAAATAGAATTATATACGAATAACCAATAACATTTTATCAATGCGTTTAGAAAAAAAACACACATAAAAATAAATAATTAATAATAATAATTTAACCAATAGAAACCAAAAATAAATATTTGTATAAATTCATGAAATTACACTAAAAAATAATCTAAAAAATAAAACGTTAAAAACGTGCAAAATTAAATAAAAGTTTAATCATAAAATAATAAAGTTTGGTATAAATCTTTAGAGGAGGACAACGTGCCGGTGGAAGTCGATAGTTTTCGGTGATGGAGAGTAGTGTTTTCAACTGTAAACATAGTAAAATGGCGTATTTCCCTTGATTATTCACGTTTTATTATATACGAAAAACCAATAAAATTTATCAATATAAATGAAAACTCCTTTAGAAATTATGTCTGTAATATTTTGATGGACTTGTAGTCTGCTGCAGAGTTTCAATAACATTGTAATTAACTGTAATCAGTAATCATATGAAGAAAATATCTCAAACAATACTTTGAAATGAAAAATAAAATAGTATCATAAACAATTTATGGGTGAGTATTTTGCAAATTTCTTTAACTCTTATTAAATTAATCTGGATGATTTAATGTAATTCTTTTTATTACATTTTTGACAAACAATGAAACACAAACATGGTTTTCCAAAGTTAACAAAATAGAAATAAACTTTTATACAAGTTTCCTAAGAGCAATTTATCTAAACTATACTTGTGCATATCACAGATGTGTATAAATCTATTTAGATTTTAGAAGACTATTTGTAGAGATAAGAATGTAAATTTAAACTCTACGAACATGTTAATAAGTGCCTGTTTTCCGCAGGTACGTAATTTATTAGACTTAAATAATATATTAGGTATTCTTAAATAAAGTTATACTGTGCACACTTATTTGGTATTCAAATATACATTCAATGCAGTTAAATGCATGAACATCGAGACATATATTGTAGTATGATATAATTTATTTATGTATTATTTTTAGTATACTTATTTATGTATAGTGTAATATTAATATCGACCTGAATATCTAAATAACTATTTGTTCATTAGACCAAATATTAAATACAATTATATACTTTTACGACTAGGCCTTAAAAAACAACACAAAGCTACTAAATGTGTTATTATACATAAATATTTAAATCCAATCTATAGATAAATCATACAGCAATGTTTTATCCAAAGAAAAATACTCGAAATTAAAATGAGTGGAAACATTAGAAATAATATACAATTTTTATGTGCATTATGTAGTATAGAAAACTGAATCCACATTATATTCATAAAAAAACAAGACATTCCTAGCAATTTAAATTTAATAGTTATATCATTCCACAACGAAATAATTAATTTACGCTATGATCTTATTTGTTTAAAGTTTTGTAGATTTAGTTAAGTAAAATATCACTTCCCGTGAAAAGTATTAACCAATGTTTTGGATACTATTGTTTAAATTCTACTTACATATATTATATTGTATACACGCGAAAAATGTAGTACTTTTTAGTTTTTCAAATTATAATTCTCCCCCAGTTGTTTATAAATTACAAATTAATAACTGCTATAAAGTATAAACTATAATTTTTAACATGACATAAAACATGTATATAATATATATAATATATGGTCATTGGGATGTAAATATATTGTATAGATTAAATTATGCCAATGTACTTTTCCAATTCTATGCCAATTGGTATATTTTATGTGTGTATGTTAATAGACAAAGTTTTTTTTATTGTAGAATAAATTGTTTTTATTGTTTAAAACTATGTGTATAATCTACTTTAAATTATATTTTATATACTATTTATATATATATATATATATATTATATATATTTTACAAAATATTTTTTCAAAAAAAAAAAAAATCTCAAATCTCTTTCTTCTGTATCGTATAATGGGACTCGTGTGATTCGACGAAGAGAATAAATAACATGCAAGGAACAAAGAGTTGCACGAATATATGTAATTTTATATTAACATAACACAACCAATCACAAACGGAAACAAGATAATAATATACATAAACGTGTGCAGACTTTGGTCACAGGGTATGTGGTTGATAGAATGTGCTTTTCAAACATATTGATGTCTATATTTATTTCCTTAAAAATATTTATGATAACCATTTTTACTATCACTGCTTTTAAAACCTACGTAGAAAATAAAAGGTTAAGTATTAACATTTTTTTTTTGTTTTATGTTGAAGAATAAATATATATTTTATTTCATTTGATTGAAAATAATAATTTCATTTTTCTTATCATCATATCACTTGATCAAACCGTAAACATGGATCGCACACACATATTTCATTATTTTTTCTTTCTATAAAGTGTTATTTTGGAGCTTTATTCGTATTATGCCCTCTAAAATAAGTGTCTGACACAGCCCACAGACTGTGCAAGCATATACGATATACCCCATGCACATACCTATGATAACATATACAATATACTAGCTAAAAAAGTAAAAAAAAAATCATCAAATAATTACTTCTTTCTCAAAATGCATACCTAAATTATCGATTATAAAATATTACAATTCAACATTTTCAAAAAACTAATTATTGAAAGCTCATTATTTTATGCACTTATCTTACACTCGTATACGATATATGTTTCACATCATTACAGTATTATAATGTACATGATATATTATATATCCACATACGTGGTCATCTTACATTTGTGCTTTATATTATCATGCAGTCTCAACACACAGGTATGATTATTTTTGATTACTTTATGAAATTTACAATGATATCCTGCTACATACAGGTATGCGAAAATAGTCTAGGTTCATCGCTTGCTGTATGTACTGTTATTAATAGTAAAATAATATATCAAGTTATATTGAAATTGAATTGTAATAGACCTACGTTCATTTGTACTCGGTATAACTTTGTATCTTGTCTGATATTATTAACATAAAAGTCCTTTCAAATTTCTAGTTTATTATTAATTTGTCACTAATATTCAAACAATACTTGAGATGAACAACATTATTGTATACCTATACCCGTTATGTAACATCGGTATTGAGTTTTAATATTCAGGTTTATGTAATAGCAACTACGTTATATTTAATATATATTTTTTATGATATTATATTATACTAATTGTTAATAATATAATATTATGTTTAATGGCTTTATTAAAAATAGATAAATAAATTACCTATACAATTTAGTTAGAAATAAAGGCTAAAAAAGGTCATTTTCTATCAGAATCATTTTAATATTCATATAATGATTTTTTTCTGTATGTGTTATAAATATAAGACATCCGTTACAGTAACCCACAGAGCATCCGATATTGTCGATATTGACTTTTTTTCATATTCAACGACAACATAATTTGATAATAGATATAATAGATTCGGCGAGCCCCGTTAAGCTGTCCCCGGGTACTATAGACTTTTGACCCATCTTCTCATGGCTTGCGATGCAGACGAATACATCCCGTATTCCCGTGACTATCTTCTACCATAACCCTTATCTGTTGTATTCCTACTACAATAGGTATAACAGGACAGTCAATTTTCATAACACTTGATTTTTTTCCTGTCGCCCGTTTTTATACCTTTACACTTATAAGTTATAAATTATTATGTACAATGTTACGAGAATCTCCACCATATAATACTATACTTCAACCCTATATCATTCATTTTTATTTCAACTATGAATAATTTACCATACTGAGAAAATCTAAAAATAGTTCAATTTGTTATTCACCCATCTTTGATGTGCTTTCGATATAACTACCGAAAACAGACAAGACGGCAATTCTGCGGGTCTTTGAAGTCGGTTCAGTTTAATGCCCACTTATTCTCTACCAGATACATTGTGTATAAAAAATGTTTTCTTTTCTTTTTATTTGAACCTGTATATATAATATATATATAGCAATCAGTATCAGTATCACACATTACTATGAAAAATATTCACCATGATTTGTACGATGGTTGGAAAATCGGAAATATTTTGGGGGTTACGATCGTGTTTGTTGAAAACGAGTCAAAGGATGATTGATCAATTTTGATCTTTTTAGATGATCAACACAAAAATAACGTTTTTAGTAAATTAACTTAACATTCCTAACAAGATCTCCTATACTCCTATACGACTATACCCAAATCACCATTTAGCTTTCATCGCCGTTTGACAGTTCAATTGGGATTATTTTAAAAATAACGTATTAAACATATTTCTTGGGATCATACTTTCAACATAATAACATCATTTATTCTACACTTAAGTATTAGCACTATTTTGTTTTCCATGAATACCATATTTTAAACAGTTATGGAAATTTACGTAACTGAATAGTTTATATTTTTATTTAACCGAGACGCACTAATTTTTTAGTTAACGTTTGTATTTTTATAACTATATTGAAAAATAGATTGCAAACGATGCAAATGTTTGTCAAAGAGTTTTTTGTGTTAAAAATAAAAAACAAATTTAAAAACTCCTTATAGTAAAATTTAATTCTATTCGTTATAAATAAATAATATTTAAAGGACATTAAAGGTAATACAATATTTATTTACTTTAAAAGTACTAAAAAATTTATTTATAACATTATTTCTATTTAAATTTTAAACATATTTTATTCGTTGATAGACATATTCAATGCATAAAAAAATAAAATATAAAGAAATTATTATTCGCTATATTTTCTTCATTTGATTTTTCTCTCTATAATTCACTCGATCGCGCAAAATTATTTTTCATATTTTTCAATAACAAAAACATTTTAAATTAAAGTTTATTCATTTAATTTCTATATTAGAGTTAACATTTTCAAATATTTCTAGAATAGGCATTTATTTAATATATGCATCGGTATGAGATAATTTTCATTTTAGTAAATATGTAGTGAATATCACTTAAATGAATTTGTAATTAATATTGTAACAATTTACACACGTGCAATTTGAGAAATGACTAGAATTAGTATTGGTTTATTCAAATTGATTTATTGAAAATATAAATAATAATAAATGCCTATTTTATTTAATTGTTTTAGTAAAGTATCTTTTAATGGAGTATACTTATAACTGTATTATGTACGATGCATACATATTGGTAATAATTTGATACATTTTAAACAATTGACTTGAATTCTTGGACTGAAATCTATCATATCGTAGATTAAATACAATGTATAATGTATTAATTATATTTCTCATTAAATTTTATATTGAAATGTTCAAAATTTGTACTAAAAATATACCTATTATAAATGTATTAAATATATCAGGGATGGGCAACTGGCGGCTCGCGTACCATTTTTAACTGGCTCGGTGGCGCGTGCTACATTTCAAATTACTTTATAAAAATATAAAATGTTAGGATTTTTCTGGATTTTATTTTATTACATTTATAAAACCAACATAATATTTATTGTAAACGTAGATATGAATTCTTATCTAATATTGAACTATAAATGTCAGTTGTAAATTTTATTGACTTTTTTTTTGCTTTCTATGGTCTCTGGCCAGCTAGATTTTCACTTTCAAAAAATTGGCCCTCTAGTAGTATTGAGTTGCCCATCCCTGATATATTTTATACGAGGAGGGTTATATTAAAGCTAAAATAAGTTTAAGTCATACAAAACAATATTTTTAAAAATAAATGACATATATATTTATATTTTTTATTGTGATATTTTTTAATTTTCTTCATGTTATCATAACATTTTAATAAAGAATTCCAAAAATAATAATATTTAATTTGAGTTTTTAATCACTAATGTATAAATCACATTTTAAATTAGTAGTTAATAATACATACTCAATTATAAGTATTCAAAGTACTTATATGTGAGCGAAGTTTTGGACTAAGAGTTTGCGGGATGTACTGCTATGCATTTAAATTATAAACCAAAATTAAATTGTTGAATAATATTCTCCATTTAGAAAAATATTTTGCTTTGTAATATGAAATTAAAAATGTAGCTAACATCAAGAAAGTATAATCTTAAACAATTATAGCAACAAAAATAATATTTTTCAAAAAATGTTTCATAATGATTTAAAATTATGTAAAAATGTATTTTTAAAATAATTAGTGTTTTCTTTTAAAATATTCACTTTGTATACAAATAGATACATACATTTATCTGAACTTGTTTTAAGTTGGATTGATAAGTTTTCCGTTTTGTGTTTACAATACTGTATTATTCAGTTACTCAGTGATGTAAAATGTATGCATTTTTTTTTTTTTTTAAGTGCTCTGTCTATAATATTGAGTCTACAACGTACACGCATTTTAATCTATTTAACCAGTTAAAGAGTACATTTATTTAATTTCGCAAAACTGTGTGTACAATTTTTATTTAATTAATCTTATACTGCGGAAAAACATTTTAATAAATATACTATAATTTTGTGTGTAATTTAATGCAGTTTTTGTACTGTATCTGCGACCAGCTGGGTCACGTCAGGTCCTCGATATTTTAAAATGTATAGGTAATATTAAATTGTATTTTTTGCGCAGGATTTGACTATTACAGTTATGAAACGTGGCTGGACAACGTCTGCAATCGTGATTGATTTTTGACGTTTACGCGATCAAACAATAAATTATAGTCTGATTAATTACGCACAAATGGTATAATATCAAACATTCTTGCAGCGTAGGTTTACTTAAAATATTCGGTAATTAGAAGGATTAAGTCTTATATTATTAACGAATACTGCTAGTTACACCCTATTAACAACCAAGTATACCCAAACAGCATCGTACTGAATATAACTACATAGGTACACAATATGTGTTCATGAAACTAATAATTAAAGACTATAGTGATTTGAACGCCAAACAATGTATTGATTTAACACACGCCTCCACTCCACGACTGAGTTTACAGTATTCTAGCACAATAATATGAAAGTATCGTGTCGGTTAGTATAATAATACGGATACATTTTAAACATTAAAGAAGGTTACGGGTGTTAACATTGATTATAAATACTATAGTATTTAATAAAAATGAAAATGAAAATATGTATGTATATTCATATATGCCACTACAAATGCATGACATTTCGTTTCCTGTTGTAATATATATATATATATATATATTTAAGTTACCAGGAACTTTATTATTGCAATAAAACAAAAAGTTTACTTGTGTATTGCTATAACTATATTTTCACTCAAATATTAAAACAATATGAATTTAATTAATTTGGGACCATCGTTGTAAAAGATAGCACAGTTTTAGAATTTTCTAAATTCTAGATTCTTAAAATATATTGTACCTAATGTAAAATAATAGCACAAAAATTAACAGTATAAATACGATGCATTATATACTCTGTCAATCTGTGTATACTTCCATATTCTTCATAAGTTATAAACGTATTAAAATTAGAGTGGAATTTAAATCAATATGTAGAATCATCTCCCGGGAAAAATATAATTAAAATTTAATTAGATAATAAAAAATAATATTTTAATCCTATGATGTATCTGGAATTATTTTATGAATATCTTGTATTTGTATACCATCCTTGTACACAAATATAAACACAATTTATTATTAATAAATAAACCAGTGAATAATTAATATTGTTTACGCTATACTTTACTAAGAAATTATATAAATATAATTTTTATCTTGATTTAAGTAAATTAAATATTATTTATAATAAGATATCGATATAGTTATTGAATAAATATTAAACTTATGTTATTTTCAGAAAATGTTATGAAGCTTCTGGAAAATCCGACTAGACGTCTTGAACGTAATACAACAAAGTTTCAACACTTAACACGTAAGATTAAAATATAAGTGACTTAAGAATGACTTTTCTGGGGATCTTCTATAAGGTATGGAATTTTATGAATATAGTAAAATCTACTTACGTATTGTACCAAAGTGTAGGTTGTAATAATTTTTCTAAACTTGATATGACATAATTACATAAATAAATTCACATTTTCATGAAAAATGTAATTTTGCTAATTATTATTTTTTAAATTATTTTACAATAAAATAAACTTTTATAGTTTTAAAAAATTGTGAAGGTAAATTGATGTCTTAACTTCAAAACAAATTTACAAATTATACTAATAATATTGATTGAAGTGAAACTTTTAAACTTCGTGTGATAGGTTATTATTGGTCAGTTCGCGCCTGCTATTCGTTATTTCTCACGTAATGATTATATATATTTACTATTATTTGTAAACGTATTAACGCAAATACTTGTAGTCACACAATATGATCTCTCATCGTTACTATATTATATTAGGGAATACTATTGTATATACAGTTTTAAAAAAAATCAGGCAAGTAGGTACCGCTCTGCTGTACATTAGGTGTATATTAGTAGATCACTATTATGGGCGTATTCGATTTGAATAAAGTTATATACCTATCATTGTATACGAAAAACAATTCTGATCGGAGATGTTTTATATATATATATAGCCATTAAAGTAATTTATTTTACTTATTTTACTTTTAATATTATGGTATAGGTTGATAATGATTTTTTTCTAAAAATATTTCATTTATTATAATATTAGTATTTAATTATTATTATAATAATAATATATATTTATACCGAGACGTGAATATACTGATAACTAATAAACGACTATATATGGTACATTTAAAAGTGCTGTGCTACGGAACTCCTCACATATAGCAACCCCATATTCCTCTTCTCCAAGAATTGGATTTCATAACTTGGTTACGGTCTCGCGTTTGTGTGTTTTTGGAAAACTGTTGCTAATGACTTACTAGTACTACACTTGTTAGATAAGTAAAAACCCAGTTATTTTTAATATTTTTGCATTATAGCTTAATACTATTCTATTATACGTTATTACGTTATTATACGTTATTATTCTGTATTCTATATTTACATATTATGATTCAAAACAACGGTTCCAATAATTCGTGGTTATTGTGAAATAATAACATATTTCTTGATGGTTCTTAGAATCTGTCGCTTGTTACAGGGATTGCAGTACTTTAAATTTTAATTTTAAACACACATGTATTATAGGTTGTTTTGATAAAAATAAATTATTTTTTGATATTATTTTGTAATTTAGCGTTCATTCTATATTATTGTGTCACGTGGTTTCATCGTGTTGATAGAAAGCAGTTTTATTACATTGTATATATGGTAAAAATACTACCTATTTATATTATATATATATATATATATATATATCTAATATTGTTTAATATTACATTTTTAAGTGGAGTATTATGTCTATATAAGGTAGGTTTTAAAATTATTTAGGCATTTAGAATAATATGCTGTGTTATGTTCATACTAGTGCCGTTGAAATTGCAGGCGGTGCATTGAACCGGGGCACTTTGTTCTTGAAAGAGCCCTACAGATTACCTGATAATGTGACCAAAAATATTTAATATAACAAAGAAAAAATAAAATAATGCTAGATGATGAATAATAGAATGATCTTTTTAGTTATTATTTAGGTAGACGCGTAGACGGTAATAGTTACATAATATATAGTGTCGTTAGCATGAGATGCGAGTTCGACCAAACCTAGTAAAATAATTAGTATAAAGAATACTAGCTAATATCTGACTTATGACAAATATAATATTGATAATTATTTAATACTATTATTATTATTTTACAAAGTAAAATTTAAGTTTGACGTTTTTTTTTTTTTATAAAGATTGATATAGATATTTATTGATGCACCAAATATTAATAATGTGTATTTCAATAATTTTTTTGTTTTAAATTTGTACAAAATAAAATTTAAATTATGTATTAGTTTTTATAAAATAATAGCATGTATTTTGTTTTAATTTGTTATGTATGTATAGATATGTATAGTAGGTATGTGAATATAATAATATAATACAATTATTAACATTAATGATCTAGTAATTTTAAATAGTGAATACCTAATAATATTAAATTATAGTTATTATTATAATGTAGGGACCCACTTCATAACTTTTTAGATGTTAACTTAATAAAATTCTTTGATATTACATAAATTATATGAAACTTGTATAAATTTGTTTGTCTCCACATTATATGTATTCTAATACATGTATTTATAAATGGTACACTATAAATGGCTATTTAATTAAGTAATTGCAATTTACAGGTAAATTTTAACCGTTTGATATCTACTTTTATATTTCACAGAATGGCAATTGAATAAGTTTCATTCCAAATACCAAAATTAACTAATATAATTTTATGTTGGAACAAACATATTTTATTGGCAAAAGCGCAATTTGAAAAGACAAAATTAAAATTTTTTAGGGGACTTTGTAGTGACTCAAGTGCCTCAAGTCATTGGTCACTAATAGCGTTGAAATTTATGTAACACCTAGACCAATTTGCACCGGGACACAAATATCTAGCCACGACACTGCAGACTTTATAATAAAAATATTTTTATTTCAAGTTTTTCATATTATGTATACTATTCGATAATGTCAGGAGACTTGCAATAAAATTTTTGAATTTTTCAATAAAAAATAAATAATATATTTGAAAATTCTAAAAATCAATTTGTAATTTGCAAAATATTTGAACAATTTTCGAATAAATCGGACAAACTAAGAAGCAAACTTCGAGAAAACCACCCCCCATTTTAGATAATCAAAGTAATATTACTCTCTGAGAAGGTGATGTCAGACAAAAAAAATCTCATCATTATAAAACAAATTCATAAGCATTCATCACTCTACTCAGAATCTAAAATAGGTATTAAGATAGATAGTAAATATTAATACTGCGAACTCAAACTACAAACATTATAATCAAAATAAAAATAAACACTATATATATATTATATTATTTATTCTTCGAATATAAGGCTTTGCATATCAAAGAAAACGATACATGCCACTAAAATTACGAGTAAAAAAAGATGCCGATAAAGTAAATTCCATTACACCAAATGAAATTCTTAGTAGATTTCTGCAATCGTTATATTTATTGGAAATTTCAGACGTGTGTTTCGTTGACAGACAGAAAATACACAAATTGAATTTTAATAATAAACCCTTGTGTAGTCCTGCATGGCTGCATTGTATATGTTCCTGCAGTGCAATAACTAAAATCTAAAAAGAACTAACTGACAAGTTGTAAAAAACTGAGTTTAATTTCAAAATGTAATTTTAGAAAGCATCAAAATATAATAATTAACGTTATATAAATTTAGTTTGTTTGCTATAATATGATTTTTTCTGATTGTGTAAACTACTGATTTGAATAGATTAAATCCCATACATTTATATTTTTCGTACAATAAAAATAAAATAATAAAATAATATTACTATTACTATGGCGACAATTATATGCGTTCGCCTATACGTCTCGTTGGGGCGGCTTCGAGAACGTTGTGTTATCGGTTGAATGCGTGCGAGAATATTCTTTATTACCTATTGTGGCGGTTATATAATATAGAGTCCTTTGATTGAGAGAGTGTGGTAATATGAACAGATAATACAAGTTCAGTAGCAATTTTATAACAGATATTTCAGTATAAAAGAGTACCTAAGTATAGTGTTTTTAATTGTTTTCGTTTTATTTTTTTTTTCAAATAATCATTTTATAGCTGAAATTAACATCTTTATAACAATAATAAATTAGAGAATATTGATTTATTAACTTGGTTTCTATGTATCGAATCATTATTAATTATTATTATATGTTGTCGTTTAAAAATTAATTGTACCTATTTATAAACCGAAGAAAAAAAAATTATAAGGTGTTAATCGTAAAAAGTACAGTTTCAGTGTAATTTTGATTGGAAAATCTATATATTAACATGTTAAAAGTTTAAAACTAATAAAATTGATTTAATTATGTGCATTTTAATAAATTATAAATATTAGACGTAAATATAGTATGATTAATCATAATTTATAGAAGGTACATAACACAATTCATATTCCATAACTACATTCAATTATAGAATTATTCAACACAATTGGATGTTGGTTTAACTATTTTTGTTTTTTAGAGTTACAAATCAGTTAAGTATAAAATAGAATTCAATAAATCAATAATTACAGTGTAATCGATACATTTATTTCAATCTTAAGGCTATAATCATAAACTATGAACTTTTTCACCTCGTAAAATTTATAAATGGCCGTTAGTCGCCTTTATGTGTTACTCTAATAGTAAAGAATCGATTCAATGTATACTTTTGTGGTTTATCAGCAAATTGTCAGGTTTTTTGATTAGAAAAAAGATCCATTTTATAAACGATGTTGTTATCCGAACGCTGTTAAACACGTATACTCGTATTATCCATGATATTAAAAATATGACATTTTAATTACATAGTGATTATTACTCTATAAGAAGTTTAGAGGTCTTACAAATCGGAAATCTTATAAAGTAATATTTTATGAGTTATACCATTGATTAGCGATTTATTATAAAATAATAAAATATGTACCCTAAATCACAGATAAAGTTATCATATATTTATGTGAACGATTTATAGTATCATATTGGCTACTGTATAGATAAATGCGCCTAGTGCGCCAGGTGTGTTGGTTTCGATTTTTGCACAGTATTAATACTATTGTTTCCAGTGGTAATAATAGGGGTAAAGCGAGCCGGTCAGATTAAGATTTATCTACGAGTATAAGTACATCAATATCGCGTGTTATTAGTTACACTACGATAAGTCGTTGTACAATTAAGTTTGTCTGTAAATAAAACTTGTTGAAATCAAATTGTAATAATTTTGTTGATCAAGAAGCGCATAATGGAAAATTGTAAACAGAGAATTTTGGTTCGGATGCATATATTTGTTATAATTTAATTGAGGTCAGTTGAAGTTTTTGTGCAACCGTGTATGAATATTCAAAAAGATAAACAGTGAATAGATTTAAATACGAAAATGCTAAGTAGGACTTAGGTGTTATATGTATACGTGTATTACGTATAACTAGGTTATACTTGCATTTAAAATATTTATATCCGCAAAATATATTCTATTATCAATAAAAAAAAAAAAATATGTAACAAATGATTACAATAATATGATTGCGAAGTGTCCACGCACATATTATTATTATGAGAAAAACGCGAATTATTTATTCGAACTGTGGTGTTATATTTATTACAGATCCGCGGGCACATGTGAGGGGGTAAATGACAGTGATTACGATGGCCGAACAATATGAAAAATGAATTATTAATTAATATTTGCTAATAACGATATATTATAAATACGATAAAATGTAGCACGTGTTTGTGCAAAGTCAAGCGGAATACCTATGTAATTGAATTGCCGTCGAGGTTTACCAGCGATGTGTTTGTTTCAAGACCCTCGAGTCACGCAATGTGGCAAGGCGGATGTTTTGATACTTCCCGGAAAATAACAAAGTAAGTTTTTATATAACGTTTAATGAAAATACTTATTTTTATTAGTTTTGAACAACGAAACATTGTTAAAAAAATACTATTAACGTTACCTTTTCTTACAGTACTTAGGTATTTTGATGTGTCGTCGAAAACAATGCAGTCAAACGATGTTGTTGTTTTCTTTATTATTATTATCACCATTAACGCCGAATTTCGTAGATAACATAAAAGCTAGTTGGTCAAAATTAAACTAGATAATATCATGTTGACATTTTAACGACATATTCGAATACATTAAAAAATTCAACGGTAAAAAATACTCTATACTATTGTAATTTAATATAGGCTTATAAGTTATAAGTGTTATAACGCATCAGTACATTTTTCAGCTGTTACCCGTTGAAGTCTATGCATTTTGTTTTTGTCAAAATAAACTTCAAATACTACGCATATGGTCCGTCGACTGTAATGATATTACGAAAAGTTATAACTTTTATTTTCACATTAACAATCATATTATGCTGTTTGTTATATTAAATGTACCAATTTAACTTGAGTGCCATTTTTTTGTTACATATGGTTTATTACCATATTAATGCGATGTGGTGGTCATCTTCCGATCAATAATATAAGTACTGTTTTGCTTAGTTTAATAACTGATAAACATAATATTTCCATAAAAGTAATAGTGCTTTTTATAAAAATATTACAGTCAATCAAACTTTTCTTAATTCATTGGGTATACTATCTAATTAGTTATACAGGGAAATATTCTGGCAATATTGCATAATTGACATTACTGAGTTTAAAAGCTAAAGTTAAGTTATTTTTAACTAGGTTACATAACAAGTTACTTTAAAAAAAAAATAAACTACTAACTCAATGAATTTAATTTTTGTCTATTATATTATGTAATTGCATTAATCACTTTAATCAGGTAATTAATTTCATAGTCACATTGAGTCGAGTACATTTTTTTTCTTGATGTAAGCTCCTTAATAATATATTTTAATGTATAATATCTAAATAATATTTTTGTAAAAATTATGATTTGCATAAAAACAAGAAATAATTGCTAATATGGCAAATATTTTTTTATATACGTCATTATAATATTATTACGCATTATAAATACAAAATTATAGGCTTTCGAAGTGTTAAATACTCTAATTCTGATACTCAAACGGCATCAAAAGAACGTAAATAGATTAAATTATACATATTTATATTTCATAAGAAAATTAAAATATTACCCAGACATAAAAATGCATTTATAGAGAAAAACATGTCGATGTAATTAAAAATGTAGAAATACCTATTCAAGAAAATGAAAAAGTTGATAGTAAATACATAAATACACTTATAATTATGGCTGTGAGTAAAATACACTTTAATAAATTAAAAGTTAAACTATATGTAGATGTTATAATACTATAATACCTAAATTTTATAAAATTTATACAAAATAAAAATTTTTTAAAAAAAAATTTTTTATAGTGACCATTAAATATAAGTAGAGGGAATCAAATTATTTTTTATCCAGTGCACAAATTGTCTCAATGTGGATGTAGGTTTACAATATTTATCTACAATTGTGTTGATATGGAAAAACGTCTGTCTGTCGAAAATGTTATCAAAAGTAAAAATCTATCAATTTAAAAAAAAATAAATTAATATACCACATCAAGACCACGCGATATAATAATAACCTTATTATAAATCGCCATACATGGCGTATAAGGTATATTTTGGTAATTAACGAATCGTACCGGTGCACAGACAACATGACAACATAATACGCATCGAAAACTTACAAATAACATAACAATAATAAATACAGCGACTTGACACATATGTAAATCCAAAACACGCGTATTTACCGTGTCCACCCGAAAAGCGTAAAATACTTCGTCTACGCACTAATGTGTATTGTATGTACACACA
Organism: Rhopalosiphum padi; assembly: GCF_020882245.1. Classification (NCBI taxonomy): domain Eukaryota; kingdom Metazoa; phylum Arthropoda; class Insecta; order Hemiptera; family Aphididae; genus Rhopalosiphum; species Rhopalosiphum padi. The sequence continues at coordinate 73,978,570 of NC_083598.1, forward strand.
CACACACACACACACACACATATATATATATATATATGTATATATTATATACGTCGTAACGAATGGATAAAGTTTTTGATTGTTTGGACACCAAAGACATACCAAAGTGGAGTGTGGTGGATACGAACAGTGCTATAGGTTACGGGAACACGGAATTAAGGGTGACGCGCAAGTGGCAATTGATGGCGATAGGTTGGCAGGAGGAGTAATACATTATATATATTTATGTGCGTGTTGAGCAGGAGACCGTTTCATTAAGAAAAGCCCATATAGCCTGATGCTGTGACCGCTGGTCCGTTATGGCGGCGATTGTCCGGGAGGTTAAACACCGCAGCCGGCAAAAGTGCCGTGGCGGGAGGCAGAGGGATCGCCAAAACTTTTCGTATATTTGTAGTGCGCGAATACACGCGATTGTATGTCTCGTGTAATATGTGTTTGCAAACATGACAAATCCCCGTCTCTCGTCCATTCGACGTCGTTTCCTGCTCGCAAAAGCAAGTCCTAAACAAACGGATGTCTAATATAATGCTTACACACATATACATATATAATATGTATACGGTGCACTAACATTATTTATAAATGATTAACGGCGCAATTAATCGGCCACTAAAAGTTCTGAGCGATTGTCGCGGTGGGAATTATGTGATAATTATTGCAGTCGCCAGCGCATTATGAGATTATATACAGGGTGATTAACAAAGCTTGTTCATCTCTATTTTAGGTCCTTATTAGAGAGATAAATATACATTCACATTGGTTATAAAACGATGAGTGTTTGAGTGATTTTTTTTTTACTGAAGATACATTATTAGCCAAACAATTGTTTCAATGTTCACTGTTGAGAGTGATTTCTGGTATCCAAATTGTAAATAATATACGAGTAATTGATACGTCGAGGGAATAAATTGTATAAATTCTCAGAACTTTTGTAAATAATTGGAAAATAACAAAAGTAAAAAAAAAAAAAAATTAACAATATGGTATGGAATATTTCACAATACCAGTTTTCATTGTAATTTATATAGAAAATTATGTAAATACCCGTAATTTAATATTAAATAATATATTACATAATTATATCACAAATTTTAAAAGTTTTCATAATGTTTAATAATCAAAAAATAACTATTGATTTCATAATTCAAACAGGAATTTGACTTGGTGTACTTAATCGTCCTAATCTAAATTACAATGGATTTCAAATTTCAAATTAAACCATGTGCAAAAATACAAATAATATCAATAAAAAAATGATGCAATAATTACTTTTTAAATAATTAAATTAAAGAAACACAAATAATTTAACTATATACTAATTGTAATGTCTAGTTTAAAAATTAAATATAAAAAGGAATTAATACTTCTAATTTTATTAAATACCCCAATCATAACCTTCGTTTAGGAGGGTTATTAAAAAAAAATATTAAAATAGTAAAAAAATCTACTGCTTATTCGAAATTTAACTTAATTTTTTGACTTCCGTTAATGGTGATTGAAAACTAGACTGTAATAAATCAAAATATACACCGGGCATTATATCAGTGAATAGATTATCATATTGCTACATAGTAGTTTTTATAGTTATTGAAGTGGCCAACACATAATTGATAATTTTGTACAGCGATTAAACTTCATTAATCTGAGTGCAGTTTTTGCTTCTTTTCTTTTTTCTATTATATATTAAATGAAACCAATTCATCTAAATAATAAAAATAAAATAAAAACACCCACCAGAAAAGAAAAAAAAGAAAAGAAAATATGATGGTTGAAAAAACTTAAGTTTGGATAACATGGGCATTTACTAATTGGCCATAAAAGGAAGAAAACATCTAAAAAAAAATAATGCATATAATAAATAAAAGAATAAATACAATATTTATGTAAGTAGCATACAATGCAATTTGTCAAAAACAAAATAAATAAATAAATAATGTTAAAATGTTTAATATACAAATTATATATTTTTTGTAATAATGACCAACTATTTTTTAAATAAATTAAAATGCATTTCAAATTGTATTATAATTATTTTATTCTATAATCGGTATTTTAAATTTTAATTGTGTATATTATATTCTATTGAGGGTAACCGGTCAACACTCGGATTATACTAAAGCAAGGTTAAATGTTAAACTAATATTTGTGAGTACCTCATATCAATGAAATGTAAATAATGTTGTTTTCAGATTCGAATAATACGGGAATAAAAAAATATAGTTACAATATTAAATAACCATATAAACGTTGGACTTGTTATTTTAGATTCTGAACGGAGTGAAGAATGTATTGATTTTACAATGATGCATGTTTTTTTTTTTTTTTTTTTTTTTGTGTCTGTCATCACGTTTTGGAGAAGAAATAATGCTTTGATTTTTGACTTCAGCCCTTCTTTGAAAAGGAAAATTCATCTAGTTGGTAATTAGGGGGGGGGGGGTCAAAAGTAAAAAATTCTCAGTAGTTTTCAAAAGCGTCAAGAAAAACACTAAAAAAATAACAAAAAAATGGGAATTTTTACGCATAATCAGTTTTCGATAAAATCGATTTTTTTATTTTGCTGTAACTCAAAAACGATTTATTGAAAATATTTAAAATTTTCAGCAAATGTATATATTAGCATTTTCTATTTACGATTAAATTTTCAAAACACGAGTATTTTGACATTTTAAGCTAGGTATTTATAGACAATTTAAATTTTCGATTTTTTTAAGTTTTTTTTTTTTTGAAATGCCTATAAAAACATTTGATTAACCAAAAAATCTTTAAAATTTAATTCAAGATTTATTATAAGTTATACTTATCGTAGTAAAAAAAAAAAAAAAAAATCGTTAATCACAATTTTTGTTTATAAGCATTTAAAGTTCAAATGTTTACAAAATATATCAAAATCACGAAAATGTGGATAGAATTTTGAAGTTGAAAATTCAAAAAATTGTTGTGATTTATGCCGAGGATTAAACTAAATAAAAAAAAAAAAAAAGTTGATAAACAATAATACTTTTAGTTATCATGAATACTTAATGTTAAAATAATTGCCCACTATAAATTATTAATTATAGTGGAATAGAGTATCTATCGTTTATTTAAATCAAAAATAACCGTTATAATATATCGAAATTACCATGTTCCAATTCACAAACAATGGTTATTATTTTTTATAAGTACATATAAATACAAAATTATATCGACTATTTCGATCAATATACGCCACATTATAATATTATTATCAGTTTGGTCGATTATTTTTTACATTGGTAAAAAATGACTTACTATTATAATACATACAAACAACACTCTTAGAACGAAAAGGTATAAATTGTTAAATTAAGGTCCATCAAGCAAAATACAGATGACAATTAATTATTACCGAATGATTACTTTTTGATTTGTTTTAATTAATAAATACTGAGCATATTTAAATAATAAGGTATTTTTCAGTGTTGGGTAAGTTACTTTTAAAAAGTAATGAAGTTCCTTTACTCGTTACATAGAGATACAAGTAATGAAGTTACATTACTCGTTACTTAAATAAAATTGTAATGAAATTACTTTAATTTTCAAATATAAAAGTAACTACGTTACTTTCTCGTTACAATTTTTTTTTTTTTAATTGCATAGCAATTATCATTTAAAAAGCAAAGGAACTAGAAATACACTTCCTACAGAAAATATGGTATAATTTGAAGAAGATGTACATATTACATTAGGAACGTATAATCATTAGCCACTTGTATAAATAATACCCGCATTATTTTTAAGTTTTTTTTTTTTTTTGAAATTCGCAATAGGTACTAAATAATTTAAAACTGTAACGCGTTATACTATGTAAATTACTCATCAAAAGTAAATTTCATTACATTTTCGTTATTTGAAAATAATTGTAATTAAATTACGTAACGCGTTACAAACAAAGTAACGGCGTTACAGTAACGCGTTACTTTCGTTACGTTACTACCCAACACTGGTATTTTTAATTAAAATATATTTTTTTATAATTTAATTACAGTGAATTAAAAATAATTGATTTTTGATGCAAAATTATTTTTATTTTATACTTTTTGTTGTTATTTCAGCCTTTTTATAAACTATATTCCACATTTAAAAATTAATTATCATTCTCAATTATTAGCTTCAGAAATAAAATTAAAAATAATATTATTAAAGTACTTTTGAAGTTTATAAATTAGTTGTTAATTTTATAACATTATTCGTATGTACTTGCGATCGAAATGAAAATAATAAAATATATTTTAACAATACTTTATTAATAATCAATAACAAATTTAACTCTGTTAAGAAACATAATAAAATAAAATAGACTTAAACAGCTATAATAATATAAAATCTAGAAAAGAGCTAGATGGTTTTGTAGAAGAAGTGAACAAATATATATATGTACTATGTAAAAACATTATCGAATATATTTATTTGCTAGATTCAAAATTGTCTACTCAGTGTTTTCATCGAGTTTAAGTACCTGTTACTAATAATATAAATTATCCACCTCGTATCGTAAAGCAATCCATTGTGGTGTGGAAGGGAATCAGGAAACAGAAATTATTATTTTACATAATATGAACAATAGATAATTTAACTAAAATAAAATTATATAAATTATATAATTACTATACATTAAATAATATACAAGTACGAATTAAAACCTATTAGGTTATTTTAAATATCAAATATAATATTATTACAATCAGTTATAATATTTATTCAACAAAATAATATAATAAATTGGCTATGTCGAAAAATTAACTCATAATGGGCCCTTTGATGGTTTATATTTTAAATTCGACTTTAACAAAGTAAAATTTACGATGACCACGTGTCCACGACTATAAAAATATATTATACACGACAATGATTATGTCAGTCGCGAATAGTGACATATTTAGTAAAAATATATTCAAACATCATTTGGTAATTAAATTAATAATAATACATCCTTTTACAATATCTACAAACATACCTAATATCAATGCCATTTAATATATTTTTTGTATTTTCTTTTCTAAACCTTGAATAACCCAATAGTTGTGTTTTTCGAGTTATATCACTATTATTTTAGTAGTGCTATACCTATATATATAATATGTATCGCAGCACGTCAGTTACGACGACTTGCCGTTGAAAGTTTTTACAATATAAATGTTTGTATATATACCGACACTAACCAAGTAAATACACTAGCCCAGTTAAGACTTAATTATGCCATAAAGCTTTCACTGTATAATGGAATATTATATGTGTGTATACGGAATGTTGTTTACGGATTGCACGATAACATCGTATATTATGATTGACGAATTGAAACGGAAAAAACGGATATAATCGTGTTGTGTTTTGGTTAGTTGTGATTCGGGGTTGTCCAGTTGTGTTTAAACTTCAAATTATGAAAGACAGAACACGCAATACTGCATAATACATTTTAATACATAAAGTATAGGTATACGTATAGCCGTGTAGGTTATGCACAGTCGCGTATAATATTATTATCAGTGTATTTTAAAAACACAATAAAACAGAAAAACAAACTTGTTGCTTAATAAATGCATAATGTATGCATTCGAACATTTTAATTTAAAGATATTTAAAAAAAAGAAGAGTTTTACACACATGCACTATACAGTTTACCAATTATATTTTATTAAGCGCAGTGATCGACTAATGGCGAGGCCTAGGACATGGACTCACAAGTCCTTTTCCCCCACTAAGTGCGGCCCTGGACATTTATGGGATCAGCTGGCAATGAATACAACACATTTTGATAACGAGCAATGCGCTCGTCGAGTGCCAACGTGCAGCGCCGTTAATGTCGTATTGTTATTTTCGTCACACGGTCGTGTTGGCCGTTTTTCGTGTGTAATTTTCTGTATGATAATATTGAGGCAAAACTATAGGAAAAAATTTCGCCGTCATCAGTAGTATAAAGTATAACGCATTAACGCGCATTGTAAAAACAAATTGGAACATCTGTGAAGCCAAAGAACTGCACTACAATCTGGATTTCTATGTGCTCTGGCACATGGAATATTGTACTCTTTCAATTATTAATCAATACATTTCGTTTATTACTCTAATGTTTAATCGTACATGTATATTTACATAATATTGTGTGTACACAGTGTTGTGCATTATCTAGATAATTTATCTAGATAAAATATAATTATCTTTTTATCTTATCTAGATAAAACATATTTTAAGTATCTTTTTATCTTATCTAGATAAAAAAATAGGTTATCTTAAAATAATTATCTAGATAATTATTCATTAAATGATTTAGAAATTCAAATTTTTAAATCCCGAATATTCACTGCATTTCGTCATAATAATAATATTAAATATTATGATAATAAGTAATAACAGACTATAGACAGTCGTGGTGTACCTGAGTACGAACATTGGCCCGATAAAATACGGCGTAGACGCGTAGTCGACATTGCGGGAAAAAAACATTTTTAGCTAAAAATAGTTTATGCGTTAACGTCTAAAGACCCAACCACTTAATTGTGTTTATATTGATAATACATTTGATCCGTATACACAATAATTTCGGAGGAAATAGAACCAGCTGTTTCTAGTTATTATTTTATTTTAATTACTTGCAAAAACATAACAAAACATATTTTATAACTACGTCAAAAATAAATAAATATAGTTTTAATTTTTATTAAGTATTTAATGATGTTTTTCTGATGTTTTATTATGTACTCTTAACTATTTAAATATATTTTATAGAGAAAATTCTGTAACACAATTTTGAACAATAAAGTATTTTATTTACATTTAATCTTAATGTTTAAAAAAGCAGATTAGGTGCAAAATAATAGTTTTAACTATTTTCTTAGTTTTTTCTTCATTATAAAATACACTTATGACGCAGAAATCCTAACTTGGGAAGAAGAAGAAAAACGCCCAACCAAAACATTATTACTATCCTCAGATTTACAATAAAAAATATTAATTATCTGTTTTTTTATCTAGATAAATGTGGTTATCTTTTATCTATTATCTAGATAAATATTTTAAGTGTTATCTATTTATCTCATCTAGATAAATTTTCAACGCATTATCTGTTATCTTATCTAGATAATTTTAAAGTTATCTGTGCACAACACTGTGTGTACATAATATCCACCATTATATATACTTTTACGTAAAGACAGTTCATCTGTATACCTACACATTTTGGCAAGTCAAGCAAATAAAGTTTAATGAAGAATTTAGACGAAATAAAATTCCCAAAAATAAATATTATCTTGACCAAACTATATAATATATATAGTTTAATGTAGTTGAATTATTTGGGTCAGTTTATATTTTCACGAAATTAAGTTGATAGTAATCCCGTTCATTAAGTACTGAAATATTTTTATTACTTAAGATAAACTATTATTTATATATAAATGTATATTATAGTGTTTAGTTTCCAACCCTTGTGGGTATAAGACATTACCGTTTACAAATTAATTAAATAATAACTATATGAATTATTTTTATTATTAGTAGAAAATATGTCATATCTTGCGTTATTACAGAGAAAACATGACTAGTATGTTATGTGTTTTAATAATCAAGCCGATACAACAGGTAAACAGGAACATTTAGACTGAAAAAAAAAAAAATAGAAATTTGGCTTTAAACTATTTTTCACGATTATCAGTCAATAGATACAACACACATTTTTAAAATGTTGATAGGTGGATCAAAATTCGTCATAATGATATTATTTAATAATATATTTAAAATTAGTAGATAAGACGCTTGAATTTTGTATAGACAAACAATTACGATAATAAGATAAAACTTTGTGTCCATTATGTGTTCACTTATAGAAAAAAGTTTTATATTTTAAAAATATATTATTAGAGTGCAACCTATCAGTATACTGAAAGAAAAACATTGCGTCTTTTTCCTAAAGAATATTACTAGTGAAAATGTAGGGTGTGTATATTTTTTGAAAATATAACAAAATAAATGGGAATTAGCTGTGTTGTGTTTCAAAGAGTACTTCTTTATATAGTAGCTCACTATGAAAAGTATTAGCTATAGTTCTAAGAATATTTTATTTTAATAATTATATTTATTTATAGTATTATTAATAGATAATTATTTTTTATTAGAAATATGGAATTTTGAACATATTTTAGCAAAAAATATACTACGCGATTTTAGTTTTTCCTGGTTATTTTTAAAAATTATATTATATTCCTATTTTTTACCTACTGTAGTTCAAATCAATTGTAATTTACTATAATAGCAGATTATCCCCAAAGTTGAAAATCCAAATTTTTTTACTGTTCTTGAAGTGATGTCAGATGCAAATAAAAACACAGATTATTGTAAATCCAATAATTGTTTTATTCTACCAATAAACTAAATTATTATAGTTATTGTAAATACAGAGTTATTCAATGTGGTATAATACATTTTTATAATAAAATTATTTGGTACATTATAATTGGTTTATAATTTTACAATGTTAAAAAATTGAATTATTTTCAACGTAATATTTTGAACTCTAAAATTCAAAGCAACGATACAATTTAACGATTAATTACTATAAAAATACCGAAACCAATTTTATTTTGTACACCAATAGATTTAAGCGACAGAAAACTTTTAAAAACCTAAACATATTATATCAGGTAAAAGCGACGAATTAAATTCAAATATTGCTAAATAAATAATTTATTAGTTTGAATTAAATTAAAATCAATTTAATTTTTTTTCAATCAACTATAGCCAATACAAAGCATTGATTTTTTTTTTATTTAATTAACATTTTATAATTACAAATTATATTGTTGCAAGAAAAAAGTATGACACATATTTATAAATTATAAATACCTATTATTATCTGTTTTTATTAATAATCTATTATACATGGAGTATATGACGCAGTATTCTTTTATGAGGATATATCGTAGATATCAATTATTATTAAAAATTATCACTATGAAATTAAATTTCAAAATATTAAATTAATTAATTATAACAATATGATGACTTACCTATGGGCGTTGAGTGATTTTTGTACAGATTACAAGAGCATGGACTATCTGTATTTGTATCAATAACGTCTCTATTAATATTGCATTGCTGTATGCAAATGCTAGATGAACCACATTCTAAAAAAAAAAAAAATACGTAACAATTATAAATTAATCTTTAAAATTATGATAAAAATGTTTTATACAAGTCAAATTATATATAACATTATATAAATTTATAATTCGTATACAATTTTCAGGAAAAAATTATAATACATATTGGTAACTGATAACTAAAATGTGGTTTTAATTAATTTTATCACCTAGGTATAAAATAAAAATAAATAACTGAAATAATTTATGTGAAAATATTACTTATAAAGGTAGATATTTGTGATTTGAAAAATAAATTGTATTCTAATTATAATTAGATACGAGGAGAAATTTATTTTTATGTATACCTCTAAAGTATAACATTTATTAATTGGGGATGAGTTAGTTAATAATATTATTATTTTGTATTTAAAGAACCGCATACCTAATAATTAATGTAACTCGCTTAACATTATCAAAACACTAATAATCATACATTTTACAAAATTTATATTCGATAAATTATGTATTATGTATGTATAATAGGTAATTATTTGTTATCAATTTCTATTGAACACTAAATTTTTAAGTTTTAATAAATTAGATTATGGTCACTGTCTCACTGAATCGAAAATAGTTATTCTAAAGTAAATTAATTCAATACGATTGTAATAGTCTATATTATATTTCTTTGATAGATCAAAATCTTAGATTTTATGATAATTAGAGGTTAAAATAATCCGTGGTTTAATTACTAATATTAAACTTTAAATGTATAGATAATGAATTAACAAAGTAATTATTTAATTAAAAAAGAACAAACAAAAAAAGTTGATACCTAAGTAAAAATACGATAAAAATAAAATTGATTGGAGTTCAAAAATATCAATACTTATATATTTTTTTGTAATGTAAATAAAGTGAATAAAGTTTATTAGTTTTTACAGTGAAACGTAAAGGAGGTCGTGGAATTGAATTCCTGATATAGTAAACGAAAAAAGAAAACTGAAATTCATGATGGTATACCCGTTTCAACAAAATCTCGATCATTTTTCGATAAATTGAATTGCGTTAGTAATGGGTTTCTGATCATTACTTTTTAAATTTAAAATACTTATCAATAATAATAAAAAAAAATAGTGACTTGATTCAAAATGAGCTATCAGCAAAGCTAGACGAGTATTTAATACAATTCAAAATATAAACGCAAATATTATATTTTTATTTTATCACGAATAATGTTATAATACATTATATTGTTTTATTAAACATTATAATATTAAGTTATAATTATAATAGTTGAAGACACAAACTTTTATCTTTTTCATAATATAATCAATACTATCCATACTAATATTATAAATGCAAAAAACTGTTTCGTTTTAACGACTAAGCCATCGCTGAACCAATTTTGATGATAATTTATGTGGAGATTACTTGACTCTGAAAAATACATACTAGATTACTTTTTTACATAAAAAAACATCATTTTATAAATAGGTGAAACTAAATAACTATACTGTATTGTGATTGAAAACCAAGCCAACTGTAAAGATAAAAATTTAAAATTTGCTAGGCTAAAATTATTAACTGTGATTATTTATTGTAGTAGTGGATATATAATTTAAAATTAAAAGTATATGTTTATAAAGTCCTGGAAAATCTTGTCATTAATTTATACAACTAAGAACAATAGTTTTGTATGGAAATTCTTTTATTGAACAACATTTGTTATTTCAACATCTAACATTTTTTTTGAAAATTTAACCTAAACTATAAATACTTAAAAGTCATAAACTACTAATCAACATTTCGACTTATATATGTATCAAAGTACTCTTAAAACTATTCTGCTTTATTAGAATATAAAATTAAAAAAAGTAAAAACTTTAAAATTATAACAATAAAAAGTATTTTTAAATATTATTATTAAAAAAAAATATGTCTTGTTTTATTTTGACTAGAAAATATGTAAAAAAAAAAAAAATATATTTACGAAAATGCTAATAGATTTTGAAATAATGAGTATTGTTCGATAAATAAATCAACAAGTATAGACAATTTCAAGATATTTGGTCTTATATGAGCGCAAATATGCGAGGTTTAAATAAGGGATAATCTTAAGATTATAGTTTAATATAAAATTGTTTAAAACATGTCAATCATACCATTAAGTGTTAGGATCAAAAGATGTTTTGAATTAAAATCACTACTAACAAGGTTATTGTTTTCAAGTAACTCAAAAAAGTGTGCGAAGTTATCAGAAATATTTGTTTTAGTAGGACAAAAGTAATCTAAATAAATATTTGTAATATGATTTACTATCTAAGCGATATTTGTAGCTTTTGTATAGTAGTTTTGCTGAGCCGTAGTGGTAATATATTATATAGTATTATATATATATATATGTATATAAAAGCTAAATATTGTATTAAAAATAAATACAATACTTTTTTTTTACGAACTAACCATTGTGGTTTAGACAATCTCATATTTGTGGCAACTAAATTATTGAGTCATGGAATATTTAATTTGTTATTAGTTTTATTTATTCTTCAAGAAGGCAATGGACCTCACTAACCATGTTATTGTGGATAAAATATGTAGATAAAATGATGATTTAAAAATATGTGAATGAATTGATTTTAGTACAATATTAAGGTATGAAATAAACATTTTAACATATAATTAGATATAATTATTATTTTTATTTAACCAAATATCAAATATTACAGCTAGTTAAAAATGTGTAATTTAAGTAGAAAATATTTTGATTCAAAACATAAAATTAAAAATGTATAATGTTATTCAAAAAGTAAACACTCGAAAAAAATTATATATATTTAAAAATATTATGTACGGCTTCAAGATTGTTGGTATAAATGAATTGTCAAATAAAAAATAAATTGTATTAAAGTGATAAAATATATGGTAGTGACAATAAAAATAAAAATATTATGCAAAATTACATTTACACAACAACGTATAGACATACTTGTACATACAGCGTTTAACATATTATTATACAATCTGTCAGGAAAAAAAATTATTGTTGATGGATTACAAAAGCAAAACAATTTGAATTATGAACTAAACAAAATTCCGGGTAAAACCTACGTAGGTAAATCATGACTATATATCAATGGGTTTGTATAAAAAAAATGAAGTGGAGATGAAATTATAAATATTTTTATGAGTTTTATCTTATAATGGTTTTGATTGTAAACAATCCACTATTATCTATACGGAAAATAGAATTGATAAATCTTACATTTGATAACTAAAAGGAGTCTAAAATAACATATTAAGTCGACAAAAAACCGTTAAATCGTAGTAATATTGCTAATATTGCTTTGGTATTGCTTGCATTTATCAAGTTTTGTCATTGTCGTGGACATGCAGGATCACTTAATAAACTATTGCAGGTTATAGGGTAAGAATATTTATGTTAAATACTCAAAATACGGGAGAGCACCTAGACTCGTAACTGCTAACAGTGCTAACATTTTATATTTTTGTCCTCTTTGGTAAACACATGTTGCATGATAGTTACAACACTACATAGTGATATTCATAAAATATATGCAATACGTTGATACAGTAAACATACATTATCTTTTTATTTACGTATGATAGATAATCAACCTACAAACACAACTATTTTACATTCAATTACATAATATCTAGAAATCATACCACTACACATCAAAATTCCTTTTAATATGTATTTATTTTTATTAAAATTTAAGGTAGATAGCCTAATGGTAAACAATTAAAATAATATTATTAAGTATTAAATAGATTTTAAATTAATACCAATAAAGAAATCTAAATTAATATGTACAATAGAATTAAGTAGGAACATTATTAATAATAGTAGAAAGATGGTTTTACATTAGCGATCTACTTCGTCATTACTGGAACACTGTGTAAGCTGATTAACGACTTAGTTAGTGATGTATACTGATATAGACAAATGATTTGCTTTACATAAAACAAAAGCAATATAGTTAAGGAGAGACAAGAAATATATACTTCCTAGTTGTAACTTACTTAGAACACTCAAATTGGCTTGAAATAATCTGTCAGCTTGCTGGAAGAGGGTAGTTTTAGAGATAACGAGAACATGAGAATAATCATGTAGTAGAATATATAAGTGACCAATTTTTAATATTTATCCCAAAAAATACAATCATAAATATTTTACACGATTTACAAGATAAATACGATTATCAGTATGTGGATCACACAATACAGTTACATATCTACGACAGGACACTAGAGCACAGTACAAAGACTAAAAAGGTGCTACTAATTTATTCTGAGTACAAACAAGTCAAACGAAACAGAAACCCTATAGTGACTTGCAATATATTGCTTATACATATGAATAATTATAATATGATAATATTATATTGTATTAAAAACATTTCTTAAGTCACTAGCTGTATATATAAATATATTGTATTGTTACCTGAATACGATATATTTAACATAACCTGTAAGGAAAATGCGTAAGCAGTTCTCCAAATCTCAGCCATCAGCGATAAAACATAAACAATATTACACATACTTATAATATTATTATATACTGTATAAAATGTTTTAGAATTGCAAACTTGATTAATGTTTATTTATTATGTTAATGAAAACATGTTAATATTATACAATTTCTTATTAAATCAAAATATCATCTTAACATTTCTCCAACTAGATCTTAATTTTTACTGGAAATGTATATTGCTTAAGTATTTAGTATATTTTTTTGTATCCACAAATAAACGTGTTCATGCAATTACATAATTGTTTATGCGTGTTAACAAAAACGATGAACACTAGTTATTCAGTTATATACAATATTACGCCAAAACATAAATATGAACATAAGCGGGCAATTAATTGAAATTTCACGAGTAGAGCCGCCTTAAAACTTGAGTAGCACAATGTAGTGATACATAAATGTATATTTATATCAAATTGATAATGATATTTAATTTAAAAATCTTTTGACATGGAAAATTAAGTTTTATCTTAAGGTCATTCAGACATGATAAATGTTCTTGAAGTTTTTGAATTAATTTCATTATTTTAAACAAAAACTAATTTCATTTGTGCGAATATCTTAACAACTTAGATATAAACGAATATTTGATAAATATATCAAACATATAGATGTAATATGAACACTTATATATTGTAGGTACATGTATACAAAATAAATTAAAACTAAGCAAAATTTCCTTTAAGCAATTTATCTTTTAAATATATTATTCATATTTGAAAACGTGTAGCCGAGTAAATTTATGTATTACGAGGAAAAAAAATTGATATCTCATAGCGTTACGTTTTTATATTCCGTATACGGTACATCTGGAAATGAGATAACACATATTATTATTATATACCTACGTAAAACAAAATAAAAAACACCTCGATTTAACCTGTTAAACTATGTATATGAATTTGAGACACATCGTTTCGCGAACATAAAAAATAAACTATCCAATTCCCAAGGGTTTACCGATAACAACAAACAATTACACGCAACTTATTGTTCCTAATCTTAGTCGTATAATATATTAATAACAGTAATAATCGATAAACAGTTTGGAACCTAAAATCTGTTAGGGAATTTCGAAGGAATAAATCCAAACAATGATGGGTATAAATGGTTTTTAAATTTTTTTTTTAAGCTTATAAAACACTTTTTCAGTTTATTCCCAAGAGTATAATCTACACTCGTGTGACCAATTTAAGTTTTATTATCGATCTGTGGTTTTCGTATGCGGTCTAAAATTACGTTTAAAAAAAAAAAAAAAAAAAAAAAAAAACCAAACATACTTTTTCAATATTATAAGTTTGTTGTTGGTCCATCAAAAACGATATATTATATGATTTTATGTATATTAAACATAATGATTAAACGATAAGTTACTATAAATATATTTAAATTCAAAACCATGCTTGATAACTTAAAACAAAGACTTAAAAACAACTGAACTAGAAACCATTTAAAAACCAAAAACTAACAATAATCAATATGAGGTCTCATTAATAGGAAATTTCTTCACCGTGAAAAGTGTAAATATTTATATAATGTAGGATAAACCTACCATCAGTTTTGATTGCCTGTAGATTTAAAACCACTTTTAATAAATAATAATAATAATAATAAAATATATATTAAATATACCTACGTAAATTATTAAAAAAATAACAGTTTATATTTAACGTTTTAATTCCACATAATTCAGATTATTTAAATCAAACTTATCAATTAAATTAATACATTGTTTATATTGAATTTATATTTTAGAGGAATTAATTATTTTATGGAATTGTTTTGTTTTTACAACCTAAATAAAAAAAAATCATATTTTCTGTTCAAATACACTATTAAAAATATTCATTTTTATAAAATAAATATGTATTTCATTATTTTCTGAGAGATAATTGTTTTAAATTGTATGTGTTTTAAAATAACCTGATATACACATATCATTAAATAAATAAAAGATAAAAGTATAATTATATTCTTTTGCAAATATAATTTTAAATTAAAATTTCAATGAGCTTTTATTTCAGTTCGATGTTTATCAATACTAAATATTTTACTGTAGTATCCCAAGCATAAATCACAATCCCTTAACATTTTCTGAAACTATTTCTCCATTATAATATGTTCTTCGAAGTTCTACGCCATAATTCTTATGAAAAAAGCAGGTTTTGAGAAATGATACTAGAATTCTACGTAATTCTAACTGAATAGATTGTAACTAAATTTAAAAACTTTCTTCCACTTGAAATTACATAGGTTCTCTTTAAGAAACTAAAACTAGTCATCAAATCCAAACATATAAGACTTATCTCATAATATATAATATTTTCTTAATCCCAACTCCTATAATTTTCTTTGCAGCTTACTTATCCATACTTTTTACATAGATGGGTAGTTATTAAAATTACATTATAAGTATTCAATATACTTTAATATTATATAGAGCTTAAAATATACATATTTAAATTAATTTGCAATACTGTGCTATGATAATAAATAATATTATGCTAAGATTGAAACGATAGAAAAATAACTAATCACAAATACAAAATTACAGGAATTCCAATAGTTTCTCATAATAAATTAAACGTATTATTATAATTCAGGTAAACATAGATTAGTTTTATTCCTATAATTATAAAGAAATAACTAGTAATAACCAGTATATTGATATTAATGATATTATGAAATGATTTTATTCATTTGACACAAACTTTTAAGCAAAACAATAATTAGATAGAGCCATTGAACATAATTTTTAATTTTTGTTTTGTTATTAAAAAGTATCTACTGCATATGTACACACTATTTATTAACAATTTCAAAGTTCGAATAAGAATAATTAATTAATAAATTAACTATTTAAAAATAAACATTTATAAACATATTACTTATTATATTTCACATACGAAGCATTATATTATATCATATATTTTTAATTTATAAAAATGCTATAACTAATTATAATTTATGTATATTAAAAGATTTTTAAGGAATATAACATGTTATAACTCTAGTTTAAAATATTTAAAATTTAGATAGAAACTAACAGGGAATACGTGTATACGGTATATTATAATAATACAAATTAAATATGTAAATTTACAAAATTATTGTACTTCAATTTTTCTTCATAAAATTATAATCGTTATCAAATAATATACTCAAAAATAAATGGATCATAAAATAGTATACACTTTAAATCAAATACGGTTCATACCTAAATTAACTATTTAAATATGCCTCAAAAAAGTGATACAATATCTCGAGTGTTATACGAAATGTAAAATTAGATTCCATTTTTTATTATAATAAAAATGAACCGTTATTTATGCAGTGCCAAAAAAAAAAAATCATATTAAAACTAACTTGTTTCTTTTCATATATTTTTAAATTAAAAATTACATATATTTTGACATTTTACATCACCATTCCCACCACATTTAACCCATCTCAACAGGAACTAATATAATTAAGAATATACTAGAATAAAGGAAATTAACTACGCATAGTATATTTTGTATATCATACAACACATAAATAACCTTCGTTAGTGTTTTGTTTTTTACGTGACATAAATAATACAATCTAACTCAAAAATCCTCGTTTGCAGATAATAATTACAAGACTAGGATTTATAAAAGCTGAAATAAAAAAAATAAAAATATATATATGAATACATTTTAAAATACTTTGATAAGCGCTTAATTATATCTGCCATACTACCAACTTTCAATTTTTTTTTTTTTTTTTAAGAAAAATGAAACATATTATCTACTATAAGCAATCATACAATTAAAACAAAACAATAGTAAACATAATTAAATATTAAATTATAGTTATTTGTTAATCGATATTTTTATAAGTATTGAAAGTAAAATAATTGTAGTTGAATAACAAAATTATTTAAGTACTACTATTGTTACGAATTACAAAAACAGCTTCGGGGAAATGGCATATGTATCCAAATGAACTTCAAGTGAATTTCAGTAGCCCTACTACGACCTTAATTGGCCTGGTCCTTCAGGGTATAGGGGATTATCATGGGTCAAACAACTCCACATCATAAAGCAACGATGTTAAGGAACTAATACAAAAGTCTCGAAAAACAGACAAAGTAGGATTAACGAATGGAATCAGGAACAGATTATGGGATTTTAAGATCGTAGTATGGAATATACTCAGTTTCTTTTGAATAGGCGAATGCCAGAATCTCTTATAGGTATTGTAAGCTATAACTTAACAATAGCAGTCTCCGGGAAATGAGATGAGCCGGCATTGAACAAGTTATTTTTGTTGGCCTAACCTTTTTCTATCATAAATTTAAAAAAAAAGGATGTTGGAACAGGATTTGTAATACTTATAAAAAATGTCGTGGAAAGTGAAATCGAATTCAACTCCATACCGGAACGTAAAAGTACTATAAAACTAAAAATTGTGCCTATTAACGTACAATTAGTTAACATGAGTTGAATTCAGTGATTATATATTTAAAAAAGGTGGAAACTTTTAAATACTTCAGAGTGAATTAAAAGTTGAAACCAAAGTAAAGATTGTAACATATAAATCATTAATAGAATACCGAATGCAGAAAACAGAATATTGTTCTAAAATAATTTAAATCTAAGTTATTCTCAAAGCGAGTAAGAATAAGGCTTTACATAGCATTAATATAACAAAAGTTTTCTTTGGTATATGGTGTAGAATATGGTTATCATTTGAATAAGATGAAACAAAAATTGATAAAATCAAAATAATGAGAAAAGGATGATTAATTTAATAATATTAGAATAGTTTGTAACAAAGTATCAATAGAGAACATAAAAAAAATAAAATATATGTATACACACTTATATATTTATATAAATAATTTTGAAATAATACATGATTTCAATTATTATATTTAGAACTTTACTTATACTATATGTTACTACGAGTGTAATATTTAAGCTTATTATATTTACAAACCAATACTATGACGAAATAAATCAAGTTATAACGATAGGAGTATTTTATTTCTTATGGTTTTAAAGTAAAAAAAAAAAAAATAATAAATCCATAATCTTTGATTTTTCTTAATTATTTTGCATAGTACCTATTTAGGTTTAATAATATGAATTCCGTCATTCAAAATATTATTGAGTATTTATTGGGGAAAAAACATGGTTTTAAAAATGATTATTGAAAATTCTTAATAGTACCTAAATTACATAGTGTATAGGCTAAATCCATTTTGAAAAATGCAGTTGTCCTAGTTGTGCTTAGGATAGCAGTATTTATTATATTATAGCCATAATATTATGGCAGTACTATATTGTTACCACTTTAACAAAAACAAAAAAAAAATATGCATACGTACACTAATTCTAAGCAGATGTCGTAACTATTATTTATAGTGCGTCACAACGTTCACGACGTTTCAAACGTCCACGCGCTATGCTTTTGCGTACAGCATAAAATGTAATATTAAACAACATAATGATAGTGTCATATATATATAATACATATGTGATAGAATACTTTGGTTAACTTACCAGCAGTGACGTTGACCACGGGTACTTCACATTTTCCGCCCGTGAATCCGGCAGGACAATTGCATATCGCGATCGACCGACCGACATGTCTGAAAGAACACACACGTTATAAACGTTTTAGAGAATCCCATTAATTAAACTTCACGACTATTTGTTTAGCAGCATAGGCCCTGTCAACGGTTTACGCAGCTCGTTTATCACTATTATACATATACATATATTATATGAGAAGTGTATGTGTGTGTGTGTGTGTGTGTGTGTGTGTGTGTGTGCGTGTGCATCAAGCCGCTTCTACTTTCTCCCAAATAATACAATTCGTTAAGTTTTTGAGCATTTTATTATTATTGTTATTAAATTATAATATTCCAACCCTACATTTTCATATTTTTACCCTTCGAGTCCAGTCGTTGCTTCTCACAACCGGAATATACTGACAGTCAAGTAAATTATACATATTATTACATTATTTATTATTTACATTACAAGGCGATTATTTTAAGGGTTGACATTATATTTATTTAATTAGCGCTTTTGAAACTAAAAATATAATGATACTGAATTTATGTACAAAAAAGTATTACCAAAAAAGGACATTCTTTTTAAGAACACGCGTGTTTAATTTTAAAAACATCAGGTACTTTGTGCACTATACAAAAATATAAGTACTCTCATAATTATTGTAGACTCCGAATAATTCTAAGAAAAAGTGTTCCCTATCGGTGATCGCTCCATTGGGTATCGTCTGGAAATTTCGTTGAAAAACACTTAAAAAAAAGATTTTTATATCAAATGGTCGTGTTGGTATTTGATGGCGCCATCAAAAAAGTACAGATGAATATTATTATTACCAAAAAAATGGTTAGAACTATATAAAAAACATAGTTTTTTTTTTATCCATCAAAACTGTTAAAATAATAAATAACAACATTTAAGCGCTCAATGATTTATGTGACTTGTCAACAGCGTCGTAAATACTAAGCATTTAAAAAAGCCAAAGTTTTGGATAATTCCCTCAACGACCGAATTCTGCTTCACTGAATGCTTAGAGCTCTGATTTCAGTCCACTATCGCAAAGCACATTGTCCAAAAACATTTTAAACCATCAATTGTGGTTTAAATCCATCGTGCGCGTGGACCCTATTTAAAGTAGGTACGTTAAAAATTAAAAAAAAAAAAAAAAAACAACACACTACACTATTCATTTGAATGCGTGACTACGGTTCGTATTTAATCGTTGGATTATAATTTACTATACTAATATAGTATTAAATTAATGCGGATCAATATTGGCATGATGTTATTGAACGATTAATTGTTATTTTAAATGTTTTGCTAAATATTAATATTAATTTTAATATTATATTTTAAATAACTATCGTATATAAATTTTTATCAGCCGTTTAATACAGTACATGCAATCATTATTGTACATATTTTCATTATTGACTGTTTTGACAGAGTCTTTATTATTTTATATATTTTTTTTATAATCATTATAGTACAATACATTTACAAATCGAAAAAATATCATACCAAATATTAAATAATAATAATAATAATAATAATAACAGTTTTCTGATATATTTTATTGAATACTTTGGATACTATAATACATTAACTGAAAATTATTGTGCTAAAAACATAACTATAATATTATGTATGTTTTATCAGTGTTGTGGAATACAATCTTATATAGCTGTATAATACAATAATTTGATTTAGGTCTAATTGCAGTTTATAAGTAAAAGACTATTGATATAATAAATTTAATTAATAATATATTTTAATCGGTTTTTGATAATTTGTATTATTAAAATTAAACACACAGATTCAAGATTAAGACATTTTTAAAATAAAAAATGAATTTACTTGAAAGTTACCAATACCATTTTTTACATCAAATAACATTATGCATATCAAATAATATTATACGTTATTCGTAGTAACTATAATTTATTAAAATTTTTTTTTTTTTTTTAATAAGTAAATAAAAATATATATAGTCGTTCCATTGTATACAATTTCATTAAAGTTTTAACTTGATATATTTATAAAACAAATACGTGTTTATGTACCTTTATATTTTTAAATTATAAAAGAAAAAACGTACGAGGTAACAATGATTGTGTTTATAAGCGTTTTGCTTTCAAGCAAACATTTTCCAATGTATAAAACATTATCCATAAATAAAACTAAACAATTTTAACTATCTATAGATATTAGGTTTCTTATAATTTCCCCTTTTTAAATTTTCTTTTGATTTTTTTCAGATTGTTTTGAAAAATATTAGGAATAACTAAAAAAAATTTTTTTTATTAAGTATACTCTTAATGTTAAATATTATTACTGTTCAAAAATTGATTATAGACACAAAAATAAAATATCATATAAACCAATACAAAACCAATATATCCATTAGTCCAGAATCAGAAAAAAACAGTTTTTTGTAAATAGTACAAACAAAGTTTTATCATTTAAAATGTTATTTTTTTTTTAAATTTGTGTGATATCATTCTTATATTATATTTACTATAGGTTGTAGAAACCTTGATCAATAATCAAAATGTATATTTGTATATTTCATAGAAATAATTACGATAAATTTTTTTTTTTAACTTTAATGTATAAAATGTTTAAACACATTCCATTCCTTTTCATCGCTTCAATTAGGATCTAACACATATTTAAATAGCTATATGCCTAACTCAAATCGAAATTTAAGATATTGAAACGCGAATCGATAATAATTAACACTTTATTAATTTCCATCTGTTCTTAACAGATTTGTATACAATATATTATCTAATATGTATGTTATTGTACAATTGTATGTATAAATTATTTGTCTTTGTACCTATTTTTAATATAATTATGATGTGTGAAACAATTTGATTGAATTTAGTATTCTGTTTTTACGTCAAGTAGTGACACGTTGAACACACATTGTAAACCATGGCGTAACAATCAAGTTTGGCCATGTATATCTTAAACTCCTACCAATAAAATTAACTTAATATTTTTTCACCTGCCTATATAGTAACTGATTGTCGGTGAAGGAGAGTATTTGATTCCTACGACACCATCACTATCAATTAACTATTTAATTTAATTTTTTTTTTTAGACGATTGTAGTGATTAAACGATTAAAGTAATGATAATAATTTGTAATAATATACTCGTAAATAAGTAATTAGCTGTAATAATGTAAATGTAAATAATGGACACATTTTCAAAGTGAAATTATATAAACAATTACATAAAGTATTTACTTAATTCACACAAATATTATAGAAATCTGTATGTGGAAAATCCCAAATGTATCTAATGTATTTGTTTTGATACGTTATATTATAAACAAGCTAATAATTGTATGTTCATGTATTATTCTTCATGTGCTCTATCCTCGAACAGATATCCAATTTTTTTGTCTATGTGTGTGTAATAGTACTGATTTTTATTTTTCGACAGTGAAAAATGTTCTAAGTCTTTGATGCATAACCTTATATGAGATAAAATTAATCTAACGTAACCAACAGTACTTACTGTCGATACTTTCACATATTCTATCTTCTATAAAAACTGATATTACATTTTTTGAATATTATATTTTTATAAAAATGAATCCTTTGAACTAAATTCATGAGTCATATATTTAAAATCGATAAAAAAAATAACAATAATATATTAATAAAATATATAAATAAATTAAAAAATATTAGGTATTAAAAAAGCCAATATTCCCGTGTTTTTGTTTTAGAAATAATCGTTTATATACTTACTTAATTAACTAAATAAAATTAACGTTTTTAAAAAAGCCTTATACTTCAATACATTGTTTGAAATGTTTGAATATCATAGATTTTGGTTGCTGAATGTATTCAAGTATTCAAACACTCGAATAAAAAATTCAAACAAACGTGTGGGTGCTTATAACCATTATTATTCGGATTAATGTGGATGTTTATAGTAGTTCATGAAAAATCAAATTTAAAAATTATATACCTAATTTTTCATATATATGGGTGTAGAGGGTTTATTATATAAAAAAAATATACTTTTAAATTAAACAATAAAACAGTTATAGCAAGCAAAAATTAAAAAAAATAGTTGTGATTGTTATACACAATTACACAAATAATATAAATAACTCTAGGAAACAATTATTCATAACGTAAGATACAAAATGTATAACTTATCAAGTGGAAGGATTTAAGATGATTTCTTTATTTAAAACAGCAGTTAAATGTATATAGTAATGAAAAAATTAATATTTCGTGATTCCTGGGAAATGGGTAAATATACACTTAATCCAATAAATATAGAAATATTTTGAAAATTAATTTAATATAATATTGCAAATTAGTTTTTTAAATTGTATATAAGTCATTAAACTAGTTTAAGATATAAACTATTTAGTGAAAATACGTAATCTGTTTAATTCGTTAAAAAAATATTGATTAAAAAATTACTAAAATCAATTCGAAATCATTTGATGTTTATTTTTAAAATATTAGAATATGGAATATTTATTAAATAAATTCGACAAAACTAGTAGGCTGCACGAAGCCATCAATCCTTCTTGTATATGGGTTTTAACTTAAAATATGTATATGACTTAAAACTAATTTAAAATTAATTTTCAAAATATTATCATAATATGTGTAAATAATACAATGTATTGATATTAGCGTATTATTTTATTATATTAATTTTATGTATTGAGTCTATATTTTAACAAACATATTTAATATTTATGTAAATACGTCATACTTGATATTATCATAATTCTAATTTATAATAATGGAAACAAAATATTGCATTCATTTTAATCAAATCTGTTGTAAGTATATGTTATTACACGAGGCTAATAAAATATCATAGGTAAATCAAATAGTCAAAATCCCACCAGGTAATGTATTGTTATATAAATAATAATACAGTTTTATAAGTTCTTTGAAACAATATACGTTTCATAGGAGAAACATATAACAAATTATTACATGCTCTGTGTCAAAGTTCAAAGTTAACAACTATTTTATTCGAATTATTATACAAAATAAACTGATAGAAAACATTATCTGTTTATCTATCGGTGAATAGTCGGTACTAGCAATTGCGCGATTAGTTTTTGTTACGTCCCACGAATAGTTGTGTAAATTAATCTCGCGATATGATTTGCATGTGTCGACTAGTGGTCGTACAAAAGCCGAAGGGAATAGGGTCTAAAGGGGACAAAACCTAGAAGAGAACAAACATAAATGCTTGCTCAGGTGAATATTTCCACCATCCTTCGTCATCATTTCCAGGTTATTGTAGGAAAAACGATAGGCAAGCACGATTATCGTAGAACCCAGTGGAAGGAAAACAAGATGATGTTATAAATGAGCGTTCATTTATAAAGCCATCCACCGCGTCACGTCTGTCGCCATATTATGTAAGATAACCACAGTAATATTAATCTGACAAGAAAATTTAAATTGTATTTTTCCAAATATTATCTATACCACTAGGTATGTACAGGCAGACAGGCGTGATTTTCTTATGTTATTCACATAGGTTTTGATGCACAAGTGATAAACACGCGAGTAAAATGATATAAAATATGTTATATTATTATGAACAAAGAAGATGGTTTTTGAGTGAAATTGGGAATCATAAAGACTTCTACTGCTGCATACTATATTACGAGTATATAAAAAATAAAGAATTGTGATAGAAGTTAAATTTTGTTAAACAAGTTCTTGATAATTGAACACCAAAAAAAAAAAAAAAAAAAAAAAAAACAAAATAAATAATAAACTTTTCGACATGAATGACTAATAAGCATATTAAATGTCTTCAAACTTTTCTAAGCCACTTTTAGATTGTGAGTGGAAGACAGGAACTATATCAGTTTAACAACAATGTGTTTTTTAAGTTTTTTTGAAAACACATTTTAGACCATTGAAATTACTCTAAAAGTATTATGTAAGGGTTTTTCATTCGATTAAAAAAATTGAATACATGGACAATTTGTTTCGTAGAAATTAGTAAATGAAAAGTAATATTATGGAAAATATTTCCATAGAGACGTAGCTTGTATTTAAATAATATTAAATCTATTGAATTTCGCGTTTTTTAGGAAACAACAACATTTTATTTAAAAATAATATATTTTTTTCGCATTTGTTATTTGTGCAAATTCGTATACGGTCTTAAATAGATCACATATGTACACATGTGCGTATTCTTACAGTGCCCGCATACCAATGTATATTATAATAAGACTATGGTACTGCCAATTTAAATAAATATATTGGTTCATGTATAACTAATCATATTAATAATGGTTGCTATTGATATTGTGTCCCTCTAGATTACTCTATTCTACTTATGAATATATGCATATTATAGTATTAGACATTAGTATATTATTTAGCACTATCTACTATTATTTATTTATTATTTGTAAAAATAAGAGTAATTGTATGTTTATTGTATAAAAAATAATTATATAACATTAAACATTTAGATCGTATAGGATAAAATATATTATTGATATCAATAAATTTGAATATATATATATAAGTTCGCTTAATGACAATTTGTATTGAAAATATGTATTTTTAAATCAGAGAATCAAATTTCTATTATTATATTGATTTATTAAAAATATAAATGATTTTCTAGGTGTTGCTTTTATTTAATATGTAATGTATTTCACAAAAATAAATAATTATGTTTAGCAATTGACGTGTATTAATTTATTATTATTGAACATTCGTTTTAACATCATAAATTCATAACTTACTATGTTTTTTTAATATCCTTATTTATACAGCTTTCTTACGATGCGTATGTTATGGTATAAATATAAATTTCTCCTAAATTAAACAAGTAATTAAGAAAATATTACATGAATCCAGGAAATTATATTTATGCATATAAATCATACATTATATTTATGCAAGCATTGTAGATTTTAACATTTTATGACACCTTAAAAATTATCGAGAATGTTACATAAGTCTGCACTTTATCCGTTTCTTGTAGCTGGTGTCAAATATTAGGTTAGCATATAATCTTTTAGTTTTGAAGCATCACAATTTTCGAAATGATTCGTGTTATGGTCTACAAAATTTTTATTTTTACAGATTATATACAGAATATTAAAATCACAAATAACATTCGTATAAAAATAAATAAATAAATATTTAAAACCTTTAAAAATAATTGTTATGCTACTTTTGCATAAAAAAAATATATATTATCAAAATATGAAAAATGCAAAATTATTTGACAATCAGTATTTTTGATTTTCCTGAATTATTTATTGTACATATAAAATATACATTAAGCAAAAATGCCATACCTCGTTTTTACAAGAATCACTGGAAAATAATTTTTTTTTAATTATTAATTATGTTAAATCAATGTTACTGAACCGTAAAAACAATTTTTGTGCTATTAAATTATGTAGAAAGAGAATTCATGAGTAAAAAAGCAATAACAAATATGAAAATGTATTAATAAAACAGCTTTATATTATTATTTTTTGACACTCGTAAAATTATGCATTTTGTAGTTTTGAATAACAATAAATATTTGAAATAAAATTTACAATTCAGTGAACAAGCCACTCCAATAATTCCAATAAGTTGTTACGATTCTTCAGGATCAATAGCAATTAAAACTATGAGTTCATTATAAAGCAGTAGAAATAGCAATCTTCTAGTGGTAACGAAAAATTCAGTTATGTTGTGTTATTGGTGTGCTTTTTTAATTTATTTTCACTTTACTTTTTTTTAGCAACGAATTTAAAATATAATACAAACATTTAAAACTTTTAAAAATTATACGTATATGATTAAACACTAACAACTTTTTTTTTATGTAAATAACCTATTGATTTTTTACCTTTTTTTCAATTTTGGTAAAAATGATTTAATTAATTTGTAACACCTAGGCACATAAATCAAATAAAAGTAGTTATTTTTTTATTAATTAATAAAACTTAAGTGTCTGTTGCGAATAGTACCAAAAAAACTATTGAGAATATTAACAGTTGATAAGAATACAAATAAAATAAAGCAAAAATGAAAAAATAAACAAGAAAGTTTCTACCTTTAAACTTGTAAAACTCGGCCAAACACAAAGTTTTTAAAAAAGTGAATCGACTTATCGTATTGGAAAAAACAACAAATGTAGGTACCTAAATAAATAAACAAGATTACGAACAAGTTAAAACGTTTTTTTACCAGTTTGAAGCTTCATGGTCTCACTTTTACATTAGAAAAATATAAATATACATCTAATACATATTTGATTATATAAAAATATATTGTTATACAGTGTTTTTAAAGCATACCATCGAATAATTTAGTACTTTTCAATCAAAAACGATACTCTTCACCTTAGCGGATTTTTTCGTATAAATTATAACTAAATAAACTAAAAATCAAATATTTTTTTACTAGTCTATATGAATTGTATACAAATATTAAAATACAAGTATACAGAGTATTGACTAAAAATTATGAATGCATAAGAAACAAATAATCATGGGATTATAATTACTTATTTGTAACATATAAGGAAAATAATAAAATATAATAGTTTTTTAATCATTTATTAATATACTTATAATATTTAGGAATTCAAACAATTTATTTTATATTTAAATGTACACAAATATCAATGATTATTAATGAATAATATGTCTATAAAAATAGTCATTATTAAGTAATAATTATTGATTTTATTTATTATTGTTATTATTATTTTTTGAAAACGAACCGATTTTCGAAAAAACTTTAAAAATATTATATAACTAGGTGAAATTTACCTGCAAACTCCACCATTTTCACAGGAATCTGTATTGTTCATCTTACAAATCGGGCCATATCCACAATCTTCACCAGAAAATCCGGGAAAACATGAGCATTTGTATTCTCTGAAATTAAAATTAAAACATTTAGTAAACTGTGTTTATACATTTTACATTTTATAATTTGCATATTATAATATTCAGTCTGGGAAATTAATCTATTTAAATAATATAATATAAAAGATAATACAATTCACTAATTAATTTCAATTTGGACTCAATTAATGTTTTGATTTTGTTTTAAACCATTAAATATTGGAAATGTCTTATTTTAATTTTCTAAAATTTAACGTAACCAGTGTGAATGCATAGAATATTTATTATAAAATTTTCAACATAATTGGAAATTAAATTTTAAGTGATCGTCAGTTTTATATTTTATTTGGTATGAACTTGAGTTCTGTACATAATAATAATATGAATTCAAATCTGATTACGAATTTTAAATGGACATGAACTTATTTTAATAATGATATGTATCGCCCAGTTTTTAATAATTATACAATATTTTATTTCACAATGCATTTTACAATGTTTAAAAAAGTAATATGAACTTCTGAAAAGTGTAAAATAAAAACATAAATTAAATGTATTCATTGTATAGAATATTAATTTAAAATAAATCTAACTAAACTGTGGTCCGGCACGCCCACATTTCTACTACAATAAGTTATATTACCTTTACCATAATTATATGGCTGTATTAAGACACCAAAGACAAATCGATTTGTGCACATTAATGATAAATATACAATTCAAATAATAGACGGAATACCAAACCCCTATTGGTTATTTCGTATAAACATCTACCCGATGTCAAACTTAATTTTTATAAATAATTATAATAATAATAAAGACACCTCGAGTAAAATTCATGATATAAGTTTATCTGCTAGACATTGTTACAAGAATATTTTTTAAAGAAAAACTATTTGATCAGTATTTTATATCAATAATAATGTATACAAAATTAATGCGTTTTAGAGTTAATAAATGTTTACAATCAAAATACATTTTATGTTAGTATACATAATATGTAGTAAGTTCATAATGGAAATTCATATGTAATAATTATGTGGGCGACCATAAGCACTCTAGTTACTCGACTTGATGTGTGGGTAGGTACAATCAGTTCATATGCAATTATAGCCTATAGGTAGGTACTCATCTATAAACTAATGTGGAGTATATTTACATGGTTACCGATTGCTATAGAAATATTATATACCTATAACCCTATAAAATACACATTCTTCAAAAATGTTTTATAAATTAAAATTCCTACTAAATTAAATTTGAGCGTATGCCTTTTAATATGAATAATATAAATTCAAATTGCTAATAATATAGATCAAGTAGTTACTGGTAAATAATAATATAATGATAACATGACGGTATTTATATAATTATTTATAATAAATATCGAAGATATAAAATAGCATTAATAATACGATTATTTATACAAAGTAAAATAATAAAAATTAATTTATATTATGACTAGTAACAATAACTCGGTAGGTTTAAAATTAATATAAATGCCGAAATAAATATTTGTAATACAAGGACAAATATTATAAAAAAGTACAAACCTGTTGTAAAAAGTTATATCATGTACAGTTCGATGGATCATCTGATGTTAAGACGTGTGATAGAACGAGTCAGTATTTTTTTTTCTAATCATAAAATCTACACAATAATCACGAGTGATATTAAAATAATAAAAATACATGTTAATTTGTTAAAGGAACCATTTAAAACCAAACATAACATAAATATAAACATTTAAAAATAAACTTTAATTTATAAAATTAAATTAATAACATTAAAATTATTTATAGGTACCTATCATACATAGATTGTTTTTTATTGTTAAAATAATGTATCATGTATCAATGTTGATTCAAGTATTTATATCTTGCAGAAATATCACTTAATTCTAAACAACTTTATTAGTGCATAATATATGTTTAATTGTAATACATTGTCTACATTGATTTTAACTACCTAATTTAAAATTAATTTGGCTTTAAATTCGCTTTAAATTATATATTTTCTAAATAAAAATAGTACACATAACTTAATTTTTCAGGAGATAGTGGCTTTTATCTTATTTTTATTTTATTATTTTTTTTTCCTTTTGAGTAATTTATCATTCTAACCAACCATTATCTTGCTCGGATAAAATACTTGGTGCACAATGCTTGAAATTCAATAAGTGTTCGTATAAAATAAGTCAACTCAATTTGTTAAATTCGCTGTAACGATGTTTATTTATTACAATAAATTTAAAAAGCATAATCTTTTTAAATAAAAGTAGAAAATTGGTGTTATCAGGTACATATTAGGTTCTTGAGTTTTATAAGGATAACATTTACTTCTAGAGGTAACTAATTTTGGATTGTTTTATTTTTGATTAGGTGTGTGACATATTTTGTGACACCACTAGCACGGGCAGAGGGTTTTGGTGATTTTTATAATAGTACCTTCATATCCACATACTTGAAATTTCTCATTGGGTTTTAGGTGAGTTTCTCGAAACTAAAAAAAATATTGATTGAATATAGTATTTTGCACGTTGAATGTCGGTGAAATATTTAAGAAGGCCATTGATATTTTATTGAATTATTTGTTAGGTATTGAAAGTATGATTTTTCATTTTAGTGAGATGTTTGGGTATCTCGAGGAGGGAATACTTGGAATAATATATTTGAGAATTTCATTAAACAAGATTTCGTTTTCTATCATTTATTTGTGAACGAATACCTGAACTAGATTCATTATTGATACTATATCTATTTTAACGAGTTCACAGAGTGAATGAATGTTAATATGTTAATTTATTTAATAGGAGATTGTTCTAGTATGTATTTGAATTTAAGAAAGTTTATTGGAGTGTCTTGGTTACTGGAAAAAAAATGTTCAATAGGTTTGAATGCTTGGCACTTCTATTTTCGTAAGATCTCGCGATTGTATTTTTGGTTACTTTGAGCCTTGAGGTGTTCATTTTTTCTTAAGACAAAATTGTTGAGATGATATGTTGGATATTGGTCTTTTTATTTGGATTATAGATGTGATATTGGGATAAATATGTTATCGATAGGCGTCTGTGGCGTGAACATAATTTTTTATTGAGAATCATTGCTTTTGTTACCTAATTAAAGTGTGATTTGATTTTTGTAGTATAGGAGTTTGTTTTAAATCAGAGTTGTGATTCTTTTCTGTTTATGGGGTTCGCTATAATTTTTATGGATTATATATTTATGTTTAATTGTTGCGTAAAGTACTAATTGTGAAGGAGATGGAATCTTTGCTTGAGAAGGAGTTTTTATTATGTTCTATCGTGTTTTTACAGTGGACTTGTACGTTTACTTAAACAGTAAGCGAGTATTTTAAATGTAAAGAAAAAACGATAATCGGCATCTTCAAAATTAATTAATAATAAGCCAGTTAATTTTTTTGGTTTCTAAAATGTATAATGTTGATAAATATTATGTAGAGAAGTCTGCTTTTAAGAAGAAGATATGCGTAAATATATTTATGCCTATGATATATTTAAATGCATCAGTAATATATGGATGTGAAATAGTAGGAGCTACATTCTAAAAGATAATACGCTTTTTGATTTTAAAATCTACGTAAATCAATATTGTGATTATCAACTATATTTTTCGTATGGCGATTAAAGATGTCATTAAATATATTAACATTGGTAAAATAGTCAAAAAAATGATTGTTTGAAATTTATAAGATAAATTTGTTGTTTAAAGTATTTGTAATCAGTCTAAACGGTTTAATGAATTCAATTAGTGAAATACCTTCGATTGTGTTGAAAATAATAGCCTTTTTTATTGTAAAAAATAGGTTTACTGTAGTTTCGGAAAAACATTTTTGTGTGACATTATCATTTATTTGGCTATTTTTATTGGTGGTTGAAGTATGCGTGTTTTTTAGATCGTGATTGATTTGTAACTGGTTTCTAATAAGTTGTGTAAGTTTTTTTGGTTTTTTTCGACATTACGTTATTAGACGACGAACGTCTTAAATAGAAATTTGTGGTTTTTGGAGATGATTTGTCTCGCCCATTGTATTAGTTTGCGTCATAATTATACCGATAATGTGGTATTGTAGTGTACCTATTAGTACGCTATGATATACATTACCGATAAGCGGTGACACAAAGATTCATCTGTTGTGCAATATTGTACTGCTATCGGGAGCTATAATATATTATGGGGCTCGATAGTTAAATAAATGTGTGGTTTTAACGATATCCGAACACGTTCTAACTCGTATTTTATATTATACGATATACGTAGAGATTTGGTATACCTCACCGATATAAGATTGATCGTGAAGATGTATTTAAGGCCACCACCAATCAGTATCAGTCGAAGATATACAATAATTATATAATAGTCATGGTCAGATATAGTTTAGGTACCTATTTATTATATATGTTATGGTCAAAGTGTATAATCAGTCGTTGTAGTACAATGCCCTATTTCATTGGAAATTTTGGTAAATTATTTTACCATTATACAAAATGACCAAAATACAGTGGGCAATTATAATGAAAAAGCTATAAAACAGTTTTTGTTTACAATAACTGATTTATAACTTTTTATTTCTTTATGAAATTAATGTTATAAAAATAATATACATGCCAATTTTAATTAAATTATTGTTTTTGTTGTACTATTGACATAATATAAAAAAAAAATTTTGTTATTGCTCTATTTAATTTTGCAACTTAGGCTATCATAACATTTAAATATACCATAGTACACTGCAGTTTTCCTCCAGCACTGAATTTGAATTTATTTTATTTATATTATTATTTACAGTTACACCTGCATATCCTTGACTATCAAGATTGAAATTTTCTATCCATTCCTCTTAATGATTTAAAATGTCCTATTGGTACTGTTTCAATCCAAACGAACGAATCTTTGCATTCATTTTTCATATTGGTTACTAGTGTTAATGGTTGTTGAAGCTTAATTTCAATAGTAATTACCAATTTTAATAATTATTGTTTTTACTGAAAAAAACTAGGTTTCATTTATTATTTGATAAAGATTTAACTTAATATTATTGTCATCAGATATAATGACTCCTAAAATTGGTCGAAAATCATTCTTTGTTTTATTAAAATTATTTCAACATTTTTCCTCAATTTTTCCTTCACAAATTTAATTTTCAAAATAATTTTTCATTTTAAAGCTTGGATTTCAAATTTATGTAACGATTCACTTCTTTTTTTTTGAAATTATTATCTCTATTTTGATTGTATAACTTCAGCTGGTATGTTTGTGTTTTAATGGTTTAAGTGAAACATATTTCGTTACCTAATTTTTATAAACGACAATAAATATATTATTAACATCAGGTTGAGATTGCATGTAAATCAAATTTATTTGACAACGAGAATTTATCTCTGAAAAAATTAAGATACAAGACCTTTTTTACAGTTTTACCTTTTCTATGACATAATTAACACAGATTTAAATGTATCATTAAACACTATAAAATAGTATTATATTAATAATTTATTATATTTTACGTTCAACTCATGTTCCATTAAGTTTCTACTTCCGTGACTAGTTTATAAATGCATGTTATGCATTATTTTATATAATTCTTTGTTATAAATATAATACTAAATAGTAGGTATTCATTTACCGGTACAATTTTTTAAAAATTACTTACATTCATTATATTATGGCACTTTAATAATTTAAAATCATTTGTTTTTAATTTTCTTCCACTTTTTAATTGTTTAACTTTTGTAATATTTGGTTTTATTTACCTCTATATTAAATATAAATTATTTGGAATTTTGCTTTCGAAATAATATTATATTTTTCGTATAATTTTAAATCACTTATTTTAAATATTAAGTAAAATTATTATATCTATACGATATATAAAATAACAATACGTGTAAAATACCACCAATCTGTTAAATGGTGAGGTTTCAACTGATTTTAAATTCTATATTATATCTCGGATTTAGATTTTCATTGGAATACACTCTGATAAAGTTGTCACGAGGCGGCAAGTTATTTTTCTCTGCGTTACATTATTACATATATCGAAATCAAACACTGTATCGGTTATTACAATACAGTCACTACTTATATTCTACCAGTTTGAAGTGAATGCACTCTGTAACCGAACTTATAATAATAATAAAAATATGTGAACACTTAATAGGTAATAGTCGGAACACTTTTTTCTTTGTAAGACGAACTAAAAAATGTACATTGTCCACAGATAGTTGGGCATTGTACACAATGTCCAGCTATTGTATTACAATGTCGGGGAAATGTAACCAAATTAAAAATCAGATTCAACTTTGCCCAAATATAATGAGCATTGTGCAAAATGCCCGGAAACTACAATTTTTGAATTATTCACTTTGACCGTAACGTATGTATAATTATATAATATAGTGGTGCGTGGGGATGGAAGGCTGGTTCAGCTAGAAATCTATTTCGGAGAGAAAAAAAACACTAGACAGCTCAATTATCTACCGAAAGGGTGTGTTTGACAGATTGTTCGACGCGTGGTGCACTGCCGTAAACGTCGAGCCAA
Source organism: Rhopalosiphum padi (assembly GCF_020882245.1). NCBI lineage: Eukaryota > Metazoa > Arthropoda > Insecta > Hemiptera > Aphididae > Rhopalosiphum > Rhopalosiphum padi. The sequence continues at coordinate 74,013,217 of NC_083598.1, forward strand.
ATTTGAAACGTTCCGGCACCGCGTGTACAGAAGACGTTCCGACTTCCGATTTCACAACCGTTGAAATAAAACGCAACCCTCCAAATCTTAAGTTCCATTATATTATGTTTACGCGTGTGATTATTGTTTGGAGCGTTGTGCGTTGCTAACGAGGCCACTAAATTAATAATATTGCATCCTCGGCTAGGGAATCAAGCGGACAGAAAATTAAAGGCGGAATCCGCCGCGGTCCTAACGTTACTAACGCAATGAAAACAATAAAAATATACGGATTCTTGTTCGCCGGCACTATTTCCGGTTGAACGAACAAATGACTAAAAAAAAAAGGAAAAAAATCACAAGAGCAATTAAACGGGGCGGGTTCTTTTTATTATATTATTTATCCCAGAACACACACATAGCCTACAGATACGGAAAAATAATATCATCTTGAAAACTTGACCTTTTTATTATACCTACGTAATATATACTTATGTGTCTACTCTTATGTACCTATATACTCGTACATTCGGAAACTCCATAAAAATAAAAAGGAGCTTGGTCACGTGTAAAAAAGGAAGACCGACGGAAAAGCTATTAGCCAGTGCGGACGGAGAGGGAAAACAATTTGTCGCCGTTGGAATTGTTCTAACGTAAAAACATCGTATCGTACATATCACTTAAATATATATATATATATGTAAATATTATGCACGCGCGTGTTTGCGAGTATAATGTTTGTTTGTCTGCTGTCCAAAACGCAATAGAAGCAATAGAATAGATTTTTGAACCGGACGGAAGACGACTATTACGTACATGCAAAATCGTGCCCCAGGGAGCTTTACGAAACGGCCTTTGCAGAATATATACTGATGGATGGCCACGGTCCGCTAGAAGTTTACTGACGGTATGGTACACGGTCGCGTTTGGACTCAAGCCATCACCAATATACTATAAGAGGCGCTGTTTTTCTTGCTAGAATTGTACATATAATTGACTATTATTGTGGTAATCGTGTAATACAAAAAAAAAAAACACACTTATTACGTGAATCGTCTGATTCATTTAATGTCACGAATTACATAGTTTTTATTTTTAGAGCAAATATTTAAATTGATTACAGTAGAACTATTGAGGGAACATTTTTGTCAGCTATCTCAGTAGACCAAAATGCTTGTTCATATTCGGGCGCTCTCAATGGTTACCAGTGCCGTTGATTTGATTTTCTATGTATACGAGACATTATATTTAAAGAAGCAAGTAAACGTAATTTACTTTGAGTTTTAAAAAAGTTTGATTTGATTGATTTATTTCATGAATCAGCTCGGAATTGTTGAACAACTCTTATCTTTGATACGATCTTATTGGAACGTTCGCAAAAAGTTTATTAATCTACTTGATAAAACATTAAAAAATATCGGGTATTACCATGTGCATACCTACATCGATATAACGAGATTATTTTGATTTTTTTTTAATAACATTTCCATAAATATCGTTTATTCAGTAATTTATTAATTCACCTAAAATTTTATTTTTTTCCGATGGGTTCTTAATAAACTTTCTGTATATGTTAATTTGATTTAATTTTCGAACTTAATATATTGTTTTCATCCCTAGTAAAGCGCTACGCATGTTTGTGACTTTATTAAACAACATTGATTTTACTTTGACAGTCTTTAATGTCTTTTTGAAATTTACAGCAATACAGTCTTAATATAGACTTTTTAGAATACGATACTGTCACTTAGTTGCTTTATACTATAAAGGAAACTTGATTAAGTCCAAAACCGATTTTTGAGTTTAAGTATTGTTTATCCACCTCCTAATAATTACAGTCATATTATTATAATGAAATACTTCGGCTTAGATATTTGTCTTGAAATTGTTAGATATTCGTTTCATTTGTTGATTGATTGAGAGAGCCGTTAGTGCATTCCGCTTGTTAGAACAATTCTGTATTTCTGTTATTGTTAATATCAGGAACTGCTACAGGAATCGTTTTACCTACCAGTAAGGCAGAGTAGTTTTGCAAAAAAATTATCCTTTGTCCTTTAACAAGGATGATGTTCATAGAGCCTAGCTTTAACATCGGTTCCCAAACTTTTACTACCACGACACCCTTGAGAAATAGTTTGTGTTTCGTGGAACCCCCTTTTTTAAATAATATAAAATAATAATTTTTAATAATATAAATCTAACCTTAGGTTTCCGTGGGCCACACTTTGGGAACGCTGGTCTATAACAATCTAAAATTTTCAACACCCGTTGCGTACCGTCCCAAGGCCATCTACGATTATTGTATTATAATACATTTTAAATATATTCATAATATTATCAATTAAAATAATTTTAATTTTAAATATTTTTTTTTTTTTAGTTGTAAGCCGATGGTAATTATTGCTGAATATTTTCGGGTAAAGCAGGTTATTAAATAAGTTTATCAAATATTCATTGAAATTTAATTTAATCAGAAACTATACAAAATAGAAATATAAACAAGAAATGTACCAAACGGTATACAAATTATTTTACTATAGAAAAAAAACAAATAGAAATATTCAACAATAGTCAACTAATATAATAGTATTGTAATTTTGATCATGATAATCATGTACATAATAGATAATCTAACTAAATTTTTTTTTTATATTGTATATACATTTTTATATACATTTTTTTTTGCAAAATTAAGTGATACAATATTACGTTATGTTAGTCAGCACAATTTTGATTATACTTTCATGATTGAACGTGTGTTTGACAATTTATAATACGTTTATATATAACATTGGCCCTATTTATTGTTACCCAAAGTAATATCTTATTTTTAATAATAAGTAATTACATAAATAGAAATAATTTGATTTTTATATAATGTCCTTAATTTTATTTATGTATACAAGTAATTCTAAAAATGTTTTATAAAAACAAAAAATTATAATGAACGAATGTTTATTTTTGTTTAAACATATTTAAAAAATATTATGTTAAGAAAAAAATAAAAAATAAATCATTGTATTATTTTATCTTGTATGAACTACCACTGATCTCTAATCTACAGTTTATTTAAAATGTTAATTAGCTTTAAAGCTATACTTTAATTTAATAAAAATATATATATACATATATATGTTTATATCGTACACAGTTTTAATTTACAAAAAAGTTAAATTAAATTCATAAATTCAACCAAGGACTTATTCAATTCATCTATTAATTACAAATATATATTTAGTTATTTAGTTAGCCACATAGGTATTTAATTTAAAAAAATGTATACTCATTGAGTATACTAATTGAGTGTTACTCAAACAGTAATTTCTAACTAATGACTTTTTATTATATTTATATAACTAACAACCACAATAATTTTTAAAATACAATTTTAATAATATTATTCATATTATTTAAGATAAAACAATTGGATATGTTAGTATTGAAATCATTTTTGTTCAACTATAGGTAACGTCATAATGATTCCATAATCAATATTTAAAAAAAAAATATCTTTAAGTTTTAAAATAAATTCATAGATATCTGTATAAAGTAGTTCTCAATTATTGATGGTCAACAATATAAAAAAATTCTGTTTTTCATAAATTTTACTTTAAAAAAAAAATGCCTTACCTTAAAAATTAAAAAAAAAAATAAACAAATATAGGAAGTAAACATGTATTCAATAATATTAACTGTACATTAGTTGATGTTTTTCCATCATGACATCACAAAGGAGGTTGCGGTCGAATATGTTTCATTAATTTATTTCATGACCAATAACTACAATTAATTGTAAAACTATTCCAAGGACCCTACAACTGGTCAAAGTAGTGCGTGCTAATAAGTTACGTCAATGCGTCGATCAAGTACCTATACATTTCATTTTGTTTAATTTATTATCAATATTAGTCTTAATGTCAATAAATAATTTTTTACTACTTTTTTCGGTGTATATTGCTTATTTTTGTATATTTTTTAAAGTAATGATTCAATATACTAAATGATTGAGGTAGAATTAAATAGGTAATGGCCGCCTCTCGGAATTGTAAATAAAAATTAAAATGTGGTATACATTTTTCGTTGAGTATGTTTAAAGATTGTTTTTTGAAACTCGTACTTGATATTCAGTTGAATTTAGAAGGTGTTATTTATGTGTGCATTTAAATGTTTATAGTATTAATTATTTCATATCAAATTTAGTAACATCTTTACTAAATTGTATATTTTGTAAACGAAAATTGACTATGGATCTACATAACGAAATAGTAAGATTCAAATGTATGAATATTTATTGTGACGAGTATTGTATAGTTTGTATACAATTTATCAATTCCACTATTATTGTTTTTCTATTAACATCAAATTATTAAATAATAAAGTAGATAAGGTATTTTTATAATATGAAAAAATTGTAACTGAAAAATATTAATATTTTCATAAAAATAATTAGTTCACTCGGTTATGCATAATATACAACTTACTGATACTTAAACCGTGAAAAAAAAATAAAAAAATAAATATATGGAACATCGAAAAATATTTAGATTTCATAAACATAATATTTAGTAACAATTATTAAAAACACATACGCAATAGTTGTTTTATTTTATATCACCAAAATAAATAATTCCTAAAGTTGTACATTTATAATAAAATAATATTATGTTATAACTATTGTGAAATGTTTTAATTTATAAATATATAAATATATACTCAACTTTAAATAATCAGAATTACAATGAAGATTGAAACATTTTTATTGTTCCTAAAGCAACTATCATACTATCAGACTTAAAACACACATAAATCATCATAAAAACAATAAATTCACTGATCTACTCAGAATTTAAAATTACAGATTTTACAACTATGTCGTTTATATAAACTTAGTAGATTTCATATTAAACTATTGATTTTATTTTTATTGTAATGTTTTGTGCAATAGTGGCTTTAAATTAAAACATATCAATACATTATAAAATAATACAAATTTCTTTTTTTAAATACTAATATGGTAAAAATGTTACAAGATAATTAGATAAAAAACACGATGCTACTTTTGTATAGCAAAAACTGTTTTCAAAATGTCCAGACAGTTTGTTCCCACATAATAGTGACCATTTCACAAAAAAAGAAAAAAAACATACAAAAACTAGAATAGTAAATCTATTTTTCATTTTTTTTATTATATTATAGTTTATAAGAATTATCTCTACTTAAAATATCGTAATAATATATATGATTGATATAAACTATTATGTAGAAGCAATATTAATTTCATTGGCGTTTTTTTTTTTAAATGTTCGGAATACGTATACAATTTAATCGATTCTAGATATTTACCATATAATGAAGAAATGATTCTTAATTGATGTATAAAAATAAAATTTGGATAATATAAACAATAAACTCGTAGTGAAACCAAACAATTTTAAAAATATTACGATTTTGTCATAATCACAAAAAAAAACCGAGTAGTATTGTAATGACAAGTTAATTAAAGGTCACTACTATAACATAACTTTGAGGTAAGCCATTTTCGATGATCGAACAGGCGTACGTGACCCTAACGGCAAGACTTAGCATATAATATAAAGGGTTCCTCTTCATGAAGCTTTTATAGTTAGTCGTCACAATAATTTATTATTTATCACTTCGGATAATTATCATCAAAATATGAAGGGCTTAGCATAATTTTATTAATATGAGATGTAGAATTGTAGAGTATTCGAATATTTATTTGTACCCAACCTAACCTTGTTACTTAATCTATTATTGATACTCGATAAAACACTATAGGCCGCATTGCAAAAATGTATACTATAATATTACAACCTAATACCTATAGATATTTTGAAATATTTTATTTCTATAATATAATACACAGTACTTTTAACTTTTACTATAATATAATAATATTAATAATACGTATTATTATTATTATTATTGAATACAATACATGGTACCTACCGGGCTACAGCTGAAATATATAAACAATAGGAAGACCTAACGATTTATTTAAATTAATGAGTTACTGGGTTAAATTTCAACAATGAACCATAGCCCGTGGTTCAACATTTTAAGCAATAAACCTCGACAGTATTTTGTCACATATAACTTTCTGGGAACGAGAAAAAAAAAAGCAAAACGAACACTCAAAATAACATTTAACTAGTGTAGGATTCGTATGCTAGATATTTGTTGTTTACACCTTCCTTTGGACCTTATTGCCGTGTAAACTTCCATTTGATCACCACCATTAAATAATCCTCTCACATACAACTTTTGCTTCCATGTTATAAACAACGTGATACTATCTGATAGTAAAATATACAAACAAGTCATGAACGGCAAAAGTTTTGTCACCTATAATAATACGTTCACTAATTTTCATTTATAAAGGTGAAAAGAATCGGGAAAATGATAACATAGCAATTACACCTAAATTTCCTCCCAAGTGCATACTTTTTTCATGCGCATTCATACACAATGTTAGATTCCTCGTAAAAAAAAAACCTATTAAATCCCCGTAGGTTTTGTGAAAATTTCAGCCTTTGAAGTGTAGATGAGTCATTTAAATACAACAGATCGTCCAAAGATAGCCGAATGACTTTTGATTCAGCTCGTTAACCAACAAAAGAAGCAAGTTGAGATAGGTCCTAACTCGTGCATTATCCAATTACAGTACCTGCGGCATTTGGTACCCAAAGAGCGAATCAGAATCTGAAATTGCAATTCTATTTAGACTATTTTAGATAAACATCAATAATACTATCCAATGTTCCTTACATACAGATAAATAATCAAAAATGTTTACATGCCGATCATGTATAATATAAGTAAATATAAAATGGTATATTAAATACATACATTTTGAATAGATATTTGGAAAAATAATTGTGCACGTAAATAGTCACATGTATTCAATAAAATACAATATACTTCACGGTTTTTACTATAATGGACAAACAAAACGAATGTTAGTTAAATAAAGATTCATAAGGATGATAGTAATATAAACTACAGAACTATAACCGCTTGAATAATTAGTAAACAAAATTATTTTTGCCTTTTTATATAATTTTAGACGAGTGCGTATTTTGGTAAATAATATTATTAGTTATTTCTACAAAATAAATAACTGTTTAGCTTAAATATAAATATTTATAGAATATTAATTTTACGTAAATTAAGTATAAAAACGAATATAATGTATTGAATGATAATTTACAGAATTAAAACAGCATACTGAAAAAAATTGTTCGTCATTTTTGTTAGGATAAAAATATGATTTTCAAAAAAAAAAATATTTAAAAAAACACTCATACAAGCTATTATCAGATTGGGATTATACAGTAAACATGTTGTATGAAAATATTAATTTTTCATTCAACCACAAAAAAATGGATTCTTTAGACTAATACTAATACATACTATATTATTGACCTACATAATTACAATATATTTTTTTTCAAAATATTATAAAATAATATTTATATCTTCTTCTTAATAGATTTTAATAAACTTTTTTAACACATATTAAAAATAATATCAACCAGTAGATTTGATTTCGTATTAAATATTATTTGCTTTTATTATAGAATACATATAATAATAACATCAAAAAAATGTTCTGCTGTATAGGTTTTGTGTTGATTTGTCATCATTGAAAAGGTAAAATTAAATATATTGAATGTGTACAATGTAAATTGAATGATAAATCATTTAACGAGTGGTAATGGTGTGTCAGATTCTATTCTTATTTAACGAATATAATATACGTATACTCAAATAATCGTCAAATTACATGAATATTGGAGTAGATCGTATCCACTATTTGTATATTTGATGCATAAGTTTATATATTTTTCGACTCGTGTCATTTTACCGACAATTTGTGGAAATGTGGCAAACAACAAATACCAAGTACCAAATACTCGTACAAGTAATTTGTTCTTATTACATGGCGATTATTTATCAAATACACGAGTTTTGAGAAATATGCTAAAAAGACAATATGTTAAATTCCAGTATTATATTATTTATAACTCGATAAGTAATTTATTTTATTATCAATGATATAGTATTTTGAGTTAATTTTACTTGAAAAACTATTACATACTATTATTTTATGATTAATTTATAAGTCAATGCATACTATATACCTTAGAACGTTGTGAATAGTTTCGTGGTTTAATTATTTAAAATTAGTCAAAATATATTAAAAATTTCATATTGTGAAGATAAAATACTAATATATGTGATGAAAAAAAAGTTAAAAATCTAAACAAATATTTTTTTTAAATTACGAAAAACAGACTAAAATTGTTAAGAGGATAATAATTATTTGTCATACATAAATATCCAATGTTTAATTTTAAATTCCTAGAAAAAAAGAGTTTAATTTTGAAAAAAAAAATAGTATAATATTATTCCATTATCCATACCATTTTTATTATACAATTTATATTTTTAATATTTTTAGTGTTCTAAAAAATGAAAAAAGGGACTTTATGGTCAGAGCCCCCCTTAGTTTACAAATGGGACTTTTACAAAGTAATAGCAAGATTTGTTAATTCAATTTTAAAACCATAGACAATACAATGAATACTAATTGGAAATTATTATTTTCAAGTACTGTGCTAACATTTTTTGAGTTGAATTAAAACTAAATAGAAATAAACATTTCTTTATTTTTACCTATATTTTAATCTTTATTGTTTAAAGCCGTGTTTAATATTTAGTCTAGTATGTATTTTAATGAAACTGTTTACAACACCAAAAAGCCATCCTTGTTTTATATAATATATTATATTTATATAAACTGTGTCGGTTGTAGATTTTGTAGCTATAAATGAACTTAATTGATATTATCAGTAAGTATACTATTCGAATTATTATACCAAGTTATTTAATATATTTAATATATTAGTAAGTATTCTAACCAGGGACGTTGACAAAATGAAAACTTGTAAAAATCTAGATCAAAATATATAAATTGCAGAAATTTGTAGTATATAGGTATTGGTCTCCTATATTTTAATTTAAAAATCGTCCATGAAGTAAAGAAGATGATTAATTTAATAAAAATCTGCAAAAACATACTTAATTTTAGAAGTTATTAAATAATAACCATCATATTTATGTCTATATTATATTTAAAATAATGATTGATTAACATAAAAATGTTTAAAACCATCTACATTAGTTGATGTATATGTGTAAAAATTAAATTTTTTTTGTTTAATTGGAAACTTTAATAGTATTAGGTATTATTGACTTATATAATAATATTTCTAAATACAGATTACTCATTATCAGTAAAACTTAATTAGATAATAATATTAAAAAAACAAATGTGATCAGTATTATAGTACTTAAATACATCAATGTATGTATGTCAATAATATTTATTTTTAAATTAGTAAAACACTTGGCTTGTATTAAGAGCGTTGTTTATAAGGTTAATAAAAGAATAAAACGATTCACTGAGAAAAAAAAGTATTATATAATAATATGGCTGTCGAGGATAATAATATATAGGTTCGTATACACTCGTCTTCGATATTACAAAAAACAAACTTTTAACGAGAATTGAAGGTGTACGAACGTCAGTAGACATCGATTCTATTTGAATACGTTTTACACGCCGTATGGAGTAAGTACATATACATCATATATGTACTATAATCATATACCCATAGTATAATATATTATACGTTGACGACAACGACGGACGACTATTTTAAAAGGTTTGCTAGGGCCAGGTACCGTGAAGGCGTGAAGTGTGTAGCCGACCATTCGATATAACGCCTTTTATCCTACCACCAATAACTGACGAGCGATGACATACGTGCGATAAAGATATTTTAAATTCTCTTTTGTTTATCTAACGTATGCTTTTACGGCAAAACTACAGAATATTTTATCGCATTGACATATCATTTTTATGCGAATGCAGTGAGTCGGTGGTAATTATATTAATAACCTGGTAATACATAAAATAATATGTGATCACTTTACGGGCAATGCGTTAGTATGGTTAAATAGACTTCAATTAAAACGTGCGAAGTTCGAGCCCATGAAATAATTATTTTTCCTCAAAGAATTTTAGATATTTTTTTGTATTTCAAAAAAAAAATAAAAATAATAATAATATTATATACTTGAAATTTTTACCATTGTTCAAACAGTAGATTCTCGTTATGTTGAATCTCAAGGGAAACATGTAAAAGTCCGAATACCAAAAATATCGAGATATCGAGTTAATTAAAATTCTTAAAAAAATTGATAAATAATTTGAATGTTTAAATTCCTTAGTTTGAATACTTAAAGTTCTAATACTACATACAACATGAATATCAACTATAATAATAATAACTACAATAATAAATAAATAATTATTTTTTTTTAAATCCGTCAATTACAGTTTGTTAAATATTACTTTTGTTTTTGTAAGAATATAAAAAATTAATTGTAAGGACATTTAATTTACCCTTATTTTCCATTTCACTATATTGTATAATCTATATGAATGACTACAATTATTGACCACCTACGCGCGAAATCACAATCACTATACTGAACGTAATATTTAATTTTTTGTTCTTACGGTAATAAAAATATTATTTGTGTATTCGAGATAACGAAAAACGATTAATTTTATTTCGAGTTATTGATAGCAAAACGCTATTAAGTGTAATGCTAGTTTCAAGAGGATTTAAATATAGTTCGAGATAGCGATGTTTGACATAATAAGAATTTACTGTATTATCATTTATTTTTATTTATGATAAAATTTTCAAAATATTATGATTTTTTTCAGCCATTTATAGGCGTGATATATTTTCAATCTTTTTTTTAGTTTTTTTCTTGAGTACAAAATTCCACATAAATTGAGATCTTACAACTGTATTAAAATACTAAAAATATATTGACACATTTTTTTTATACATTTGAAGTTAAAATTTAGACAAAATTCGTGAAAATCGTAAAAAAAAATTCCAATTATTGTGTAGTTATAGATTCATAAAAACTTTTCTTTTTATATCTAAATTAAAAAAATATTTAAAGATACTTATTTTTTATAGACATTTTAAGTTCAAATTTAGATTTAAATACTTAGTTATAAACAATAAATAACGATATTAATTATTATGTTATGAATCAAAAATTTAAGAACTATATTCATTGGTATTTAAACCTTTTGAATATATTATATTATAATGAATTTGACTATACACAATTTTTATTGTTTTTGATTTATTTTAAGATATTATCTATTTTTACAGAAATTGTTATTACATATTGAATTATATAGGTCAAAACAATGTAAATATATTATGTTATGTTATTAATAATAACTTATTATAATAATTAAATACTAATAATATGATAAATGCAATATTTGCAGAAAAAATTATATTAATCTAGCGTTGCATTAAAAGTGGAATAAATGATCTTAATGGCAATATCAAAGAAATATATCATGGAATACAGTTTGTGATATAGACTGACATACTGTCTCCGCTCAGAATTTTTTTCAAAAAATTTTTCGTATACAATGAGTTATATCATTGAATTAAACTTTAACACACGCACACAATAGTATCCCACACGAAACCTATTGTACAGTAGAGCGGTACTCACTTGCCTACCATTTTTTTTTAATTTGTTATTTGTTTTAGATAACAATATTTATCATTATAAAGAGTATTATTATTAGTTATTCTCTATGGCGTATATTAAATAGTATTTTGTTTATATTTATGTTACTAGCCACGACCAGTATATTATGTAATTAAATGTTTTCAGTTATCTTAATAGTGCGAGTTGTAAAGTTGATTGAATAATTTAGTTTGTACATATAAGTCGTGTATTTTATTTTTATACAAAGTGCATAGTGGCACTATAATCAAAAATCATCAATGCAAGCTCCACGAGCGCGTATTACATTAAATGTACGAGCACGGTTATATTTCTTAAATAATACTGTTGTGCAGAGTTCAAAAATAATTCATAATATTATTGAAATTATATAAAAAAAAAAAAATACATTATTAGGTATGTTTCAAGAAAAAAAAAATGCTGCGTAAATATAGATAGTAGTATATATACGACCTTTTAACTATATTAATAATATTGGTCGTTATTTAGTTTAAATAAAGTACCTGTTTGTTTGTATTACAGAATTGCTACTTGATTCATTATTGACTGTTTTCTACTATCTAACATAATATATTACTATTATGTGTATCTACCTATTATATACATGTAAGTAATGTAATTATAATGTACCTTTCGGGTCTTTAATATATGTATTAGTAGCTTAACGGCATTATAGTCATTAGTTAAACAGATGATCAGTTGTTTTTTTTCTTATAATTATAATACATAAATAAATATAGATATTCTTTAAGTGTACTTCGTATAATAAATGAACATACTATACATTATATATTTGACTGTATTATATGTTGCATAAAAATTGATTAACTTTTGATTACAAACGACCAACTATTCTGTAGTGGTCACACGGTGTACACACGCAATAAGTTAAGTAGCGAATAAAAAAAATTGATCCAAAACGTCGACTGCATCATTTGCTTTTATAAGGATACGAATTCACGTGCTGTGCCTCGAGAGCCCTCGCCAGCTTTTGTATCGAAAATAAACAGTTTATTATAATATTATATTGAGGTACTCACGTGAGGTCGGCGTTGCCCAGACAGTTGCCCGAGTACGAGCAATGGTACAGACTGCACACGTCGCTGCGCTCGTTGCCGATGGGCCTCATCTCGTACGTGATGTTGAAACCGTACACGTCCATCAGGTCATCGTGCACGCGTATGTGGTTACCCTGCAACCGGTCCAGCTGGAACCGGATGACCAGGTACGGTAACGTGGACAGCATCGACTGGCCGTACTGCGTGATGTGCGACTTGTTGAACACCTCGCGCACGGTGACGAAGCCAAAGTCGACGGGATACTGCGAGTACTCGGTGATTGTCAGCCCGTCGGTGACGTACAGCTGCGTGAAGTACACCTCGATCATGGAGTCGGCGGCGGCGGCGTCCGCTTGGATCACCCACTCGCACTCGATGGGCACCGGGAACGGGCCGGGGAATTTCGGCGTGGTGATCACGCCCTTGGTACCGACCAGCGGCTGATAGGGCGGCGTGCCGCACCGATGCACCGTGCCCGTGACGCCATCGTCGCCACCGCCGCCGTCGAACTCGTTGCCAGCCGCCACCGTCGGAGGAGCGGCCACGCAGAGCACAGCCATCAGCGCGATGGACAGCAAGGACGCGCGTGCGCACCGCCGCGACGCGGCCGCGGCTGTCTTGTGTTCGCCGCGCGAAACCATCACGCAACCATATCGGCCGTGGCCGACTTCATCGTCCCGGTGAACCGGCTCCGTCGGCGATCCGTCCGCAAAGCCGCACCGGTGTGGCAGCGATGTAGTAGCGATGGCCGCGGCCGACGGCCCACTCGTTTTCGTCGCAAATGACGTACACTCAAAACAATCGTTTCCGCCGCCGCCGCCGCCGCCGCCGCTTTTGCCGTCGTCGCCGCAGCCGCCGTTGCGGCCATTTCCCGCTTCCTGTGAACAAACACGCCGATATTATATTAGGTCGGTGTTGCAGTAGTGGTCAGTGGCGTTGAGCGAAACTCTGTGGACTGAAGGATTGGAGACACCCTTAAGGACATACGTTTATTATACGTTTTAATAGCGATGCCAGAAGCTAATTAAAAGGGAAAAAAAACGCGTGTCGGTCAACTCGATATTTTCTTGGATGCGTGGTTATAACATTGAACCATAGATATGTTAGGTTAAGTTTTTTAAATGCGAAAAAAAAAAAAAGAAGAAGAGATTGCTATGGTATCGAATTTATATTGATATGCATAGGTTGCTAGAAACAACATATTATAGGTACTGTAACGCGAAACCGGTTATAGAAAAAAAAAAAAATAGTATAACGACAACTATAGCGCATACAAAGTGTTAATAGTTAATATTATGATTTAATTAAAAACGAAAGTGTACATACAATGTCGCTATAGTAATGTTATCGTATTTTGAAAAGTGAGGCTTGGGTACTATAATGAAAAATAAATCTGTGAAACTACTTAATAATATTATTTCCGTTATTAGGAAAAAAACATTGAAACATATATGTTTTTAAAATTGTGTTTAAAAAATAATTATCGACAAGGTTACTATAGTAACGTTATTATATTAATTATCAATGGCTATAGATAACCTTACGAAAATCCCGATTAAAAAATTACACTAATAATAACAGTAGGTATCGTGTAAATGTAAAAAAATTGGTTGCGTCACGAAATCAGTCAGAAAATTAGCATTGCAACCAGCCCAAAATCATAGAGAAAAAAATATTATAATAATAATCATTTTACTATACTTATAAATACATTTAAAACAATAACATTGTATACTTTTAGATTAACTTTTAAAGCTTTAGTTTGATTTAAAAAATAATAAATTGGACGTATCAGTCAGGCCCCGGTCTAAATTCACCACTAATTATTATAAATAGTAAAAATTATAGTAAGTACATAGATGCGGCACTGCTATCTCATTAAAAAATACAATTTCAGGCTAACAGAATGGAAAGATAAACGATGGTTTATTTGTTTTGCACATGCATAAAAACTTTTGAGCGATAAAGAAACTATAACATTTAAATAAGAGTAAAAGAAATGCAATTCTGTTGTGGTTAAAGAGGAATCGATTAACATATTATTTGTATACAATGACGCAACTGCAAGTTTTATATCAATGAATGACAAAGATGTCGAATCCATGTGACGTTGGTCAATTTATGTTACCGAGTAACGACGGGAAAATATTTTGATTTTATTGTGCAATTTTGCATTTAATAAAAAAAAATAATAATAAAAATAATCGTATCATATCATATCTAAACAATAAAGTTAACAATTATAAAAGTATGGAAATCATTGCAACTACCAGTCATGACATTATGTAGGTAGTATAAAAAAAAGTGGCGCATTCCGAATAAACTCAATATTTGCGTCACCATAGATTTATGAAAGATTATTTTCCTCAAAATACATTGATGGATGAAGTTATTGCTGCTTGTGTTGCATAAAACATTTGAAACTAACAAAATACGCAACTGTTATAAAAATATTATATAAAGAGCCAACCGTGTAAGTATAACATGGTAATATAAATAACGGCCAGTGTTGGGAGTTATTCAAATGCTGTTTCAAATAATAATCAGGGTTGAAAATTCGATGATTTTGCATAATTTTATCGACAAATTTAATTCGAAATAAGTGAGATGTAAATTTGATTCTTGTGATATTATATAGACCTATAAATACAAAATCTGATTTCGCATATTTTTCCATATTTTAAATCTTAATGTGTCTACATTATATACGAATATTTGTTTTTTTATTTTTTTATTGAGTAGGTATTCCGGGGAAATATGATAAATTTAACAATTATTTGATAATTTTAAAATAATCTAATATCGTATTGAACCATTGTTACTTTATCGGACTACCAAATTTGTAACGACATTATTACGGAGAGAAATTATGTATTATTTGTTGGTAAGCTAAAAACGGTGATGACGTCAGAATTTAGTTCCAAAGTTATTAACATTTTATGTTTTATTTTTTACGATACTATTTTAAACAGTATAATAGGTAATATTCTTAATGTCTGGCAAACGTTTAATTGAGGTATAATGGGAAATATAGTATAAATTCAAATCTGAATAGTTCTACATTTTTTTTTTTGTACATTTTATTCATTTTCTCAACTTATTTTCGTCTACTATTATTTGGCATGTTTAAATTTAAAAAAAATTCTCGATTTCTGTACAAAATGACATCATATCAAGAAAAAAAAAATAGAATTAAATGTTTAGGCAATTTTAAAGTATTTGAGTTGTAGGCTTCCCATAGGCCACGTTATTCATTATTTTATTTTTGATTGATAACGTTTACATTGTTTTATGGTTGTATTAAATGTTAACTTTAAAGTTACCTAATAATAATGGAGATAATAATAGATTCGATATTTTTTTTGAAAACGTATAAAATATTCCTAGGAATATAGACTGACAGACCATCTCCACTTAAAAGCGTTTTTTTTGTGTGTTATGATTTATCGTTGAATTTAAATTTGACATTTACCAACTGAATAGGTTCACTTAAAATTTAATTTACACCCGAGTTACTACCCTGGTGTTTTTTCATTAAGTTTATTATGCATAACTTTACGTACTTGAAAATGTTAATACATATTTTCCTGTATTTGAATCTATACATGTGTTAAATACAAAAACATGACGTGTAATTGGTTTTTAGTACAGCGAATTCACAGCTAAAATATTAATTAACATATACACGCTATATAATCAGGATTATGCAACAATATCCACATGACTATCGTGAAAATAAAAAAAAATGTTAAAAGTTGGTATCCAGCAGATTGTGATAAAACAAATTTACGATACTATTTTTTTTAAGAACACGCATAAATCCGAATAATAATTAATTTCGTGCGATATTTGCTATAATATATACTTCATAGAATTATTTTGTAAGAAGAATAAATAATTGTTTTCGTTATAATTCGAGAAAAATACATCAGCTGCAGTATGGATATAGACCATTATACATTAGAAATTAATATATAAAATTATGTTACACATTGATTCAAATACCATTACGTTACTATCGTCCAGTTAACTTATTTACAAAGGCATAAACTAGATGGCATCATATTATTATAAACACATATATAACCCACATTCTAAAAAGTATGGCTTTATAATACAAATTAGGCAGTTAAAAATACCAACATGTTAAGGCCAGTGTAAGTGGACTATGTTACAGCGAGGAAAAAATGTCCAAATCAATAATTACCAAAAATGAATTGGTCGCCTAGTATGCCAAAAACTATTAAAAATCCTA
Source organism: Rhopalosiphum padi (assembly GCF_020882245.1). Lineage (NCBI taxonomy): Eukaryota > Metazoa > Arthropoda > Insecta > Hemiptera > Aphididae > Rhopalosiphum > Rhopalosiphum padi. Next base: position 74,030,176 of record NC_083598.1, read on the forward strand.
ATACAATTACCATGGTCACCAGTACAAGCTACTAATCTCCTTGATATGGCCATATAATATAACCTTCACAAAAACTTGTCAGACGATTCGGACTATTTGGAGTATGGGTTAGTAAACGGGTAGATAGTTAGAGATACAGAAGATACTTGATACAAGTCATAAAATCACTTGATAAGTCTTAGATATTAGTTTATAAGGTCATAAAACCGCTCAATACACATCGAACTATATAATATAATTGTAACTTTTGTTTTGAAAATATTAATTTAACATAACTAGGCAAACATAATAAGTGTTCATTTTTCTGTCGAAACTATTGGATCGTACTATATATATATATATATATTATATTATACAAGTATGACGTGTTTTCTAAGCGACACCAACAACGACATAACTGCTGTAGTCCGTACGGGGATAAGCATTTTTTTTCGATTGTTTACGTTTGGTCCGTATCGGATAGGCGAAAAATCCGTTTACTCGTGACCCGCACGAACAAGTCTATCCCCGCGATTCGCAGTTTCACACGAACTACACGCGCGTACGTATAACAATAATTCTTCTCAACGATTGTGACAGTCCGATCGATTGTTACAGCGCAGCACAGACGTTTACCGAAAGTAAATTATAAATTATAATTATAACAATTGAAATTTTCAAATATTATGTAGGTACAAATTGAGTTAAATTTGTTTTGTTTCGGCGCGCGTGCTATTACCTAGGTAGGATTTATAGGAAAACAACAGAGGAGTGATATTATTGAAGGCGAATCTGAATATATGTATACTGTCAATATTAATAATAAATAGCATAGTATTTTGCAATACATATCATTACCATTTCGATTATCTAATGTTCATCACATTTTTTATTCAGTTATGGTATTATATAAATAAATACTAAATTACCAGAAACTATTGATAACTTGGTCCAATGGTATAACAAGATACGAGTTTCCAATATTCGCAGTGTTGTATAAAATTAAGTTGATTTCTGATACTCGCACACAAAATTATTCAAATCATAAAACCATGCGATAAATACAAATAACACTTTTATTAAATTCATAAAAACCACGTGTTAACACTCATAAATCGCGACTGCCGACACTCTCACTTTCAATGGTGTTATGTTCTTCACATTCTGCTGACACGAGTTATTTTTTTCATTGGTCAAGTTTTTATAAATATTGTTATAATAGCTCTACTATTATATTATCTAAGAATCATAAATAATAAAACATACATTATTTCTATTGTGATCTCAGCTTAATATGATGGTATAATTGACCTAATAAATAATTAAAATAAAATTATGAAATTTACAGCATTATTAATATATTATGATAAATATATATATATACATATATATATATATATGTATATATTATTACCTAGTTATTAGTTGATTCTTTTATCAAACAATACTATTATTTTTTTTAAATTATTAACGTTTTTATTAATATTTTTAATTTTTTTTAAATTTTATTTTTGTCGATATATTTTTTAAAGTTTTTATCTTTATGACCATCAATAAACATTTCAAATATCGTATTTTGAAGCAAAATATTTTTCATAATATTTCGATCATAAAAATCGAAATCCGGACAAATAGTTTATTAGTTTAGCGAAATGGAGTGGAATGGGGTAACCCGCAAAATTTTGATCTACTATTCCGCTTGCCTATACTTTAAATACTTATAACTCATAAACTAATCGTCTGAATTTTGATATGTATGCATCGTAATATTCGAAATATTCTAAAAGTATTTTGATTCGGAATACGGAATTTAAATTAATGTACATCAGTATTCAAAAGGGTTATAAACATTTAAAAAAAAATAACGTTACAAATATATATTTTTTTTAAAGAATGTTTTATTTCGATTAATGTAAAAAAAAAATATATTTTCAAAAACATTAATATATTTTGAAATAACTGTCGTTCATTAAAAGAGTCACTCTGTCCATATCAAGTTTAATAGAACAGTTGTTCTTATGCCTTAAGATAAATAAAATAGCACAAGACAAATTATTGCTATCAAACATTATCGTTTTATTCATCGTCTAATATAAATTTACCTGACTTCTTAAAAATATGCAAGAATATTAGTACACTATATTATATTAAAATATAAAAATTCATAAAAATAATTATACTAAAATGGATTTTTATTTTTAATGTAAATTTTATGAAACAAATTTATATAATAATGACTGTAATAAATTATATTTCACAAAAAAAAGTTACAATAAAGACCGAACTTTAAAAATATTATTCGGTTAAATCGTACCAATTTTTTGTACACGATGAAATATTATATTCAACGACTTAACGATTTACGGCCGAGCGATTATCTTAGGTTCCATCAATTATTCACATTAAACCACTGAGTAGGCACTTGTTCTGCAAAATATTCATTTTTAACAAACACGCAACCACTACAAACACTATTTATTTGTATTAAGTTACTATACAACAGCCTTCAAACTTTTCATCCCAATAGAACACCACGTACATAGTAACCCGTGAGCGATAACAATACTATTGGTACGCGCAACAAACCTGGAAATTGAGAAAGATAAAGAAACCCAAATCGTCTGCTGAAGAAACTTTATAGTGAAAAGCCGATTGCACAATTCACCATCATTTTGAAAGCGACAAAAATCTATTCACGTATTTGTTCTGTTCATGATTCGACTATATCATGTACAATGAGCAACAATCAATGCTTTATAATAATATAAATATATATACAGGTATAATATATAGTGGTATAAGATTAGAACATATCCGAAATAAAGTGTAAAAATAAAATGGTATTTCTTACACTCAAAAAAATAATAGTATTTATCTAATCTGATATTTTGGCATTTAATTTGGAGATTTCCAAAGCCCGTCTTGAAATGTTTACCTGTTCAGTATTTTACTTTTTCCTATCACTACATAATTTAACAAATATTTATTTTATTTTTAACAGCCAATTAAAAAAAAAAAAAATTATTTTAAAAATAACGAAACAAAGTGTAATTTGATTTCAAAAATATTTCCTATAGTTAAATTCCCATAAAATGTAATTATATTTTTATTTTACGAACACTTGTATTTAAACTATCAAAATACTACGAAAATACGGTAAATTAAAAATATATTAAAATAATTTTTTTTTTTTGATTTATTATTATTGATCTTGTTTCTATAAAATAATAATATATAGCCTTATGTAATGAAAAAGAGATTGTTAAATATAAAGTGAAGATATATATATATTTTTAATTTTGTAAGTGTGCATAACAGAAATATTCAAACGTAATTTTATTATTATTTATATTTAACAAGTTTCAAACTATAAATTAACAAAGTTTTTATTAAAATATTACTAATTCATCTATGAGCACTGATATTCAAAAAATAAGATAGACAAAGATTTAGTTTAAAATGTATAAATTAATGTGGAACCAAACAGAATTTGATAAATTACGAAATATTTATTTTATTAGTAACATAATAATAATATTATGCTTTTAACTATTTGCACACGCGATTATATCGAAGTATTATACTAGCAAAAACTATTGGTCACTTTTTCAAGAAAAAAATTGCTACATGTTTTAAATATATAGCTTGAATAGTTTTAAAGAAATTATACTTTAACTTTATGATAAATATACGAGTAGGTAGTATGAATAGAGGGTTTTTCTCCCAAGAATTACTTTTTAGACATTAATATTTTATCCTACTCGTTAAATATTTTTGAGAACACCTGAACACCCAGGTATGCTTAGTAATATAGGGACTTTATAGGAGAATGTATTATTACCGCACTTAAATTTAAAATTCATTTTTTTTAAATATGCATCTATATGTATCAGTTAATACATATACACTATTTAAATTGATACTTAAGAAGAATTAAATATTAAGTTCCGTGCACATTTTTAGAAAAAATGTATTGAAATTATTAGAACATTGTATGATATTGATGATTTAAAAAGAAACAAAACTGAATAACCGCTTTACTATACAAAGGGCATTGAGGATTTATTGTCATGGAGTAAGTCATTGTTATGTATATATATATTAATTTTTAATTCAATGGTAAATCATCATTAAATACGAAAAACAGATCTGAACGATGTTGATTGAACAGTCTATATTACTATATATATATATTTAATACAATATTCATAATTTTATTTAATTAAATAATTTTATTATTGGTATAATACGATTCATTCAATTAATTTTAGACGAAACCGTTGCAATAGTTTCATCAAAATTTGAATTCAAAAGATTTATAAAAAAAAAATAAGATTTATATATATTTTTTTTAATTTTTCGGTTACGATTGGACTATTATACTTATAAGATATTATCTTATAGATATTTTTCGAAAAAAGCAAAAATGTCAAATTTAAATAAGCCAAGGTGTCAAAAAAGTCAAAATATTTCGAAATAATATAATATAGCTTGTATAAAAGCGCTAATATAAACGTTTGGTGAAAACAGGACCATATTGAGGCATTTGCGTTATCCCCCCCCCCAATGAAAAATTTGCATTTGACAAGCCATGTACATTTTCATATAATAGGTATAGTTATACTATAAATACATACAAACCTAACTATTTTACAAAAATATTACCACACATTTCAATTATGCGTTTAATATATAGATATTCCATGTATACTGAATTGTCAATATTTCAAATGTTGTGCTCAAACATTCAACAGCCTTCACATAAATAATTTTTATACAATACTAATAGAGCGAGACTCTACTGTAGTAAGTTGTTAAATTAAATAAACATTTTTCAAATATTACGTGAAAAAATTATTACATAATTAGTATTGAAATTTGTAACCCTCTAAGAATTGCGCCCCTGGCCCATGCTCTCTTGCCCTGATCTGTATACGGCCCGGGTGAAAAATCAAGTATTTACAGTTATTTGTTTTTGAATTAAACTTTTCGATTTGTGGTACATAAGTAGTTCTCCTAAATGTATGATTTTTGTTATTTTTTTTCGATTTTGACCGATTATTTTGAAAATTTTACAATTTTTTCTATTACCAGAACACTATCCAATAAAAATATGCAATCAATGTAAAATGTATACAATATTTATCAGAATCTGGAATTGGTGATTTATAAATATTCCTGGTTTTTTAAAAATAAAATTTTTTTTTTCGGAGTAGTATTGTACATTTTTACTTTTTCCCCTCTCCCAAACACCTGAAAAGTGTAGTTGGGTTTTATTTTCTACCAGAAACCATTCTCGAATTGAAGTTTTTTTTTTACTGTAAAATGTTTCTTCATATGCAAAAAAAAGTACAGCATTGTAAAACGTACACATTCTTTGCTGATAATCTAAAATTATTGGAATGACTGAAATTTATAAAAATATATTACAATTAATTTTACATTTGAAAAAAAATTTAGAGCTTTGTAAAATATGTTCAATAAAATATGATTGCTAAAACGGATGTGCCTACACAAAAACGTTATGCTACAATAGCGTATAGTATTATTTGAAACGTTTCAAATAATCTACAATTTATAGTATATCTGATGCTAGCTGCATTTTGTAACAAAAAATTGCGTAGATTTTACACACACAAACACATATATGAAACATGTCCAGAGCAGATAAAGGAATTTCTATAGTTTTGGCTGTGTTAAGCCTTTGACTTACCACAACGACACGCGTTATAGTTGTCCAAACTGTAGGTGTCTTTTCACCCCAACACCGCGCCTGACAGACAAATTGAAATCACCTAGAAACCACATGGTGTGAACCTTTGACGATGGAAATACGGCAGTTCGGAGCAGAAAATATCGTTTGTGAAAACGTGTCACTGGATACAGGTGGGGGGGGGGTGGAAAAAAAACTAGAAACCGTAAATCATATTTTGCTACGGTCGGTTCTATCCGGTTGCCGTGTTTCACGTCCCCCGTATTACAATGGCCATTCAAAGGGATGAATCGACCAGTGTGCGCCAAAAGTGGTTTCCACTCGAGTGACGGTAGTTTAAATAGATTTTTTCAAAAGCTTTATTTCAAAACTTGGTCAAAATCATAACGCTCGTGGTTGATCGGAGACACCGTACTTGGACGATTCGGTACAGAAATATTTATGATATGTAGACCTAATACACAGCCACATGTAGGTACATATGTCATCTATAGGTATAATATTCACGAATAACACTTATAAATGTAAGTTTTTTTCTCCAAAGTTGTTGTTATTTATTCGTTTGAACTAAATATTGTCTATAAACAGCACAAATAAGGCATCTATATACGCTTTTACATATATATTGCTAGAAAACTATATTTGTGAAACGTTTAGACGAGTTGAATCCTTTCAACGTTTTCGATATATGCGTATGCGTATTCATAAATAGAAAACGTAAAAATTGCCATACAATTTATTTTAGGAATTGAACTACGTTATTAATAGTATTTTTGTAAGAATAGAAAAGCAAGCTTATTATTTTTTTATATCAATTGGAATTTATTCAAATACAGTTATAGAACAATCATAGACTTAAGTATATATATAACTAGTTGCTAGTCCTCGAATGGGTGACCACCTTGACATTTTAGCAACACACATGCCATGACCTGACCTAACCATGATTGTTAAGGTAAATACTAAATTTTATTCTAGATGTATCTATTCTAACATAAAAATATTATGTTATGGGCGATAATTTTCTTTTAGTGATTATTTATGAATAGTAAACAATACTTAAGTTACAATAATATAAAATGTTAGTTTGCACATATTGGATTTATTGAAATAATGTAAGTAAATAATATATATTTTATTGAAAAATAAGAAACTATGAAGAATACTAACTTAATTGTCATATAGTACGGTTCTTAAGAATGTAAACAATCAATTTTCTCTCGAGACTAAAATAAATAACCCGGGAAATAATGTTTGCTAAACATTTGTTAAATTAAATAAAGTTCATTGATAATCAACTTTTATTGCTAGGAATTTGAAATAAGGGCAATTATTAACGAACACATTTTTCAAGTCAAAGTCACATATTAAGTAGGACAAAAAAACAGTTTATATATCAAAGTAATAAGTAATAATATACCTATATTTAATAGTGTATTTATGTAAATAAACGAATTATAACTATAATATTATTTTAATACAAATACTTTAAAATTGTTTTAAACAAATTCTGTTATTCTGTCATCTTCAATGTTTATATAACATACTAACAAAGTTATTATTAATAAATGTATTTTAATATCAGTAAAAGGTACAAGTATTATTTTATTATTTTTGTAAAAACAAAATATATTGTCTTTTCGTTTTCACTAATATACGTAAAAAAAAATTATTCATTTGTCTATTATAATTTTAGACAACAATATCAAATAATCATAACTAAAAATGTATAGCCTAATCAATGAACATATTATGTCATTAACAATGAAATCAATGTGTGAACAAAAATACTGTTATTGTACGTTAATCGATTGAAGTAGTTTAGGCTTTTTTCTTTCTCTCTTTTTTTCTTCTATAAATTATGTAAATGCTTATAATATTGTATTATTGATGAATTAAATGGAGATTCGATGAATTGAATATGTAATTGAATTATGATTGGCTACTGGATAAAATATACGATAAGACATAATAGGATGTAATAATAATACATAACATGTATGTTATACCTGAAAGAATATAATATAATATAGTATACACTTATATACTACATAAGAATAAATATGTAATAGTTAAAGATCTGGTGAAGTGAGGAATGTTATGTAATACAGTTATCAACGATGGTGAGTGTTTGCTTTTTTTTCTTTTCGAAAAACACTACTATTGGACAGTAGGTAAGTAATGTTTTGAAGGAACAAGTAGTATTTAAAAAGTAAATTTAAACAGTTTTACTGTGATGTCAAAGAAAAAACTTAAACATTTTTATTTAAGTAATAAAAATAAAGAGTAAGCTAGTCTGATTTTAATTCAATCATATTTACTCAGTATTAGAGATATCAGAAACAAAGTCAATACTTGAAAACATTTTTATTATATTATTTATCTATAATATTAGAATTATATATGAATTGTATTATTTGTATTGTAATTGAAAAGTTGATATATCACGATAATATCACAAATAAAACATACCTAATTAATATGTAATATTATTTTATCAATGAAGAACGAATCAGCTTTATAATTTTTATAAAAAAAATCAAAACGTTTTAGAATGAATAGATATTATTATAGTGATTAAAACTACCAATTAAAATAAATATTTGTAGAATAATGATTTACGATTGTCGAACATTAGCAATTTTACGATATAATATGTTATATAATATTTAACATTATAAGCTATTATACTGCATTATAAAGATATCATTTTTGTCACTACATGGTTTGCAACTTAATTTAGAACAGAACTTACCACTGTAATATTGCATTAAAAGTACTGTATTTTAAACGATATTTAGTGACGGACACGTACACGCATAAACATCGTTCAATCGATACTATTGATATATCCAATGAATGCAATTATAACCATGAACATAGTCAAAATAACACTAATAAGTTATAAGTAATACTACTGAATAAATGGGGTCCATTAAAATTTAAAAAAAAATTAACTTCATATTATGCATTATCAATTTAAAAATTTAAATTATGGATTCAAAAGAGTCTTTTATAAATTAAAAATCGTTGATATAAGCATAGTTATTTTAAATTTTTATGGTAGCAACTACCTAATTGGCCTCAAGTTTAAATTTTAAATGCAATTAACGTGTATACATTACAATTTAATATATCTATATTATATGTAGGTATTCTATTGACATTAGAATATAAGTAAACAACACTTAGGTCTGTAAAAATATTCATTCAATATTTATTTTTCTTTTAGAGGATTCTTTCTCTGTCAATATTAACAATGTATTGTACTCAATATTTTTAAATTTAAATATACTTAAGAAGTATGTGATATAGAACTCAACGAAATTAAACCAAAACATACACACGCACCTATATATACCAATTATTTCTTAGTTGTATGAATAAGTTAAAAAAGTATAAACTGTTGAGTCATTTCTATGTTATTGTTTTTAACAATAAAAAAATACTTTCGTAGAATAAGAGCTGAATTTATTTTATTATTTTTCAAGTAAGATACAATCAAAATATACATCAATATTATTTAAAATGTACATTTTGTTATGTATATAAACTATTGTAGAAATGCACAGTTAAATTTATTATTTTCAAAATAATTTTGTTTTGAGGGATATATTTTAACGAATGTAAGTGAATTTTTGAGAAAAACGATGGTATGTGCATAAATAACGGCCCAGAATAAATCAACAAGTCACAATATAAAGGAAATCGGTGGTTTGGAAAAAAGACTGTATCGACCTTATCCGACTTGTCAAGTACAAAATAAAAATGTACAGCTAAATACCCCCGGGAAATCGTCGGTAGTCTGTGACAATTGAACTTACTTTCTTCTACTAGTTTACAATAAATCCACAAGTATATTTAGAATAAGGCTATATATATATATTATATGTATTATTCTACTCATAAAGTTTTTGGTGCTCCGAATACCAATAAAAGTTGAAACTTGATTTGCATCGAAATAAATACATCGTAACAACTAACAAGTTATAGACGAACATCAATACTAAATATTGAACTTATGACTTGTGTATGTATACATTAAAAATAAATGATCCGTCTAAAACTAAACAATTTTTTTCATAGTTTATACTTTTGAAATAACAAGTTTAAATTATTATTACTCTTTAAAACAAATTCAAGACGATATTAATAGTTTAATAATCATCACAAATAATGTCAATTGTCAATGCATTAATGATTAGTGTTATTTGATATTTAAATCATAGTACCTATTTCATTAAATTTAATTATTATTAAAAATATTTATGATGAATACTTTTAATAATTCTAATAGTTTTAGAAGTTAATGATAATTAATGAATATAATACAATTATAACATTTATAACAGTAACGGCGTGAACTTATATTACAGCGTATCTCAAGATATTGAAGTTTATTTGAAATTTAGTATCATGTTAAATACTAAATAACAGTAAATATGAACAATATTAGAAAAAAATACATAATAAAATATAAAAACAAATACAAAATACTTTTTTAAGAATCGATATTATTCAATAAAACAGTTTACGTATGAATGTAATCTCATGCCAATTTGTATAGCTGTGCTGCTACGTTTAGCAAACTTATATAGCTAAATATCATTATTGGATTAAACTTTATCGTAGGTATATAGGATGTTCTTCAAACTGGATAAAATAAGCTCTTTATTAATTAGAATATAAAGACTAACGATTTTGTGTAAAATTATGTTTTTAGTGTATTATAAAGGAAACTCGAAGTAAATAAGTCAGCACACAACGCTATGGAGCTGCTAACTATCTATATTCTATATAATATATTACTGCACGTCATACAACTATAAAAGTGACGTGTACGCACGTCTTTGTTAGTTTGCTATTATTTATCGAATTCATAAATTATAAATATGCTTCACAATTTTAAATTAGTCGTGTAAAATTTGAGTATTATTTAACATTTTTAGAAGTTTATTTATTACAATATGGATTATTGTGGTATTTATTTTCTAGTTAGCGAATATCACATACTTATCATTGTATTTTACATATTTATAAACAGAAAATGTCAAACTTTTTTCGATATCAGAAGAAAACGATGATTTTTAAATAAAAAATAAAAACGCTATCAACCTAGATCTAACTATTTTTATTATTATTAATTTTACAATTAAAATTTAGAATTTAGAATTTAGTTGATATGTAATAACCGGTCAGCTTTTCTAACATAATAATAATGTTTGTAATATATATGTGTGTGTGTATGTTTACACTACTATGTATAGTGGTTATATATATAAAAAAAATGTATGAACAATAAAATATATTTGAAGAAAGATAAATTAAATCAATAATTCACCAAAATAATCCAGAGACTTAAAATTTGATCATATTTGGCATAAACTAATAAAAATCATAATTCCCCTACAACAAACAAAATTCTGTTAACTGTACCGATTAATATATTATATAAAAATAAATAAATAATGTAAATAATTGTTAATAGTTATTAGTTAACCATTTTTATTAATGATTTACAATATACATACAATATTTAATGTATATTAATTGTAAATATAATCCAAAATACAGTTAATATTTACATAACTAATTTTATATAAAATAAACTGCGATTATAAAACGAATAAATATAACGAACTATATTATATGAAAAGCGAGGACTTAAATTTAATTTAAAAAAATATTTTATTTTTTATCTTCTTCATTAAATAACTCATTAAACATAATGAAAAATTATATTATTCATTTTTACTTTACACTTATAGTTTCTTAAATCACTGGGTAAATCTAAATTATCTTTTACAGATTCGTTTAAAATACATTAAAAATATCATTGTAACAATTAATATGCAAGTACCTTCCTATATACAAATATTCTTTATTATGTGTTCATTATTCATAAACCAAAATTACTTTGTTGAATAATACACTTTATAATATATAGCTATTCATATTGTTTTTTATTAATAATTAAATTCAATCGTTACCATTACTATCAAACCTTGTTGATATAAATATAAAAGTAATAGTATAAGTATTAGAAGATAAAGCCATAGGGTTTATGGTGATAATTGAAATAATATTAAAATCTTTTAGATTTCACTTTTAGTTTACAAACTTTTATTGTCCCAATTGTCTAGATATATCCATAGATAAGTCACATTAAAAAGAATCGATATTGGGAAGCTTACAAAAATTTGAAATGCCATTAGCGCATGCATTTACATTATATATTATATTATCATTGAAACAGAGATTGTAAACTTGAAACTGTCACTTTCTATTATATTGAACTAGATATTTATAAAAACATTTTTGCTTAACATTGTCGTTTACATTGGATAATATTTGTACATACATTTTAAGATGTTACAAAAGACAACTAGGTAAAACGAATTTAAAATTTGGAATCTTTTCTTATATATTTTTTCCATTATTGTTTTAATAATTTCTATTCATACTACAATACTTAATACTTATAATTTATAAATGTTTGTGTTTCTAATGTATATGGTTTGTATTATTTGCACATGGCATGGAAAACATCCTGATTGATATATTGCATTCAGGTGATTACACGACTGTATGTTCTTATCCCTTCGTGGATTTATCGGATAAAACGTGTGAGCGCATAGGAAATATATATTGATGGACGAACGTAACACAAGCACGGACACAGTTACATATGAATTGATACAAATATTTCATTATTCATTACCAATTGAACTTAATACTTTAAAAACGCCCTATCAATATAGGTGTGTATATTATACTAGATGTACCTACAAAGAAAAAACAATTTATTTTAATAAATAATAACACACATTTTAACGGCGGAAATATTCACTTATTTTTTTTTATTTTAGGAACCAGGCTTAAAAACGATGAACATTCCAACATCTCCAATGACCTTTTTAGAACACCAAATAATAATCAGTAATTTAATTTTAATTAGATGTATCACGTAAAATTACCTCAGTTATATGAATATACAGTTTCGTGTAGCGTAAGTGTAGTTTAGTAAGCTGAATTTTTTCTGAACAATTTATCATGAATTATTTTATTTCAGTAACAATTCACGCTGATAATTTATGTATAATAGTATTTGTGAAAGCAAAATATTCAGTACATTTTGTCAGTCTTATGAAACCAAATAGAAAATTTATGATTTCAGTTAAAAATGTTAGTACCTTTGTCAAACGTTTGTTAAATGATAATTAAACTGACTTAGGAGCCAAAACATCATAAACTAAATATACTTAATTATCACGGTGTCCATATTATAATCATATTGCAGTATGTTTAACCATTGGATAGTGCGAAATAAGATCTTTACCATCACTGGTGGCCTAATAAGTACACTGATTATGCTTCACGCAACTTGTGGTCTTTAGTAAGACGTCTTTATATATTGTATGATCGATAGAATAATAATATTTATGACCCTAAACTGATTTATTATCATGACCTTATATGTGGCATTCCACGAAATCAAACGCCATATTGTTCGGAACGATATAAACCATGAAAACGACCCTTGTGTAATCGTACATGTAAACCATTCTTCACGTTGTCAGCAAGCTTTTTGATGGCTCAAAAATATCATATTTTTTCGGTTATAATCAAAGTTACAACTTACAAGAGATAGGGTGATTCAGAGCGGAAATTAAGGTGTCTTAGAAATGTTCTAAAAAACATCATACCCGCATGTGTCTCTGTCGTCTTATATACAACAACAAATTTGCGTTCAATAGATTCCTTTATATGTTGTTAATTTAATATATGTATGCAGAATTAAATATTAGAACGTTTCAGTAATCTAGTTTTGGATTTTGTTCAATATTTAAATTCTTAAATAAATTGTGATTATATAAAGTATTACATATTTAAAATGTGAATGTCTTGCTTAAAACTTAAAATAATAAAAATAATTAACTTTACATCACTGATATAATGTTCTAATCATTAACTTTGATAATATAGGTACCTAAATTCCCTCTAATATACAACGGGTTTTATTTAATGCAAATTTGCTACGTTGTATGTATGTAAGCCAGAGACAACACGCGCGGGTATTATTCTTAAGGTATAGATTGTTAAAAACTGAGGCTGTCCCGTTAATTGTTTGACTGGAGAAAAAAGTCAGACAGTTAAAAGATAAATAAATAGGAGATGGAAGTGGACTCAGATTAAAATCGTAGTACGAGTATCCGAAAAAAATTCGAATTTAGTGAATAGTCAGTAAGACAGAAACCCGAAGATAAAATGTAATGTAATAAACTCACACCATGTAGGTACTCATTTGACAGCAACAGAATCCAAGAAAATTACAAAATTATGCTGTATTTTGATAGTATAGGACCAGGAAGTAGGCATGGTTGAGGATGAAACGGGCGGGACAGTAAATAAAACAAAACAAGCACTACGTGAAAAAGTGTATTAATCTAAGACAAAAACACTGCAAAACGTGAGCTCTTTTCTCATCTACTACCTATCTATTACTTTTATTATATACTATGCAAATTATATTATACAATTGGTGATATTTCCAACACTAGACCATTCGATAACACCAACAGTTAGCAGATATCGTTGCCCTTGTTATCGCATAATATGGACGAGAAGACTACGTTCAAACATACTACACAGTAACTACGACAACTTGATCGATAAGTCGTACGTACAGCGCTGTATAATAAGTAAAGAAACACCATGTGCTCATGTGCGACGAATTCAATAATATACGATATCGCCACTCACGGTAGATGATTAACAACTCTAATATCCATAGAATACGGCGTACATCCTCCAACACAAAACCGTCGCAGCACATACGACGAAAACACAATACGACGTGCGGTTAACGACACAATACAGAAATCACTGACAGGCGAAAATAGTGTGTAGAATAAAATGAAACGCGAACGGTTAGGAATGTACTTTAACGATAAAAACACGAGTATGTAAAAGTAGGCGACGGCCGTAACTCCGGGGAAGCGTCTGACACGTTGTATACTGCGCCAACCGGGCGAACGGACTGAATGGCGTCTCGCGCGCGTTGTTCTTATAATACTAGTAAACCTTATGTAAGTAGCTAAAACCGAGATGATATTAGATATTAAAATTGATTCCTTCTATATTAAAAAATATTAATTGCAAACGGATGGCCCATTTTTTGACATTTTTAACGAAAAACCTTTTGCTAATAAATGCATAATGTTACATATTATTTTTATACCTACGCCTGTTATAAATTAAGTTATCGCATTAAAATTGGTATTAATGTATACTTCAAAAACTGGAGATAAATAATTATACATATTTTACCCAAGTATAAACTACTATAAAGAGTAAGTTATTACTTTCCAAAGCAGAACATAATTTTTTTGATAGAAATATCTTTAATATGAATTCATCACATAATACAATTAAACGAGATACGCCAAAAGTAAAAACAGTTTGAATGAAAATTTCCAAACTCAGTTGGTACTGCAATAACATTTATTTTATCCAGTAAACCGAAGACCTTTGGTCGCCGAGAACGAGAAACCGCACAGACCTAAGGAGATAAATCAGCCGGTGACCTTCACAAGATGAATGTACAACAGAAAATCACGTGTACGTCGACTATTATAGTTGTATAATAATAATATGTACCACGTACACAAAGTAAATGCTCTTAAAAAGAAAAACGTTTTGACTCAGAACACATTTCAAAATATTGTACTTAGAATATTGTTTGGTTACAGTAAATTAATATATATATACGCGATAAACATATACTTATTCAGCCAAAGATATAAAATACATAACATAATGTGTATAATGGTTTATAAAAAGGTAAAAGCCAAAAAACAGAAAATATTGCACTAGCACAAATACTGACCACTGTAGGATGTACGCTTTTTAGGTCTTTACAATACAAATTAACGAACAAAAATGTTTTGACCACAAAATTTCTGCACATTCTAAACAGTTCGAATAGTTCAGACATATTATAGTCATTGACCGCAAAGATTTTTGGTTTTAAGCCAAACGCAATGTGTTAGAGTAAAATAATTGTATTAAAAGTTTTCCCTTAAAATTCGAAATGCACTATAAATTACAAAAAGTGGTTTTTCTTTTATTTATAATTTTCAAGGCAAGCATAAGCGTATATATATGTATGATTTTATTTCTATATATAATTTTCACTAACATGTCTTAATATAAAAGATATTTTTAATTTACAGTAAATGAATAAACAAATATAGTCAATAGTCATGCGATTTCGAAAATAATTAATATCTATGTATATATATGTATAATATACAATCCAATATGATAAATATTATAAGTTACATTTTTATTTTAATAAAATATCAATGTAGGTATATAAAGTATATTATTATACTTTGTAATAAGTGTTTGAAAGGATTAATTCACCAATACGTCTATAAAGTATTTTATGTACTTAAACTAAATTAATAAATAAATAGGTGCTTACTTTTTTCAGGTTTCTTCAACAATTCTCAATTTATATTTCAATTAAATACGAGCAATCTGAAAAATTAAGTTAAACAAAATATTAGTGATATGAGTATAATAGATATATTAAAAAAAATGTATAATATTTTGAGTATAATAATTTATGAAAATATATAAGGAAAACGGTATATTTTATATGTGGGATTGTCGTTGTTAAAAGAAAAAAAGAGGTTTAGAATTTAATACCATATAAGTAAAATTCTTATTTCTTGAAAGAAAAATAAATTAAACTATGTTATATTACTATATACATTACATTTAACAATCACTAATTTAAAATACAAATAATAAATATAAAACAAGTTAAAATCAATATTTTAAAAATCAAACCCAAATGAAAAATGTAATGTTATAATAAAATACAATATTTAATTTATAAAATAAGATTACAAACATAAATTGAAAATTTAAATAAAAAATTTTAATATTAAAAGTAATTCTTAATGATATTTATTATTTGGAGAAACACGTAACTTATAATATATTATATCTATCTTCGATAATAATTATACATCTTAATCGTGAATTGAAACCATATATTTTTTCCACAAAAATAACAATAGAGCAAAAAAATATTCTTTATTGGGGATCATTAGTAAATTATTTTTTGCTTATTCAACAAATATGGTAGGAAAAGTGGTAGGTAGTAAGCAAAGAGTACAAACCATTGAGGCAATTATAATTTTTAAGTTACAAAAAATGGTATTTATATATTTTTTTTTCATTTTTAGTATAGTAAAATCAATCCATGTGTTTCTTTTTACTAATAATTATTTACAAAAACATGCAATACAATATAATAAATATATACCTAAAATCTAAATAAAGAATATATTTATTAATTTAAGCTTAATCTTGTGTTTGGGATGAAGAGTTTTTATCAAATGAATTACATACTATTATTATAAAAAAAAAAGAGAAGTGTTTATTTTATAAATATATAGTACAAATTAATTTAATTGATAGTATAAATAACAAGTAAAGTAGTAAAAAATAAATATGAATGACTGATTTATCCTATTTATATTTATTAATAACATTTGTATTATTGTTTAGATACTATCTAGTTAATAAAATATTACTTAAACATTATATAATGTGGTTTCTAACTAAAATATTTATATTACTGGAAAAAATCCATGTATAAATTATATTTGAATGTTGTCTAAATACCGTGGACCATTTAGATTTAATGCCTGGATCACTGGTGAAAAAATATGTGAGGTCATAAAATCACCAAGATTAAAAACCTGGAGATATTGTACCCTCACAAAATCATTGACATAAGATACTACAAACATGTGAATGCTTCTATATGATCATGACTAATATATATATTGGTGATATGATGCGTATTCAAGAATATATGGAGTAAAGGACTAAAAAAGTGATTTCTATTGGTGTATAAAAAAGTATCATATAAAAGGTTATAATATCATTATTTTAAATTAAAAAATGTGACGACTTGGCATCGTTTCTAAAATTATCTCTGTTTAACTGTGTAAATAATATAACTAAATTCAAAAGTGGTAAATCATTTAAAATATCTTCCAAAAAACTTACCATGGATACATTTTATAACAGTCTATAGATAATTCACATAACTGTATATACATAAGTATAGTTAGGGATTTGTATTTGAGGATATTGAGTTTCACTAAAATTATTTTTTTATACACTAGGTAATGCATTTTTTGTAATAAATATCTTAACATGCCTATTTATGATACATATTATATTAGGTTTATTTCACTGATCCCCCTCTTATACAATAGTTATGTCTCATGTAACTGTAATATTGCCTTTTGATAAGTTCTAGTATCCTACATTTAAAATGTGAAATTTAACGTTTTGCCAAACATATAAGTATATCTGTTTAAACTTTAAATACCTAATGTAACTAAATAAGAAATTAATAAATAAAATATTTGACAAGTCTTCCCAAAAAACTTTATATTATTATAAATGTATACAACGATAAAAATGTATAATATGTAGAACTAAAATCGAAGAAATAAATCAAAAATAATTACAACATTTTATTAAACTATCATAGTTTAAAAATAATGTACCAAAAAATGCAATAATTCAAAATTTTATGAAAAATACTATAATAATTATACACATCAAACAAAGCCCTAAGACAATCCATTTAATCTGATTAATATGGGTATAGATAGTAAAACAGTCTTAACTTTATATAAATATGCATCAACATTATAAAACAGATATTATTTTATAAATATATATATAGTATACAGTTAATTTAACTGTAAATAGCGCAAAAAAAATAATAAAAATTTATAATTGTAAATATAATTAATGTAAGATAGTCTGATATAAATTATATGAGTAATATGAATAAAATATTAAATATTATATCAATAGTGAATCAAATTACTTTTTAATATAGACAGATACTAAACGTCTTAATCATTTACACTAAGTTTATTCTTACAGTTTATACCAAAACGCACTTTGATTCTTGTATAAAGGAACCTATTTTAAACATACATCTTATCAAAGGAAAACTCTTGTTCTACTGCGAAACCAACATAGCTCTTCGAACTTCAGTTTAACTTCCATTTTAGCCTCTACTTAAGTAATTGGCGCATAACTGTATAGCTTTATCTTGACTTTGTTGAATGAAAAACAACAATATTTTTCTCTAATATAACGCATATATTATTATAGTATGTATAATATTATAAACTAATATATGTAGTATTAGTATTTATAATATTATTAAATAATAATGAAATAATTGGTACTATTCCATATAACCCAAATTGTACTATTTTAAAATTTCTAAAAAAAAAATGTTTTTTCTATATATTTAATTATCTAGGTGTATTTACTCTTTTTTTTATAATTTTTCATTCTTTCAACTTCAGAAATGTATAATATTATTATTGAATCATTCAAAGGATAAAAAAGGTCAAAATTAAACGTAAATGATTTAAAAGGTAATTCTGTGTCATATAAATATATATAATAATTAACTCTAAAATATTTTAGCTAAGAAAGAAATAGTAATATAATAAACAAATTTAGTATATTTGAACGTTAAAAAGGAAGTAAACAGTTTTAGTACATTAAATCTGCTGAGCTGAAAGAGAGAATTCAAGTTTTCAAAATTGTACTTGCTTGTGTGAGTAAATAACACAGTTTGGTTTCACACTACTATGACATTTAAACAAACAAAGGAACAAAACACGACTAAATGCGCTCGGCGCAAAGCTACTGTAAGTAGTACCTATTGTTCTCTATGTACTTAAATTAAAACAAGATAACACACACTACACATATAAAATAATGTAAGTACATCTTTAGAATGTTATAGACTAAGTTTTGATAGTAACAACTTTCTAAAAGAGATTAACGATATGTTCCTATATATTAATGATCAAAAATAAAATTTTATATGAACATGCGTGTTAGATGTAAAGAAAAAGGAAACATTTCATATTTTTAAAACGATTTGAAAAATTGTAGGTTAAAATTAATTTAATTGAACATCTACATAAAAGGAAATTAGTATCTAATACAATTTAATAAATCATTTAACATTAGTCATAAAGAGTTATTAAAAAAAAATAATACGGTGTAACAAACAAATTAAAATATTTATGATTTATTCAAAGAACATGTACGTAGTTTGATTTCAATTTCACGTAGTTCGAATCATAAAATACATTATAGTATGAAATGAAACGGAATACAAAATAATAATATTAAAATAAAAAATATCTAATTTGTCAAAAACGCATGTTTAGTAAATATATCCGTTGTTCATTATTGTTCGCTTTTATTCAAAAAAATAACTGAATTTTCTACATTAGACCATCCAAGTTTGAGAACAAACTAAGTACCTATATCTTATTTTCTACTAGAAACCACATTTAATTTTTTAGATTGGAGCATTTTTTTCTATAAATTTCCATATTACTATGAAAGATGAAAAAAAACCTATCTTTATAAAACTAATTTATTCATTGTGCTACTCAGATACTAAAGTAGTTTAATTTACTTAATTTAATCATTTTTGGATAACAATCTAATAACTACCTTTATGATATAACATAGTAAGTTTCTCTTGTTTATATTTTATACCTGGTGATTCTTTTATCATTAAACGTTCATTATTTTATCAAGTATTGACTTTTTTACGATTTTAAGACCTTGGATTCTAAACAAATAATTTATTTAAAAAAATCTAAAATTAAAAAATTGTCATATTTTAATTTTTAAAGAATTTGTAATCAAAAATATGAAAAGTCGATCTCAAGTATTATACTCAACTAAAAATGTAAGTGTTCAGTAATAGAATCACTTCATTACATCAATTGATACATTCAAAAAAACAAAAAATATATATTTCTACGATTAACGTGTATTAGTCAAAGATAGAAAAAGTCGGTTCGACTCCCAGCTTAATCATAATATGTATAATAATTAATAATATTATAATAAAGAAATTATATGGTAGGTGCTTTTTAGTTTTTTAATAGTTAACACAGTGTTTCTTATTAATTTGGGTAGTAAGTCAACGTTAATTATCTGTATAATAATAGTATTGATATATTTAATGTAAATAAATAATTGTATTAATTTTTCTATTACTCCAAAGGTTAAAATAAAAAATATGAAAATAATTAAAAAAATTTTATGAATTGATGCTAATCAGTAATCTCTATTCAGTTTTAAAATTATATACGTGTCTTGTTCATTTATTTACCGTAAATAAATCATAATAATTGAATATTCAGTCGTAAAAAATGCTGAATTAAAAATGTATTAGCATTTATACAAAATTCAATGTAATAATAAATCGATAGTAAAAGGTACACTAAATAAATTTAAGCTATGAAGTATTTTACGAAAAATTATACAAACAAATAATAAAAATTAAACAACTAAACTAATGTAAAATATTATGGTATTGTGAATAAACATATTTAATATATTATTAATTATAGGATCATATGATTTTATTTTTTATCGATTCTATAGTACCAAATTTTTGTTCAAGTTTCCAAACAATATAACTGATCAACTGAAAAATAAAATAAAATAGTAAATAAAATGATTTACATGGTCTTTCAAATAATGTTCTAAGCATTCCTATGTTGTATTAAAATCTATTGATAACTAATTAATTTATATAAATATTGATGCAACTATAAAGAACTTTAAACAGGAAATGTTGGGATTATGTTTAAAATTATTTATTTAGAAAATTATTATTAAAATCACTATTTTAATTTCAATATATTAAAAAAAAATTAATTTATTAATTTAAAATTAAAATGTTATAATTTAAACAAAGCAATAAATACAAGAACCCATGGACTTGTAAGTTTTTATATTATAATAATTTTAATTGATTTTGTTTTAAATTTAAATTTAAAAATATTTTTTGTACCTAAATATTTAGGTTTACTTTCAAATTGTTTTAATTTGTTTCAAATTGGTTTAATTTGTATACCTATTCATACTAGCTTATATTTTAGGTACTCTTTAAGTATCTTATTATTCACTATCATTAAATTTTGAATTTAAAAAAATATACTTGATAATTTTCAAGTAGCTTCCTAATTGTATCCTAATTTTCAGACTACTAAAAAAAAGGTGGTTATTGGGTTTGATTAGTTTTAAAACAATTGGTTTCGATGAGTAAATAACTATCAAATAAAGGATCGGGTCTAAATGAGCAATTAGGGACTACCGAAATTCCACATGACTAGAGCACTGCACTTTTCTTAATATATATCAGTAGTCATCTTAGTTTGAGCACATGAGCTGAATACCATATCTACTTCAATGGTTCGGAGAAGTTATTATCCTTTTGACCGTATAAACTATCGAGGCTGAGGCTCTGACGATGGATTAATAATATTAACAAATATATATTTTTTTTACATCTTATAATATTTTAACTTATAAATAAAATATATACTTATTATGGTTTGTTTTTATTATTACAAGTAAGTATTACAGTATATTTAGAAATCATTTAAAAATTGATACAGCCCTGGGTTATAGTAATTTGTTATCAAATTTTTAATACCAACTTATATCTATTTTTTTCTACAACCAACAGTCTACATGCTACAGAAAACAACTCGATACCACACGTGCCTACCTATAATAATAAAAGAAATTCATAGAAAGGTAGCACCGCCATGGCTCCTGCGGGACCACACTGGACCAGTTAAGAATTGTCTATTTATCGTAATTTGATTCACCAAATAATAAGTTACGTCTTATGAATTATATGATGTAAATTATTATTCTGAACATGAAACACTACACACATATCACACGCTATGTATAAATATCATTGATTTTACTCTTTCATGTTTAATGTAATAGGATTTCCATGTTTAACCTAGCTGTGTTACAAATTACAATATATGCACTAATGCACCTAGACCTAACTATTAAACATAGAGATTTATTTATTAACCAATATTTGTGTCACATTCGTCCATCCACTACTGAGTGCAGGATATTGATCTATACTCTTGTTTTCAATGCAAATAATTGCAGTTAATCAAAAAAGTAAAAACTAATGTTTTTTTTTTTTTTTTTTTAATTATATTTAATGAGATTATGCCTCTGAGCCATCGGCTTTTTCCGAAATTATTACTATTTTATTGGTACCTATGTTAATTTAATTTCTGAACAGAATTGAAAGGTTTTATAAAAATCTTTTTACGTGATTTTTATTAATCATTCGTGATAATTATATTATTATAAAAATTATTAGAATTCTATAATTTTGACTCCACAAAGTATTAACCGTACCAAATTCATCATCAGTAACTACCAGTAATGTACAAAAATATGGTATTTTTTTCCGAAAAATATTTCAGACTCAACAAATAAAAATAAAAACAAACTTCATTAAGTGCTTTGACACAATATAAAGACGTGGAACATATGAATCAGTCTATAAAATACACATATTGTCTATTTGTATGTATTTATGACAAAAAATTGTGTTTGAATTGAAAATATAACTAAATTCAGAATTTTGTATTAAATTTTAAATAATTTTATGTTTATTTTGATTAAGTTACAAATGTGTAATAATAAGTACGTTATACGTAAACTAAATTTAGTTTTTAAATATTTTTTAATATAAACTATACAGTATACAGTGCTCATTAATTGGATAAATTAATGATTGTTTATATGTAAAAAAATGAATTAATCTCTTAATTTTGTTCAATCTTTGACTTTAATATATACATAATATATTTGAACTTTCATAAGGCAAACATTATAGTAACAAATGTTTTTCGATTAAAACTTCCATTTTAACAATACACAAAACCACGCCCAATTTAAAATGTCGATTGTCGGGTTTCCATTTCGAGGGATTATATTTTATTATCTATAAGAAATACTCGAAATCACGTCTTGTAGATTTCAATGCAAACGATGTCTTTTAACGTTTCTCCCGGGCACTACTACTGGACATTTTGTTTAAAATCTTTTATTTCCAGATATATGCTATCATTCTTGCAAAGACATCACGCTTTTGGATATTGAACTAAAGTTCTAATCCATGATGAATTAATTTTTTCTAGTGTTGGGCCAGTAGGAGAAAGAAAAATAAAGTCTCCAATATTATTATACGCCATACTGATTTCAAATTAATAGAAGTTATCAGAAAATATTAATGAAATAGTGATTAATAATTGAAAATCACGATAAAACTTAGGCTAAGCACCGATGTAATTACCTAGTTGCCAACTACAATTACAAAATGCATACACTGAATCTACATTCATGAAATACATAAGTATCTATGTCATGCTGTACTTTTAATACTGATCGTTATTATTATAAAATTAACTATTAGATCGTCATAAACATTAACTAATTACGAATGTAAACTCGGCAAGATTTATGAAATTAAAAATAATAATTATTATGAAATGATAATATCAATGAGTATTAATTATAAAACACATATAGGTACGTATTAGATATAATAAATAAACACAATATGGTACATTTTTAAGATTCTACATTCATTATTTTGAAAATATTTTTTCTTGGTGTTTAAAGACGTTATTTCCAAATATTTTTGAACAAATATACTTATATATTTATATATATATATATGTGTGATTTAATTTTTATCTTTATTATTATTAATATATTTTTTTTTTAATGAAAATACACATTTTTAATTTAATTTTAAAATTTAAAATTTCAATTTTAATAGATACGTAGTTAGTTATAAGAATCAATATTAAGATGAAACAAGTAAAGTGGCACATGGGAACACCACAAAACGTTGATACATTCTTTTAAAATTTAAAAACTTATAAGTTATAACTAATTAACTAATCGTTTAAAAATAAATATCGAAGTTCTCTGAATTATACATTGATTTGGAATATAAAATTTAAAAATAAATGTTTTCATTAAAAAAGTAAATATTTCAACAGAATGTAGAAATATAGTATTTTTTTTAAAAGATATTGTTATTCAATGGTATAGAATAATTTAAAAATAATAATTATAGACGCTAAATAGAATCACCTTATTTGTATTAGTATTTTAAGTATTTACAATATTATTAGTACAATTTAACAACAACACATTCAAATAATTAACTACTATCTGACAATAAATACCTACTAAAATATCACTGATAGACTAGTTAAAATTAAACATGACCACGAGTTTAATCATACCTAATATATACCTGTGCATTAATATAATAACTTTTTAATTTTATATACTAAATTAAAAATGCTATAAATTATTTCAAATAATGTACACGTGAATTTAAACTAAGATAGTTGTAAAAAAAATCTAACATCAAAGTAATGTTTATAAGTTATAATAAACAAAAACAATTATTCATTGTTAGATTTATTTTCTATTAGCAAAAATAAACGTCATTCCAAATGTGAATAAAAAAATACATTAACAAGATAAAACTGATAAGTATTGAATAATAACCCAGTGAATAAAAAATGATAAATTATAACGATTACCGTTACTGCATCAATGGTTTACAGAAGATAATATAAAATTTATTAGGTAATATTTTACATAAAAGAAACCATTTTTTCCCATAAAAGAAAAATCCTCAAGTGCCATGATTTAACCTCTTTGGGATACATGTGTATACAGCCTATGAAGATTTTGACACTCGTGTTAATGTATATTTATATTATATTATCATATTATATAAATTTAAATTCAGATTAAAACAAGTTATTTTTGGTTTTAAAACACATATTTTTTATGAAAACAAATTCCAAAATTTAAATATAGTCAATTTATCTTTATTTAAAACCTTTTAACTACGAGTGTGAAAACAATGAGAGTCTAAAATATAAATAATTTTTTATTGCATACATATTATTTCCTGCAATAATTTGAATACATATAATTTTGTTACCCATACCCACACACTACAAAAGAGAAAATACTATCAGTAACAATTTATTCAATTCATTAAAACAATAAAATATATAATGTTACGTATATTTTACCTAAATTTTAATAATTACAGAATTTTTAACTGCTAATATCATAAATTTTAAGTATATTTTAAAACAAATATACTTATAAGTAATTAATTAAATCAAAATTATCACTATTGAACTTTAAAATTTTTTTGAAAATTTTGCACCGACTTGTGAAATACTTGTATATAATGATTATAACACGTTAAAATATGATACGAGAACACAATTTGTAAATGTTTACAAAATATACATACAACTTATAACAAATACATGCAAATAATATTGAGTCATAATTCAGCGTAAATTGTTATATTATCAATACTCCTAATATCAACAACAAAAAAAAAACATTTTTAAACTATTAAACAGCATATCTTCCTACTCTAACTAGAAAAGCAATAAATAATAATATCTGTTGTTATTATATTATAATTAACTATATAAATGAATATATATTTTTAATAGTTTAAGCATTGATTATAGAATATCACATCGAAAATAATCTAAAACAAATTCGACAATTTAAAATATATATAAAGAGAACAATTTGGAAAATTATACTAAGTCTATTAAATGTTAAAATTAAAATTTGGTGAAAATGTAGTCTTTGCAGTTGTTTAATTTTTAGTTGCAAGAAAAACACACACACAACAAAAAAACCAAAAATGGATTTGCGTAAAAATGCCCATTTTTACATATTATTTTTAAAAGTATGACTCTCATATACTAAAGTATTGAAAAACTTAAGTATCCAATAAGGTAAAATTGTCTATCATAAAGCATTCTCAAAATAGAAGTATTTTTAATGCTCTTTAATGTTAAAATGAAAATAAAACAATAGGACTATTTGTTTGATAAATTTATTTAATATTGCACTCAAGATATTGTGTTAACCTTAATCACATAACATGAAAATTCCAGTTTATAGACCCACTTAAAACCACAAAATTAGTTTCTTTTGATGGACAAGGTTTACTATTAGTAGTGTTAGAATAAGATATTTCCATTAATTTGTTTAATGTATTTTATTATAGAAGGTATGCGCTCAATGTACACACGATGCGAGACGTTAAAAAAATATTATAAATACATTATAGTTCACATTATTATTTATTTAAAATCACACAAACACCTGGTGTGGCGTTTGTGAACAGAGACGACACCATTGAGAATTGCTTATTAAAAATTAATAACTTTGTGTTTGTAATTTTATTTTATTTTGTTTTTATAGAAAGGATAAAAAGCATATTAACCATTGCCTATTGCTACAATATAATATTATAGACATGTGGATAAATTACATTTTATATTACCGTTTATTTTGCATAATATATTCTTTTAATCTAGTATCTACTATACCTAATACTATTATAACCACCTCTTCGTTCCAACGTATTATTTAAAAATAAATTTTATATCAAAACCAGTTTTTAAAAACAGTTAGCTGAATTGCAATTATTTTTAAACACTATTCGTGTTGATTAGATTTAAAAATTAACTACAATAATCAAATCATAAGAATAAAACCGTCAAGTAAATATATTAAGTAGTGAAATGTGAAAATATAATTAAATGGTTTGATTGGACTCCAAAATAATTTTAAAAAAAGTTTGTTCTGTAATTTAAGAAAATGCTTAAAAATATTTGTTTAATATTATATTTATTTATTAAACTATATTACATTATTGTTTCCTGGTTTTCTACCTAATAACAATATACAAATAATTTTAATTGAATAACTAATTAAATTGAAAAAGATTTTTAAATAAATGCGCAGTATTGTAATCTTTTTAAATTTCTACCATTATTAATATAATTCGTTTAGTCGTATAAAAATATGATTACGATCTTATTTAAGAAAAATAGCAATCCAATTAAAATAAAAAAATCAAAACTGAGCCGTCGCGGGACGCCTGGCAGATGTGAAACATCAACAATTTTCTTTTTGTAATAATGTTGAAAATTATTATTATAATTATTATTATTATTTATTATTATTATTTAATTATTATTGTTATTTTTTTTTTAATTATTATTATTATTAATTTTTTTCCGAGCTTCAGCGAATGGAGCCGACGAGCCACGAGTGGGGCGTCGCCACGCCACAGTCGGTCTCACTACCGTACCGCGCCATTAGATGTTTCACATCAAAATCTCTAGTCAGGCAAATACAGTGATCTATATTTTATTTAATAGCCCCTTGTTAATTTATTATAATATATTTTCCGCCAATATTCTATACATTGCAGAATGTGGAATAAAATACCTAAATATTTTTATGTAAACGTTATTTTTAAAAAGGAGATGGTTTTAATACTTCAGGATTTTCTAGATTAATTAATTATAAAAAGTTTATAAATCCACTATACGTTTTAAATACAAATACGTTTAATCAAATTAAAAAGAGAGCGAAAAAACGACTTTTTAGGATTATTTGAATCATGCATGGGAATCGTGAATCTCTTATGTATTGAGTGTTTGAAATATGGCACATAAAACTTCGATGTTAGGATAAATGGTTACTACTTACTGGTAGATTATAGATTAACTTAAATTTTACCAAAACAAATTATAAATCTTGGACTAATTTAACATAAAAAAAATGTTTATCTCAATAGTATGTTTAATAACTTATAAATAATGCTGTCGTTGCTGTATATCTACACTCATTCATTAAATTGTTTTTTTGATGGTTTGTAGGTATATACTATACATTTTTAGCATTCGATGAAAATCATATACCCAATTAATTAAATTTAACTTCACCAAGTAAAAATTATAATGTTTGAAAATAACTTAATTTTAAAGTAAATATACATAATTGCCACTTATAAGATATTATAACATATTTTAATCTGTTTATTTTTTTTTTAATAAAAAAACAGTTTTTAAATGAAATACGTTTTTTTTTGTTCTCTAACTAATTTATAACATACCAATTCTTAAAATATAATATATATTGTTTTTATTTTAAAAAAATATATATGTATATATATTATATATTATAATTTCTAGAAATATTTTGTAGATAAGTGGCAACTAAAGTAACGCGATAATATGATCATATAAAATATTTTGTGTAGGTACCTACATATATTAATATAAAATGTATCGATTTATTAATATATAACACTAAAGATTATTAACAATGAATAGGAACATATTTCATGTAAATTATCTTCTTTTTTCAAATCATAAATCCTTACAAGGTACGTTATTATAATAACTCCAGTTTATTTATAAATGATCTACAATGACAATATATGTATCATTTTTATTATGGATATGAAAATAGTGATCTAAAAAAAAAAAAATCGTTAATATGAGTTTGCGTAATACATGCAAGGGAAATGCCCTCCCATTTGTTGGATACCTAACCGTTTATATAAAATATTCATGACATTTTTTTAAAATTACCAAGTTAAATTATTAGATTATATTACAATATCATATTAAATTACGCAACTAAATTGTTTACTATTTTTATACTATAGCACTAAAACTAATCAGATATTTACAACAAATATGATTACTAGTATTAATAATATTAAATAGAAATAATAATATATAAATTTATAAAGTTTGTATAGCCAGCCATATTGTTGATTATCAACGAATCAAATAAACTATAAGTTATGCGAGTGTAAAAGCCCAATAATTGGGCAAGATTATTTTGCTAATGCGCCCTATTATTTGTAATATATTTTGTTTATAATTGTTGGATTCTATATGCAGTCATATATGCTTTATGCTTGCATTTTTTTTCTATTACTTATCAAATATTTGTCAATACAAATTTCATAAAAAATAAATAGATTTTTTGTATACTTATTATTTGACAACTTCTTAATAGTATAATTTGTACACGATAGAATAATAAATGTAAATACTTATTTGTATAATAACAATAATGTATAATAAAATATTTTTAATAATTAAATGTATATATATCATTATATACGAGATGAATCTATTATTATAGCAAAAAAAAATAGTTATCTAAAATCTTACAACCTACGATAACAAATCCATTTTAACATTCAATCCTAATTGGTATTAATGGCCTCTAAGACAAGTACTAGTATAGCTCTATATGGTAATTTGAATATTTTAAAATACAAATTGTATTGACATGACACACACTAGTTTAGATCATTGTATATGCATGTAAAGCAAGTAAATTTTTAATAAAACATATTTTCAATAGTAGAATAATAACACCAACACGTGGATACTAGAAGTTTATAGCTAATATATATATTTAAAGGAATAATTATATCAATTATGAAAACAATATAATACATTTTAAACCTATAGTAATAAAATGTAATAAAACTTTTTTTTTAGAAAAAAAAATTTATTTAAAACTATTTACATAATTTTTAGTACAATTTCAATATTTTCGATGAGTGATTATGATATAGCTTATTGGTTTATAACATTGGCTAATAATTATAACGTCTAATATACTCAAAGAATATAAAAAAATAAAGATTACATTTTTAACTTCACTATGGTAAATACTTGTAGGTATGATAATATCAATCTTTACAAATAAACTAAGAAATAACATAATTTTTAGCTTATAGTTATTTCTTTATTATGACTTGTTAAACTATCTCAAACATTTAGTTTTGCCTATGAATAAGTATCTACTGGAACGTCTGGAACACATAGTGTATTTCTGATATCTTTAGTTTAAAACTATACTTTATAGTATCTAAATGTACTTTATACTTGCTCCATAATAAACACATTTTAAATACTTTTAACTTCATATAAAATGTCTAGTACACATTAGAATGTTATAATTTGACGTAATCTATAATTAATATATTACAATGTGCAACAGAAATAAAAATAGATTTAATATAGATAATAATCGATGTGGTATCCATTTTTACTTATATGCATCACAATTTAAATGTTGTCTTAATACTTAATAATATAAAGAAGAAAATAGAGGAGATACGTATTATGATTTTCAGTTTTATAATCAAGAGACACACTATATATCTAATACTTAGAAATTATATGCAAATAACTATACAAATAAAGAAAACTATTGCTATTATAGATATATTAATAATTACACATGGAATGTGATCCGGTGAAATTGGAACTATTAAATCAATTTTAGCATAAAATAACTCAAAAATATTGAATAATTTATTAACAATTTGCAATATTTTTTGTTTATTTGCCATTTTTTTCTTGAAATACTGAAAATTTTAAAAATTGCTTGTTTATATGAAATGTTTAAATTTTAACCTATTGAGATGCTTGCAGTAATAAAAGGCATGCCCAAACACATTATTATTAAAACCCAATATGCTTAATTTATAATGAGCTTTATTCAGTGTACCTAATTAATCCTATCCGAGTAAATGAAATACCAGTTATACACAAAATATAATTTAGTACACTTAAAAATAATGAAAAATAATTATTGTGAAAGTTATGACTTTGAACATTACAATTTATTTAATTTTATAAACAACTACTTAATTTAAATTAAAAGCTAAAGAAATCTAAAATAAAAAAATATATTTTTTAAAAAAAGTTTAAAATGGTTTCATAGTAATATAGAAAAAAAAACGGTAATAACAAGCCATAAATTAATTCAAAGCTGAAATATACTTAACAAGTTTAAGAAAAACAATACTTTTCTAAAACTTTAAGTGTTATTAACTCAGAAGTGTTAATTAACTCAAGTGTTTGAAAAGTTTCAGTGTACATGCCAAAAGTATAAAATATTATAACCCAACCTTAAATTATTCATATAATACAAATCAAAAGATTATACATATTATGTTACGGTAAAAATAATACCTGTAAAACCGAGAATTTACAGGTAAATCCTAGGTTTTACCGACTACGGTTGATGAATGTCCGACATTTTTTTATCGATTATGTGATATAAATAATAATTATTATTATTTAAGTTTATTAGGTACTACCTACTAGTAATTACAATTGTTCAACAGTCTGTCAAATATTGTTTAGTATGTTTACTGTTTAGTGTGTAATTAAGTAATATCCTTAATATGTATTTATAAGGTTTCATACGGATATCAATATATCACTGTATTTAATTATACTCAAAATAATAATTATTAATAATATTTAATTAATACAGCTAATTAAATTAAATAGCACAATTTATTTTAAGTTAGGTATTTAAAAGAAAAACAATTGATTGAATAATTTAGTATTACATTTAATACATATTTTTTAATAACCAATAGTTGCCAAGCTACACAAATAAATAATTGTAAAAATTGTAAAATGTAATAACAATAGAAATTTGTTGTCATAATATTTAATAACTAATAATAATATAAATGTAAAATGTGTTTACCTATCTAAAATAATAGTAAGTGGTATCTAATATAATACCTAATATAAGCAATTTCAAACTTCAAACGCTGGTTGTTTTATCTTAAAATTTACCAAATCTTGATTATAATATATATATATATATATATATATATATATATATATATGTGTGTGTGTATTCGTTTTATTATTCCTTGTAACAAATATTGAATAACATTAATAAAATTAGAATCCCTATATTAAATTAATATAAAAGAAAATATAAAAAAGTAATGGAATATAATAGTATATACATTTTACGTATATTGTGTATATGATAGGTATCAGAATTTAACGATATAATGTTATAAAAACTACTTTATACTTTATACCAAATTAACATAATATTTATTCTGTTGAGCTCGTAATATTAAAATTCGGCTGTATGACAAGCAATGATGCAAGTGCACGTGAAACTATTTGTTATTCTTAATAATCTAATACTGCTCAGTATGGACATATCAGTATGTACATTCTGTACATCACACAACAAACTGTAACAAAAATTCCTCCCCTCAGAGCTACCATATGTAATGTTAAGAGATTATTTTGTTTTAATACGTTTATAACAAAATTATTTCATCAAATTGAAAAAAAAAAACAAAAAGTAATAATACACTAACATTGACAATTTAGTAATCATAAACTTCTTTTTGGGATATTTATAATGCATGTGTGACAAATTTCTAAAATGATAAGGTCAAATAATGTCAATAAAAATATGTTAAAAATCACTAATACAGAAATTTTTATAATTATGCTTTGGTATATTTTTTAATATGGTATATAATTTTACATTAATATTAATAAAAAACAATAGATTATATGAATAGATTGTAACATAAAAATTTAGATAGAATTATCAAAATAATACTATATTTTTAATGGTGCTTTAAATAAACTATTTTAAATTATTTTTTCGAGAAATTAAAATTCAGCAATTCGTTGTATTTAAAAATGTAAATATTTAAGTGTATATAATAAGTTATACATTTTTTTTTCGTGTATCGATAATATACATAACACGATGTGCTAATGCATAATATTATTATTATATGTGAAGTGTTTCAACCATAAGCAAATAGCATTTAAAACGTATATTATAAAAAAAAAAATCAAACTTATATTACTTATAAACAAAATAAAAACGATACATAAGTATAGTATCAAAAACAAACTTCTAATATATATTTATCTATTATGATATATATAATATTATAAAATATATATCAAGTAAATCAAGTATAGTTCACGCACTAGTAATTTAGATTAGACTTGTGTGAATATACCACTTTCCGAAATCCAGATCAGATGTATAATGTTCAAGTTATATGCGTAACTTCAAAACAAAATACATAAAACTTTAAGTATAAAAAAAATAACAATTACACCAAGATAACTGTTTTTTTAATTATTTATCTCAGATTTCGTGTTTAAATAAAATAAATAAATCTTATCCGAAAATCCAGAACCAATGAGAAATGTTTCAAATATAGTTTTGCTAGGACCACTTATTTGTCGTCCACCCTAATCACGTAACAACAACTTAATTTACATGCTAACGACTGCGAAGTCATTTAAGCTTGTGGAATAACGAACAAAAACGATAATTGTCTCAAGAGTAAATTAATAGTTCTTCATTCTAAAATGGAAATATGTTGGTTAAATCTATGTGTAGACATATGTCTTTATTTGCTGATGGTGCATCGGAAATTTGTAATTTTTTTTTCATATATATATAATGTTTTTCATCAGTTTCTATGTTAAAATGCTTTGTTATTATAATAATTGTATAAATAAAAGTTAGACGCAATTATTATGATATTGAATTTCTTACAATTAAAAAGACATAATATTCATGATACGATTCTTTTACCGACCAGAGATGAGGTAGCAGATTTAATGACACTATCGTCATCAGTAGGCTTGTAGTTTTCGAAATTATCATCACTCTTTTCGCATTCACGAATACTAAAGTCAACACTAATATGAACGAGTAACACAAATAAGGGTGAAATTATAAATTTATGAATGTGACAAATTAATTGAAATTTATAAATACGTGATGGTTAAAAACAAATTAAATCTGTTAATTTAATTACAAAATAAATATTATAAATTATAAATCAACTATTTAAATTAAATAAAAACATATAAAAGTTTTCTAAATAATTTATAGAACTTAAGAACATTGAATAACATAAGTTAGGTGAACAATGATTTTTAATGTATATTTTAACATGAAA
Source organism: Rhopalosiphum padi (assembly GCF_020882245.1). Taxonomy (NCBI): domain Eukaryota; kingdom Metazoa; phylum Arthropoda; class Insecta; order Hemiptera; family Aphididae; genus Rhopalosiphum; species Rhopalosiphum padi. Next base: position 74,064,525 of record NC_083598.1, read on the forward strand.
TAAGATAATTCCTGGGAAAATCCAAGTAAGATTAAATTCGTGTATATTATTATATTATGATTCAATTTTTGCGAAATAAACCAATTTTGACTTTATATTAAATTGTATAAATAAAAAAAAATTTTATGAAAATAATATAAAATGTAGGAAAAAAGTGAAAAGAAAAGTTTTGAAGCAAATGTAAACATAATGTAAAAATAATATAAAAAGCTTGTTAAAAAACACGTGACCGGTGAGTGGTGACACATACATATAAAACAGTACTATTATAGTTCTTCTAACAAATGTAACATATTTTATTAAAAACAAACTTTCATAATAATGGGTAACTAATAACGATATTGCGTTATTTAATCTTTAGTGAATAAACATTCAATAGTAAAAAAATAATTTAATATCGTCTAGAACTTAGCTTTCATTAATATTCAATATTTTTGATTACAATTATTATAATAAACATGAATAAATTCAATTTCAACCAATTAAACAGTTCACTACTATGTAATAATATTGTATAATAATAAACAGAAAACAAAAACACTAATAATAGTATTAACGATGTAAATCCAAAATTATGATTAGATTCATAATAAAAATTAATAGCAACTGGAAATTGTATTATAAAAACAACGAAGGAGTTATATATGCTTTATTGTAAATTGATTGCATTATATATTTTAATAACGATACTATAAAGTCTGTTTAATTAAATTTTATCGTAAATATCAGAAATTCTGTCTTCGTGTTAAGTTTAAAGCAATTATTACTGACAATCTGTAATTTAATCAAACGCCATAAATTGAAATAAATATACTTTATTTAATGACATGCATTATATTAATATTTTTTATGTAAAAAAACAATGAACTAACATTTAACTAACACAGAGTTTTATCAAACAAAAACTGAAAGCTGCTATGCTATATAGTACATTTTGAGTTAAGGTAATCATCATTAAAAAGTCAATAGAATATACGTATTCAATTTTAATTCGATGATAAATCATGATACGTATACAAAAGACAATTCTAAGCAGAGACTAATAATTTAGCCTCTATTTCTGAACATATTAATTATAACTATACATACCTATTGAAGTTATTTATTTTACTATTAGTATTACTGTAGGTTGATTTTATTTTAGCTAAAAAAAACATTAATATACTATTAATATTAATTTATTATAATAGTATATTATATTTATATCATATATTATTTTTGTTAAATTAAAATTGAATCGTTATTCCGTTCTACATGAATAAGTTCATGGTGAAAATAGCTCAAATTATTCCAAACATTTTGAAAATTTCTTTGAGTATAGACCATATTATAATAATGACTAAAAGTTTCAAGTTTCTACAGTTAATATTTTTTTTATAATAATATAATAGCAAAATGGTTACTAGATGGTAAACTGGACGATAAATGTATTATTAAAAAGATTTATAATATTTTTATTTTAAAACTGTTGAACTATTTACAGATATTTGAAATGATAATATTTTTATGCGTGTGTGTTGTACCGATTATTTAATTTTCGATTCTAAATAAGTATTAAACGTTATATTATGCCGGCCAGAAGACAATAAACACTTTTTTTTCTGCACAGCTGATGGAAATATAACTGTCTTAATTAGATGTATATTATACCTAAACGTATCATTACATTTTTTCTAATACATTAAAAACTGAATCTGGTTAGTGAGTTCCTCCCGTGATATATTTGAATAAAAGAGTTTAGGTTATCTATATACTGATAACGCCTAAAATTTGTTCATTAAAGGTTACCGTCAGACACTAACAATCAATACCATGGTTCTAACAATATCTAACAAAACATAATTACTATTGCCGTTGTATAGTAGTATCGCTAAGAAACAGAGAAGTAGCAAAAAATATGTGTAAACCATGTGGGATGGCAATTTCAGCCTTAAACTAAATGCAGCCTTTACTTGTGCAAGTGACTGAAATAGCTCACTTCCCGACCTTGTCCAAATTATCAATGTATTATAATTAAGTTTTTTTTTATATTCAATTTCAAATGATGAAAATTATAAAAAAAAAAATGTTATGCATATTTGAAGTGAAAGTGTTAATAAACTTAATCTAAATTACGAACATTTAGAAAATAATTTTTATTTAATTATTTAGTTAATTTTATATTAAATTTAAATTCAAGACATTCATTGTATTGAACTATTCAAAAAAGTGGTACACTTGGAACCTACAATATAGGTAACGAATTACTATTTTTCGTTTAAACACCCGATTTCGGAAAATTATAACTGTACAAAAAAAAAAAAAAAAATAGGTTAAAAGTGTACTTTAGGACTTATAATTTATGAAGAACATTATATTATGTATTTAAACTTTTACACAGCACTTGAATATAAAAAAAAAAAAAAATCAAAAATGTCTAAAGCTTATAAATACTGTAAACTAAATATTCCAAATTTTTAATAGTACCTATATATAATATAAATATAATATAAAATGATAATATGTAAATTATTAAATCTCTCCTGTTCCTAAAAGTAATACATATTATAACAATATTATTAGAATAGTTTGAGAATTATTATAGCATAATACGTTTAAATAGCTAATTTCTTATAAATTTGAACATCAAACGCTCATAAAAAAAAATTGTGATTCTACGCTAAACTTTTTTTACTTTTATAAAAACAAAGTTTAATGCACTTTGTATTAGATTTTGAATCTTTATGTTTTACAAACAAACATTTTATGAACATAAATCAAATAAACTAATTTGTTATCAAAAACCACATCATCCAAGATTAAATAATGACATCACAAAATAAAATCACACGTCATTGCAAAAATAATGTACTTATTGATTCACTCAGAACCTAAAATCCTAATATTTTAGTAATTAAAATAAATTAATTTAAAAAGTTTTGTTTTTTTTAAATAAATTTAGTTATTTTACATATTTTGAAGAAAATATATTGAACAATAAACTTATTCAAATTTGACTAAAAGTGTAAATTTGAATATTTAAGTTTAAAAAACACTTATATAGTTATATCATCTCTGTTTACGATTTTATTTTCTGACGTTGCTTTGAAATGTAATAATGCTTAACTGTAACATGATTTCAAAAGCCTAAATCTAGTATTATTATTCAATTTAAATTATATTACAAAGCTATCAATAAGTATTTTAAAAAGCTGAATGAGTCTCTCTGCAATATTATAGGTGTATTAATTAAATGCCTGAAATGGATTTCTTAAATTGTAATCAGTGCAATTGAAAAACAACTTTGAAAGTACACAATATATTAGACTCTATTTTAAGGATATTTAATTATTATCTATTTTGTTGAAACTAATTGTTTGCAAAAAAATATGTAACGGATTAACAATCATAATTTAATATAACTTACTATTGTTATTATAATTTATAAGTTAATACTAACGTAAAGACATACCAATGTAAATAGGTTAATTTTTTAAGCAGCTTAAAAAATAACTAGAATATACGACTCGATTGTAAAAAGATTTAACTCGATATATATACTTATTGAATTACAGCATTTATTGGACATTTTAAAATGTTATATTTAGATTAAATATTGTATCATTGTATAATATTATATGTTTTAACTTTAAATGTATTAATAATAAAATTTTCATTTTCATTTTCAATATATTACAATTATTACAATAAAAACTTATGTTCATTAGATCATTATTTAATAAAATAGTAAAAATAGCATTGCATTATGCTGTGAAGCTATTATACCGTAAAAAAAATATTTTCAATATTTATTAAAAACATTTAAAAATATAACATATCTATTAATAACAAAAAGATACTAAATTATTTTAAAAGTCGGTGTGTGTCTATCAACTCGATCACAATATGTTAACATAAATATTTAGTAAATTCTTATTTTCTGGGGTTATTTATTTTTAAACGAAATCAAATTAATCTTTTTTTTTAATTTTGTTTTGTGTAACTATTTCCTCATATTTATAATTATCTTTTGATGATTATTTTAAGACGGTAATTGTTCATCTAATCAAACTTCTAAGAATCAATTTTATACAAAAAAAAAACACTGAAAGTGAAATATTAAAGCGTTTTTACTTACCCTAAAGTGCTAAAGTGGCTAGAAGTGATAACACTATAACAGTCACACAAACAAAATTCACACACCATTGTAACGTAAGTACATGCGTTGCTCTACTTAGAAACAAAAATATTGTAAAAAAACGTTAAAATATTAATTTTTATCTATCATAAATTGACGTGTAAGCTTATGACAATAAGAAATTTGCGTGAAGTACCAACTCGCAAAACTATTGTCTGGCACTGTCTTTAAAATCTACAAAAATAATACATGAAAAACCTTTTAAGTTTTATTGATACATATATATATATTATGCATTTTATAAAATAATATTGTGTATTATATATTATGTATAATGTCCAGTACCTATCGTGATATAAATCATAATATATACAGTATATTCCCATTAAATATACACTTTATTAAAATAATTAAATGTCAAATTTTGCTATTATTAGTTAACTAAAAATGAGTGAATATATCATGTTGCGTACATGATTGCTAATGAATACATGTATAATTAGTTTTATAAAATAAAAATGTTATAAACATCAAGATAATTTTATTCTATAAATCGCATGGGCTTTAAAGTGTAGCTCATATGACTAAAACTGATGAAAAAATAGCTACTTATATAAAAAAAAATGTTACACATTGGATAAAAAAAATATATAGGAAATGGAAAGTTTTGCACTATTAAATTTGAAAGCAGTTAAGATTTTTATCTCGAAAAAATGTTTTTGACACACAAACGATCGAATAACTTAAAAGGTCATCCATCCTTATAGCCATCAAAGAAAATGTGACCCAAGTCTAAAACTATAAATCGTTAGGATATTATTTTCTTGAACTAAATTTTTTCCCATTAAATAATATCTTAAAATATAAAAATCCCTAGGGTATCATGTTTACTCTTTACTTAAACAAAATATATTATTTATTTGTTAATGCATAAATAATACTTAATATTCATCAATATTTCTATTTTTCAAGTAAAAATATGTTTATTGTACTATATAATTATTATAAAAATAAAAATAACTAAGCAATGATCTGAAATAAAAAAATTGAAAATATATTATCTGAAACTATAAAGTATGTATAACCTATCTCGTATTCCTACATTTTTGAAAAATACATAACTATACTTATGGTTGTATACGTGAATAATAATTAAAATATATACAGTTGGCTATAATTTTTCCACTAATATACTTCAAAAAAATTTTAAAAATAAGCCAAGCCTAAAAATCCTGCCAAGAAAATAGACTGATATTAATATTTACAGGCATTTATCCACTTCGTTCACCTTCTTTCTTTGTTTATACTTTACTTTTATCTGCATTTTTCAGATGCATTACTATTAAATGCTTGGTGGCTGTTTTCTTTAGTCATAATATTTAAAGTTTAAGGGTGTGATTCACAACTAGGGTGTTTATATTCTCCTATAATATACATAATACATATAGAAATATACACATCAAGTCGCCAAACTGTCCAATATGAACTATTTTTGGTTGTTTTACTAAATTTATAATAATAATCTTATAACTAGTTTCTTAATACGTGTGTTAAAGCAGTCTTAATTTCATTGCTAAAATGCTAACTCTGTGTACTTACTATTTGCAGATCATCGGTAAAGTAAAATAAATTATATTTATATTTTATTATAATTTCAAAATAAACTAATTATTTAAGATACAACTTATCAAATCTTATCACACTTAACATCAAAATCATTTTAAAATCCACCATTTAATATTTAAATTTGTCACTTACACGCCATATTATTAGATAAGTACAAGGTATTACAATAATACGATCACATAAAATAAGCTTGTTTGAATTATTTAATTGTCTATGTTTACACTTCAACATTTTTAGAGATTATAACTATGAGCATTTTTTAATTAATTATTATTATTATTATTATTATTATTTCATTTAAACTATCAAAATTTGTATACAATGTCAAAATTTAAAATTTAATAAATCTATTAAACTTCAAATAATCTCTAAACAAAACAGTAGCTAAGCACACTTGATAGTAATGTCGTCATCGAACAGATAAGTATACACTTAAAATGTAACATTAAAAAGTGGAACAAAATACATTAAAATTTTCAGAAATTATGATTATAGTATTTAATAGATGTCATTATAATATGGATTACAATAATAAAATATTTAATGATATTATTATTTAGTAATTATAAAACCAATTATTACCTATACAACGGTTCAAGTAAAATTTCAAAACTAAGACATAAATAGTTATTAAATCTAACTTCCCGATTATTAAAGACATGTAATAAACATACAAAACTTTTTCGAACTTCATTTTAACAAAATAAAATAAGGTATAATACAGGGCTCTATATATTGTACAAAGTCAAGAATGTACCTGTTAACAGTGTAAACCATTATTTTGACAATCATGTTATGTATGAGGTATCGAAATAAAAAAAAAACTAATACAATCATAATCAAATATTCTTTTATTTTTATGAAGATAAATAACATACTTTTAATCCTCGGCTTATAAACCAAGTTAAACAAATAACACCTACGGGTAAAATTAGAATTATTTAGTGTTGTTAGTTGCTATAGTACCTATTGGTTTTTCCAAAGTAAATTCCCGTAACAACGAATACCAATACAACGAAAGTCATAGAAGTCCCCTGCCGAAAAGCAGGACTTATAAAGAGCTTATTCGAATTTTCGTTACAACGAAATTCCCGTTATAACGAAAAAAAATTCTGTCCCCTGGAGTTCGTTGTAACTAGATTTTACTGTATATGGTCATTAACATTTCCCCATAAAATATAAAGTAATAAAGAACCAATTACAATTGTAATTATAAATTTAAAAAAAATAAATAATAATATTTTATTTTTATGTATTTTTACGTAAGTTATGTATTGTCCAGTTGATTAATAGTAGTTAAGGAGTTTTGTTAATATATTATTTTTAGATACATTAAACTTATCTAACATTAATCCTTAATATTCATTGCTTGATATTTAATCAGCTTTAGACAGTTCAGTGCGATTTAATAGTTAATTATAAAGTAGTTTTAAAAATCAAGTAAAATAATAAACTAGGTATTAAATGCCACTTAAATAACATATTAATCGTGTATAATTAGAGATATTTTTCTGTAATTCATAAGACGATAAATTGACTAAATTACTCGTTATTTTCAGGTGTTTATAATTTAAATTCGAGATTGAACCATTTAAATGACTTTAAGTGCTTTAATACAAATATTATTTACTTATTGTCATTGTTACCATTATATTTTATGTATATAATAATGATATGGGATTTTTATATATAAATAGTTTTCAAATTGTATATCCATAGAAATTGCTCAAACTCAAAACATGAGTTTAAATATTATTTTATATTTGATTTTTTCTAATATAGTATAGTATGGAAATCTGTGATTCATTTCAGTAAAAGTTTTATCAATAGATCCTTTGGGTACTGTAGGCTATTCTTTTTTTTGTCTAGGAGTTCGATTACATGAAACGTTGCTATATGCATGAAATGTTCTACAAAAATTGAAATTTTGTTTATTTTTGGTTATCGGTCTAGTTTTTATTTAAATAGCACTCATAATTTCGATTAAATATTATAATACTTAACACTAAATTACAAATTTTTTCTTATAAAAAACATACATAATTATAATTATAATTATAATTATAGTTATTATATAGGAACTTTTTAACAAATTATAATATTTTGTATTTTTAACAAAAAACTAAACATATTAATAATAATTTTGTTAATTGAATTCGATTAAACAAGTGAAATTCAAATACATAACAAACGTCTATTATAAAATAAAATAAAGTATTTGGATAAAAATAAAACAATATATTCCATTTGTTAAAAAAAATATATATATATTTATATTAAGCTAATATTGTGTGTAATATTGTTGATAAGTGATAATAATATTACTGGCAAAATAATGTGGTATCATAATTCTTTGTTAAAAACAGTATAACCAGGTGTTTGTTAAAAAGTGCCTACATCTTTCAGCTACGGATACCTTTTAACATAATATGAATATTTCAAAATAATTGTATACAAACAGAGATGATACGCTTGAGGGGTTTTCAACACAAAACAATGTGTATACATAAGAAGATAAATAATTCACGATACAACTATTTTGCTAAAATGTGTGACAAGAGGACGTCATACCTGCATGTGTTGTTTATTTTTTACTTGTGCATAACATAGGTAGGTACCAACAATTTCCTTTCAACAGTTCCGATTTTGTGTTGTTGGTTTAAAAATTAGGGTAAATTATTAGCAAACTTAGAGGTGAGAATATTATTAGTGTTCATTCGTTGGACTTGTACGATATTTTAATATATAAGCAAGTTATAAGTATGTATAATATTAGCTTAAAAATACTCATAACTGACTTAAAAATTAAAATACCATTACAAATAAACGATACAACACACGAAACGTTTTTACTTTTATGTTAACGGTTCAATTCACTCTAATATTAAAGTTAACCACACAAAATTGAAGCTGTTTACACACATTTTAATATTTTTACTGTAGGGAGACAGAGAATCATAAATTCGCATACAAAGTTCTCCTATGTCCCATTTAACAAATTCCAATTCATATTATACAAAATTACAAAATTTATTTTATTTATTTATTTATTTATTGCAATACCCCATAAAAATAATGAAATAGCTGTTTTTGGTTTTCTGATTTTTTGTTAATTTATAAAAGTTTTCACTATTAGCCAAAACCGATAACTGACATACACAGCTTTCAATTTTACACTTTTTTTACTTCCAAATAAAAACCCCAAAAATGAACCAGAGCATCTAGTAATCTTTATATAAAGCCGGTTTGCTCTTCAAAATAGATATAAATTTATTTTTATTTTATCCTGACAGTGTTAAGAATTAATTAAAAAAAAAAATCACTAATTATATTGATTTAAATAATATAGTAAATGCACTATTATAGTATTACATTTATTATTGAGATTATTATAACTTTTTATAATATAGCATACATTATTTAGAAATAATTTAATTTAAGTTATTAAAATACATATAGACTATATAATATAATAAGATATTTAAAGTATAGTTTTATTTTTCTTTCGAAAAACAACAAAATTAAAATATTTTTTTTTACTGTCACTGTCTTCTTAAAATGTATGTATGCTATTTTATTTTTCATTAACTAAACTATTTTGAAAACTTGTTAAATTTAATATCATAAAATTAGTCCAGTTGTTGATATAAATATAATAGTTGATATTAAAAAATGATACAATTAACGAATCTATAACAATAAACTTCTCCATCTTAATTTAACATTAATAAATGTTAATCATTATTGAAAAATGAAAATGTATAGGTACATCCAACCAACGCGATCATTCATAAATCGTAATACGCATCTATCAATAATAATAATTATTACATTTATAAAACGTCAACCTACACCAGCGAATTACTTTCCAATACATTACAGTATTACACATTTAATTGTGCTTTATATAAAACAAAAACAAATATCAATGGTAACTATGAAGACATTAACGACCGTTTTTAATTAACACATCATCAATCCTTCATTAAAAACTTCTCGAAACAATTCAAAAATATGTAGTTTCTCATAATGCAGAATATCAAGATATTATTTACCACTCTTGTTGTTAGATATATGACTATTGTTTATAATAATCATTCAGTATAGTTACTATATTTCTAATATATAAATGATAAATTACCACTTACATAAAATTAAGGTTTTGAACAAATTCGGCTTTCAATACAAATATATTTTTCTTAGAACTTAATAGAAATAAAATTGTATATTCAATAAATATCTATGATATATTGATATAAGATTAAATAAATAAATAATAATGTAAACGTAATCAACCATACTTTAAGTATTAATATTCATCGTGAAGTTATATTTGATTTACTACTATATTACTATATATATCCAAGAAATATATTATTAATATAAAAATAAAAATAAATAAATAAACAAAATAATATACTAATTTAATTATCAATTAAAATATTTAAAATGTAATTATATCAGTAGGAAAACGACAAAGTTCTCATTTACTTTATTCTGATATTATTAGTAATATACATTATACATACACAAGGTATAACAAATTTCATAAAAAATAATATAATATATATAAACACATATTCAGTTAAAACGAGTAATACGAAAGTTTTATAATATAACCCTATTATATACATTGAAAGATGGTCCCAGATGGTATACTTTGGAATCGAGTTGGTAATTTATACCAATATGTACTTATGTCTATGTACTATAATGTTATAATGTACCTTGCATAACCAAGAGTAGTTGAAAATTTGTACTAAATTTTACTATTTAATAAGAAATATAATTTAACATTTTAAAACAATTTTAACTTACATCTTTTAATTTATATAACAATATTAAAAATATTAATACATATATATTTCTTGACTAAATAACTTAAATTTTCTATAGCAACTGAATATTTGAAGAACTAAAGTTCATTGTCAAATTTAATATCGGATAACGATATAGAAAGACAAGGGTTATTTTGTTATCAATGCCCTAAAGACCTTTCAAGTTAATTGCGTCAATATATCCTTAAGTATAAATAGGGAACAAAATTAAGGTATTTGTAAAATAAATTTGTCTATCTAGGATCAAAACTTTATTTAGGTATTTGTTATATAGACTAAATTTAGAAAACATAAATATGATGTATACATAAGATATTGCTTAAATATTTTTATATTAGGGACTTCGTTATTTTAAATTTTCTACATTTTAAATAAATAAATATAAAATTCCAAAGTTAAGTCCATTTATATAAAAATATAAATCAACATTTTCTATCGGTTTCATCTATAATAATGTTTTTGGAACTAATATCAGATTATGATGGGCATAACATTTATAACATTCCATCAGCGTTTTATCGATCGTTTAAATAAATATTTATATATATGTCATAATATTTTCATAAAATAATATTCTCATAATGCTTTAATAATTTAAAAAACATTTTGTATTGTTAGAACTTTGATTAGATTATGAATTTGCAATTTGCATTTAATAATACGAATACATGAACGATAAATGTATCTTTTACTTCTAAAAGAAAAAATTAATATATTATATTTATATATATATATATAAATAGACAGGCATGGAAGTACACGCGTAATGGCCCCGACTAGAATGACGGATGGTATCCAGACATTTATCATGTTTCATACAAATACACGCAGTTAGAAAAAAATTGCCTGACAAGGGTCACAATATTTTATTTTATTTCAATAAGGATATACACTTTTTAATATATAAATGGCAACTATTTTACTATGTCTCCTATAATACATTTTTGAGTTTTCTGTTTAGGAAATGGAAGTAAGACATTTAAAGGAAGCAAGATTTTTAGAAAGTATCAATAAATTAGATTTTTCTCAAATTATAATCATTATTTATAAAAAACAAGAAGTATTCAATTTCAAAATTATTTTATGGATATTTTAAGTTATTTTAAATTTAATTACTGTACCTGATATTTGAACTATATCCAATTTACCAACACATACTTTATAAAATAAATATTTAAATAAACTTAATAAATTATATTCTAAAGATTTCTACGTAAATTTAAAAAATAATATAATAGTTTATAAAATATATTTTATTAAAATTGTAACTTTTACAAAATTTCTCATAATATACTATGCATATTATTAAACAAATATTATTAACACTAAACTTATAAAAAAAAAAGATATATGATATAAATAAAAAACGAAAAAAAACTGTTTAATATATTGGGTACTATTGAAATATTATTGATATTGAAAAAAAAAAACTACAATATTTATTGATAATATTTGTATTTTTTTTTGTCTAAAGACCTGAAGTAACATTTCACAATAATATTTATGATTTTATACACATAAAAAATTGCGATTGTGAATAGATAATTATATAAAAATTGCTCAAAAATTATTCAAATAATATACCTAATCAAAAATTTTGAATTGAAGACTTATTTAAAATTGTTTTATTTTTTGTGCTTTGTTATATGCCGGGTTTGTTTTAGTAAATTCCCTGAGGCCTACAGGCTACTATATAGCAAATATTAATTTATCCGCCTCCTATCTTAACATTAAAACTTACAGAACTATATGAATACTTAATGTAAACTACAAATTCAAATTTTAAAATATTTACATAAATTACCTTTATAAGTTGACTATCTCAGATTATTAAGCACCTAACTAAAAATACTTTAAATTATAATACTTATACTTATAATTATGTAGGCTTTTGCATACAAATAGTTTTTCAAAATTAAAGTTAAATAATGATATGGATAAAACATATACACAGAGACACCATGTGAGTGTAATATTTAGATAGTGGATACAAAGTACAGGGTAAAATAACCAACAATTAAAATAAAAGATCCAAATTAAATAAACATTTAATATATTTGGTTTTGTGAAATGTACCATTTTTTTCTTTGCCACTATGATAATATATAAATACGTATAAATGTAGATTTATCAAACCCTGAATTCATTCCTTGAACTGCTTGAAGCAGAATACTGGATTCTTCCTTGTATTACGCTATCATGTATTATTATTTCTTTTATAACACATATTTTATAATTTTAAATATAATACAAATTGAAAAAATTTTTTATTCTCAAAAATATATATATATTTATATATATATACATATATAACCTAAATATATTATTGTATAACCTTAAATTACTCAAAAAAATAAAATAATAAAATAAGCTAAACTACTTATTTGATACCGGCTATATGATGTAAACAAATAATATGCTAATTATCCTATATATTTTTTTAATTTACATTTACATGAATTTCATTAATAAGTATATTAATATTTATAATAATATTGTTTACTTTTCATATCATTTCAATAGGTTAGGTTAAATTTACAAATTAAAATATTGGTATGTTTACGAATTATTATATTATGCATATTTTATGCTATAAAATTTTAATAATTTACTATTCGAAATTAAAAATATATATCAAAAGTCAATCTATATTATTTATTATAACTGTTTACAATGTTTATCATTCATATGATGTTATTTTATTTACTATCATGTTTATGTGTTTCCTATAATAATTAACCTAATAATGAATACCTACATAAAAGTGATAACCATTTGATAACATTAATCAAATATTTTAAAATTATAATTAATTATTAATAATTTAATGTACATATATTTTTGAAATTAATATTTTTTAGATAAACTTTGTTATATTTTTTTAAACTTAATAAATAATATAAATTTATATTTATTAGTGAATAATTTTTCTAAAACAAATTACTATGAGATAGACAGTACATTTAGTCTACCAATGGTCAATAATAATGTAAAATTATTAATTGTTCTATAGCTTTTGTTATTAAACATACGGAATTAGATCAATGTCATGCATTGTTTTTGAAAATACAAAAAATTAAGTAAGCTTAAAAGTAGGCAACATGCCAAATGTTCATTTGCACAATATTTCTGATGCCAAAAACTATGAGTTTCAAAAAACACGTCATTCTACGTTGATGGGTAAACAATAATATTGTAATAGGAAAATATTTAGGTGTTTGCATTGTGATAAAAGTTGAAAGATGTGTTAACTATAAAATAAATGTAACAATATCATAAACATGTAGTATTAGGCACTCTGAAATTGTAAATATTAAAAAAATATTAGTTGCATTTTTTTAAATAATTAAATACCATAGTTGAAATAATTATCTTGGTGATTTTAATAAAATTTAAGAAATAGTTATAACAAAAAATCGAATTAATTGTGATCAATATAATATATATGATATTAATACAGATTAACTAGTAACTAATATACTACAATGTAGGTATTACCATTTACCATGGATTAATGTAGTATACGTATAAGGACTATTACAACTCTAAAATACAAATCAACTGATCACCATAATTCTGCATTTAACCACTCAGATTTCCATTGCATAATCCAAAAGTCTAACTGCCAAATCTATACGGGTCCTGTCTGTCTAAAGTAGATACTTTAATCTAGTGTTTTACTGTGGTATATCATTCGTCATTCTAAATTCTAAGGTTAAATTTGCAAGTGAAGAAACGCTCTTAAAAAAATAAGTAAGAATTCCAGTAGACTTTTTACATTATATGTATTGCATTATTTGGAGTATTCATGAAACTATTAAATTATATATTATATAGTCCAGTAAAGTTTTTTCTACTAATCTAGCAAAATTCTACGAAAAAAAAAAATTATAATAGGTAACATCTACAATAATAGATATGGTTATTTTTATTATAGTTTGCATAAATATATATTGCAAAAACGTCTATAATATAGACATTATATTATAATGTGTAAATTTGAAAAAAAAATTGTGAGAATAGAAAACGTAATATAGAATAGCGTGGGAATATTTAACAGAACACTATGCAGTCCAAATTCCATTGAAATAGTTTTATTTTATGTTTAAGTCATCAGCAAACATTTTTTTTAAATTTGTATTTTATTAATTTTAAATAAAACAATGTTAATTGAAAGGAATTAATGTAATTAGACGAATTACTGGATGTCACTTAAAACTATTCTGATAAATGTTGGATATTTACCCATACAATATTTTGTTGGAAAAAAAATTTATTTTTCAACGTTGCAACTTTTTCATATATATTTTTTTTCAAATCACCATAATATGTGACTCTTCTTTCTGTAATGTTTGTATAAGCTTGACGTGCATGTCATATAATATATTGATACATTAAATCAATTAAGATAAATATTGTAGAATAATATCATGTGCAGTTGGAAATAGTTAATTTGTTACGTGATTATTTGTGATAATACAAAAAGTATAATAAGTTCAACATATTATTTAATATTAAATAATTAAAGTTTATTTTATGTGCTTAATAAATTGAAAAATATACAAGTAATTTTTAATTTTATAAACTATTACTTTTTTAAATAATAAGAACCATAATTTCTTAAGATTATTATTAAATAAGATATTAGTCAATTTCATTGCGTTTAGTATACTTAGTGATAATAATCTATTTTTTATGTTTAATATATTTTATTGACCATTTAAGTATTTTTTAATTAATTATATAAATTATAATTTAAACGTAAATAAAGATGTATGTCCAAGCAAATATTTTACCATATTTGTATAATTAAATTTGGAATATTATATTGTCTATTCCTAACATATGAAATATTTTGTAGCGTAAACTGTAAATCATGGTGCTGATTTAATGAGAAAAAAATAAAGAATGAAACAGAGGCAAAATTTAATAAATATAGTATAAGACGTCATATATTGTTATAAGAAGACGGTTTGTTAAAAAATGTAGTTAATAGGAAACTAAACACAAAAATGTGTCGAGAATAGTAAAATGGCCAAGTGATGGATGGGAGGTTAAACAGGATATTCAATCAGAAGTCTATGCAGTTATGTCCTGACGTAGTTCTATATTATTACCTTAGCTATTTTTTTTGCTTTACACAATGTGTAATATTGTAAAATATTCGTAAGGTACGAAGAACAATAAAATATTTTGATTTGAGATTTGCTATTGATGTAAGGTTAAATTTTGTGGACAATAGCAGTTATCGATGTGCACAATTATTTAAAAAATATGAATAATTTGTTATTTCTGGTTTCTGTTTAATATTTTTTTTAAAACGGTTTAGAATTTTGATCAGATAAATATCTCGCTTCGGCTTTAATTAATCAAGAGTCGATTTTTGAGTAACTATAGGTACATAGTACGTACCCACAATACATTGGCTCACACAACTTGAGTGTTAGTATAGTGTTACCTAGCAGGAATAATTCAATATCAACTTATAATTTAGACATAGATATTATACGAAACAATATTCTTCATCAATTTAGTTATATTTTTTTTTCAGTAAATGTTGGGTAACAACTAGTTAAACAATAAAAAATTAAGTAATAAGTAACTTTTTTTTATAATATTATATTAAGTTATAACTAAACTAGTTAACAAAAAAAAAATAAGTACTTAATTAACTTAGTTATTTTATCTTAACTTAAATTAATTTTAAAAATAGATTTAAAAATGTTCCTAATATATAATGAATTACTAAATAAACTTTAATTTTAATTTCTTTTTTTCATTAATAGCTTCTTATATTATAAACTAAGATACTTATAAGCTCAACAGCAGCCTTTGGGTGCATAGAATAATATTCGATATTCTCCATATAATATTATATTAGTCAGTTAAAAATAAAATTAAATTAAAAGTTATATCATAACTTAGTTAATTTATAGTTAATACAATATATGAGAACGAGTAATTTAAAAATTGATGTTTAGCTTAACTAAATTTGTTAATAGTTCCATAAAAATGTATAATCTACATATTTACTTCAATAATTTTTTTCTTAATATAACTTAGTATAAATTAGTTTTAAAAAAATGATTACATTGCCTTGCACTGCCAATAATCATTATTCAATATTTCAAATTCTAAAATAACAAAAATAATTTTTAATTTATATTATTATATTATAAACAGTATACATATATATTAAAGAGGGGACACACAATTTTACGATAAGAAAAATACCGTACTTTTTATTCTATTAATAATTTTTAACAGAAGAAGCACTAAAAACAAAAATCTATAACATATTTTGGAATAGATAATATATGTTTTAAATTACTCAGTGGTCATTAATATAGATGATTTCATATTGATTTTGAGAACGATGTTATACGATATTGTTATCTTTATCCATCCAACACGTAGTATAAGAAAATAATTCTACTAGACTAGAGTTCTGAAATAGTGAGTTTTAAATTGATAATATTACTATTGAGAATTCATCGACAATCGTCTCCTATTTATTTATTTATTTTCCTTTTTATTTACTATACGTAGGAAAAAAAAATTATATTTAGAAATAAGAACTTAAAGATTATATTTTCTTATTTCTAGTCTTAACATTTTTTTTTATAAATAAATAACATTTTATTAAATATTTTGATTATTTAAATAGTAAACCTAACTTTTTTAAGAAAAATGTTTTCGCAGTCAAAATACTCAAATGAAATATGGCTTTTTTTCATTAAAAATTAAAATCAATTTTTCAATGTGGACGGTAAATCAATGTAATAAAGATAACTTACTGTTAACAAGTTTAAGATTATCATGAAAGACCTTTTTCTTTATAGTGATTTTTATTAGAGTGGGATACAATTTTAATTTAAAATTTAAATAACTCAAAAAAATTTACTATAATTTGAACATTTTTTTTCTTATTATGCATACAAAATAATCATATTATTGTGAAAATTCAAAGTACCTACGAACTACGGTTATACACATTTGAGTAACAACAAAAAAAACAAAATAGATTTTCTCAAAAAACTGGTTTTGCGTAAAAATTCCCATTTTCTTTCATTCTTTTTTATTTAAAAATTATTATGTGATCACTTGCCAGTTTAAATTTAAGTGGAATGTTGGATGATATATTAATTTTAAAAGTAAATACCAAATACATTTATTTTAGTGTATTTTTCTATTTAATCCTATGCCTATATCATTTTTAACTCAGTATTTATGACTGATGATAATTAATAATTGATAATAATGTAAACCACAACCTCCATTGAAATATATTAAATCAATTTCCCCACAAAAATAATGAAAAATTATTGAAATTTAATGTAAAGAGATAGATTGTCTATATTATATTTTACTTTAACACACAAATATTTAAGAAAACTAGTACAAAAACATTTATTCGACACATAACTTCATAAAACTGCGTTTTGCTTTTTAAATATTTGTATAGTATATAATATTCATAGTTAGTAGTTATATGTATTAAGATTATTGCATGTATATAAGTGTAAATTATTACAAAACTTATAAATGATTTTTTTTACTTGTTATAATGAAGAAAATAATACAAGTGAAGTACCTACCAACCTACATACTTACTTATTAAAATGTAAGATGAAACATTTAATCACACTGAATAAATAATGAAAAAGTTAATTTAATATTATTACAAGTTTCTAATATTCATATTGTACAAGAAGTATATATAATATATATACACAGGATGATTCTTTTATCATTAAACGCTCATTATTTCAAAAAGTGTTGAGTTTACAATTTTTTTTTTCAAAATATTTAGTTTCGTGCTTTTTCAAAACTATATAACATTTTTATTTTATTCACCCTTATATTTAGTAGTGAAATCGTTATCAACTTTCGATTTTTAAATAACAATCTACATTTAAAATTTCATAAAATAGTTAGGATATTTTTTTTATGAATTTTAACATTAATATTATAATTTTTAATTTAGTTTATAATTTGCTCAAAGTTGGGTGGTTTGAGTTTTTAGATGTTCGTCCTACAGGTTATTATTGCCGTGAGTCATTGGTAACGACAGGTATAAAGTTCATCGTTGCGTCCATAGCCAACAATGGGTTTACTAGATATGAATATATGAAACAAAAAGTATTAAAAAAACCAAAGACCACTAACTTTTAAAAGCTATATCTCGCTAAAAATTAATGAAAAATAATAATTTGAACGTTAAATTTCTTAAAAAATAGCCCTATTAATTTAGTATATTTTAACTATAGGTTTCCATATGAAAATCAAAAGTTGATTAAATACTATTAAATAAAACACTAAAAAAAAAAATTTAATACAGTTTGAGAAAAGCATAAAACAAAATATTTTGAAAAAAAAGTTAAAACTTGACGAAATAATGAGTGAGTGTTAAATGATAAAAGAATCACTCTATATATAGATATATATATAATTAATTATAATTTAATACCATGATATATACAAATACATATAGGTATAATGTAATTAAATTTAATTAATAATTATTATAAATTATAATAATAGATGTACTCGTATATTGTTTTTAATTAGTTTTATGTGTGCAACTAAATATAGCTATATTTATTTTGTCCATTATATTTTCTTACTCTAATAATAATACACGAACAAATATTAAAACGGAAAGTTATACCGAAAAAAAAAGAAAATTATTATAAACAAGAGACTTGACATAACATTTTAATATAGGTATAATGTAATGTATTGTGTATATCGAAATATTTACTGGTATACAATAAACTTATAAATTACGACCAAATGCACATTATTAGATTACACAATCTAACTATTTTATATGTAATCATAGTTATGGATATTCAAAAACAATCCTGACTAATTAGCTTTAAATATTAAAATACATTTTTCATTGCTTTTAGGTTTTTAAAAATAATTTGTTTAAACAACAAATAATATAAAATGAAACAAGTTGTATCAGTTTTATTTTATATACGGAGACTTATAAAATAAATAAATATATATTGTGTAAGTTAAAATACTGGTAATTGATTTTAATGTTTTAAGAGTGAATAATTTCTGGTAATGTATTTTATTAATTATAATATAATTGTCATGAAAAATATATTTTTCAAAATCCAATTAAAAACTAAATGTTTAATAATAAGAAAGTAAAAGGATTTTTAAAAAGACTTAATCGGGATTTAAATATAATATGAGAGAGGAGAAAAAAATTCAACTTCAAACAATTCATGTATTCTTTTGATACTGCATATACATGTAATACAATATAATAATAAATAAAGTAGGTATGTCTAATATAATACTCCATATATTTTACAATACTTCATTTGTAAAAAAAAAAATGTATGTGTTAAATCTAAGGAAGGATAATCATGTGGTAAGTGCTAGAATTTATTTGTATGTATTCTTTGAACGAAATATAAAGAGTATCTGAAATTAAATATTTAAAATACCTGATAAAGATTTTTACTTTAGAAAATTTAAATTATAGTTGTGGTTATTAAAAATGCATAAGTATGCACAATCTTTGTTGAAAATATTGTGTTTATGTATTAAATTAATAAACAACATATAAAATACCAAGTGTAAGCTTAAAATATAATATCAGTTATATTATACAAATTGTTGAAAAAAACCATTTTAAAATGACTATTTTTCAATTCAGATTTTTAAGATACACCTTCAATAACTATAGAAATCTGTATCATACTTTATAGTTTTGTATGATTATATTATCATATTATTTATAAAAAAAAATTTATTTTTGGTAAGAAAATGGAAATTACATATTTTATTTGAATTGAATAAAAAAAGAAGAAATTGTTTCTTGAAATAAATAAAATTAGAAGAAAAAAATTGAATAAACTAATACTTCTTCTAGTTATACATTTTAAAAATATGTTTTATCATAATAAAGTATGAAGTGCATGTAAAATATATTATAATAAATGCATAGGTATATAATATAATATAACCATTACCATATATTTAAATTATAACTTTGATAAAGATAATTGAAATTTGTTAAACTCTATAAAGTCTAAATACGTATTTAACCATACAAATAACATTTATGTATACATTTAAATGATAATTTTTATGAATTCTAGAAATAAACTGATGGATAAATTAAAAACTGAGTATTACGGAAAAGCCATACATATACGTATTATTGATAACCTACTAGCAAAAATCTCCGCTAAAAAGATCGTTTTTACAAATGTTGGGAAAACTTGTTCCAGCCAAATTAAACAGTAGGGTTAAATAAAAGTTAACAACATTTATTAGTTTTAGAATACAGATAAAGGATTTTTAAATTTTGAGCCAACCGATGAACGATTTGGTTTTACAATAATGCGTGTGTGTTTTTGTGTATATCTGACATCATCTTTAGGATCAGTATAGATTTTTAATAAATTGTATTTAGTTGGTATTTTATGGGATCATAAGTTAAAATTTTAGTACTTTATAAAATAACAGGAAAAACAAAAAAAAAATACAAAGGAAAGCGAAAATTTGTATAGAAAATAAATATTAAAAATAATCAATTTTTATTTTTATTTTGGTTTAACTCAACAACAAATTTTCTTAGATACTTGACATTTTTATCAAATATATTTTATATTAATATTTTCTGTGTATTTTTAAATTTTTATATTTTGACTTGTGCTATATAAAAATATTTGACACATACTTTGTTTTTATTATGTTGTTCAATAGGTTTAGATATTTAATGCAAAGTTCCTAACAATTAGGTTATATTTAACAAAAATTTAAAAATTATATTAATTTAAATTCGTATGCGATTAAGTAAAATAAAGAATAATGATTTTAGTTATTTTTTAGTAATTTAATAATATTATTTATGAATGCTTGAAACTTTTAACGTGTACATTTTTAAATACTTTTTTACAAAAAAATAATTCAACTTACTGTATTAGTAAATGAATTACTTTAATAACTATAAATATAGGTATCATAAAATATACTTAGGAATACATATTATAATAGGCTAACTTCTTAGCTCAGAATCTTTTTTCATATGGAATGATTTATTATTGAATTTCAATTTAATATGTATGTATTACAGTGACTTACTCTTCGATGACTAAGTTCACTTGACTCCCCGTTTTTTTTTTAATACATACAATAAATGGTAAATTATTTAAAATTTACAAAAAGACAGTGTTAATTCATATTGGGGTGTAAACCAAGTTTGAACAGAGAGTGGAAGTTAAGTAAAATATCTGAAAAACCGGTTGTTTATACAAGACGTAAATGTGTAATCTAAATTCAAAAATACTCCGGATATAGTGCGTACAGCAGTTAAAATGATAATATATGAAGTGGAAAATCATTTACAATTTAAGAATCTATTAACATATTTTATTCATTATATTACGTATATTTTGTATATTACCATACAGTGAGTCCCACGATATTTGGTTAATTAATGTGGTAATGGCCGAGTTTCCTCATACGGGTAATTGAACAAATTAGATCGTGTGACATATTTTAGTCAACAATAACGTTTAATAACTAAATCATAAATATATTATAATATATTTGTATACATGCAAGATTATAATATATAAGCTATAAACACTATATATTTTTTGCAAATATATCACTATAATTAAAAAATAAATAAATAATAATCATTATTCATAACTTCTAACCTTTACCTGAACCTTTACCTCGTAACATTGTCCACAAATATCAAAATAAATTAGACCTCGTATTAAATATTTTAATGAAACATTCAATCAGTATTCTGATCAATATGTGTAAAGATATAACCTGTGTTTTGACTAATGGTAAAATACACAGTCATCAAACAATGTTTTAGGTATTCCAGTATTTGGGAATTATGCCATATTTAATCCTAAGCAACTTTTATTTTCTATCCTTAGTAAACTTTATTTTTATCCGTGACGAATTCTTATTATGACATTTTTTTTAAATACCCACCTTACATAAATATAACAAAGAAAAATTTTGACTATTTGATTGGGTTCATACTCATATAGATAATTCTAATAAAGAAAATTAGGTGTCAATACAATAGGTATTTAGTAAATGATGATCAACAATAATTTTATTGGAAAGAGGACTTATTTATTTCGCTGAAACATCTTATTTTAAAAATATATATTGACACAACTTGCTGCTGTTTATACCTAATGTTTATATCATCTAAATATCGACTTTGACGATTACTGTTTATACTTTGTATCAGTAAGCTACTAGTACAATAGATAGTAAGATACCATTGAGTTTTAAATTTATGAAAATGGTAAAAGCCATATATTAGTTTTAAACTGCATTTATATTTTATTTTATTTTTATAATTTGTAAATCTAACACAAATCATGATGTTAAATGTATTTAAGTAGTTTTGTATTGATATAATGATCCACTCTCTCACTCACGAATATTATGTAAAGGTGAGGCATTGATGAGTACATAAAGTAAAATGGGAAACTATATTCCACCGATTCAGTTGTTATTATACTTAAATAGTCATTGGAATACTTTATAGAAGCATGTTAGATGAATTTTGATGAGCAATTAGTAACAACTGATAATATGATATAATAGGAATGTTTTTCTATTTTTCTCTCTTGAATAATTTAGTAAACATTTCTAAACTATTTTGAGGTAAGAATAACAAATTAATGTTTAATTAATTATCTAAGTAGAGGTTAGGTTACTTTTGTAATTATTTTAGACGTTATAATTATATTTTTATTTTTATTTAAATACATGTTTGTTTTATAAATATGTGTGATTTTGTATGTTAGAAAAATGTACTAATATTGAACGAGGTATTAGAAGAATGTGTCAGGAATCTGTATTCCATTATACTTTTCAACAAAATTAAAATTTAGTCATTAACTTATATTTAATATCTAAAATATGTTTTATTTAAAAATTCAACATAGTAGATACAAGAAATAATATATAAGAAGCTTCGTCTTATCCCCAGGTTCCTTTACAACACATCACCATTACATCCAAGCCGATAGTCAAATAAGTAGTCAAAAAATAAAACAGGTGGATACAGATCGTGATTTAATAACAATTATTAGGTAATATCGTCATTCACTGAGTGACGATGGCATTAATCGGTAATTAATTAATTCTTACTATAAAAATGTTTATTTTAACCTTGTAACAATAATATTAGTAACATTATTGTCCAATTATAATTTTTATCATGGAATAATAATACTTAGTTAAAAATTATTAGTTAATTACTTAACTTATTATAAACTTTGTATATATTATATATGATAATTTTAATGTATATTATAATATTATAATCTGTATAATTATGATCGTTATCACGAATCATGATACATCGAATGTAAACAGATAACGCAATCCGAAGCGTAACAAAAATATAGCAAAACCACACGACCGTAGTCAAAGCCCAAAGGCTCTACATGCATGCACTTAACGCATAATATAAATAAAAATAAAAATAACAATATTTACGTTTGTATTCAAGCAGTCGTTAAGTCGTTGCAGTGTACGTTCGTTAACCAGAAGGTGTCGTGAAAAAAAAAAAAGACCGTACGCAAACGAGACGTGAGAAAAGACTTACAACACGTGGTACACACTCACAACACGCCGTCGGATGACTGAAGCTTATAAATAAACAATCCGAAGGCGGCACGATTTTTTGCAACTACGTTACCTATACAATATAATATAGTAAAATGAGTATTTCATATATCATTTTATTTCACTACTCGTTAACGACGACGAGAGTCTATCGAGTCCAATTTAGACAAGTGAAACTTTTGTGAGGGAGAAAACGACCAAAAAAAAAAAATACACCGGTAAAAACGTATTTTCAAAACATCGATGGTAACGTAAGTGGCATGAATACGACTCGGACGGAAGACACGATGCACGCGCGACGACCGGACGAGGCCAACTGAAACGCTGTCGCCGTCGCCCCGCGCCCGTCGGCTACCAACACTGATGCTGCCGCCGCCACCACCGCCGCCGCCACCGTCTAAGGAGAACCTCCTCGCACCGCGCGCCGGGTGTCCGGTTCATCGGCTGCGGCGACGGCATGCCAACAACGCGGCGATCCCCACATACCCCATCATCGTTAACCGAATCAAGGATGGTCGGGGTTGTTCGCCGTCGACGCAGTTGTTGTCGTAGAACCGATCGACAGGAGGATATCTCCTCAACGTTTGAGAGAAAAAAAACACTGAGCACCAACCGACATCGTATCTAAAACTTGGGGAGAAATACACCGAAACAAAGAGGTGCGTTCCGAACGACGGTATTCAGGTTAGGCATGTCTGGTAAAACTAGAATATTTTGTCTGCGCAAGATTTTGTTTTCAAATACGGGGTATTTCGTAAAAAATCTCATATAATATATTATATTTTTAACTTATTTAATCAAATCCGGCTTAACCGCGTAGGTAACCAAAATCCCTTATTTCTGATATCAAGACTTTTCGAAAATAAAATTTAAAACTACACCGATAAATCAAACTAGATACTTCCGCACATCAAAAATAATAGAACAGTTATTAATATTTCTCGTTTTCTATAATATTATATGACATCATTATAATATGCATTATTATTAAGTATCAGGTATTATAATATAGTAAGTATGTATATAAACTAAATACCTATCATTACATGATAAATAATAATTTAGGGAAATATGGTCCAAAGAACTGATGATTTATACATATTATTGTTTATTAAAATATTATTAATTATTAATTTATAAATAGACTGCGCATTGGAGTATTAAATTTGTGTGGCTTTTATGAGTATTTAAAAAAATTTTATCTTGTATTTAACAGTTATTATATACTATGTTATTAATTAAATACATATTATGAAAAGTGTATACTAACTGTTTATGTATATGATACCTATTTTAATATTCTATACATTTATTTTTTATATAACACTGCAGAACTCGTAATGATACGAAAGGGATCGGATAATATTTATAGTTTCATTTGCATGTTTTTTTTTAAAACGCTCCAATTTTAAACTGAAATAAATAAACTACAAATCAATAACTATACATACTAGGGCCAAAATAATTCTAAATAAAGATTTTATTATAATAGATATTGAAAGTTTAATTATTTTCTAGATTGGATATTTTTTTTTTTTTAAGCACATAAATTATAATACTTCATATCCACAATACCTTTACTTTTTTGGCTTTTTCAATTTCAAAATAATATTTTAAATCTATGTATGCAATATTTAATACAATTTCCAACGAAGAAACAGATTACAAATTTTCTAGGACAAAATTAACTTTACTGAGAAAGTCTTTGTTTAAAATTCTAAAAAATTGGTACAAATCATGGTAAAATTAAAAGGGTAAGAAAGCTGCGAAATTTTGAAAGTGTTGATGGCTATCTTTGTGATGTATCTGAAATCTGTATAATGATTTTTTAACATTTGTCGATGGCAATTGGTGATTACAAATTAATAACATTATACAATTAATATTATTATATACCTTATGTATAAGTTTATAACAACTACAAAAAATCTGTTGAGTAGTTAATGAGGAACATTTTTAATAATCTAGTTTAAAAATTAAAACACAAAAGAAGATATGTGTACTGTGTAGTATTGAGTACTCAGTATGAAAAAATGAAAATATAACTTTTCAAATCAAGTCAGATTATCTAAATGTTATATTTAGATTGAGCCTATGGTTAAAAGAAGAACTAATAAAATAGATTTATGTTTATTTAAATTTTTAGGTAAAATTTCAGCTGAAATAAATCGTTTAATAATGTATAGTGATTGTTGTGGAGGTCAGAACAAAAATAGCATAATCATGGTTATGTATCTAAGCTTTTTAAAGAAGTGTGAATCTATTTCAGTAATGGACCATAAATTCATGGTTCCTGGACACACCAGAATATAGTGAGATTCGTATCATGCTATTATTGAAAAAGATACTTGACTTCAATAAATCATCCTTGTGATTGGTCACAGTTAATACATTGGACAAGGAAAGATAAGTTTAAGGTCAAATATATGAAGCAAAGCGACATGATTTCCAGTCTTTAAAAAACAAAGTAAACAATTAAAAAGAAAAATACTCAATTAGTTGGTACAAAAAAAAAATGTTGCATATTTTTATGATTAGAATCTGCATATTTTGTGGAATTTTATTGCATATAAATCCGGGTCCTGCTTACAACTATTAGTTTTAAAATGTATTCTTTTCTTTTCTTTTTTTAATATATATATAATTCATTATTTTTTAATAATATAAAAATGTTCATATATTTATCAAACTGATTTAATCAAATGTATTTATAATTCATAAGCTTATTGATTTATTAAACTTAGGTACTATAAAGTGTGTTATAATTTTATTTCTTGGAAATGTTTTGTATAAATTTTTTGTTATTAAATGGTGTGTTATTAATTTTGAATTTTACATTTAAATCAAATCAATAAAAATAAATGCTTTCAATCATGGTTCTCAAAGAAATACATAAGAATTAAAAAAAATAGTAAGTATGTCTTATTTCAAAAGGCATAAGTCCCATAAAAACACATGCAGTAGGTCATAAGTCATTAGTGCTCATAAAAATAAATAAAAATGAAATGTATCGAATACAAAAACAATAATAAATGTACTAAACATGGTTATGAGTACAACATTTAAAAATATTAAAAAGACAACTAGTGAGAAAGGTTTAATGATGTGTTCCTGAAAAGTAGCAATTTTAGATTTGAGCCCTTTCTCATAAAAAACACACAAATTAGATAAAATTAGATAACTTATAAATAAATCTATTATTATTATTTTTTTTTAATTCAAAAAGTATAAGCCGCTAGGGTTAGAAACTTATCGCCCTTAAGTAATAATATTATGTTATAATTATTGTAATGCACGAAGTCTCCACTTAAATACTTTATATTATATATTATGTACTTACAATGATTTATCATTGAATTCCATTTAACAAATTTACTGCAGTGATCTATTAAATTACATAGTATACTTAAAAATCTACTATATTATGTAGTTTTGGAAGTTTAAAATGTTTTATATTATGTAAACAAGAAACATTAAATTTTTTAACATAAAATATTATACATTAACGATATTAATAGATTGATACTGACTAAGTGTCATCAATGGGTGGCTTCTTCATTCAAATTATTCATCTTTTTTTTTCTTTTTTTTTACATAGCTCATACTCTTATTGTACCTACTGATAAAAAAAAAAATAGATTGAGTACCATAGTTAACTTATTACTATCGTTTAGTATACAAGTATATAATGATATTTCAATGTAAGTGTTCTGTATTTCTATAATATAATATTGTATCATTTAAACATTTTCATATTATGTTTTTTTTTCAATATAAATACATTAAATTCTTTTGAAATATTACAGAAAACCATCACTAATGATACATTTTTGAAAAAAAAAACATTTTATTAAAATAATTTATAAAATATTACGTAATTTTATATTGCATGGAATTTATATATACCAACTTTATATATATATAAGAGCGTGTGTTCTTCATTTTGTATACTTAAAACATAATTATGAAATTGTATAGCGTATTCCGAGTGTGATGCTGCAACAGCAATTGGATATTGACTGTAGAAAAAACAAAACGATTACTTACCAATAATTACTAATATTTACTAAAACATACTATAATATAAACTTAACGCACAACTTGAAAAAGAATAATAAACAAATAATCCAACATTCATAAACCTTGGAGTTCCGCTGTTATAATATTGATATATACTTATATATATATATACATTATACATAGATATGAAAAAAATTAATTTTATTCTACAAATATAAATAAAATAATAATTTAATGTAACTTTAATATAAAGTACGTAATAATGAAAAAAAAAATTAAATTAATAACTTATGTAATTTACCAAAAGTTTGATTTTCGTATATATAATATATACATATATTTATATCAATAATGATTAATTTAAAATTATAAATTAAAACATGGAAATTGGAGTATATAATTCATAATTTAAATAGCTGTAAAAAGTAAAAACATAAATACGTTATTTTGATTAAATTTTTAGAGGGAGAATCTTTTAATCCGAATATTATTAAGCATTAATATTGTTTCTCTCGTTATCTCATGCATTGAAGGTATCAATAGATTTTAATTTCTCTTCTATAAATAAACTCAATCTTATTGATCTAATCAAAGCATTTATGGAGTGCGTTATATTTTATATGACAAGATTAAAATAAATAAATAAGTAATATAACATTCCCACTCATCGTATATGTTCTATATAATATAGTAAAATCATAAATTCTAGGTATATCTATAATAGTTGGAGTGTACCAAACATATTAATTATTTTAACCTTGCATTACAAAATCACTACATGCTTCTCAATATTTTTTAATAATAATTGGCAATGCAATAATAAATAATAATCTTATATTTGTTTTTATACCCACGTGAAAATGTCAACAGCACGCACTAACGATCTTATTGTACGCCGAAATAATAATATTAATAACAATATGTATTTTCACTTTCCATTTATTTTATTAAAATTGCTCAGTTAAAAATAATTTTACTTTAATACATTAGATAAATACCCATTATAGATTATTTTCTCTTCAGCGAAAAATCAAAAAATTACTAGAAATTAATGGAAGAATCCTAATAAAATAAACGAAGAAATACAATTATACCATAATAGCAGAGTACCCATAAACAATGCAAACTAATTAGTACTTATTTTTAATTCAGTGGGTTAGTGGGTAGAGACTGATGATGAGGAAATAAACGGCAACGGCTGAAGTTATAAGATTGGTGACAAATAGAAAATATGAATCACTTTTAACCACTTTCCTTCTAAATATAATAATGGTATGGACGGCGGTTTTAATAGCATTTTTACTTCAGGCATAGATCAATTATAACATATTATCTTGATGGATTTTGGTGAGGATCTGAACTAGCTCGTAGCAAATATCAAGAAGACCACTTACTTGTATTTTACGGTACTCACAGTAGATAACTGCGATATTTTCCATCAGTCAAATTTATGAACCGTTTTAACTACTTTTCTTAACGTCTTTACCGTTGATTTGGTTAACATTTGAAATTTTTTTGTTTTTAATGTTTTTTAGTGCATATACATTGTTGTTTAGTGTGACAAAATTCCAACTGCGAATCTTAATCCATATACCAGTTGTTTTTCATGCCAGCTTTGGCATTTGCGTATTATAGTATATAGTGGTGTCCTGTAGCAAACGAGACTTGACCACCTCCGACCCGACAACACGTGCTGCCAGTTTTCCGAGGATTATGTGAATGCACAAAACCATCTACGTATGTTATTCCCAGGATCCTAGTAGGTATAGACAGTTTCATGCACTTCTCTATATTGAGAAATAAAAATGTATTGTGCGTATTTAATAAATATTATAATATGGATAGGTTTGGAAGATCCGATGAGAATCTTTGTAAAATAAACGTAATATGCATAATATAAATATAATATTTTATCAAGTATTATCGTGCATTATCGCATAGGTTTATATTTTATAAGCTGCCTACGTCTATTCAGATTTTGGTGTAATCAAACATCGTAATGTAAATTCGTAGGTATAAGCGTGTACAATGTTAGCATAATACTATATTATTATAATTTATAGTCTGCAGTGCAGCTGCTTCAAACGTAGCCGGTATCCTGACGAACATCAAACGATATTTGGATAGATTGTTACGCAAAAAAAATAATAAGTGTATACCTACTTTTAAATATCATGAAGTGTGCGTTTACATAGATTGTAGGTATTAAGTACAAATATGTACATTATATACTTATATTTATTACCTAGCTATATGGCTATATTACGCATACATATATTTTTATGATAATATAATAGTTAATTTAGAATATAATGTCAATATTAGATAATATATTAATATAGTTCCGTTATTATTTTTTACGAGTAGGTAAATAACACTCATTTGGAATCATCAATCGTATTTTAGATTATTACTAATGCCTAAAAATGTTTACATATTGGCATTTAAAATAATACACAAATATTGGTACCTAGATAATATAATATAGCTACAATCAAAACAACGTTAGTTTAACAATCTATAAATAGTTAGGGCCACAAAACTGGTTAAATATTAAAATTCATAGAATTAGCGTATAATTTTTATAATTAAGCTGATATAGGATGTAAAGTGGAAGCAGACGACTTAAAATGATATAATTATTATTATAATAATATGGCTGAATAAATTTAAAT
This sequence comes from Rhopalosiphum padi, assembly GCF_020882245.1. Taxonomy (NCBI): domain Eukaryota; kingdom Metazoa; phylum Arthropoda; class Insecta; order Hemiptera; family Aphididae; genus Rhopalosiphum; species Rhopalosiphum padi. The sequence continues at coordinate 74,095,448 of NC_083598.1, forward strand.
AGTTTAAATATATCTCAATTATTGTGTTCAAGAAGTTATTATTTATGTTCAAAACATAGTAAAATGGTTTTGTTTTTAGTAATGAAGAATAAATTATCGTAAAAAAAAATATAATATGCATATGAGTATATGATGTTTCGTTGTTTTTAAAATAATATGATGTAATAAAAACTAAAAATATTGACGTTTAGTTATGTAAAAATATTATTCTTATACACTATCACAAGAATTATTGTTAAAATCGCATTAGATAGATCCGATCAATTTTTTTTTTTATTATTGTATAGCTATTTACAATGTTTGAAAAAAAAAACATTGAAATATCCATCTTGTTTGAAATTCATTGGATTCTTCTTAATTAATCGTCGCAAAATTTACTGGAAAATATTTTATTTTAAATGCAAAAAAACAGGAAATATTGTATTTTTAGCTACGGCGGAATTAAACTCGCCCTGGAGAAACATCCGTTGGGAGTGTTGGGACATTTGTTCTAAGTATTTCTTTCGTCATCCATTTCCCCGAAAACCACCTATTAAAACCATCTGTCACCTAATACATACTATTTATACATTTTTTTTTCATTTTTAAACTTTAACATCAACCGAGTACTTATCATTCGTTGCGTTCAATGAAACCTTTCCCCAAGCAACAAGTTCATAGTTATTATTGTCACGTTTTTACTTAAAAATATTACAATTGTTATTAAGATTTTGTTTTCTTTGGTAAAATAACAAATTTGTTTAGTTTTATTCATTAATTATTTTTTTTAATAAACTCGATACAAAAAAAAATTGTATATAATATTACGATTTGCTGAAAATCTCAAAGAAAATTGCAAAATATATCTATTTATTACAATTGTATTAACCTATAATATACACGATTGTTTTATTGATGCCTATTAGAAATTTAAATTATTTTGAAGTAGGTTAAATTGTTTTATATTATCTTAAATTGAATTAAAAATATTGAAATGTTCTAGGAAAAACAAGATATTTAGACATTTTAGATTCTGTATTGAGTGAGGAATGTTTTTGGACGAATCACAATAATTTTGAATAATTAATTTTTTTGCTGAAACTATTTTTGCTTATATAATCATCATATTACAAGGTTATCTTAACTTATTATATCACTTCTATAAATTAATAATTATACACAATTATCAACTAATTCCAAAAAACTTACTCAAATAAATATTTTTTTTAAACTTAAATTTAAAATGATCCATATACGCTAACAAGCTTAGCCAAAAATATTTTTTAGAATGTGTTGTACATTTTTATGCCATAATGGAGGATGAAATGGATAATATTATTAAAATCTTATGTTATTATTTATACATTTTTATCAGTGGAATTTTTTCCTGAATCAATTAATTCTTCACTATTTTATAGTTTGGGAATAATTATTTTTATAGTCTAATAAATACTTAAATAATTAATTTTAGATTCTTCACAAGCGACGTAATGATTTTATGACGATGGGTTATTTTTTGTGTATGTTATATCCTTTTAGAATAGTATAATTTTTCAATCTTCATTTTTTAAAGTGGTTTCTAGTAGCTAATGGGATATAATTGGTACTTCTAATAAATATAAGTAATATATTATTGCCAGTAGTTTTAAAAATAATTAGGTGGAACAAAAATTTCATTAAAATAAAAAAAAAATCACTTATGCTTTAATGAGAATTTATTCTAAGATTTTTCATTTCTCATTTGTAAAAGTCCGAATTATACATGGTTCGACTGAAGTGATTTGCATATCTTAGAATTTATGTTGATTGATCGGTAAAAATCCAAAATCCAAACATTTACTATAGCATAATATAATACATATTCATCATATAAGTTTACTGATGTATTGTCGAGTATAAAACCCAAAATAATTTTAATAAATAATAAGTATAATATATTGAAATGTAACTTACGTTTCGTTTAAAATATAATAAAATGTACCTACAATTATATTTATTTATGAATCAATGTTTTAAATATATATTTTACTGTTTAATATTATCAATTATGTATGTTATACAATTATTATTATATACACAACAGTGTTTGAAAAGGATATTCAATAAACTTATTAGGTATTATAAGGTTTTCATCAAATCCGTTCACTATTTATGTGTAATAACCTATATCCACATATATTATTCATTATTACTAAACAATCCTAGGTTGTTTTGGGATTAAAATCCTAAGCACATGGGACATTAATGAGAAAGGTTCACGACTAAAATGACCCAAGTGACCTTTTTAAATATTTTGTAAAATAACGAAAAGAATGAACAATATGCGTGAACATATTTATGTGGCTGGGGTTAACAGCTATGGACAATTAATGAACGAGAGAGAAAGAGGGGTAGTTCGAACATTTAAAATTTAAATGTACTTACCCTAAATTTATATTTTTTAAATAACCTTTATGACAATGGTGGTTTAGTCCTTTATTAAGAGAGTAAGTTATCACATATATGAGATTCGAACTTTTATTTTTTACAACACGTCACATTTTTATTTGTATTTATTTATTTTTAATGTCGTAAGTACTAAGTTAGATAAATATTAAATACACATAACTTTAATGTATGAAAAAATGTGTAATTAGTAATAATTAATAACTAATTAGGTACATACTAATGAAATAAGAGATTTAGATAATTTATTTTATTACTATGTGTACTTTTTTCCAAGAATTATATTAAATGTACAGACCTCAAAATTAAATTTCGAAAAAGAAAAAAACAGATATTTACACTTATATGGATTTGGGTAAATACATACATGTAAATAACATATTAAAAAATTATTGACTTACATTTCTAGTCATTTAAAAAATGATTATATATAAAAATTAACTGTTTAAAATTACTACAAATACGTGTATAATATGATAAAACACAAAAAATTAAAATGTAATTTAAGTAAAGCTTTTTGTTTATTTCTATAAATTAATCATTAATATTAAACATTTAGTTATAAAATTCTTATCTTCACTAAACATAAGCTTTTCGAACAACACATCGTTGAGAAAAATTATGGTTCTCACTTGCGCAGAAGCTTTTGAGCGATAAAAAAAACTAACATTTAAACAAGATTAAAAATAGATTGAATGATATTACATAACAAAGGTATAAGTTGTGTTGGCTAACCTATTTGTACACAATGCCGCATCCTTAAGTTTAATATCAATGTAATTGATCCAAGTATAACTATGAGATGAATTCGATTTTTGTTAAACCTAAAAAATAGGTGAAAAATCAAAATTAATTAATTTATTCAATTTTAGTGTTAACTATTGTCACTATTCGATATTTTCTTTTATTTCAAGGAAATTTATTCTAATCTTTAAATTAGTTTGCTTAAATTAATAAAATCTTAATAATACTTATTTATATTATACCTATATATTAAAATGTGTATTTCTGTACATAATCGGTTATAAATTAATAATTATTATACTTAATAGAAGCACAAAAATAAGTTTAATACAAGTAAACCTAAATAATATTATTATGGTAGAATATAATGTTCTAAATTATAATATATACGAGGTAGGTTAGATAATTATATTGTTTATATTCGATGGTCGTTTTAGTTTACCACGAGCAAAAATAATATACGTCACCATTATCATCAATATTTATTTATTTAATAGATTGTTGGTAGATATTAATTTATAATATTATTGTACCCATTATGGTAATGTTTCTAAGAGTTTAAAATGAGTTAATGTAGTTTTTCTGTAGGTACCAAGAATAACATACAAATCCATCTAATAAATTAATTTTTGTAACTGACCCGTGGCATAGAGAGTGTTGTTTTTTGTAACTCATTACATAAATGAATCTATTCTAAGGTTTCTATTGTCTAGATAATATAAACGTACATGATTGATTACAATATAATAATAAATAATATATTATATTATAATAGCTGAATTTATTGTATAGTACTATGGTATTTCGTTTATAATTGATATTTTTAAATTAATGTATTATAAACAATTACTTATAAAAGTTAATATCAACGTTTAATTGTATAAATGTACTTGTAAATATTGTCTTACAAGTTACAATAATAAAATAACATAAAAATTATCGTTCGGTGCCGAATAATTATCATGTGATGTCTCATACAATATAATGGAGTACCTTTTCTAAGTCTTTCGTTGATCCCGAACTTTGAATTTAAAGATTAAATTCATACTTATATATTATATCATACATATTGTTTATGAGTACAAAAAACACAAGATGGACGAAATCGATTATATATTTTCATGAATATCGTAATATTACTTGGTAGAATATACAAAACACTTTTTTACCGATTACAAGTTTATTATAACAGGATACATATAAAAACCGGAAAGTCTTATCTTATCTATACACTCCCTCTAATTATTAATTTCATAATGGTTACCGACCATATTTACGATAAAAAATTTAAAAACTCCTCACACACTGAATACAAACACTTATCATTTACTCATTTTATATCTACCCATCACTGTTCTATCACGCGTTGTCAACAACAAATAATCCTTATTCTTTACTTTATAAGTTCTTATTTAGTTATTCATCTCATACCTATCTTAGAAGAGGCTAATAATTTTTAAAATTATTACGATAAATAAAAATATATAGACTACCTATAATATAATTTATGGAATCTAAAAATAAATAAATGTCTTCATTATGTAACTAAACATTTTTAAAACAGAAAATCTGATATTTTTGTTTGTATAATTTATTTAAGTTGTTTTTTATGTTCGTACATCGTACTTAAAAAAATTATGATATTTCATTATTTCTAAGTAAATTTAACTCAAACTAATTAGATAATTAGGATAATATACGTCTTTAGTTATCCGAAGTCTATATAAAATATAAAAATATATATTAGCATGACTATGATCTAATTTATCAATTGTATATTTAAGAACACAATTTGATCCGGCCTTATATATTAATAATTTCGTATATTTTTAGTTGGCTTATTAGGTTGTTAGACGCATTATACTTATTATACTTATCGATGCAGTTTGCAAAGCTCTTCTTATAGGCCAGCTCTGTTTTATATTATGCTTATGTATATAAGTATTGATTATATTATTATATAAAATTATATAATATCTTCTTACAATTTAGTCTTTCACAGCAATTGAAAAGTGTTTTTGATTAATTTAGCTCTATTCTTGTGAAGTATTTTAATATATTTTATTATAGCCGCGAAGCGTACGTCGTTCACTACACACGTGTTGTAAATCGTTCTATGCTCCATCTAATATGTTTTAAATAGCTTTTTATTTTATATCATTGTACCTACGTGAAATAAAAAACTACAATTTTTTTTTTTTTAACAAGCTTCAACTTTTCTCTAAACATTTTAACATTCAAAAAACAACAATTATAATACCAAATTAAATTACACTCATTGGTGACGCCTCAGACTGTTGGCCTACCGGTAGTCATTAATTGACACTGTTATTGATTATTGGCAAATAATACATTACAATGCAATCGTAAAAACCACATATCAACAAAACAATCAACGTTTAGTCCGACTAAATCTCAAAATAGCGCTGGATAAGGTACAGTGATGTATTTAACTCATCAGTTGAAATAGAGGATAACTTTATACCTCTAGAGACAGGGAATAAACCTAAATAAAACCATTCATTTACCGATACTCCAGAACCAAAGAAAACTAAATCAGTTTTTATAACGGTTAACAGATTCTAGCCGCTGTAATACCATATATGACTCTCAGGAATACGTTGTTGAAACCATTGATGGTGCTTAAAGTACAAAAACTAAACTTCTGCCACAAATATTCGTCCAAAACGTACTGGACATTACTAACTTTGCAACCAAAATGTCATCTTAAAATCGTTAACAAGTGATTTAAAAATACGAACTATAAAACCCGATTCATATCTGGAAACAATACATTATCTAAAAGAAAATAACGCGCAGAACCATACATATCAACCTCAAAAGGATACATTTTCAATGTAGTAATCTGGAACCTACGCTCATCGGCACTGACAATCGAAATCTGAATAGTCACTGAAAAAATAGTAAAAAAATAGTATAAAAATAATAATAACTATAGTTATATTAACGAAATTTGGATACCTAACCGTTCACATCAATTTAAGAACTCGTAATCCGTGACTAGGAAGCTAAAAATTGTATAGATTTACATGAAGATATTATATTGAATATCAGGTAACACCATATTACTAACGTGTGGAACTGTGGTTTACATTATGGCCAAAGCAGTGAACTTGATGTGTTGCGTTCAACAGATGACATACTAAACGGTGATTACATATATTATAAAAAAAACAACGCGAGATAATTGACTCGACAGCAGCACAGATAGTAGTGCACAAACAACAGCGATGCGTTTAAGTCGGCGGCAGCGAATTGCGTACATTTCACGATGACAAGGGGGTAGTCGGACATTTGACGTAAAGTGCGTAAAGGTACTATTAAATTGTTTTTGTAATTCACATAAACTGTGTGATTAAGTCATTACTGCAATAAGAAGGAAAAAATAAAACATTATAATCATCATGAAATAGTTTAAAATAGTCAACTAATCCCACGTTATTATTAATAACTCACTATGACTAATTTTACCCAAATAATACTATATTTAATTCCAAGAATAACAATGAAAACTCTAAACACGGACTACACAGTTACGCAGAATACGGCGACGGTGTATTAATACCTTAAAAGTATACATGGAAATCGTTTAGTAGGTATGTATAGAATGTTTAAGCAACGTGCACACCAAGGTGGACGTTGCTGAATAGGCGTCGAAAGCGCATTTTTATATTTATTAATATTTTTTTTCACTGTACTACTGTGGTATAGTTTCAAGCTGTATCCTACAATGGAAATATGTTTATTTTAGGATACTTCTATCATTATTCGAAAAATGATCGTTAAACAGTCGTGTGTTTATGGATTTAATATAGAAGAATAACGAGTCGTCGAAACAGTCGTGGTAATTATTGGGTTCATTCACTGCAGTTATTATTTATACCCGAGGAGAGATAATTTACTACACTTTAACTTGATCCATAAATAATGACATGGTATGCAGCAATTTTAAAATTATTTTAAAATGACAATTAAATAATCCTAATTAATTCTTGTAACCTTTATTGAGAATAACATAACGGTAGTTAATATTTTTGTACTTACGATATTTTATTTCAGAGGAGAAAAAATTAAAAATTATTACATTAAAGTTATTAGTATTATTTATTTTGGTACATCTGACAAACTAAAAGAAAAATTTGAAGTAATTTCAATTTTTAGAAAACAAATCAGTTTTTGGTTTATCACTTACGTCGATCGTTTCTGGTGACGGAGTAATCTTATTGTTTTCAGATAATGATTAATTTTGTTGACTTAGTGATGAAATCATTGTAAATAAGGTTTATCGTTGATAGAATCGTTGTAGAATAATAATTTTAATTGTTATAATTGAACTGTTGACCATGATGTCTTTGATAATACTGAGGTGTTGAGTTTAAATTGTATGACGAGAGGTGACAGATCCGGTTGAACCAAAGGTACACACACACATGGTGAAAAAGTACGACAGCTACCACCCAAAACATATACTTAATAAAAAAAATGGACAAACAAAATAAAATGTCAGAACAACATGATACCATGGAGTGTCGGGGCTAAGCACACCGTGCAATGTTGCCAAGTCACTGATACCACCGGCTGCAGCCCGTATTTATATTGCGCATTTGTATTGCCGTACGATTAGTGTCAGTCTAACAAACTGAGAGTTGTCAAATATTACAGTTTGAATATAGTTGGTAAAATAAATTTTATTTGAAATGGTTCAGCATAATATATTTTTGGCTATTATTAGTTTGATATTTCATGCTTACACCTTATAATGTTTCGTTAATATGAAATTATAATGCAGTAAAATATAATGTAATAAAATTAAAATTAAAAAAATTACGATATTATACCATACATAACAATTAACAGAGTAGGTATTAAAATTTTGTTATTTTATATAGTTTTCAGTCGTATAAATTTGAAAGGGATTCGCTGTCTTCCATGAGAAATAGGTCTTGTTGCAATCGAGGTCGATTACGTCTATATTTTGTTTTCGTGACTACGTTGTTGTAGGTACTGAACTTCTGTAGTTTTAAATTAAAGTTTTTGATCTGGGTTTCGATCTAATTGTGTTGTAGGGATTAAACATTTTGAAAACTTTTAAAGATATGTTGCTAAAATTAAATTAAAGAGATGGAATTATTCAAAATAATGTTTAATTTATTATACAATGGATTGGTTGTTAATAATTCATACTTAGCTAAAACAAAATAATATGTACGGATACACATTTAATAAATTAAATATTTTGGCTGCATATAAAGTATAGTATCAACAAGGTGCATAATGTATTTGTGTACACTTAAAAGTGTTAATGCTAAAAAGGTATAAAATAATACAATATAATTAGTGGCAAAACTATTTTACAGATTTTTGATTTTTGAAATTTAGCGATAATTATAATAGTTTAACAAAAATTATATTTTTATTTCTTAAATATTAAAAATTTGAGTCGTATGTATAATTTCATATAATTTATTCATATTTGAATCTCAAAATATTCATTTCAATTATATTTTTCATTATAGTTGATGAATTATTTGATATAGTGGTATACAGTATACTATATCGAAAATACGGTTTATAATTTTATGCTAACATCATTAAATGACAAAATAGATATGCACTAGTTACTCATTTATTCTGATAAACTTACTACCTATTTCGTAGATTTATTAGGTGCTAAAGCAATCACTTCTTACATTTTTATTTTTTTGTAGTAACTATACTGTATCTCCCAATATATCATTATATTATATTGATACTAACTTAACTATACATATTGATAAGGAACCTTTCGATTGTATTCATTTATAATTTACTCTTAACAATTTACACATATATTGAAAAGTATGCTTAATAAGTGCATACTCGTATGTAAAATACAAAACTATTACGCTTACAATTGTTATGTATTTAATAATAATAACAAAATTATTCGGGTAACGTATAATATTCATTATATGAATATTTATATCATGTATATTTTCATAACTATAATTTTTAAGGAAACTATGAATATTTAAATTAATTACTACGATATTAAAAAAATTAAAATACTAAAAAAAAATAATTAAATAATTAAGTTGTGTTGCCTTAAAATAAACAGTCAGTTATAAAATGAGGTAGGTACGCAAAGAGCAGGTTCTCTACAGATAGTTAGCGTATATGCAACAAACAGAGATACAAAATGTTGACAAACTTGATTTCCTCCTAATTGTCTGTAATTTTCTATTTAAATGTAAAATGTATTTTCCGTGACATTTTGTACATGACATGTAGAACACACAAACCACAAAAGTATTCATTACGTGATAATAATGCATATGCGTGTACTGTGTAGTTGATTAATTATCAATAAACATTACATTCTTTATCAATGCGTTTATAATTTGCCTTTCATAGTAAAATATGTTAACCTTTTTAAAGTTAGTAGTATAAAATAGTATTAATCTAAACAACCAAAACATATTATCAGTATACTTGAAAAATAATATCTCTGATCAATTTTATTTTAAACCTCGCTAATATATTATGTTTCCTCAAACATATTTAACGGTTGTTAATAGTTATAAATACGCTGATGAAAATATTGGAAATTATTGAGAAAATTAAAAATTAACAACTTCAAATTATCAATATTAACTTAGATTTTTTAATCGTTTCGGGTTCTATTTATAACTTTTTTAACATTTCTTACACTCAGAAAAGTGTAAATGATTGTAAAAAAAATAAAGTAATAACATTATTTTCATACGGTAGTTTATTTTTTTAATTAATGTTTAAAATAATATACAATTTAATGTATAAATATTGTAATACAATAAAACAACAACTTTATTCATATTTTTATTTATTTTACTCTAGATGTTATAAATATTTAACTTTTGATCATTTAGTAATGTTTTATTTCAATACAAGTTTGTTCAGTAATAATAACAATTCAATTTTCTTGTATATAATCTACATGATGCTAAGTATCATAAAATATAAAACATTACATTTTAAATCAAATTATCTACTTAATTAATTTATATAATGAAATATTATACATTTATACAGGTTGTTATTAGGAAAATACTAAATAGGTAATTCACAATTTTTTACAAGTTACCTAGAATTCAAAACTTGTTTTGATATTGTAATAATCAATATTTTATATGGATAATAAGGGTTAAAATCTAGTAGGTATTCTGTAAAACCACTGTTACTCAATATGCTTTATACTTAATTTACCATTAGTTAGATTTTTAAATGAAAAAAAAGATATCACTACATTATAGTTATAACTATTAATTGATTAATGTATAATATATATTTTCCAATGAATTACAATAAATTAACAGACAAATAATTAAATGTTTAAATTATTCAATGTTATATCAAGAATATAGAAACTATAGGTACCTTTAGGTACATACTAGTAAACTTAATATTGTATTTATCATAATTTTTAATTTTATATAAATTATTTGAATGATAATCATTATTATAAACTATTAAATTTCTATATAATAAATATTGTTTAATAAAAAATGTATTTTACTCTTTACATCGAGTATGATAGGCACTATACAATTTTATATAAATAATTTAAAAATCTGCAGGATAAAATGTATACAATTAATAATATATATATTTATAAAAACTATCTAATTCGTTATTTTTAATTATGCACCGTTGTTTTTGCTGCACTTCAATTTCCCATCAACCAGTAACCGCCAGTTTTATAAAAGTCGTGTTTATGTTTAAAAAAGTTTTTGCATTTTAATGATGCTTCATCAAATCACTCAATTATTTCATTAAAATCTCATTAAAAACTCAGCAGTTTAAATAGATCAAACAAAGACCGAACCCGATTACATACACCCTCTCCATTACAAATGCGGTAATGATTTAGAAAAACTGCGTCATCGGAAACACAATACGATTGAGCGTACGGACGTATTCGAATGATATCGAACAAATGCCACCACTGGGCTATAGATAGTATTTATACGTACTGTTATTTTCTCATCCTTTCACTCCCTCTCGTTCATTTTCCCTCTTACTCACTCACCATTTCTCGTTTCTACTCTCTCTCTCACAAATACACGCATATACCTCTTTCTTTTTCTTACATACATATCTATTACTCTCATTCTTGCGTTACTCACTATTCACGGTCATGATCAGGGACATATGATGGAAGTATACCTATTATGTGAGAAACCGGTTTTCATAATATACACAATGCCTCATAACTACTATGTTGGTTCTCTTTAGCCACTATTTTACTAAAGCGTTATATTAAACACCAAATATAAAAAAAACATTAGAATTTTTAGAAACAACAAAGTTAAAATAATTAAATCGATATCGAATCACATGATTTGTGAAATTTGTATTTTAAGAAATAAGCTAGAAAGTATTATGAACAATTGATGTAATGGGAACCCTGTATGTGGCTATCGGTGAATATTTCAAATGTGGAACAAATGTTAACGAATATTAATTGTATTTGACACACAATAGAGGAATTTTGTATAATATTATAATACGTGTACACAGAAACTACAATATTATGTTGTGTTATACGTTCAAAATATTGCTCGTTGTTATTTTTTTCATAAAATAATTTTTCAATTGATTTTTATTAGAAACAATTTAAAAACATATGACTGGTATGCGCATGTAAAAATTCCTGAGAGAAACTTTTGGGTTTTTTTATATATATATATATATTTATTATAGTATTATACATATTAAGACTTTTGAAATTAAATAATTTGTTCGAAAATTTTGTCTCAATAAACGGATTATAATAATATTGTAGTATATATTCTAATTATTATATATTAATTAATAATCAACTAACGAATATACTACGTGAATTATTTAAACACGAAATTCAATTTGAAATTAACGAAATGAAACTACGAGTATGATTTACTAAAAGTGTAATTTTATCTTTTTCTTGGCAATTACTATGTAATATATTATATTTACGGTGTATCCAAATAGTGACATCAATCATTTCATGAACTGAATGTCAAAATACTGAAATCTGTCCAGATCGTGAATTTTGACAAAAGTACATTATATGTCCATCTATTTCATGAGAATGGGCGGCAATATCTATATTGTACATTTAGTGTAATTATTATAAGTTTATAAGTTATTTAAATTATATTATATTTTGTTTTAACAAACCGTATTTTTCCATATAAACGAAGATAATAATGTTATATCCGTGCTCTGTATTGTATGAGAGATATATTAAATTAAATTTTGGTAATTCTATATTCAATATCAAACGAATGTTTCTTTATCGAATACTTATATTACCCCTAAGTTATTAAACAAATAACATTAAGCAAGTGCTTGTCTGCTATTTATATAATGTAGATACTTGATTATGTAGTTTATACGAAGATTTATAATTGTACATAGCAATTTTAAATAAAAATAATAGACATAAAATAAATACAATTTTTGAAAAGCCTGGATTAAATAAGTGGCATATTCATTGACTACTCGACCAATTGAATGTAGTCATTATAAAGCTTTATTTGAGAATGAATCGAAAATTAGATTATATATTTTTCATCTGATCTGTGTAGAATTTTCAGTGCATGAAATTATTAAAAAAATGTAGGAGGGTAAGGATTGTACTCATGTAAGGCACAACTTCTTACAAATCAAGTAGATGTATATACATTTTTTTAAATTTATCATGCATGCTATGTAACAGTATAATATTATGTCACCAACCGTCGTGAAAAAAATAAATAATAAAATAGACAAATGTATGATTCATAACTTTAAATTCATTTTTTATTCTTCTTCTTCTTCTCAGTTTATTGGTCCATTAAATATTAATTATTATCATATAGTTATTTAATATTATCATTCTTATTCATACTTAATAAATATAGCTTATTAAAAATAAAAATATAAAATAAAATATAATATATTGTTAAATAACCTATAATAAATATTAAATACACAAAGTGTATGATATAGACATTTTCAATTTAGTAAAATAGATGTCCATATAATCATAATTCAAAATTAACGACCTGAACATCCAGTTCATGAAATGAGCGATTTAATTATGTGAATGCGACATAATAATATATAATGTTTATCTGTATTCGGTGTAGACAGTTCATCCATATTGATACATACAGTACACATTGAACTCAAACATTCCAAGATCGCAGTGTGCACTTAGGGGTAAGATGGCAGTACGTTTATTCACGGTATATACTATATATATGTGTATAAATAATATATAATGAAGAATATATGTCCAGTCTGGAGGTTTCAAGGTGAACAAACTCGTGGTAGGTGCATTGCACGCAGCCGGTGTTTCATTTGCGTTGCACAAATATTACGTATAATATAATGTATTACAGAGTTGTAAAAATGCTCTTGATTTATATGATTAGACGATGGTAAAAAATAATAATACGATATTGCGATATATCGTTTGCTTCGATTCTGTACGTACCTATATAATGTATAATAATATGTAGATGCCAAGCATTGTTTTATCAACTGTATATTGTTATATTATTGTGTAACAATGTGTTCATGTTACGACGACTAAAACGGAACACGTCAATAGCGTGCTTACAAACTTTTCAAACACACAGTAAATTTACATTAATAATAGGTACAAATGTACAATAATCTAGACCACATTTGTATCGGTAATTAAACAATAGAATATGCTATACAGAAATAAAGCTAAGCAAAATCAGTTCAGCCCAAATGTTCAGGCGGCGAATTTTATGATGAAAAACTATCACGGAAAGCAAGTCGTGATAACAATAACTGCAATTTAACACAAATATGCGCTAAAACGAGAATTCCATATATCTATATTGTACAAATCAAATCAAATCATTTATGTATCATCGGTTTATTAAACGGACATACACAACAATAATAGTGCATTTGTTTATGCATATGAATACTTTCTTTAATATTTGGACACAGCTAAAATTAAAAAGTACATTTCTTAGGCTATGTCCATATTCTGAAATATACTTGGTTAGGTTAACAACCAAAATCTTAACTTTAAAATACCACCTGAAATATTAGACGTAGAAACAAAAACAAAAAATACAAACCTTCTATTGTTTTAAAGAAATGTTTATTAGATAGTATGAATGCTGCAGCTATTTAAGTATATCTACGTAGAGTTGGCCTTCCGATACTATCCAATAGATTCGAAAAACGGGTCAATATGTTGCAAATTAAGTTTAAATAATTTCAAATTAGTTTTTTAGAATTTTCATATACAATATACATGTATTGATGTATCATTAAATTATTACAACTTAGTTAAGAACTATTTCGGGACTTGGAAACAACATTCTCGCTGCATTTGCAACTAATTGAAAATCAATATTATTTTCTTGGTAAACCAAATTAATTTGAAATTATTTGAATTTAGTTTGTAAATAATATTGACCAATTGTTTTGATTGGGACTAACTACGTGTGTATATTATTGCTCTCCACAATTTAAAATTCTTAAATTATAAGTAATTATTAATTTTTAAGAAACAATAATAAGTGTATTGGCATTTATAATATTTTTTTCTTGGTAAAATCGGCCACTATAGAACTACCCATTAATTTTTACAAATAATTATTATACAGTATACACTTATAATAAAAATCGGTAAAACCCGGGTATTGATGCCAGATTACGTTAAAATGTACGATGTATCATCAAATAAACGATAATGATATGTATTTATTTTTAAGTGTGTGTGTGTGCAACACACCGGCTGATGATGATCGTGAAATTCAAACTGCTTTTGGTACTGATTTTCAAAATATTTCTCCATATTTATATTCACGGGTAAGTACTTAAAATTAAATATATTGCTTAAGATCTTAAGGCCCGTCTACGTGAATATCTGACCATTCGTGGCTTACGTATTATGTATTATACTTATACATATACATACATACTTACATGACAAAAGTATAGAATACGCACTTACCAAAACGCATTGTGCTGATATTAAATCACGGTAAATATAGGTAAACTATAAGCTAGGTTAAATATTCCATACAAATGTATGGGTTTATAATATCCATGCTAAATTGATTTAAGTCCGGTTAGTATATTTGAACTCAGATATAGTTAATTAAATATAAACATTATATTATATTGAATACAATTATAATGAAAATAAAGTACCTATCTGTGAAAAAACAAATTTTTGAAAAACCAAGTAAATCAATTTTGATGAAGGTAATGTGAAGTAAGTTCATTTTGATAATAGCTAAAATTAAAGTATACATGTTCATTACATAAATAAAATAATAATAATTAAATAAATATCCTAGTATTATAATGCACTCATCGTTCTGTTTAGAATCTTATAGTATATAAAAATAATTAAAAATCTACTGACTACCTACTGTAAATAGATGATTTTGAGTGTAACTTAGTATTGATTAGGTCGATTTTGAGTGAATCTTTACAACTATTTATTTTTCGCCAGCTTATATACCAAAAGTCCAAATGATATTTCATAGTTTATTTATATAACCTATAAGTTCATTGTTTTATTTAAATAATACATTTATATTAATATTTAATATATTTGTGGTTATTTTTCAGAAAATATTATACGGAAATCCGTTATATTTGAAGTTCTAAGGATTAATAATTTTTAAATTACAGCATAATATTAACTATAGTTGTTGGGGGAAAAATCTTTTTTTTTCTCGTTTAAATAACTAATTTAATCTAAATTAGAAAATGCCTATGTTTCAAAGGTCTACAATTATATTTATATATTTCCAATAATTTTAAGACAATGTAAGAAAAATGTACGATGAACCTATTTTAAGAATTTTGTCAAAAATTTAATTTAGAACGCATATAAGGCATATTATTAGTATATATTTTCAATATTTGATAATTGCTGTATTGTGAAAAAAAATACGAGGAAGCTTGTATAATATTTTTAAAATTTTCGACTTAAACATTTTTTAAACGATATATAATCGGGATAAAAAATGTACATTTCAAACACCTATAAATTGCTCAAAAAAATCCAAAATATTTTGAAAATGTATCTATAAAATGCTAATACAAATATTAATTGATGAATATTTAAAGTATCTACGGTTACTCATTTTTAAATTTTATAATAAAATATCATTATTGATTTTAAAGATAACTGGTACCTATTTCATAAATATTCTCGTTTCTATATTTGTTCATATAGTTTTTTTGCGATAGTTTTAAAAATGTCCAATACATTTTTACCTTTATATACTCTATAGTATCAATTAAATTAAATTTTCTACCATTAACCACCCTCAATATTAAAGATGACAGTTTAGCTGATAATTAAAACTCTAGTTATTTTCTTTACATCTTTCATATTTCGTGATTCAGTATTTCAGACTCCAATGCTTATTTGTATTATTTTTTTTTTACTTAACTTAACATAATTTATATTTTATTTAAAAACTGTACAATTTTGAACTTAAAATATTAAAAAAGATAAAAATTTATGTATTTAATATGTAAATGATATAAATTGATATAAATAAACGAGGAAACGGTTTTTATTTGTTGGTAAATCGAATTTTGTCAATTTTGTTCAGTTTTTGGAGCGAATTATTAGGTGATTTTGTTTCAAATGGATTTTATCATAGAATTTTTTATAATGATGAGTTGTTATTTGATTTAGTGTTGTGATTTTTAAGGCCTTATGCACAGCATACTGTTGATCATTGAATGTTGTATTTTAATATTTTAAATAAAATTGTTATAATACATTAAAAAAAAAAAAAGAAAAACATCTAAAAACATATTACATATTAAAACTGGGTTTTGCCGACAATTTTAAATTAAAAAAGTTTTCATAAATGTATATTGTCGTTACTTAAAATGTTGTTTTGTAAAATCGAGCTTCTTTTTTATACTTTGAAAGTTGCAGTTGTTATCTTATCTTCTGTATCATTATAATCATGCGATATAACAGAACATGCGTGTAATTTCTAGTCTGTATTTAATATTTAAAAAATGACATTATATTCTATGCAATGAGTATTTTAGTGTCGAAGATAATAGTGGAAATATAAATTAAAATTTATTTTCAATACTTAAATATATTAAGAGAAATTTTTCTTACAACACGCTTTAATTTTACATGCATTTTAATGGATCAAATTCTTGGTAGATGCAATGACATTTAATAATTAATAATTGTTTTTCCTTACATTTTTTTCCTTACGTTTTTGCAAAACTTTTTAATAATTCCTATACATATTTAACTTAAAATAATAATTTGGAGAAGATGACGTATTGTAATTTAATTATTTATTGTGTTATATGAACACTGAAAACAATAATTAGATACCAATATTAATAAACCTCTAAATAATGCCCAAATAATTTCATTATGTACGTGTAGATATCAATCAGTATAATATCTGAACGGAACCGGGAACATAAAATAATAATATTATGTAAAGTGTACACCCGGTCACCAGAGTACTTGTCACCTCACTAACGACATATCGATCGACCTATGTAATTTGTGTGTATAGAACTCAAAGTGGACAGGTTCCCGCTATGCAAATCCCGTGATTGTTAGTATTGTTGATGTGTATATGTGTGTATATAAATTTAAGATTAAGCATGTAACTTAATAATAAATGGTAACTAAAATGATGATAAGATGTTGCCGCAAATTAAAATTACTCACAGCATAAATATATAATAATAAATTATAACTAAAATTGTTTAATAAAAAAAAAACATGTTGTCTTTTTAACACAACCAATTCGTATAATAACAATTAGATATAAATAATAACAAATCGCAGAATTTTTTATGTGCTAATGGCCAACTTTGTTAAGTGTGTTAAGTAACAAATATCCAAATGCGAACAAGAAAATAATAAATAATATTTAAATTTTAATAAAAAGGTACCGTTTATATCACACTAAAAGCGTATAATAATAATAAACCACATCGATTCGCGCCCACTGATAATGAGAAAAATTGGCGATGATTAGCACCTACAATGTTACAATATAAATATAAAATAAATAGTGATTTTCGTCCATTAACAGAATAATAAATTATTTTTGAAATTTGTGTTCACCGAAATAATAACATTGTAGTTAATCCACAAAGTAGCAATTCGCGCCTATCGTTTAATATATAAAAAATTCGTAACCATACAATCATTAAACCAATAAAAACATAATCTCATCGTGTTTGATTCTATAATATTTGTTTTGTTCAACAGTAGACTGATCTAATAACAATATGTTATTCTAGATATACTATCAAGTGCAGCTGGTAAAAAAAAAAAAAAAATTGGTAATTTTTATTATTTTAATTGGAATACTTATCGTGTGGAAATTATAATATTAAGTTTGATACTATTGAATAATTTTTGAATAAAACTTTGATGTGTTGAGTAAGTAAAAAATAAAATATACTATAATATAATAAAATATTAATACGCACGTCGGTCATGTGAAGAATTATTCTTGTTTTTTTTTAGAACTATCCTGGATTATTTTACATTGTAATATATTATGTATACCTACATAATATTGTAATATGGTGGTACGAGTACAAGCAATGACCGTGATAATGGTTCTCTGTTATTTTCCTAGCAATCTAATATTCTAATAAGGAGGCTGCCTAAGCATATGTATCATACCAGCTGGTGAGTCATGAGACCAACTGCTATAATCACCTGGATAAGAAGGATAAGAAAAAAAGTCACTCTACAGGAGGTAGTACACAAGGTAAACGGTTTTTGTTCCCTCGGTCACTGAATGTACGTGAATATCAACATTATGCTCCCAAGTGTTAGTCGTTTTCGGCCTATGGGTCAAATAAATGTACGTTTGATCTTTACTGTTTTTAGAGAGTTTCTCTCATTACATAGTAAATTTCAGCACGGACGTACCTATTTGGTCATCGTGAAAACAGTAGCTGGATGGTTTTCTGCTTGAAAGGTAACTCATATAACACCAATATGCACAAATTATCTATAAACATCCGATAGTGGAAAATTTCTGGTATTTTAGTGGAACAATTTAACAAAAATAATATCTTAATTGAAAAAAATGAGTGTTCATATTTTTGATCATCGAGAATGAATAATTTATTGAAATTTTGTGGTCACAATTGACCATACATTTTTTTAAACTTATTCACTAATTATACAACCATAACATTTGATAAATCTATAAATATTAGTCAATATTTTTAAAAATATTTTCTAGCCAATCAGCATTGTACCATACTCGCTCAGGTGCGTTATAAAACCGGGTACTTTCCGTTATTCTGGGTATTATGTACGGCTCATCACACATATTCCCACGGTTTGGGTAAACGTGGATTTCGGCAAATTTTTAGTTTTATCATTATAATTTAATGTTACCTACCTAATAAAGGGCGATACTAGCTGAATTATTCTGACCTACCTAGTGAGAACGTTTAAATGGCTCGACTCGCTTAAATGCTCGGTATTGTCCCGAACAGTAAGTCAAGCCCCGTGCCGTGAGAAGATATGATACAGACAAAAATATCCAGTGAAACAATTTAAATGGCAGCCAGTCAAACTTTGTAAACACATTACACAGATAAGAGCAAAAGGACGACGGTGTATATATACATGTAAGTGTACGAGATACACACACACACACACACACACACACACACACACACACACACACACACACATATATATTATAGTATATGCCCGGTATTTATAGGGAAAACTTATTTATATAATAATAATAATAATATGGACCGACCAGAGATAGCCGGATATAACTTTCACGGGCAGTTTAACATTTCGTTCTCGGGTCGAAACGCCGAGTTAACGGACGAACCGCGGGATAAGTGATTTATAATGATAATAATAATAATAATGTTATTGCGATTCACTGAGATATTATTATATTGACAAGCGATATACACGTACGTTTGCCAATTGCTGTGCTGTGTAGGCTAGAAACTGCCACTGAAACAACTAATATTATAGTGATACGTAGTATATTCAATATTATGTTTAGTAAATATTATCAGTCGGTAATCAATTTGTAGTAACTGCGTGTAATATTGTGCTTAGAACTATAAAATACTATCGTTGACGACTGCATTAGATTAGAGTTATATTAAAATATTTATTTAACCTGTGAGTTTCGTTTAATGTGATCAAATTAATTTAGATTATTATTTTTTATTTTCGAAAATAAGTGTAATGTATAAGCCAGTGATTACAAATTAAGCAATACTCACTAAATAATTGTGTATTATGTTTAATCAGTACGTAAAATAATAGTCGTCTTTAGTACGTGGTGATTGTTTTTGTAAGGTAAGGTAGGTACCCACTTCAAATGTGTATTTCCAAAGTGCGCATTGCATTATCGGTGCGTTGACATAATATAGAAACACAATATACCTACATATTATACGAGTACGTTGTGACAATGAATAATCATTTGTTTAGAATACACGTGCTGTTATTACTTATTAAGTATAATACTTCGGTTTTATGCATATATTTGGTCCTGGAAAACTTCGGCAATAAAGTCACGTTGTTGAGAGTAGAACTGAAAAGTACTTTTTAAGTGTTTTACCACCTCTGGTGTGCCTCCCATTTAAATTTATTATAACTATATTTTGTCGTACAATGTTTACGATTTCGTGGATTAGCAGTCATTAAATTAGTTCGGTTTATCAAACATGGTATTTTTTCAGGATTTACAAACTTTAAAATGTAACAGTTCTCAAATTCACAGATTTGACGCGAGTCAACTGTATACTCGGTACAACTTTTCCAGCGCAATATTATATAAAAGTGGCGAAAGAGCGTCTCCTTGCTGTAAACCTATCATAACTCGGAATTCTTCGGATATTACATGTTCGTCTCTTACTTGATATTTTGTGCCATTCATACATATTTTTGCCAGGAAAATGAGCTTACTTGGGATTCAAAAATCATACATTTTTTATGAAGTCTTTCCCGGTAAATGCAGTCGTAGGCCTTCTCGAAATCAACAAATATCTGCTACACAATTTTTATTCAAATATGTTTCTATAATAATCTGCACAATCACCGACAGCTGATCTATGGTAAATTTTTATTGGTACCCCCCTATGAATTCAATTATTAAGGGTTGTACTACTCTTTGAAAACACTTTGTGTGTTGTATCCCCTGTAGTTATTACAATTAAGTTTGTCACCTTTCATGTGAAGTGGAATAACGATGGCCTTGTTCCATATTATTGAAAGTATATCTAATAATATATATTGTATATAATATTATACAAAAATATATTTTCTGAGGTTTGAATCCAGGAAACCACTTATCTCTAATCTTGTTTCCAAAACTATCATCGAAAAGTTATTTTTGAATTATGTATGTATCACCTTACTTATTATATCGATTATGCATAGTATTACTCCACACCTACTATTCGCTATATGTCTATAATAACCACTTGCTGGTTTTATTATTTATTCCTCAATCCATAACCATAAAATAATATTTTACAGAATTATTCTTTTAAAAATAAACGCGCACTTTCTCGAAAAGTTTTTACGTTTTTAGAAGTATTTAAAAAAAGAATATTTTGTAATGACTTCAAATTTTTTTTTAGACGTCAAAATAAAACAAAAAAACTATGATATATAAATATTCAAGAAAAGCTGTTATAAAAAAAGAGGTATTATACATGTTATTGATAACTTTGACACGAGATTCTTCATATGTGTTCATCGATTATTATTTAAATCTTAAATCTGTCACTGCTTCAATTATTTTGTAAATCTAACTTTTTAAATCAATACATTAACAATTCTAAATACTTTATACGTCTGCGTTTGCAAAAACAATATTGAAAAATTAAAATATATTTTAATCAAATTTAATTCAGCGGCAAAGACGTAAGTTCATTTTTATAGGTTATCAATTTATGATGGAGTAGATAAATGATATTATAATATATTCGAGCAATCTGATCTTTATATTACTGCTGTATAGTCGCTGTTTACCTAATACATCATACATGTTATAAAAACAAAAAAATGTATTTTAAGTTGGCAAGAATAAAAATATTATCGTAGAATTCAGAAATATATTCGATAAAAATATGTTCTCTATGTGTTGACGAATAGTCACAGTGGTTGTAATTTGGTTAGGTATTGCTAAAGCACAAACAAAGGATATGCGTATAGGTACAATAACATCAACGAACGCACTATATAATGTTAAATTTGTTTTGTCTGATGCTTAAAACATACAGGTAGGTGTATGATTATGAATAAACAACTGAACTTATTATTATTAATACTCCTGAACAAACGTGTTGAATAAATATTGTAAAATAATTTAATTGTACGTAATATATACCTAAATGAGATTGTGATGGACACAAAAATATCTGTCAATATAATAACTGTTTACGGTTAGGTTAACTGTTACAGTGTAAACTTGTATTTTTTTTCCTTACGCCTGTAGTTAAAAAAATATATATCAAATAAAACTTTATGATGTCACCATAGTGTAAACTTAACAGGTATATAGTATATCATGACAGGTGTCACGACCGTTTTATATTACGACACATTTGAATGATTTTAGTACGAGATTGCTTTGAAGCTTTAACGTTTTTAAAGGCTTTAGTTCTGGTTTGATCCGCAAGAATAAAGTTAATACTTAAACAATATATCAGTAAGATTTAGAAAAGAATGATATCCTGAGTATTATATGGATTTTTCAATCAAAACTTATAATAATTTATACATTAATTTTGTGGTAAATATAAAATGTATATATTAGTCATTAAATTCTACTTATCAATTATTTACTTTCTCACTAATTATTTCTTTAAATAAAAATAAAAAAAACTGTATAAAACTTAAAGCTATAATTTCGGGTTTTATTTTAGTTTTTGCTTTTAAAATAATTCTATAATGATTCCAATGGCTATGTTTTAGTTCAGTAATTCTTAAAACAGTTTCGATTCAAATTTAAAATACTGCTTTGGCTTGCATTTCCGAAGTTTAAATATTGTTTTCAAAATAAACTATTGAGCACAAAATCCTATATGACGGGCGATCGATTGATCGTTTGCACGGTCCACGTATTCCATAGTATTATTATAAGAATGACAGAGCGCTGTAATGGTGAATAAAATATGGCAGATAAGAAAAAAATATCAATGTATATAGATATAATTATTTTATATCAATTTATGTCTAGAGGTATTTGCCGCCATACATGTGGTCTGTAGTGCTCTGCTCGGTTTAAGGGTGTCATCGACACAAAATTAATTTTAGACATATTACGTTTCAATAAAGTAATGGAATGCATTTTGTGCGTAAACCTATAGCGACCTTGTTCATACATTTACGAGTACAAGAAGTAGAGAAATATATTACTAAACAAATTTTGTAAAATTATGCACATTATAATAATATATCTTCATATTATATTACGTAATATTAATTATCGTAATCAAGTCAAAAATAAAACGCATCTTTTTATTCTTAAATATTTTATTGTATATGGAATAATAATAATAATATTTAAATAAAATATAAACATCTTTTAGAAAATAGATTAGATTATTTCAAAATATTTTATATCACACAGTTATTTTTATCGAACATATTATATTTTTATCCTCTCCTTGTTGTTAAGTATTTGTTTGTAAATATTAATTTTTATATACATCTTATAGGTACATTTTTCCTAAACAGGTATGTATCCTAAAAATCATATTATTAGAAAAAATAGTAGTATCAACAATTTTATGTTATTTTGAACTTAGTTAAAACATAATATACTTGTCTGATATTAATATAATTTGTTGAAATTATATTTTTATTTACAATAAGCAGCCATGAAAAGGTTTTTTAAATTCTATACCTACGACACAATAAAGTAGGTACCAGAAATAATTGTATATATTCAGTTTCTCTATCTGCAAATTGTTCCAAATGCCAAACATAGTTTTTTTAATATTTATTTATATATATTTTGTAGACTTGAAGTGAAATAAAATTTATATTGTAATAATTATATGCAAATAATATTGATTAAAACTCTGTTACCAGCTATAGTTAATTATTTATCAAAATTTAAAGTTTAAATCACAAGTGAACAGAGGCAGTATGATGTTGAAATTTAGAAATAATACACGTTGTATATATTATTGTTACTTTGATGTCACTAGAAATATTTTAATTATTGACTAGTGTTAAAAATTACTAGTTATAGCCATGGATATGCTTAGTTAAATTTATAATTATGGCAAATATTTTAAATACATGACACGAGTATAGTTGTGTGAAAACAACAAGGTGTCATTGTATGAATATTTTTATTTTATAAATTAATCAATACTTATGGATATAATATCATATTGTATAATTTTACTCTATACAAAATATAAACTATAAAAATTGTAATGATTTACGTTAGTTTATTATAAATTATCGTTATTAATAACATAATTATTATGACGATCATAAATTGAAAATAGACAGTGAACTTTATAGACAGTGTAGAAAATCCTCGTTATATAGAGGATAGAATGAGAGTTGCATATTACATATTATGAAAACATATGAAACGATTAAAGATGTATTTAATTTAATGTATGCTTTTAAGTGTAATTAGTTGTTGTTATATGTATTCATTGTATGTTATCATATTTGATCTTCACAGCAAATTTGGGGTTTCTAAACTTTCTAGACACATTATATACATATATCAGAGGTTCCCAACTCATGGGCCGCGGCCCACGAGTAAAATGCAGAGTAAAACAGTGCCATGGACCATATAATATTAACATTATCAACGTATATATTTAAAATAATATAATTTTTATTAGATACCTAATAATATTATATATATTATATACATACACATATATAGGTGTGCTATATTAGTCATTAGTGGCGCCTCAAAGATTTTTTTTACAAAACTAGTGTAGTCCACACAACTAAAAAAGTTGGGAACTGCTTACTTACACTATAGCTTGCGAAGATAAAATAACTTTTACTTACTATTACATATTTTGTTCTAAATATTAATGTTTACATTTTTTTCGGAAACAGTCAATATGATCGATATTTATTTGATTTGTAAAACAATAAAAACTATAATAATTGAAATTTATTTTTAAAAATTCATTAAGGATATAGGATATTATATCTTAGTTTTTAAATAACGTTGAAGCACAAGCAAATAAATTGTAAATTATATATTGTTTTGTGTTACTGAGTTTACATTACAAAAAATGTATTTAAATTCCTCTGTATAGTAAGTTTTTGAGTGCACATTGCTATTGGATACAGAAAACATTTTCAAATACTATCAAAGTATCAAATATCATCTTTGTATTTTTTACGGCTATGGTTCTGGTTAGTATAAATGATTCGTACAATTTTTAAATTTTATAGAGAAGTACCGCCGGTCTGATTTAAATTATTTGTGTGGTTTATATATAGGTATTAAAGTGTATACTCACGTTTAAATAAAAATTATAGTCCATTTATATAAATACCATAATCTATTCATACTGATTTACGGTATTTACAGTAAGATATTATTAACTCTAAGTTAATAATTTATTGTAATATAACATAGTATAAATAATTTTATTATAATAATTAAATACTAATAATGTAATTCATTTTTGGTAAAAATTAAATCAAACTACCGTATTAATTTTAAAAATAAAATAAATGTCTTTAATACCTTTATTATAAAATATATTTAGTGATATAGATTGACCGACTCAGAATCGTTTTTCGTATACAATAATATATATTTAATAATAATATATCATTAAATTAAAGTTTAACACAGCCATTATAGCGAAAACTAATGTACAATAGAATGGTACCCACCGCAGGTCACTTGCAAACCTTTTATTTGTATGATGATTTTTTTTATATACAATAGGGTACATAATATTAAAGAGTACAATTTGATCAAAGAAAATAATGACATGCAGTTTATATGATTAGAGAAATTATCAAACGATATATTTTTTTTTATTATTATTATTCAAAAAGATAATCGGCCCCATTGAACATGTTTGTGTGGTGGCCCATGAGGTCACAATTTAAAATATTAATTCATTAATTACTTAATATAAAATTAAAATATTACAATTTTCAATAAACTTTTCACACATAATTAAAATATCAATATTAATAAGTACATACTTGATATTACTTTATAAATAAATATATTAATTAGTAATAATAACACTATAGTTAGTTATCTAGATACCTAAGTTTAATTGTTATTATTGTATTTTTTTTAAATAAAATAAAGCATGTATAATATTTAAATTAAAATATCACTAACCATTTTCGTTTCAGCTGACAAATTGTATTCAATAGGTCGATGGAGGTAAATTTGATATTAAGGGATTTGAATGTTGATATAATTTTTTATGAAATCATTTATAGAGTTAAGATGTTTGATCTAGATCGACTATATCAAAGTCATTTTAGACAGTTAAATTATTACTAACATGGAGCATCGATTTTTTTTTTGAATGATATTAATAAGAAAGACTGTATAATTTTACTAAAAAAAAAAATTTTAGCTAATCTACTATTTTTCCTACTGCATCAGACAGATATATTTTTGACGCTATTGTGTGTTTACCCCACCGTATGAGAAATATTTAATAAATGTGATTTTTTTTCGATATTAAAAAGTTTAACCTTCCATCATAATATAACTAATATCATAATAAATTAAAATAACATAACATTAGAAATACAAGATAAAAGATCGTCTTCCTTCATACCTATGCAATAACTTATAATACAATAATTGAAATTTAACTAATCCATTGTGGTAACCACAGTAACTAATTAAGTTATGAGTTACAACGAAACCAAAATACAGCAGGGTCTTCCCCGTTTTTTTGTTTTTTAACTTTATAATAATATGGATTTTAATGGTTTATACATTTTCTGTCAAATATAACTTTTCGAGACCTGAATATTGAATCTCAGAAATTGTTTTAATTAAACTTCTACAATACTTTTATACTGAACATAGTCTTGAAACATTTACAGTTTGTTGAATTTAACATTCAAAATCAATTTATAATGTAAAAATTTACATTTAAAAGAAATCTTAACCAAATTTGTTTTAACTTCATGTATTCAAATATAGTTTATATTTTAAATTAAATGTTAAATTAATGTTTAATTAATATTAAACTGAAATACATGGAATAAAATAATAATTAGAAATTATAAATCAAAAAATATTATCATTTAGTAACTATATAAAAACATGCAAAAAATTAATCGAAATAACCGTTTTTAAGTAGTGTTCTGGTGAATTTGTGTTGTTTTTTTTTTTAAGTTTTTCATTCCAGATGCCTATCAAAATACAAAATCACTTATTTCTGCCATTCGCTTTAAATTTGTATATACAAATATTGCAAATATAATATATTATGATTACAGTTTTAGATTCAGTTTTCATGTAGAAAAATTTTGACTTTTTACATTAAGGAAAAATAATAAAATTATGTTATTCTTAGTTCAAGTCTACTGTTGAATCTTAATATATATTTTTTACCTACATGAATTTCATTTAAAGTGTGATTAGTTTATATATTTTCGTATTAACACATTTTTAATTTTATTAAAGTTCTAAAATGATTTAAATTATGAGAGAAGAGTAGTACGCATGCATATTATATCAATAATAAGTATAATAATCATACTTTCAGTTTAATTAATTATTAGAATAATGTTCTGAAAACATTAGTACATATAATGAAAAATATAAAACTATTTTTACTTAAATTTCGCGTTTAAAATTGAAAACATTTTAAGTCTTTTCCGAGTATTTATTCGTCGTTACTTAATAATGACAATTGAAATAATAATATTAAAAAGGGTAAGCAAGTGTGTACCGCTTTGATGTATATTATGTGTGAAGTGAGTCACTATTATCAGAGTGTTAAATTTAAATTCGTTGTAAACTAAAAACGATTTTGAGCGGAGACGGTCTCTTATTCCATATCACTGAGTATATTATATTGCTTGATATTTTTTTTTTAACATAGCAATTAAAGCCATTTATTTGACTTTTAACATTTCAGTAGGTTGGTATGATTTTTTATTCGATAATTTAGTATTTAATTATTATAATAAAATACATTTATACCATAATATATAAATTTATATTACTCAAAATCGAATTTTTATTTTTTCTATAAATACCGTAAAACAGAAAAAGTAGATTTATAATGTAAATATATAATAAATCAAAAATGTCATTGCGTGTAGTAAAATTCATAATAATATATTATACGTAAAAGTTACCTACTCAAACTTTTTGTTCCCACGAACAATGTTTTTAAATTATAATAAAATTATTTATATCGTAATTTATCGTTTAAATAAGTAATTTCGTCCAAATTGGAACTTAAAATGCCTATAAAAAATAATTGCCTTTATAAATTTTTTAGAATTTATACTTTCAGTATATTTATTAGTTTATTACTTATGTTACGAGGAATCATGTAATCAATTTTCAAAATTTAGATATAAGAATAAAAGTTTTTATGAATTTCTAACTACTTCCTGTTTGTTTTTCTTGGTTATATAAAAAATAACTAATGAGAATTTTGAATTTTGACCTCTTTAAAAATATATTGTAGTAGGTAAAATATTTTAGATAATTCAATATGTATTTCATACATTAATATAAATTAATTATTAATGATATTTATTAATGTGGTATTTCACGATTCACAGTTGTACTATCACTATATTCCCACCGACAAACGAATTTTGACTACTTGGAGCTAATATAATTTATAGATTTTATATTTTTACATTTTTTACAACAAAATTATATTTTCTTAGTATTTAACTTTTTATTGACAAATGAGAAATTTATTTTTAAATCAAAACATATTTAAATTTTAAATGCTTAATAGATATATCGATTATTAAACAAATATTAATTTTAATTTTAAATAGAATTTTGCTAAATTATTGTTGTTAAACTGATGAAAAAAAAAATATTTTTAATTTTTGTTTTTGGACGCGAATACTTTCAGCTAACACATCTGTCTGTTCAAACTTTCTTCATTGAGATTCAGCTACAAAAATAATTATTAAAGTAAAATGTAGTATGTTTCAAACTGTTATGTATACAAACGACCGTCGACTAGTATGGAAGATAATACTGTAGTGATTGTTGTGAATTGCTGGTATGTATACAAATAATGGTTTGTAATCATTTTTGATTTTAGTCGGTTTTCCAATGCTATATGTGATGATGTTTTATATCATATAAGACGTATATTGATATTTTATACACATAAAAAAATACTCTGCGTAGATTATATACACACTAGGTATACACTATACAGAATATATTGATATCATATTTAGTTTTTAAAATAATATCAAATCTAAAAGTGTTATTATTACTACCGATTGTTCTAACATTCGGTATTTTTATTAACCATTGTCGTTGTAACTTATCGAAAATAAATTCAAAATGGTACAATACCTACGGCGTACAAATATACAGTTAATATTATTTCATTAAAAACTGATTTGTTTAAATACGGCAATAATAAATTTTCTTATGCTACGCAAAAAGCCTTATTGGACGCATTTTCGCAGTGCTGTAAAATTTCACACCTTTCATACGAGTTATTTAGAGAGTGAACGAGGTTGTTGTAAAATATTCTATTCTATTAATCATACCAAGCGACAAGAACACTTACGTATTGTAATACATACGGTGTATATATTATGTAATAACATATACACAGTAGTATAGAAAATATTTTAAACGGACGTTATGCCTATATATTATATACGTTTTAAACGAAACTATAAATTATGTTTTGTATTATTAATCACGTTTTATGCTATCGGTGAGATATCATTGAGACAACATCTTGAATATCGGCATTAAATTTTAGGACGTTAATTTTTAATGCATTTGCCATTAACCACTTAATTTTCGGTACCGATAGCAAAATATTAAAGTACAAATGTGAAATAGCATTTTTCGTTTTTAAGTGTAAGACGCTTTTGACAGAATATAGAGCTCCATAAGAATAATAATTATAAAATATAGTAACCAGACTAGGTATATTGCAGAGAAACTTGCGCTGGTAATTTGTTTGCATTGCCATTTATGTATATTCTAATGATAAATAATGATCGTAACATAAATGATAATAGTACTAAAAAGAAAAAATATACACTCTCGTGGTTCATGAAGTTTATTTACCATTTTTAATATTTATGGTAGGTATATAAAAGTGCATTTTTTAAAAGTTATATTTAAAATGATAAAATTTAAATAATAATAATTTTTTTATATTTTCATATTTAATTGATCACAAGAAAAAAATATTGGTTTATAAAATGTATGAAACGTACCAGTATAATATAATATATTTATTTCATTTTATTTCAATATAATTCGTTAAGCAACATATTTTTGTAATTTTCACAATATTAATAACATTAATGTGTGTTGTATTTTTATATTTATGTGCTTAATATATTATACAACTAAATAACTTACAGAATGTATACAGTACTTAATTAAAACTTAAATCCATAGAACTGTATAAGTAAATCTGCCTTTTATAGAAATATAAAGTTTAAAAACAATTATCAAATATATTTTGACTAATAATTTAAAAACCTTTTAAATTATATTATAACTAAAATAGCTGATAATTGGAAAAATAAATTAAAATGTGTACAAAACTTTTATTTTCTGTTTAAGATTTTTAATCAATTAAGAACCTTTTGATTTCTCCTAAATCCTCACATTTATATTTTCATTTATAGTAAAAAAAATATAAAAATAAAAATATTATGATAGGTACATATGATTTTATTCAATATAGAGAGAATGAGTAAACATGTCTAAGATTAAATAACTTAAAATAAATACAAGATATGATTAGTAATCTATGTTAATATAATGTATATATGATAGGCATTATTATTTGAACGATACCACTATATTTACATAAACGTACAACCAAAAACGAGGACGATATCAAATATACTCGTAAGTGTGATTAACTTTCTCACGTTTTTTTTATTTCAATCGCTAACTACATGTCAAAATTCATTATAAATTTAAACGTTTTGAAAATTCATAAACCGTCAGACTCGAAATTGATGAGTAACACGAGTTAATCTTAACGAGTGTAAGACTAATATTTCTTAGTATTTAAGATTTAACCAAATCCAATATATCACTACCATTATCGGTGAACACTTTATTATGGTCTTACAATATAATAAACATACAGGTACACAACGGGTATTAAATATAACGTGTGTATTACAGTAAGAACACTATATTATACAGTATGAATATTTTATCAGCGTACTCGGCTAGTTATATCGAAAGAAAACTTTTAACTTCAAAGACGTATTATATCCTACACGTTTTTCTAACATAAGGATTTATATTTTTTCCATACCTACTTCTTATATTATTGAAACTACTATTCTTACAAGATGTATGGTACACCGTCCAAGTAATCTTAACTGTAAACGCTCACATAAATAAAACAAACTCTTAAATTAATATATTTTTTTATACCAACTATAATATAAATAAAATATTCTGCTTGTTGAATTATAAAGTAAAGTATGCCTATATTATATATTATACAGACAAAAACAGAAATGTATAGTAAAAATTAAAAATATATAATTTAGACATAATATATAAGAAAAAAATTCCGGAAAATAAAGCTATCAATTAATATTCAAATTAATGTTGTAAAAATTACACTTTATAGAAATAAAAAATTGATTTTATAAATTAATTAACAAACTCATTTTTGGTTAATTGATTTTTCGTATAACACACCAAAAATGAGTTAAAGTATCATTAAAGCATCGCTTCAAACTATAATAGATGTCTGGTAGTGTTATTGTAGAGATATTTTTTATGAATATGTTTGGGTAAACATAGGCTAATAGTTTAATAAACTAATAATATACGTTCATACTTATTCAAGTTTAAATTTTATAAAAATTAGACAATTAAAACGATTTTGACTATTCTTTTGTAATTAAAAAATATTATACGAAGGGACTTAAAACACTGTTCATAATTTGAAAAAAGTGTTTGTTTTTGGATAACACACATTTAAAAGTTATTTATAATGTTGTAATTTTTAATAAGAGACAATTAAAACCAATTATTTTTAATTTCATATTTATAATAATGTCAAAATTGTACTGTATTCGAAATTAAATCATTTAACAGAAATAACATAAATTAATAAAAATGCACAAATAAAAATACTATTATAATTTTACACATTGCATATATAAAATAATAAAATAAAAGTAAACGAAATTAGTACATAATGTACTAAAAAACGAATTTTATCATTCGTACAACGTTTGAAAACTAAATTATTTTAGATCTTCATTAATGTTCACGTAGGTATAACATAAAACAGTGTTATTTTGTTGAATTCATTATTTTTTTACAGAGGTTTTTCCTTCTAGGAATCGGATATAAAAGCACGTATTTCCTCCCATCTGATATGAATTTACATATGTAAATATAATTTACAATTACAGATTAGGATTTTTTTTGGAATTCAGTTATCATGTTGGGATATTTCGACTTTTTAAATTATATGAAACAATTTTGATATTTTTATTTAAGTTAGTTTAAAAGTCAATTTTTAAGTCGTATTAATCATTTTACATGCCCTATGGTGGCTAATTGTATATTTGTATTTCTTTAATGCATTTAGTGTACTAACATATTACCGAGTTGGTATTTCCGTTCTGAAAAAGTTTAAATTACGAACAAACATTTTACTTAACCAAGCAATTCAGAATTGTATTTCATATGGAATAATTTATGATTAAATTTAAATGTAATACATTCATTACTCAAGAACAAGGAACACTTGACAACTATTATACGACACAGCAAATTATATTCGTACAGCAAATCGAATTTCTCGATTTGTAATAATTGTCTGAATAAAAAAATCAGTAAGACATTATTGACTCTTATAGACTTTAAAACATTATTATAGTTAGCATATCGACATACATAGGTACGTTATACCTAATTACTTATTACAAATTCATATATATTACGTATTATATTATTGTACAGTTATAAAAATGGTATATTATGTGTTTATTTTAATTTCGATAGAAGCAATAGGTTTTGATATAATTTGTATTTAAAGTGGATTTTTAATTGGAAAATCAACACCACGCAGTAAGGTCATACAGTTTGTACAAATCAGATGAATAATTCAAACTAAAAATACAAATATAATATAATAACATTATATACATTGTAAAATTTTAATTTGTTATTTTATTTTCATTCGACGGTCGTCCACGTCTACACATAGATTATTTTATTTGAGAATCTATTAAAATATTAAACAGTAGGTACCTAACTATATTTTTGTGTACCTCAATAATCATATGTCATTATATCATTCTGATGGATGTTATACAAGGAGAGTTTTTTTGTCTTATAATCATTGTTTTGTATGTTAAATTACACGTCTCACATTCTATTTTTAATGATTAAATATTATTTTTAATTATGTTTTCATTATTATTATTATTAAAATAAATAAATAAATATAAACCGAGCAAATCACTAGTTAATTTAAGATGAACTGATTTTTTCCTAAACAAAATCGTATGTGTTTTATAGTAATTATTACATTTATTTAATTTCATGTATTAATATTACTAGCTGTACGCTATACTATTAACATTTTATTTTAATTCAATACCAACGTACTGGTATACGGTGTGAATTGGTTCATAATATAAAATTAATTACTTAAAATTAATCTAAATATCTTGAAAATGCTATTATGTAGCATATAATATTTTACATAATAACGAAAAGTTTCAAGTTGTTCCTACTAATAATATTTATCGAATTTCAGACAAATAATAAAATCGTTATATTTCGTAAATGTCCAATTACGTCAAAATAAAATAAAATTCTTAAACATTACCATTTAAAATGTTATAAATGTTTAATTATGTGACTACTAATTAATTGTGTAATTGTGTTATTAAAAAAAAAAAAAAAAAAACAGCACGGCTTGACGCAAGGAGGCAATCAGTGATAGGTACTGGTTAAAAAATTCATAATCAAAATATATTCATAAAAATTAAAAGAAATATTAAAAAATATAAATACACAAAAATATACCTAGAGTAGCTGATCTGTGTAGTTAATCACGTTGCACATGAATTACTATATTGCGATAAGAAAAATGCCAATAATATAATAATGGTATTATAATAATATATGTACCTACTACCTAAATATGTATTTAATACACGTCAGTTTAATCATCTTTAGTTACCATCATTGGTGGTATTGATTTATTCTATAAACACTATTAAGTGTGAAAATATTCCTTAAAATAATTAAACAATTCTGTCTTGTATTAAGTAATTATTGTTGAATTATTGGTATATTTAATCAATATGGTAAAAATAGACCATTGGTCAAATTATTTAAGGGGTATTAAACTAAATGTACGGATAAGGCACGAATCAATTAAGTGTAGCACTGAGATCAGAAAGACATAATTTGCTTCGGTGGTTGGGATATCTTAATTATTCTGTTGATTATTGTCTTTTTGAGATTCGATCACTTTGCTGTTTTGAGATGGTGAACAGTGACGGATACTGAATACCAATGGCTTATTCAAGCTATTGAAGAGTAAAATTTATTATTTTTTTATATATTTGTACATGTACATACGTATTTTTACTTTTTAATTGCCTAAAAAATTCCACAATAACACAAATATTATGAATATAATTTATTACAGTATAATACTGATTAAAAGAAAATACATTTAACCAGTGAACCAACTTAATACATAGGCCACATAGGTACGTAGGCACGTTAATATAAACTTTACCTTCGTGATTTCTGCATTGATAATAAATATATGAGTATTTTTTTAGCTATAGAAATAATAAAACAATTACGCTATTATTATACGATAAAAATTATACTATTAAAAATTATGTTTTAAAAATATGATATGATTGATATGAACTACATCAAATAGCATTTTAATGCATAATAATATAGACTAATAAATTATACTTACTACATAAGTAGTCAATATTGTAATAACTGATTCACTTTTATAATATTATTCTATATGGATCATAACTATTAACACACGAATAACTTGATATACATTTGATTTTAAAATAATATTTTAAACCATCATTAAGATTTTTATTTTTGTAAGTATAGTTCAAATTTGTTTTAATCTACTACACGTGGGTAACCACAAAAGGGTTTTAACAACGAGATTTCCACGTCTCCCTTTGCAGTTTACACTAATTATTCTCGAGGTAAGTTTAAGTACAGTATCTAGCAGTAAAGACTATAGTTGTTGGTTGAGGTATTAACTAACTTTGCTTTTTGATGTGGGTAAGCTATTGATACAAAAAAATTAAAAACTGACAAAAAAACATTTAACAAATATACATATACCTACACTAAATGAAATAGTTATAATAATAATATATTGTTTTATTGCACTGAACATAATTAATATTATATATATATATATATATATAATTTCCAACTTCTAAAAATGCAAACATTCCAATAATATATTTTTTTCCTAGTCGTTATTTATGTACTAAAATGTTTGAATTCAATAAAAAATGCGATATATAATTCTTATGATATATTGTATTTATTATATGTACATATTTTGCACATATATATTATCTGTATAAGTTGGAATTATAAATTATGTATTTATTTTTATTTCAATTTGAACGTAAATTATTAAGAAAAACTTTCAAGCTGCAGAGAGACTGACAGTTGTTTTTTCTGGTGCCCACAATAAACTGCAGTATTATATTACATAACTGAACACAAAATAATTATTGATCCAATATCTTAAGAAAAATTGTATCGCGCACTTAACGTAATAATGAATAATTTACAAGTTCAATTATTAAAAATTGCAAAATATTTTCTATGGA
The DNA here is from genome assembly GCF_020882245.1 of Rhopalosiphum padi. Classification (NCBI taxonomy): domain Eukaryota; kingdom Metazoa; phylum Arthropoda; class Insecta; order Hemiptera; family Aphididae; genus Rhopalosiphum; species Rhopalosiphum padi. The sequence continues at coordinate 74,131,725 of NC_083598.1, forward strand.
AAAACGAATAAAGTTTACTTATTATTAGCAATAAAATACTTTCGAACAATATATATTCGAGAAAATAAATTAACTAAAATAATAACACTAGAAATAAATCAGAATTTGTTATTTAATGAATACCTATATATTGTTAAACACAATTTTAAAACACTTTTTTCTACTAATAGATTATAAAAAATTATTCTTGGTTTTATGGGAATCTACAAGTAAAGTAATAGTTACGAGTATATTAGATATAACAATAACTTGACTTATAGCAAAAGAAACAGTTTTTAAAATCTCGTAATCTAAACGTTATATTTATTTTTTTATTTTTTGATCTTTTTAAAGTTACAAAATAAACCGCGATTTATTTTATTAATAATGTATGCGGATTGTATTGTACTAATATGATAAATACGTGAATGGCATCGTGTAATTATTTTAAAAAATGTAAAAGTTACCAACTTTTTAATAACAACACAAGTTCTACTCTGAATGTATTATTTTTGAACGTGATAATTCATCACTTTCGTATTTGAAAAGGGTATACTTTGCTCTTTAACTCACCCGATTATCGCTGTCTCGCAGGAAAAAAAACATTAAATACCCATATAACAACCTCAGTTCTTCCATATTATAATTATAATAATTATTTTTTTGTTGATATATTGCTAAAATAGTAAAATATAATATATGTAAATGAACAGTTACCGGTAAATACTGTGTATATTTTATTTTACTAAAAACATTAAAAACCATATCCTATTTTAATAAGTTTTTATTATTATTATTAAACGTATACCAGGGGTTACCAAATTGTGGCCAACGAGCTACACGTGACCTGTGTACAAACATTATTTGGCCCGCAGAAAGGATATTTATTTTTCAAATTATTTATTTTTTCGACGGTCAATTAAAAGAGGTTTTCATTAATTTTAAATTGTATTGCTTTTTGATTTTTCCTTTAATTTATTTAGATAAGCAATAAGCTTATACACTCAATTCTGATGGGCAATAAATGTAAAATCTAAAAACTTCATAAATGCCTTATATATATTTCTTAAAAAATATTAATTGATGATCCTTGCTATATTATTATATGCACATACATCAGAGCCTTAGGAGAAAACCGTTTATATCGGCTATACTATATGTTATCGATAAGTATATTGATATTAAATTTACATAACACCAATGTACGTATATTACCCACCGAGATTTAAGTATAAAATGTTAAATTTAGATGTTTGTAATATTCAAATCTTAAAAGCAAAAGTGTGTCCTATGCAAAACAATTTTCAGCAAATAGTGCCAATACTGCATTAAATAGTACCTACATATTTTTATGAAAATCAATAGTTTTATGAATAAAATATTATATCACATTACATTTTGTTTATCATCCTATTGTAATAATAATATTATTATTTCTCTTACATTAAGAAATTTAAATAATACGTTTATCATTATCTATCGGATTCGCGAGTAGTTTTGTATATTTGAATGGCCTTCACCATTGCTCTTATTATTTTTGTTTTACAAACTCTTACTGGTAAACTACGAGATCAATTATAATATAACCACATAGGAATAATTTTTTTTTTTTTAATATTAAAACTGATAAAGTATTCTATAATGACTGAAGTTATAAAATGTGTATTTAACTTTTGAAATTGTTGACAGATTATTTAATTATAATATAATGTTATAGATTAATAGAACCTATTGTTTTTTTTTATTTTAATAACATTGTATTGAATTTTTCTTTTTTTGTAATTCTGGCGTAGTTTCAATACGTAACCAACCCTTCGACTTGAATACAAATTTTAAAACGTAACATTTTTTTGACATTTAAAATTAAAATATATTTATCGCTCCGATCAGAATCTAAAAGATGTTGGTAATCATTGTGCCGTAGGTTAAATATAACTCATCATTAAATCACCGTAATGTATGAGTTAAATCGAATTCAATAAAAAATAATCGCATAAAAAAAAACAATTTAAGCTAATTCTTTGGTTTAATTTTTATCAACACATATTTAAATTATTATATATTATTATAAAGGTATATTATATTTTAATATGTACCATTGATTATAAAATAGAGTAAATAGACTATTCTATAACCGTTGTATCTACTAAGTTATTTTTTACTTAATAATTGAAACAAAAACAAAATATGGGAAAAACGGGTATTTTTACCCAAAACCAATTTTTGACAAAATCAGAAACAATAAATGTCTAAAAAACGAGTAATGCTTAAATATTTTACCTTTTCACAAAAAGTTTATATTAATATTTTCCATATATGGTATAATATATTTTAAAAATATTATGATATTTTTTGAGCTATTTATAGACATTTTAAATTCACGATTTTTTTTTTAAATAAATATCGATGAAAATATTTTTATTAAAACCAAACTAATGCATATATTTAAAATACAATTCTTATAAGTATAATATATGTATACAATATACATTATACAATGAATATCTCAAATAACATTGAATTTAAAGTTTGTTTAATGAATTAATTTTATTATTACAATATAAATAGTATTAAATAGTTATTTTTGTATGGACTTGCTCTTTTGGTGTTTATACTATTGTTGATTTACAGTAAAAAAATAAACTTAATTAAAAATAAAATATTTTTATTATTATTTAGTAATACATACTTATAAAATCCGTTCTTTCCACTTTCAATTTCAGAATGCACATAGCCAGCACTAAGCATAGTTTCAGTAGGTAAAATTTTATTTATTTTAGTAAATCTAAGGATAATTTGCTTCAGACTCATTACTTAATAATTATTATGGATGTTACAACATAAACTATAATCAATAATGAATAAATACTTTGATTTTGTTAATCCTACTTATTGATGAAATTACAACTCCATTTAAAAATTACTCCATCATAACTTATATCTTATTAACTTCCAATAAACGATGTTATAATAATGTATAAATCATTCATATTGAGTACAATTCAAATGAAATATTGATTGATATGATTCAAATCTCTAGTTCCAGAACGATATTTCTATAGTTTTCTTCTATTTGTTTACAGTTATAGGATTATAATAATAAAATTGTATGTAACTAATCATTTTTGTACACACTACGTTTTATACCAATACCTATTATTTTTGTATGTTTCACGATCGTATGATATTAACTTCCTAGTTTATCTAGTACATATATAGAAAATGAATTTCTATTGCATGATAAAATTAAAATATTAATTCATTCTGCGAATAAGCGTGTGATATCAGTTTTCAAAAATCAGTTTTACGAAAATGTACAGAATTGATTACAGTGAATAAAATCACGTGGGACAGTTGAATAATAGATTAAAACCTAAAAATACTGACAACAAATATTCGTTGAAACGGTTTAATAATAAATATTCATATTATGTAGACATTTATGTATAGAAGTGGATGGTAGGTTAGGTTAGAATGGTTCCTAAATGGATGGTTGAATTTCAAATAGATCGTTTTTTTATAAGCATAATCACATTAAAGTCGATAATTATACATGCGAATATTCTGAACGGTTACTTATAAAATACTCATGTATATGGATACAATAATTATTGTTATTACATGGTAAACAAAAATAAATATCTACCAAATAAATATCAAAGTGAATTCCTCGAAAGTTGTGCAAGTTATCTTGTAGATTTAATCTCAATATGAATATCGTATGCATAACATAATATGCGCATATTATGTAGAACTTAAGTTCATGTATATATATATATATACAATACTACATAGGTACGTAATTGGGAACAGTATTGTTTCTCAATATTAGAGAAATTCAAAACCAGCCATTGAATTGGCATCCAAAATCATAAAATAATTAAATTTAATATAGTTACTTTAAGAAGCTCAACTATTCTAAATAATAAGACATTTCCGGAAAAATTGAAGATGAAAAACATAAAAAAAATTAAACCCAAAATTATAGATTATATAGTTTTATGGTTTCAATGCATAAAAATATTAACTAACAAATATAAGCCGCGAAGAATATTGTAATTTCAATTTTTATATTAATATTATATGATTATACCTACTCGTATGTTGTTAAATTTAATTTAAATAATTTGTCTTATTTACATTATTTTTCTTTTATTATGTATTATTTTAATAATTTTATTATTTATTTTGTTTGATTTATATTATTATTAAATTAATAACTACACGTAATAAAATATGATAAGTTTAGCTTTTATGTTCTACAACTTAACTTTTTAAATAACTTTTTGATAATTAGTAAATTGTTTAAATAAAATTACTGTGAGTCAGCTATAGTTTAGAAACCAATACAATGATACCATTGTACCGTTTGAGATTGAAAGATATTGACTATCTAGCATTGGGAGACAATTCAATGGCTGCACATCCATTTAATATCTATCGTCTACGTCTAAGGGATGGTAAGTCGGTTAGGATAGGTCAATTTATTTCTTGTATGTCGTATACCCTCCGCCTTCTTTCCTTCTCGACATCGGAATGGCAATTGATTCCAAAGTATGTTTTGGACTTTTGGTATAAAGAGAAACACAACTACAAAAGCCAAGTTGATGCAATAACTTCAGGTTCAGGTGTACACAACATATATAAATATACGGTCGTCATGACGGTGAAAAATGCGCACACATAAGAAAGTACAAACCCTAGCCGATTAAATTTGCATACCGGTCGGTTCCGCAAATTTGGCCGATTTCTGCTCAATTATTTAGTGTATAAAATCCCCCGAAAAGTTAAATTACTCCGCACAATACACGCGCCACTCGAGAGTGGTTTATCTCATTAATATTCGAAAATACCGGAAATTGGACGTGGTCGGAACACCGAAATCGGTAGTGATGTGTGCTCCAATGCTATCCAAGTAAGCAATAAACTGCATTAAATATGAGCGCATTCACAATTGACGTTTTACTTTCGAAATAATGAATTTTGTTCGATAAAAGAATCACTCTATATATGTGTATTTATACATTAATGATAATGATGTAAAATATGTGTTTACAGTTACTTAGGTGCCTAACTTTATTTAAATTATTATTTGTGGTTTGACGATATAGTGCAAACCATGATAATATGTAATATTATTCAATTTTTGTTGTAAAACTGTTTTCAACTATAAATTGATCTCGGTAATCATTTTGATTATAACGCCACTGAGTCTTGACATATTATAATTATAAACAATTTGTAAAATAAAATATTTTAAAACAAGCTACCTTTTTTAACTTGTGTATTTATTGGTAAAAGGTTTTTTTTTTTTTTTAATGTTTGTGCTGGTATAATATGAAGTTAGTTTTAAAATATATGTTTGTAAAAATTAATAAATTTAAAATTTCACTATATTATTCTGTTATTGTGGTTTTTTTAGTTTCACTTTTTTGTTTTAAATACCGAATCACATTTTTTATCATTGTTTCATATTCTGAAGTTATTTTACAGAAAATGGAGATGCATAAATATCAAATAGGTACCAAACTACCAATATATTTAATTATTTATAATCATTTAAAGTTTAGTTACGAGGAGTGAAGTGGCACCATAACCCCGTGAATTACACTATACGTGTACGAAAATATTGGTACCCGCACGCACAGTAACTTAGGAACTTTGTACATTTTTGGCGCTTTTGTTTTCATCAAAACTTTAAATGCTTATAAATAATTCGTTATTTGTTCAATATTCGATGCTTGTACGTGGGCATTTTATGAATATTAGATGTAAGACTCTCTGAAATGTAAAAAAAAATGACTGCAACTATACTCAGAAAACTGACAAAAGATTTATTTTTTTTCTTCAAAATATTACAAATATCATTCAAGAATATGAATGTAATACATTAAAAAAAATATTTCGTGGTTCATGTAAATTAGACTTCAGACAACTATGCGTAAATACGTATTTGAAAACGTTTTCATCATTTTTTTTTCATTTTTTAATAAACATTAAAACATCGATCATATGTATATAACCTATAGTATATTATATAATATATGCACATTTTTATATTATTATAATGCAAATTAATGATATGTTCGGAAGCACAGAATATTAGTCAAACACATAAGAAAATAAATGTGTGGTGTACACGATATGATATGATGGTTTGTTACTATAAAACAGTGAGCTATAATTATTGTAATTCAACAACTAACCACATTACCTGTTTTCAAAATACTGTATTTACGATTGTCATCATATTCACCTTTAGTTAGTTAGTTGGGTATACACATTTGATTATTAATTCGCAATTAAGTTTTTTTTATTACGTAAATGTATAATAATGAACAATTCACAAAGTATTCATTACTGTTAAACACATTAATCGATATGCGTTCATATAATATTTGGATTGGATAATCAGTTTAATATACTTTGCAAAAGAAGATTATCTTATAAATATAAGTTATTGTTGATTACGATTTATATTATACTATTATGGCGGAAAAATTGAAGAAAACACCGATTGCACATTGTCATGTGTTGTAAAACGTAATTTAAAATTAAAACAAATGTTCAAAAAAAATATATATATTTAAATCTTTACAGTTTCAATTTAATACAATTACTATACAGTAGCAGAAGCACTGACTATTAGTTTTATTTGAGAAGTTATTTTTCAAATAACATTTGCAAAACTTTTACGGCTTTACGCAGCGGTCGAATTTACAATACAAATGATACACATACGAGTAATTTGATTGTTTTCCAATATAAAACCAAAAATATTCTGATTTTAATCCATATAATTGTTCGAGATGATACATATAAGTATATTAAATTAATTATGGAAATATTATTTTAAATTGTATTTTTTCTCAGATTTTAATATTTTTGAAAATAATATTTAACTATGTATTCTGTCTTGTGTACTAGAAATGTACAAAGTTTAAAATAAAATGTTCGTGTTTATATATACTTATTAATATCCACATAGGTATTAATTTGTCGTTTATGATTCATTAATTTACTTGAGTAATTATTACTAAAAAATACTTATTAGTTACTACTTACTTAGTTATTATGTACATAAGTTCTAGAAACACTACAATTTATTTTTAAATGTAATTAATAATTTATCCTCTGCAAGCAGTTCCAATAATTTTTATATAAATATCGCATATAGTTTACCTACTTGAAAAATAAATCGATAATAAATAGAGTATATTAAAGAAATGGAAATGTTTTAAACATTTTCCTGATTTATGAAAAACACCTATTATTATAATATATTATAGCGATACATTATTGCGATCGTCCAAGAATAATAATTTACCCATATATTTTTATTTTATCGAAAACTCGATTAATTTTTAAAGTAGCATCAAATTCTGATTTACGATCAACTATATTTCTGGTTTTATTTTTAGTTTTTATCTTTCAAAAACATTGTATAGAAATAAAAATCATGACATGTATAAAGGGTACCTGTGTGTATAATATAATATGTCATTTGAAAATAAAAATTCGTTAGAAATCGTAATTTAAAGCGGTCCATCACTTTCTCACGTATAATATCAAACACAAACTAAATAATCGAAATAATTAAATATTTAGCATCGTTTAATATAGAAAACTAATCTAGATGAGCATATGGTCATAAATATATAATTATTATTTTCTACGGGCCGTGAAAGATTCAAGCGTCTACATTAAAGGGCTGCGATAGTAAATAATGAATATTAAATATCTTCCGATTTAATAACTTATTAATGTTATGCAGGTAAAATACGTTATTATTATAATTAGGTTTCTGATACACAACAATAATTATTATAAGTTTAACTCGAAATCATAATATTATAATACTGCATTATAGTCGTTACGACCTCGAAGCGACCTCTTACATAGGTAGTCCGTTAATTATTAAAATCAAATCCCGCTTCATATACTATCATATCAAATAGTAAATAGTTTCCTTCTTTTGGGCATTTTATTGTGTATGGATGTATGATATTTTGTTATCTATTTATAGCGAATTGGTATTCATTTTCCCTCTCTTTTTTCCGTCCTAATTTTCAATGTTTCCTTTATTAATAGCCCAAACGCCCCAAACAATAAAAGCGTACTTACATTATGTGCATATTTTACCTGCACATTTTTATAATAATATTTTATGCAATGTCATAATATGAGTTATAAATAATAATGCAAATTATAATAAAAATAATAGTTACTCATATTACAATTCTGTAATAAAAATATTTATTATTTTTATTATTATTTCCTTATGACAAATAAATCTAATACTTATTACATAATAATTTAATATTACGTGTTTGCTAAATTTAGCCCATCTCAAAAATAATTTTGTAATTTTTTTTCAAGAAAGCTTTCCAGTCCATGATATTTCGTATCTTCAAAACTGAATGACTGTGATTTTGTAGATGACTACTCTATACCACTGCAGATTATAATAATATTAATAATATAATATACGAATATACCCGTAATATTAGGCTATTTATACTCACTATATTATTATAGTTTTAATTAATTCCGGTTAGACGTTAGAAGTATTCTCAGTAAACGCTAGTATAAAGCAAATGAATCATACCTATATTCCTTGATGTGTATATGCTGATTATGTTTTGATAACACTTGAGACCAGTTACCAAAAAGTATTCAACCAAGACTGACGTTATTATGTTATTATAATATAGCTGACGTAATGAAAACCTCTAACGTGTGTTAAAATTTAAAGCATAAAAACTATAAAAGTACTATCAAATACTTATTATACCGAGTGATACATTAAATGTAAGACATTCTCTATTTCAAAACTGATGTTTTTTAAAATATTTTTTTTTTTTAATATAATATTAAACTTTAATATTATATAAATAGTTTAATAATTAAACTATTAAAAAAAAAAAAAATACATTTTCAAAATATTTTTTTTTAAGTTTGTTTAATAATTATATTATCTATGCTTTTTTAATTCCATTTTTCAAAGAAGAATACTTTTGGAGTATATTATTGATATATAAAAATCGAATATTTGAATAGTACCTATAACTTATGAGTATTTCAAGTTTAGATAAACAAGTTGTGGTTCAAGGAAGTCCCACCAATTATTGGTTCTCTTCTTCGCTCATTTACATTTTAAATAATAATAATTAATAAAATACTCATCCTAAATTTGGTTTTACAGATTGAAAAACTCTGAACAATATTCTACTTTGAAATATGAAACTAAAATAATTTTAGTTTGTCATACAAAAGAATGAAAAACTAAAAAAAAATTGTTAGTATCTTATGTTAATTAGAATATCTCGTTGTTTAATAAAAATAATGCATAAATTATTGTGCTGAAAGGTTACTAAATTTTATTTAGTAAAGTTGAACATGACGATCGTAGCCCTATTTTAATAAGTGCTTAAATGACCATAGTCAGGTAGCCACGGAGATAATTTTTTTTCTGACTTTTTGTCTTCTATGCACTTAAACTGCCACTTGTTCAAAAATGAAAATTTGCTACTCGCCTTTAAAGTTTAAGCTAAACCAAAACCATGCCCTAACCTAAACTTACATTAGGTAAATAGATACATTTTTTGTCTTTAGGCATAATACAGTAGTATATAACTCAATATGCATTATAACTATATGATAATTATTTAAACAAACCTTAGTTTTTAAATTAAAACTTCAAGTTTAAAATTTCTTATTAATATATATTTATTTTTATATTCTTAACAGGATTATGATGTTTTGGTTTTAAAAATATGTGTCTTTTGTTTTTGTTATCGTCTTTCTGAGCAATAAAAATGCTTCAAATTTATTAATATTAAAGATGTAGTAAAATTGGATTTAATTGGTACTTTAGGTAGAGATTAAAATTATATCGGTATTTTTCAAAATAATTGGAAAACATAATGGTAATTTTTAAATGAAAACATTTAAACATTTTTTTATCAAAAACGATTTTTTTTTTTTTTAATTAAATAATAAGTTACTGTAAAGACTTAAATCATTGTATTTGTATAATAAAAATCCATGTACCTATTGTCAATAATTTTCAATCATATTTTCATTTGACATAATATGTTATTTGTTTTTATAAGGTTTTTACACCACTAAAATCACAAAAATATTTTATAATATAATATAGTATAATTATATACCGTCTAGATTCTTTCTTAAATAACATCATGTTGGACCAGAACCGTGGCCAGGATAAAATAAAATGGGACAAACGCGACCAGGGTGAACGGCATAATGTGACGGTGATATTGTGAGAGGGTGAAATCTTAAGTTATAACAATTGTTTTTCTCCTTACACCTGTATGCGTATAATATTAATGGGTGTAATAAAAGGGCATCAGAAATAATAATAAAAACGGTTACAGGCAGCCGCTTTTCATGATTGGTAAAAAAAATGAATAAAAACGTTTTACTGCCACAATATGTCTGGATACAACTTTAGCGTTATACACCTATTATCTAGTGATAAAAATTTGTATAGATTGTAAAATATATTCTTTGAAATAAAAGAAAAAAATGTATTTTTCTTTGAGACAATAATTTTACGTTTGATTTTAAGTATATTCACTTGCACAGATAAAACATTTTAGGTGATCGGTAAGGTCTATTTTTAATCATTTTCAATACAAGACGTAGAATAACGATAATAAATATAAAAAATAATATCAGTAGGACTATGTTACTAAGTTTCTGCATCTTACGTTGACCATCGAATTGTAGACTCGCCCACGTAAATTAAAACTATTTGACGCATTGCTATTATACTATAGAAATGCTATTCGAAAGGTTTATAAAACAGGGATCTATTTTCAGTAATTTGCCTGCATACATTTCCATATTTAAAATCTATATAATATTGTCGACTACTAATAAAATAATTTTTTTTTTCTACTTCAGTTTTTGGTTTCAATGTACAGTCAAATGGTTAGAAACAGAACTACTATAATATACTTGCAATACTCTGCGGAACCTATCAAACTATTATTACTGTTCTTACTATTTTCATTATTATTATAACTAATATTATTATAATTATTGTTATCGTCCATTGTAACCAATAGCAGAGTTAGAGTTGTTTCCAACTGTAGTCTATGTTAATTTATCAGCTTAATTAAACACTTATAATACATTTTTGATAATAAATGCTTCAGTTCCCTTCAAACTCCCCTAAAATTATATTTTAAAAATAATAGTATTCAATAACAGAAGTGTTCTTAAGAATTTTTAATTGACTTCATTTTTATACTTCCTACTAGAGTACAATACATTTTCTTAAGACTAATAACATCCAAAATAACTGATTAGAATATAAAAACTAAGTTAGATTTTTGATTCAATGTCAGAAACAATAATAATAATTAAAAAAAAATTCTAATAATTTTAATTATTAAATACGAATTACGAATGTTGATGCTCAGCCATGTGTATTATTATCAAATATTACAATATATCATCAAATATTATCAACTAAAATTATAATATATTATCTACCTATGTTAGGTATTTAAGATTATCAAGGAAGAAGTATAATTATTTAATAGACTTCTACACTATTGTATTTTATTTTTAATATATCTTTTATGAATAATTATATAAAAAAAAAAACGAAATAAGTAAAATATGTTATTGGGTGAAAGTGTCCTCTCCACTATGAGCATTCCTGTGATCATGATAATTATTCTTATTATATGATATTAGTATAGGTATTTTTATTATTATTATTATTGTACTCATATATTATGTAATAATTTTAATTAGACTAATTCGATTGATAAAATCATAAATTTTATAATTTATTGGTATACATACTACATAGAACCGATATTTACAATTTTATAGCGTTAGTACATTCGAATATATATTTTGATTTGTTCAATCACAAAATACAAAATAATTAATTATGACTAGTTATGTTTTATGATAAAAAAATGCGTTAATATTTTTTTAAAGCAGTAGTGCCTTTCATAAACTTCTGTTGTCAAAACTGATAGTATGAAGTTGAGTGAGTCAAGTTTGAATCCAAAGTTTTGTTTCAATAATACAAAACATATGTTAATAAAAATGAACATTGTTTAATTGTGTTCAAAACAGTTTATACATATATTATTATATATAAATTATAGACAAATAAGTTAATGAATTCTAGATTAAATAAAATTGATATATTGACGTATTCATCAATACATTTATTTGTTTTAGTTGAAACTACAATACATTATTATTATTATTATAGATAATGTATTAATAATATTATTAGTTTATTCTGTACAAACATAGCTGAGCGTATCGGGTTAAACGTAACTCGCTGTAATTGCGCCAATAATATAATATCGTTGGTGCCAAGTAATAATAATTAAATTGTGTAAGATATACACGGCGAAAGTGCCAGGATATTGACCGAATCAAAAAAGAAAAAAAAACGAAATCAGTGACTTAATGGCATGATAAAATATCGTGACGATAGACATGATATAACATATTATAAATAATATTTTATTGAAAAATACTGATTTTTTCGGGACCATAGTCTTTGTATAGGTTTCATGAAGAGTTGTTTTTGACAAACAATATTTCAATTTTTCCGAATTCTTTGTATTATGGAAACGAATTTTCCTTTTACTCTGAAATCATAATAACCATTTGCTATTACATTACAAATATAACATCCAAGCAAGTCAATTACGTATAATGGATTATCGGTAGAAATAGCGTGGTAATTCCACGGTAATGCGATGGTAACAATAATAATTATAATAACGAATAGTATATTAATATTTATTGTTTTTAAACAAAGATTATACCATGTTTTTTGTAACAAAGTAGCTATGTTCGTAATATACATTTACTTTAAGTGTTAATAATTAATACTTTCATATTTCTATCAAATTTACCTACCAGAAGTCCATTATTTTTAATGGGATCCGGTCAACAAATATTCATTGATTCGATGTGTAATTTAAATAGGCAATATACAAGATATAACAGATAATGGATAGTGAATAATGGATTTTAATGGACAGTAATATTATTTGATAATTAATTTTATACATTTTAAATGAATAATTAATATGGGAAATGTAATCGATTTGTATTTTTGATTACAAATTACAATTGTTAAAAAATAGAATTGCTTATTTTAAGTCAATTCTCTAAATATTAATCTGTTTATCTCGTTTCCACCAACAATTCTGGAACTTAATTGCATTAAATTACATGGTGTGTTAATAATAGTTAAATGGATGATCGCCAAATATACATCGTAAATATAATTAAACTTATCTGAAATTTTTAAAATAATAATTCCCTACGAACGGGCATAACACAAAATGTATTAATACAAGTGGAATCTAACGTGGAACATTCAAATTAGACGTAATACTATGACATGTTTATATTTTATACCACCCAAATGTATAGTATATACAACATACGTTACCAAACCAATTTAAGGAACCACCATAATATCATTATATAAACGGTTGTCACCGCCAAAAGTATAATAACAATGTGATAAATAAATAATTAAATCAACCTTTGCGTTGTCGAAACTTTTGTAAATCCTTTGCTAAGCTTATGGTTTATTACACTTTAATTAATATGAAAAAGTACCTACTAACACTCCAAACTATACGTGGTACCGAGTTCTAAGACGATTAGAGTGTTTTAGATGAAAATTCTCGTATGATCACGTTATGGTTTATTTAATAACGACAAATAATACTCTTCACAAACAACAATATAACTAATAATAATTTTAGTAACACTCAACAGTTTATTGTTCTATTCAATTTGAGAAGCAAATAATAATATATTTATTGTGAAACCTCGATTATTAGTTGTACTAGTCATATTTTCTATTAATTGTAGGTAAAATGCAAAAAAAACTTACTGTGGTATTCTCATTTGTCATATTGATGCACTTGTTATCTATACTGACTATGCTATTATATAAAAATAAGTCGTATTTTGACGTTGTTAGGGGTTAGTTTGTTATTGTTATTATCTATTATTTTAACAAAAATAATTAAAGAAAATGCTGTGTTAATTTTAGTTATTTATTTTTATTATAAGATAGTTCTAAATTTGACAAGTATCTATACAAAAATATAAATAATGATCGTACTTACTAATAGAAACGATGCCTCTAAGATCTAGCTATTTTACCATTTTTACCATTTTATTAGTAAATTTACTAATGTTTTTTTACGCGAATTCTTCATCCCTGAAAACATTGTATACATAAATATACATTATACTTACCGTACATGTATTATTATTTAAAATAAAATCAGTTACGGTAATTTCCTAAAACGGAAAAGATAAACTATAATATATAATAATAATATCGCGTAAAAACAAAAAATGTACATTGTAATAAAATATACTATAATAATTACGATAAAAAAATCAAAATCTAACCATTGAAGTGTCCTGTATTTAGAAGTTTTCAATAGGTATAACGTAATTCAATATTTTTCAATTATACATTACGTTTTGATAACACGGCGTGTTGAATAGGCAAAATAGGTATACTTAAGTCAAGACATATTATTATGTTTTTTTCTCGGTAATTCGTGATCACTACATTAATTTTAATATATTTGATTAATAAAATAACGTCATAATCACACACTACGTTTTTGGTACTCTTTTCAGATATTATACACTACCGTTATACGCCCTGTTTTGACACGAATGCCTTGTTATTTCGCGTGTTACATGGTCGTATGCAGTATGATTAATGTTATTTATTTTAAAGAAGAGGGCTATACATAATGTACACATAATAAAGTATAGTTAATTGATAATATAATATAACTTAATATAAATTTACAATTTTTTGCAATTTTATCAGTTATATAACCAGTAAAATTACTTCTCATTATTACTGTATTGTCTGTATTTATTTATATATATATATATTTGTTAACTGTATTATTTATGTTCAGTATAGCACTATCCGTATAGAATAGACGTCTACCACGCCCATCCAACCTGAAAACTAGTCCGATCATGAATAATGTTTATTTAATTGGAAACTCAATTCCATTATACACGCTTATTTAAAAATAAATTGAGAAAATAAATTTTTAAATCATTGTTTTTAATACAAAAAAAAAAACATTGAAAATTAAAACATTCGAACACACATTGTTTCTCACGTTTTTATTATTTCACAGTTGGGAATAAAATATAATAGTTTCAATTTTCTTTATACAATATACTAAAGTTTTGTGATTTACAAATGTATTACTATGGTATCTAAATATTTTAAAGTTGTAATTTTAGATATTGTGAAACCAATTTATTGTTATTGAAACAGATTTTGACTGTTTACCTTTTTTAAAAATATTCGAGTCCATAACACTTGTGCCTGGATGTACTGCTGACTCACAGAAAACTTTCAGTTAAAATATTCTGGTCGTTCTTCTTTCATCGAGAGAAGTGAATTACTTAGGACCCGGGGCATAAAGACTACCCACACAGACCGTCAATAACACGGAGACGGTGACGAGAGATTGCACACAGCAATACGACATTGATAATATTATTTTTCGTTTTGATATTTTAGTTTGTAATAAAACGCAATTAAAATTAATTTTTTCAGTTTAAGTGAATCTTGTGTTCGAATAATATTTATTCAGAAATGATAACTACATCACAAACTTATTGTTCTTTAATCTAAATTTCCAAGAAGAAGAAAAAAAAATGTTTTAATACTTGGAAGTACCGACCGGCTAACCAGGTGAATAGTATGCTAGTTTAATAAAATAAATAAAATATTTAATGTTATAAAAAATACTTTTCCATTCAAAACTTTATGAAAACTACTAAAATTATGTATGGTTATATACAGTAATTTACGAAAAAAATTCTACTTGAAAATTAAAATTAATCATCAAGTATCTTAGTTATATTTTATAATACAGATTTACTCATAACGTAGAGGTGGTATATTTCGCCCTCACATAAATATTACGTCGATTTCTACACTTATATAGTTCTCATGAGAAATATATTGTATACCTTTTACACTTTTTATTGTATTGTATTAGTACAACGTATATTATCAGATCAATCTAAAAAAGTATATCGTCAAACTGTTAAAAGTACATAAACAGAACCACACACAACCATGATAAATCCAACGTTGGTTCTTTTCGACGATTGAAGCGGATTATATACGAAGTATACAGTTACAGATAAACACAATCGTAATGAAATGTATCTCAAATGGTTTTTAAGAATATTATTTTTTATCGTCGTGATGAAGATAGCTAAAACATCTGCCGCCCGCACACAGAAATTCACAAAATGATAATAAAAACAGTAACCTGCATTGCACGGAAGTGTCGTTATTGTACTGTATAATACCTATTAACTTATCAAATTTCTAGTGTTAGGATTAAATTACGAAAAATGTTCACAACATTTTGAATAAGAGGCTTATAGCGTCGATGGCCATAATAATAATAACTATCATTTTATTTGCGATTAAGTAACAACGTAACAACAAACGACATAGTCAGTAGGCAATGGGTATCTAATCCATTGTAGTTCCCATTTCCGGCTCTTCCTACCAACAGCTTGTGTATAAATACAGAGCTTTTGCTTTTGTTATTGGTGATATTTATTACCTAATAAATATATATATATATATATAAATTATTATTATTATTCATATATATTATATTATATATATTTATAATAGTTGTATAAAATGTATTAATGTGTTTAATTCGATTGCTTAATGCTAACATTTAACGTGTGGATAAATATGAATATTTTTGGTTTTCTGATTTGGTTTATATTACATGATATTTCCCAACATAACTTTACATAGCTGTCACGCCCGAGACTGCACGTGTGAGTTTTTATTAAGAAAATTTCTTAGAATCACTCATTATAAAATTTTGAAATTATTTTACGTCGACATAATACTTGAGTACCTACTTGTTAACCATCATTTGAATGCAAAACATTTCGATTTCCAAGAATTTTTTTTTTTCATTTTTTTCCCCTTTTATACGTTTATGTGTATAATTTTGTTGAAAGTAAAAATGCTTATGGTATTTATAACTTAATAATATTATCGTTGATATACAACTGGATAATAGTAAAACGATATTATAATTATGTGTTACAACATTTATTATTCAGTAGCTGATAAATTACTCGAGTTTAAGTTTCCAAGTTTACCTGAAGTCTATGCCTACAATATTTTACACTACACGACAGATATTTATGACTTTTGTATTGTCGTGTTTATCATATCCGTAAATTGTTTTGTTGTAGAAGTTTTTATTCAAACAATATAATACATTTTAATTAATTTATTAACAATGATTTCTCTACACTGTCAACGCGACGAGAACGTTTATTGTAATCCTGTAGCTAATAAATTATTATGATGTTACTCTTTGTCGCAGAATGATAAAACTGTGCATTTTTATGCATACGTATTATTATGTTGTGGTTTCGTTTTATAAACGTGTAATACTGTTTTAGAATGTCAGTGTGTTGCTAAACATCGATAACAAATCTCGTTGTTTTTTATAATGGTTTTGTGGAGACAATCTGATTTTGACTACAATATTGGAATCACATAGTATATGTTTATAATAATTATTTTATGTTGTATGCGTTTAACTCGCATATGTTTTATTTTACTAACAATGTTGAATGTACTTATATATATATATATATATAATACCTTCACATAATATAATGTATTGATACAATGCGTTATGTGATAAGTATGTGCTAGTAAGTCATGATTTATTATTTGAACGATACACTTGTTTACTTATATTTAACGTCAGTTAAAATTTATAACAATTGGCTGCCATTCTATTTTTAACGCTAAATTTCCAAAAACAACATATTTTTTTAGCAATTTTACGAGCATTTGGAGTTATGAAGTTAGCTACTTCAATTTAAAATGCTTAACTCAAGTTTTATCCATAATTAGCAAGTCATTTATAAGTATTCGTGTCCATAAATTGTAGGCTCACTAATTTTCAATCTTCTACAAAACTTTAAAATTTGACCAATTTCTTCAAAACCTAGTTATTTTTTGATAACATTTCTATGTTTTTTACTCAACTATAAAATGTTAAGTACAATTTTCAAGTATTTATCATGTATTTTTTTAAAGTATTATAGTTAAAGCTGATTGGTATAATTTAATGAATTTAAACTTTTACTTATTTTAATTGTTATTTGCATTATTTTTGACTGAAAATGAAATTTTTTTTAAAACAACTCAGAGAGATATATCAAACAATTTATAATTTGTATTTTCGAATTTTCAAAAACTGCAATTAAAACTTTAAAGTGGTCGATATTTTGTTGAAATTATCTATGAAACATAAAATAAAGCATGGTTAACTTATTTTTAGGGGTGATTGAGTGAAAGATGACTTACAAACTGTATGCTTAAAAAACTAATTTAACTAGTACAATAATTCATAATGATTAATAAATGCACTATGTAAACTAAATCATATGTTAAATACAGTTTAACAACTATTAATTACAATTTATAAAAATAAAACTACAACTTCCTACTGTTTTCGAAAAAAAAAAATTGAAAGTCATTTTAAATTTTTACAATTAGTAATCATTCAATTTTTACATCCAATCCATACATATTGCTAATATTAAAATGTTTTTATTTTTAGTATTACATGCGTAGTTAAAAATTATATGAACAATATTAATAGC
The DNA here is from genome assembly GCF_020882245.1 of Rhopalosiphum padi. Taxonomy (NCBI): domain Eukaryota; kingdom Metazoa; phylum Arthropoda; class Insecta; order Hemiptera; family Aphididae; genus Rhopalosiphum; species Rhopalosiphum padi. The sequence continues at coordinate 74,150,466 of NC_083598.1, forward strand.
CGTATTTTGCTAAATATTATTATAGAATGCGGAATTTGGAAATTTAGTATCATATTTAAATGTAACATAGTTGCCATGGTTAAATTAGAGATAAATAAAATTTAAAATAAAAATAAAGGGTTTATTGTCTTCGACTTAATGTCAGATTTATTCTGATACTAATTAAGTTTAAGATAGGAAATTTATACTAGTTTATTCTCTTGTAACAATATTGTGTTCACGGTTTTCTAAAATATTTACAAAAGATTAAAATTAAAAACTTTTTCATAAAGTCATTAAAAGTAAATATAAAGGATTTAATTTATCCATCCTAATTGGAAACGCATATTATATAATTTGTATTATGTATATTATATATTTAGTACTTGTAAATACGTATTTTACCTCCATCGTATATTAACAGGTTTGTCGCATTACAATTTTGAAAAATGAAAAATAGAATAATCATCCACGTAATTCATTTAGAGTGGATCTATTCATAATCGTTTCTAAGTATGTATAATATAATATAATATACATTTAAATACGTCATACAGGGTCTTTCAGATGTTATTATTTATTTGAAAGTAGATTTCAGAATAAAATATTTAAATTACGAAAAAATTACTTTTGTAAAAACAACTTAGAATCACATAATAATAACCTAGAACATAAATTTTGTTAATTATTTTATGTATTTATTAAAAATGGAAATATTGCGATGTAACTTTTAAAACTCAAATGCTAACACCCATTTTACAAGTATGATCCTTGCATATGGCTTATTTACGGTTTATTTTTTAATACATTTTTATGGGTCGTGTCTATTGATGCGATTGACGGAGTTATAGTGACATTTTAATTTGTAACATTAGAATAATAAAGAATTTAGTACACAGACCAATAATAATTTATAGTTATAAATATTTTTACCTCCGTTATACGTGTTACCTAAATAATATGTATACTGTTATCAAATCATCAATATATTAAAGTAATAATATGCGCATTTCATTAATTTATAATTTTATTGAATCACATATTATAGGGTTATACAAATAATAAATTATATAAATTATGTGTTTAAATTTAAAATTAAATCTTCTATTTAACTATTTTTAATGTATCTAATTTATTGTAATGCCATGATGATTTAAAAAAGAAATATTGTGAACTTTTTATAAAAATTAACGATCCTTGTAAAGTGATTAATGAGATCTCATAAACAAAAAATAAAATTTAAAACACTTTGATAAGCTAATTCAAATTGTACCATTCAGTATGATACCAGTATACCTAATAAATGTTTCAATATAATAAATTGTTGAACTTAGGTAACTATCAAATAAATGTCCACTTATGGATGTGTTATCATTAATTGTTGTTATATTCTTTAAATATTTATCTCTTTTTAATAACATAATAAATAATTTATTATTCGATCCTACTAGTCTTAAATATCCGGTTTGAACTACTTTTAAATTATTGAGCATATAATACATATATTATACATGTTGTATCAGACGAATGGCGTGCATTACGACTATATATTTTCTATCCAATATTGTCTAACTTGTATGAATAATTCCACTAAATAGCATTGTAATCTACAAATTTGTATGACAAATATAAATTCAACAATAATCATATTAAATGGTATTACTTCCTTTTCGCAATAATACACCTTAAATAGCTATCGTGATTAGTAAGTGTTGTAAACAATTGCTGTTTTAATATATACATCTTTAAATTTATTATTTTTATGCGTAATTTAGTATATTATAATTTAAAGTATACAATATACATGCATGTTTGAACAAAAAAATGTATTAGTATATTAATTACAAGATTTTCAGTTTTTTGTGTTCAAACACGTATTTTAAACATATTGTTGATAAAATAAACAAATATTTTAAAATTTCAATTAAACCATACTATTAAGTATATTTATACTTAAATTAATATTTTATAGTCAGCATAAAATATATTTAGAATTTATATAGGTAGCTGGTAGATACATTTTGTAAGTAATTAGTTTTAAAAGATTATGTAAATCTCTAAGATATTGGATATTGTCAATCAATCAAATTTTGTTTTTAGAAAAAAATATACTCATTTTTATATTTTGATAGCTTACTTATTGAAAATAAGTATAAGTACTGAAATTTACTTAAAGATAATGATAATACTTTGGATAAGTAAATAATGAACATTTAATATAAACATTTCGCATTTTAGCTATTATATTTTTATTTATTGAAATTAAATTTTAAATTTAAAAATAATGCTTAAGTTTTATACCATAAGTGGCAATTCACCATTCATAATATATAGTGATAGTAATTTTTACTGACGTATTTAAAATACCTACTAATTATGTTTGATAGCATAATTGGGGCTTTAATATTGGTATAATTAAATTACACAATTAATATTATGATATATTATAAAAATTAAATCTGTTTTTTTTTTAATTATATTTTTCTTTTATTGGTCATATTTCTTGACAATCACATTATTTTAACATTATCGAAAAATATAATACATATAATATGTACATTACGATTTTAAGTCAACCAGGTTATGTATTCTCAACACAAAACTTTTACTCATGTTGTCATCAAATATGCAACGCACTGTTTTAATTAGCATAATGTTTATTATTATTACCGAGAAGGATCTGAAATTCCGTAACTTTTTTGATGTCCTGAGTGAATATTGTGCTATTTTAACTTATTTCCAAATATTGTGTATAGTGTACCCAGATAGCATAATATTATAAGCGTATAACTGTTATAATACCAATTATATATTATACATACATATTAATTTCATCGTTAATATTGCATTAATAACAGTCTTTACTTAGTTCAAAGAATATAAGAATGATATTTTACGTTATTTACAGTAATTCAATTTAGACGAGAGGTTCTAAAAACGTTTTGAATTAAATAAACATATAGGTAAAACGCTATAAAGGAAGTCACTTTATTTTTAAAAACAACTGTAAGCAATTTATTTTAAATTGATACAAGAATAATAAAAAAAAAAAGTTACATTTTAAATAAACTTGCAAGAGTATTTTAACAATAGGTATATAAACATGTGTAAGACAGTATTTTAAACTAAGTGCTCAAATTGTGACTATAATGAACATGAATCATGATATATAACTGGTGAATTTGAAAAAAATAAATATGAAATCATAAAGTAGTGATCCCAAAAAAAAATAAAAGAGAAAATAATCTAGTCTAGAAGCGTGTGGTGATATGGTTATATTTTATTTTTTTATGATCGGATAAACTTTTTTTGTGCTCTATTTATTGACAGTACTTACATATTTTAAAAAGCAAAAAATTTAATGATGGAACTTTTTCACATAAAGCGATTAAAGAAGGATGATTTACATATTAACATCACTTTAAATGACTAAACTAATTTTAAGTTTAGTTGACGTTATTGTCGATAAAAAAAAAAGTAATATCGATTTATTTTAAGGTGGTGCTGATTAGGTTAATACTAAAAACAAAATAAAATTGTATTAATAAATCCTCCGCCATTTGTACACGATAATATAAGCTGTATTTTCAAACGTATGTTTTTAAATTTTGGTTTGAAAACGTTATTATTAACACATAAATAAATCCACTGTAACATTTATATATTATTGTAATACTATAGAGCTTCTGGACCATTATATAATAAACAATACGTACATTATTATATATTAGTATTATAGTTAGAAACTTCTAACCCTATTTTAATATTGAATTATTTACACCTAAGCAAACAATTTTACATATAATACAATATTATGTATATTGATAGCCGATAAATTACAAAAAATCCACGTGACTGTTCATTTGCATTATATCGATTATAATTATATTGTAATAAGATATATAAGCTATTATTATTATTACTATTTTAGACCAACACATCAAATCTGAGCTCTTTGTAAACCTTGCTCAGGTCTCGTTGGGACAACCCGTCGTAAACTTATAAAGCGTTTATAAAGTAATTTCCTGCGGCGTGGTGCTTAGGTCGGACTTCCGAATCTCGCATGGCTATGATGTTATAGGCATTTGAAAACATTTTAAGTTTTAGTTTGTCCACAAATTAATTTACAATTACCGTTATGTATAAACGTTCGATCAAACCGTATTCATTATACGTATATTGTTAACAAATTGAACGACTCGTGAAATAGTTACTGATATAATAATAAGTTAATTCCCGCAGTAGTGTTACAAAGTTAGTTGTTTACAAATACATAATTTACATAGCATTATACGTCGTATATAATGCTATTGTAACTCAGTTATATATATATATGTGTATCTATTTTATACTCGACTGTATATGCTACGTCAACATTGAGTAGCCACGGTTTGAAGTATTTGAGTTCCGCCGAATGGCAACGTTCTAGTAATTGACGAAATTACATAAAAAGTTCTGAATAAAATATTAACATAATATTTAAAGTAGGTATTAAATAAAACGGGTATTTATTTTCCGTATATTTTCATGAATAATGTAATTCGTTAAATCTGTTTTGTTATATTAGTTGATTTACAATTCTATTTTATAGTTGACATTGTATCTCACCATAGTAGTTGATAAACAACAGTTAAAAACTAAAATGGATACAAGACAACGTAACACAAGTCACAGCCGAGTACAGATGAAACACATGCAAATAAATGGCCGTATTGGAAAGAGCACTACTTATTTACATGTTTATGCACAACTACAATATCATTAAAGGTCGATACGAAGGAGCCAAAGGGACACCACATTCTTAAGGGAAAGCTGATATAGAGGAATGTATGGTTTTTTGGAGTGAACGATGTATCTTAGCAACCCTTTTGGAGGTATATCCTCAGTCAATAGTCGTCTGCTCCTTGGACAAGCGGTGAACCCCAACGGCTCGCATCTGAGGACATTGGCCATGGAAACTGGACAACTATTAGTGGTAAACAATATATGGCAGGCGTTATCGTAAATGTAAATGGTTCATTATATTTTATTTTATATTTGTATCGTTTACTACAATACGTTTCGAATGTTTGTACCTACATAATATCAACTCGACCAATGTTTGTTTTTAGGATTGTTAAAAATATTTCCACCACGTTTTTAACATTAGATCGCGTTGATTTTAGTTACCGCTACTCTTTGTGGCTTGACAATAATATATTGAATTGAGCAATGAAAAGGGTTCTCCGTTCTCCGTAATTCCCGTTTTAATTTTATGAATCATATTCATGCTCTTTCAATCGCGCATTAACCTAATTGCGTGATTGCAACTATAACCTATAACCGATGAATTGATATTAATGTAAGCTGATGTCATCAGTAGCTATTTAAAATTAAATCTTGTATACAATAATCACATATATTATATTCACAATCAAATTTCATTGTGTTCAATAAATAATAATATGCATAGTGAAGAACTTTTCAAGTCCCCAAGAACCGTATTTTATGAATTATAATAACATCACTAAAATCGTTATTTTTCGTAAAAATATCAAATTTTAACAACATTTGTTTTAAACTTGTAATCTATAAAAAAAAATATGTCCATGCATTTTTTTATTGCAATTTTTGATTCTTACATAGCAATATTAACGAGAAACCTTGTACAAAAATGTCAAGTCTCAGCTATTAAAATTAGACATTTTAAATTATTTAATAAGTTGCAAATTGTTATTGATTTAATGAATTCGATCAAGATTTAAACATCAATTGCTTATTGAAAAAATCTGTGACTGTATTTTAAAATTAAATTACTGTAAAAAACAACTACTTTTCGTCACATTAAGTTTTTTCATACATAAATTAAAACGAAATCATACTTAAGTCAAATATTTTAAATGTCAAAAAACATACAAACATTTTAAATATTAAACACTTATTACTGAAAATTAATTAAAATATAAATAAATAATAAATACTAATTCTAATATATTATTATTGACATTTTCAAAAATATATTATGTTGACTAGGCTCATACAATTAAAAATAAATGTTGTTGTTTAAAAAATAATAACGATAAAAATATCATATTTTTTCAAAACTATTATTTTGTAAATTTATAATGAATTAAAATTGTGTAAACAAAATATATTTTTGAAAAAAATATTTCTCTTGCGTAAAATAAACGGTCACTGTTTACAGAATCATCGTATATTATACTAAACATACACAGATTACGAGAAAAAAACCATAATATAAAATGCAAACTTTGGGAACAAATACTATCGTTTCTCTAACGCCCGTTTATTGATTCAATTAAAACAATAATCAACATTAACGTCACCTCTCAAAGTTTTAAAAAACTATGATTTTAACTTGTATACATTATCTAATACAATTTTCTTTTTTAATGTATTTAATTATTCTTACAAAACCATCAATGAAATATTTTGAATCTTCATTGACTATAATTCCACGAATTACGGATAATAAAAAAAACTATCATCATAATATGTAGTTATATTTATAGACTGTTATAGATATATAATGATAATTATTAATTAATATCAAAATGATTTCCACGTAAGAAATTGTTTTAGCCTTTACATTCAAAAGGTGTTTAATACTGATCTTGACTCAATGAATATTCATAATAATTATTACTACAGCGGAGTATTATATTTCCCTCTCTAACTCTTACTCAGAAAATAATATATTAGTATAATGATCTTTTACGTGGATTAAATACGTGTCACATTAATGACAACACATTTATGCGATTTGACCGTTCAATAATATTATGGTAAATTGTGAAATCGAAAATGAAAACTATACCTTATTATAATATAATATTGTGCGGGTATATTATATAATATAGTGGTTTATATCGTGAATATCGGTCGTATTTTTAGTGTTGAGGATATAGTTGAATGTATAAAAAAAAATGCATTTGAAAAGCGGTGAAATTTACGGTGGGTGCGCGTAACCATTTTATTTGTTCCTCGTTTTAGGGACTAAACCAGGAACTCTGCTCGGAATCGTTACCCGAATGCGATGATATATAATCGATTTCGGACATATATAGTAATAACGTAAGACCAACTTATGACTTCTATGGATATTCTCTGGGGCCAATTTAAACACATAATTTATATCACGGTTTGTCCGGAATATGCTTCGGTTCGCGAAATTTTCAACAACCACCCGACGTCAATAGAAGAATAATTTAGAAGTCTTTTCCGACAACGTTATCTCTGAGTTATCGTCACTGAAAATAATGTAAAAAAAATCTAAAATTGTAAATAATGGTTGGCACGCATAACTATTAAGATCTACAGTTGGAACCAACCTAAATAATATCACCGTAGTATAAGACTTCCGCTGTAGTATTTATACGATTGATACTTACATATTATTCATATTATAATCCGTATTATATATCCTTATTATATGATTAAAGAATTCATTTAAAATTTTTCTATCAAAATAAAATCTATTTTATATTTTTTTGTTGAATAACCATAAATAAAAAAAAATATTTTACTTACCTCTGTATTGTATTTTTAGAACATTTTGGATGTAAAAATGAGCAAGAAAAAACATTGAAGTTGGAGTCTGATAAATTATAATATTTCAATTCAGTTAGTCTGAATAATATGTAAGTATCGTACAATCAGTGCCACAATGCGCCAACTTATAAAACTCAAATATATAAACCAAAATTCAAAAAACAACTTTATGACGTTAAGATAAAAAAAAATGTACAGTGATTGGTACTGTAATAATTATAAAATATATAAAGTATAAAATATTGGAATTGTTTTTAGTGGCACTTGTCACTTGTCACTTGTCACAGTGAATATAAAATGAAATATAAGCTTACAGTGGCTTGATAACAATAACAGCTAAGACTCGTCGACGCAATACTCAAATTTTACTTTTGTTGATTATTTATGTCATATTCAACAAAAATACAAACATAAACGAGTGTATATACTGTATATATATATATATTTTTAGAATAGAATTTTAATCAGTAAATAGGGCCGATAAAAAGAAAACAAAAAGAGAGGAAACAGTATTTGATTTTAAGGTGTCCGTGAATCATAGCATACGAGTACCTATATATTCATATTTTAATAGGTATCATTAATGTATGTAAGAACAACAAAAGAACCTGAATATTTTAATCAACACTTGAAATATAAATAAAAAATATAAACGAAACGTCAGTACAATCAACCACCGAATCATTAGCCGGTTCATTACCGTGTCTACCCGGTTGGACCTTAATACTATTGAATCAGTTACAATACTAGTTCGTGAAAACTTTCACATAACCGAATGAAACTACATTATATGTATATGCCTATATGGTGGACTTATCACTTATTGCTTGGTTGTCGGTCGCGTACTTTTTTATTTATTTAATGGATTGGCGATTTGGTTCCATGTTTACGTAACAGAGTTTTGACGACGATCTTATGATTTTTTCCAGAAAACGAAACTACAAAAGGATCAACGCTTAAATAATAAATTATAATAATGGTGTGATTACGGGATAAGATATAATAATAAATTCAGTGAAAACTCGAAATAACTACAATAATTATAATAATACGGAAACACCTAAAGGTATCAACGACTAAGTTTTATAGCAAATGATTTCTGGGTATACAAAAAGGGTAAATAACTTGGTACTAACATTTCATTTGTAGGGTGGAGCTAAAATCTTAATTTCAAATGCATAGAAAAAAAATTGATAATTACTCATGTTTATAAATAACTCAAAAATAGTTAGCAATTTTGAAAATTATTTTATATAGTATATAATAAAAATTATATTATAAATATTTGGTGAAAATTAAAAGTATCTATTTTTCTATTTTTTTTTAATACAATAAAATAACAAAAATTGTTTGAGGAAAAATAATTTATTATTTTACGGATAAATTTTGTATGTTGTAAATATTTGAACTTTAAATGCTCATAAAAAATTCAATTGGGTTTCCAGTAAATTTTTCTTTCATGTGGGTATAGGTTGATAAACGAAAAAGAACTTTTCTTGTTCTAAATTTTTAAATCTTAGGTATAAACAAAAGTTTTTATGAATTTTTAACTACAAAATGATTTACATATTTTAGTGATTTTTATGCATTTTTTCAAATATTTAACTTTAAGCACTTATAAACTGTAATAATTGTATATTATCTAAAACTATCCCCATTTAAGAAAATCCTAGCATTTTATCAACAATTTATCATGACGTACTCATCCACATACAAAAAAAATGCATCATTGTAATATCAATACATTCATACATACATTCATCTTCAGAATCTAAAATAGGTTTAAATTACTGCATCAACGAAAATGTTGAGTTATCCAACCATGGTTAATGTCTTGTTGAAAACAAGTGCTTGATTGTGTCCATTTACCATTTTACCCGCATTGTTTCAAAAAAGTTTACATTTTACAGGAATGTTTAAAAACCAATATCTCTAATTTACAACATAATCCATTGTACGAATTTCTGAAATCAATGAGATTTTTTCTCATTCAAAACACATTCATTACTCATCGTCAGTATTTTGAATACATCCTCCATATCAATCTAAAATAAATTTAGGTCCACCTATTTATTTTTCTTAACATCATTAAATTTAAATTAAAAATGTATATTTAACAATAAGAATAAAATTTATGAATTCATAAATTAAAATATTATAATGTATGTTATAAGTACCTATTTTTCAATAAAAACCGAACAGCGTGATATTTTGTACAGTGTCATTGTGATTCGCAAACTAAGTAAGATAACTAAAAATGTCTTTGAAGTGAAATAGGGGATTTTAATATATAACATTAAATTATGTGAGAAATTAAATTTAAAGCATTTTCGATGAATAAAATTATCTGAAATCGTTTTACCTTAAATTTAAAATAATGGGTTCTATCGCTATAAAATCTCTCTCTCTCTCTATTTTTTTTTTTTTTGTTAATGGTTGAGCTGTGTGTATATTTCTCCTTATTATTTTTTTTAATCATTGTTTAATTTTTATTTTTAAACTTGATTATATTATTCTGGAAAGTAAATTTACGGTTATATATACATAAAATATAATATCTATGAGTCCATAAATATAAAAATAATGTGTGGTTTTTTATATAACAATGTATGGAAAAAAAACTAATATTTTACTGAAATATATCTACATAATTTAGCTTTTAATACCGTCATCAGAATTAAGCATGTGTTGAACTACTGTTTTGGTAGTTAATAATTAAGATTTATTAGAGTATTTAAAATATACAGTCCTGTTGTCAATTTACACATTATTGCAATAGTGATGATAAATTATATACAAATTTTAAAACGGTTTTATGTGAAGTTAATTAACTAAATAATTAATTACAATATGGTAACGTCGTCGAAAAAAAAAAATAATAATAACAATAATAATTAGGTATAATATCTTTTAAATATAAATATCCTTTAAAAAAATAATAATAAACGGACGATTTAGAATTCAAATCTAATAAAAATCTTAACTTTAGATATTAAAATATTTTACCATAATTTAAATTCTTTAAAATAAAACAAATAAAAATTAAAATATCACGCTATGCTAAATAATTTATAGTTTAACATTGACCGACCTTGTAACTAACACCTACCTATGAAAGCTATATTTTTAATACCCACACTGGCCACACTACTCGTAAAAGTAAATATTCGCAAAAAATATGTTTTTAAAAACTGCTGAATGGTTTTCCCCGATTCTTTGAAATAAGAAACTGCAATTATAGTTATAGAGTAGTTCATATAGGTTTTACAAATTTTGTGTTCCACTTTCAAGACCAACCAGCTACCTGAATAGTAAATTATATTTATGAATAATATAAAAAAAAATTCTCAATATTATTCACTAACTGTTAATTTTGTAAAGTAAACTAATTTATCACACAAAGTCATTTTAAAGTTTTAAAGTCTTTAAGACTTTTATTAGACATATTTAAATCACATTACAACGGTTTTCGACAAAGTCCACAGTATTTTTAATATATAAAACTATGGTAAATACATAAATCATGCTAATAGCACGGTTGTAAATAAAATTAATTTCCGGTAATTATTTTAACGCGAATCGCTCAATATCACTGTACATTTAAATGGTTTGTGTTTGTTTTTTGTCGTAATGACGTGCGTTATTTAATATTATACACGCGTGATGTAATATGAAATAAACTTAAGGCTTTCATCACATACCTTTTTATTCCCTCTATTACTTCATTATATGTGCTGAAGTAACATAACTGTAATCCTAATATGACTATAAAAAAAAATATAGTCGTACAAAATAGTAACTCATGTTCGTTTTTAATAGTTACAAACATCGGACGAACTGTCATCCCCAAAAATGTTACGTGGTGTGCCTAGAGTATCACTGGAACATAAACAAATAGTTACATAAATCTGAAATGATGTCATATAAAAGTGCTGAATTTAAATTGCAATCAAATATGCTCGCAAACACTAGTATTGATTTATTACTTTGATAGTAATATTACACTTGTATTATAGTTGTATACACATATTGAAGTATACGTATAAATAATATTATCCCTAAGATATTATAAATGCGAAAGTAACTCTGTCTGTTTGTCACACTTGCATGCCTAAACTGCTGAACCGGTTTTGATGAAATTTGGTACAAAGATAAATTAGACCTTTGTTAAGATCATAAGCTACCTTTTGTCTTAAAAAAAGGATTGAAGGCATTTTACGACAGCCTTAATATAATTATAATATATTAAATATTAATAACCGTACCTATCCATATCAAATACACTTAACACTTATAATAATATATTATTAAAGTCATTTATTTTACTTTTAGTATAACAGTAGATTAGTATAATTTCAACCAAAAATATTGAATTTATCGTATTATTATCTATCTATCTTTTTATAAAAATTGTGGTAATTTCTATTAAATACGAAATCTCGAAAATTACTGTTGACACTTATGAAGATGAAATTTGGTAGATAGGTATTATAGGGATAAACAATTCTCGGGAACACGTGCGAATTTATGGAAACGCATTATAGTATACTCAACATATGATTAAATATTATATTAAATTTACATTTTCATGATTTTTGATAAATTTTAGTTTAAAGAAGCACTTAACACTCTTAATCTTATAACAAATAACAATTTAATATAAAATATATAAAATAATCTTTTTGCGTATAATAGGTACTTCAAAAAATTAATATTAAACATATCAAAAAAAAAAAAACTAAGTAGTAATAGTAATAAATAAACCACTCTTATTTTTAGTAGTTAAATACATAAAAACAATATTTAACACTCACTGTTTTTTATATAAATATTTAAAGAAAATACAATATATATCCTATAAATCATACATTTATTTTTTTTATCATATGTTTTCTTCGGAAAATCAAGTTTGGAAATAATATCGGTTATTTTTACCAATGAAATATCTCCATCAACAACTTTCAAATATTTATTTAGATCCACCAATTGACTTTAGATTATTAACTTTAAATCCTGTTTTCAGAGTACTTAACACACATATTTAAAAACTTGATTTTTAATTTTAAAAAACTATTCCCAAAAAAATTGACCAGGCAAATAAATTTGTTTCAATTATCATACCATCAACCACCTCATCCATAATTATATCATTTTCTGTTATACGTACATTATCTGAACCATTTTGTTTTCTTTAGTCTACCTCTTTTATAATGATGAATAGCTTGAAAGATTTCTTTTACCTTTTTGAGTAATTCAGTTTTCATTTGTAAGACTATTCATATTGTTATGCTGAATGGTCTGGCTATAGTTGTTTTTATCAGAATTTTTAGATTTATTTAGGTGAGCAGGCTGTAGTATGTTGGTTTTTTTATCGGGTTTATTTTTATTTCTGTTTTGTATATTATTTATCTTTTGACTGGGCGGTTATTTAGTGAGCAAAGGTCGCGAGTCACTGAGCGGCGAAGGCGATAACGTGTTACCTACGATTTACGAAGGCGTGGCGACAGATAGGTAATCGTACTTTTCAATACGCAAGAAAAACTACATTTTATAAGCATTTTATGAATTTAGAGTACAAATTAATTGAACAGTTTGTTACACGAGTTGTTAGCAATTTTTTGTTTTAGATTTTGACATAATCGGTTTAGAAAAAACAAACAAACAGAAGTGATTTAGCTAGTATAAAGACATGTGTGTTATGCGGAGTACAGACAAAGACTAGGTAATATATAAGTAGGAGATGTCCGCTATGAATGGGTTTTGTTAAATTCAACCACTAAGGAGGGTTAAAAGGAGTAAAAGGGGTAAAAATGGAAAACGTTATTTTTTGGTCGGATTTTTAAACTCGATTAAGAGCGGCATGTCCAATAGTCGATCCCGTTTACAAATACTTATGTATACTATATTTAATATTATTTACCTATTACCACTACAGTGGTATGCTGTGTTAAGTTATGCCGTGTTTCTTAAATAAATGCAATCGATATCGATTGTTGGTAATAGAAAACACAAACAAAATAAGATTGAATTACGTTGGTTCGTGTGTGGATGAATTATCACACACTGTATAATATATTGTCGTCAGTATGTGAATAGTAATTCTGGTTAATCTGAAAGATAAAACTGATTATCTATTTAAAACATAGCAGAAGTTTATATTTTATATTTTTAATACTCGGCAACGACGGATAATCCTGCTAGCTAAGAACCTAAAATTAAATAATTAAAAAAAAATTAACAACATTTTTTTTTCACATTAATAACTCCTTTATTATATGTGTTCGAATTATAAGTCAATTCACAATGGATCATATAACTTTTTATACTATAAAATTAATACATTTTTTCATTAAATATTAAATTGGTTATTTTTATTTAAAATTTAAAAAAATTATCGAACTCCTTCTCTAAGTACGTGCTCGATGTAACTTGAATTATTATATAATACAGGGTCTCTGCCTGATTTTTGTCTGAACTTTAAAATCAACATAACTATAAAAAAAATATACAAATAATTTTAATAAGTATATAGTGGCTAATTGAATACACGTTATAGTTTTGTTTGCATTTAATTGATTTTTTTCATTACAAAAATAACAATAATACTACATTGGGTTTGCTCGTGCTGGATTTTTTTTTAGTGCAAGAATCGTTTTTAATTAAATTTAAATGTATTATTTTAGTTATTTAAAATTTTGGGGCACGGGTGCTTCCGGAGCTACCTGAAGAGGTTTAATCGGGCGGACGACAGCTATTGCGTATACTGCGTCGACCCCGACGACACTGTTGAGCACACGGTTTTTTACCTGCCCGAGATGGCTTGACGACCGCGTTCGAATGACTGAGATTATGAGGCGACCTCCGAACGCGGGCGACGTTGAGGAAATCCTGTGTGGTCCCCTGTCACATGACTTGCCAGAAGACGCCCAAGCCCGAAGGAGAATTATCAAACAGTTCGAAACTAATCGCCTGGAGTTCATCCGCATGGTCGAGACGATTCTGTCGACCAAGGAAAAGGATGAACTCGAGGAAGAGGCCTTGCGAAGGGCACAGGGGAACGTGCGACCGCCCTGATGGAGAAAGAAACATCCAGAGTGGTGGACTCCGGTCGGCTCGCCAATCGGATGACAGGCACGCGAATTCAAGGGCATTCCATAAAATTCAGATTGACCTTTGTTAGTGTAAAATATAATTGTTGAAAATGCTTGAACGGGGTAAGCCGGGGAGCTGTCCCGTCTGCCTCCCACGTATGTGTTAATATTTGATACCGTCAATAAACGATGGCGGCGCCGCGGAAGCAATGCGAAAGCAGATCCCGCGGCGTCGTCGGTTAAAACAGGAAAAAAAAAAAAAGTTATTTAAAATTAAATCTAAAAACAAATATATTTTATTTTATATCACGTAACTTTTATAAATAATAATAAAATCAAAATTACATTTTGATATTGTCTGAGTGTTAATGCTGTGTGACTTCTCTATTCACGTTGTTTTCGTGTTATTGTTATATTACGCACATATGCTTATTGTAAACTCCGTTGCAGATTATATATATTCCAATAAATATTAAAAAAATATTGTGGTCTTTAAAAATTAACTTTAACAATAAATAGAAACCTACTCACATTATCAGAAAACTATGGTGACAACTCGTGGTATTCATTTGCCCACATAAGACAAAAATGAGACATGTCAGTAAAGTATTTTATTCAGCCGAACGAACACAGTAGGAACAATGGATCTTAACGATATTAACAACAATGATTTTGTTTTTGTAAGTTTTCTAAAATGATGTTGCTCTGCGCGAAATGGAGTGTAAAATGTTACTAATAGAGTCACTCAAATATAATAAAAAAAAAGTTCCTATTATTTTGTTTAGAATATTATACGATGTATCATTCTAGTATAGATTTTTTTTTAAATTACAGTTCGTGTCGTTGACATGTAATCATACGTATGACATAGGTACCATGTAGTGTTTACTGTTTGAAGTGGATACATGTTTTTTTTTTTCAAGTGTAAGACATTTAAATATTTGTTTTTGTTAATTTAATGTACATAGCATTTCGAGTATATAGGCTTTGTCGTATATACATAATTTTAAAGCTCAATATAAAATCTATAAAAGTGGAAAAATGTATCATACATTTGTATACCCTAGGTTTAAATATATATATTTAAGTCATGATAATAATTCAGTATATATCTCGGTACAATTTGTGGTTTATGAATTGATTAAAAAGTGATTTTAAAACGTTTAAAAATTAAAAAATCTATACGATTGTATGTGATTTTGCCAAAATAAATATTTACTATACACATATTACAGTCTATTTAAATTCAAAAAATATACGTATTCATATTATATTAATGTAAATTAATGTGGATAGAAAGCTAGTTAGACTTTTCAACAACAATTATAGCGGGTACGTTTATAGTATTTAATTGGCCATTCAATTTTTGTTTTGAATACCTAACATATTTAACTTATTTATTATACATCCAAACCAACAAATATTTCATAATAATGATAATAATAAATAGCAAATCATATTAATGTTTTATCAAAATAGGTATTCAAAACTATTTGCATAATTATTATCATAGCCCCTTGTGTTATTTGAAATTTCGAGTACAAAATATATACCTTTATAATGTTTTAAATAAAATATTATAAAGTTTAACAAAAATGATACAAATGGTGTTATTAAAATAAACATTTGATGATACTTTTGTTAATTCTTAATATCCATAATATAAATCATACTTTTATTAAAATTAATATATTTTTGTTAGGTATTACCTTTTTCTCTGTAACTATATTAGATATCTTATGAACAATAAAAACATTTTTTTTTTGTTATTCAGTTATTAAATTGTGTAATTAATCAGTGTGTTTACATTTTCAATAACTATGACAATATTTATATTTTTAGTATAAAAATAAGAAGATATTATATTTTGATTTACAATATGTTTAATATTCCTCTAAAGGCCCTTACAATTAAATTTTATTTTTTTCAACCAACTGATTTATCAACATAAAATGTATCTGTGTTTATAAAAAGTATGTTTATTGTATTTGCTGAATCCCGATAGGTGAAAAATTGTTCAAGACATAACCAGGCAAAATACCTTAGTATTTAGCTATCTAGGTTATAATGCATACATTTGATAATTCGAAAACTAATTAATGGTCGTTTATCTTAAATTCAAAATTAAAAATCTACTTAATCTATTCATTTAGGCTACACAAAGTTCACTATTTAGCAACTAATTCAAATTTAAGGACAATATACTCCGCAGATAATATATTATTATTGTATTTAAATTAACTATAGTTAATTTAAAGTTAGTAGTTTTAGAAGTAATAATTGTCCGACTATTAAAAGGTGAGAGTATATTGTATTATACAAGTTTAAGTTTTTGAAGGTTCCCGGTGGACTATTTCACATGATTTATTATAATTTTATACGTTTATATTATTGATCACAAAACATTTTCAACGCGTCAACAAACTTGGCACAAGCTATACGCTTTATGTAATAAAATTAAACTTAAACATCGGCTATATACTTATACCTATATATTCTGCTTATATTTAATTGTTAAACATTGATAAATAAATTATAGATGAATTTATTTTTCATTAAATGTAAAATTAATTTCAGTTACTTTGTATTCACTACGATGAAATGTTAATGATTAATTATGTAAATATTTTATATTGTTTTTTTTATTATGCTTTCATATACTTATTAAATCTTTGGTTGGTCGCGCATGTATACATATTATTGTATTAATATCTAGTGTTTAAAAATGCTTCATTTGCCTGTACAGCAACAACACGGGTATAATAATATACAACGGTAACAGGTAATTTTTATCGCGATAAAAACCGATTATCTACACCAGTACACGCACATATAACTGGTACCTTTCTCCGGTATTCGTGGATCTTTGGGTTTAGGTAAACAACACAGAAAAGCTTTTAGGAAAATTTGCGAATTCATTAAATTTGATCCATTTGCGATGCCATAACACATGTGAATGTATACTTTTGGTTGAAAAAAAAAGAGTGAAAAGGGGTGATTTTCCCTAGAGCCATAGGTCATTTTCCCTGTATATTCGTGAAGTCATTTATACTCGTGGTGTCGTCCTGTTAGTATATAGATGTATTACCCGTATAATAGGTAGGTACCCTCATTTACATAAAATCGAGTTGCAAACGGCACTGGCCGTAGTTGACGAGAATTAACTAATATAAATATGATACGTATGTGCGCGATATAATATAAAATATTTAACGAAATTATTCGCAAGTGATCTCAAATCGGTGAAATTAAATACAGAAAACTATACGTCATATAACATCATTCTATATAACCTTTAAAACTATAGGTTTAACATATATTTTAAGAATAATGCCGGCAACGTGTCAACAAAAAAATAATGTGCATCTTAAAAACTCGTTATGATACACACTTTATACATACTTATTGGAGTGCAGTAATATATAGCCGACTTATCGTATTTTTCGTTTATCTCATTTTCATTCTAGGTATTATATTTATATAAAATATTGGAAAACCATTTTTCCCACAGAAAAGTTCTACGGAAGTCGAATATCCGTATGTTGAATATTATACAGAAAGGGTGATCATAATAATTCATTGGTAAACGCATTGTTGTCACATACGTTTACCGTTCGATTATTTATTGCCCACAATAATGTTATATTGTATCGTGCACATCCTGCGATTTAATTGCCGAAGTCTGTAGGGTGAAATAAAAATGCACTTAATACTGCAATAATAATACTGATTAACGGTCATCGATTCAAATTTAATTATTTTTTTTTCAAATCATGTCGAACCAAACTTTGACTAGTCAAATATTTTTGCGAAAGCACGAAAAAAAGTTTTGTAATTATATATTTAAATCTAAAGTTTTCGAACGGATTCTTCGCCTTTTTAGACGTATTCCTCATCCCGTGAATCATTGGTGCGGATATTTAACGGAATGGCTGTATTACAAAAGCAAATCTAATCAAATACGTGCTATAATGATATTAAGATATAATACTGTATAATAATAATAATAATAATAAAACTGATTAATATTATACATGTATGTTTATAAGACTGTTGTACTAATCTGTAACATACGTATATAATATTATTAACCAAGCCACTGTAATGATAATATAATTGTTTCAAATTCTATAATATCAAAAATCATTGAACAAATGTATAGAAGCCATTCGTTTATTAATGACTTTTTATTTATAGATATACAATATTTACTTATAAGTTATAATATATAAATATATATATAGGCTTATATCCGGGTTTGTATTAGTATACTCCGATACTCGTAAGCGAACATTTGTTTTTTGAACTGTTGTAATCCAAAATTTATAAGATGTGTGTTATTTAAACATTCTAAACGTTCATGACAACAATCTATGAAAACAACTTACTAAAACATTAATCGTCTGCCAGTCGTTATTATTTTTTATTAATATTAAAGTGATTATTATATTTGTTAACGAGCTATGTTTAATTTACAATACATCAGGTGCAATTGGCATTAACAAATTGAAAAAAGTAGATTTATTAGTTATTTTTACTTCAGTAGTTACTTTCACTATACATAAAAGTTAAACCAATTATTTGTATTATGTATTGCAAACTTCCTCGGAAAAGTTTATTCTATAATTAAACAAATATTTTTTCTATGTTTTAACTGAAATTTATTTACCAGAGTTAAAAATTATTCATTCAATTATATAAATATGTTTAAGTTAATTTGTTAATTTAAATTAGTTAAACGATATTTGGCTCCATAACCATGGTTGTACATTAAATTAAACTAGAGTAAAACTAGGTTTTAAATAATATGTTGAATTGTAATATTTATAATTATTAGATATTATATATTAATGAATAATATCATAAAATAATAATATATTTTGTTGCTAATTAATTAAAATGATAGGTTAAAGTGGTTAAACTATGAAAAATTATATAAAATAAAAATTGTATGATTACATTAGTCACATGAATAATTAGTTAAATTTTAACGATTTGTATGGAAATTTATAAATTCTCGTCTACCAATAATTTCACACGTGTTTTAAAAAATAATGAGTTACTATAAAACTATTATACAGCACTGCATTT
The DNA here is from genome assembly GCF_020882245.1 of Rhopalosiphum padi. Classification (NCBI taxonomy): domain Eukaryota; kingdom Metazoa; phylum Arthropoda; class Insecta; order Hemiptera; family Aphididae; genus Rhopalosiphum; species Rhopalosiphum padi. Next base: position 74,170,178 of record NC_083598.1, read on the forward strand.
TTGGATAACTTTTGAAAAATTATTTATAAACTATAATATGATATTATAGTGCATCGTTTAAATTATTATTCAAGCATTAATTTTTATATACTTAAATGTTATTAAAACTGATTTGTCTAAAAAAAAAAAAAAAATATAAATTATTTATATCATAATTCTGTTACAGATGCTTGGAAAACGACATTAAAGATTTTCTTTCTACAGCAACGCAACGTAGTAGTCTGCACAGTACATCCAAACGGAGGCGTGCCCTGCATAATGTGATGTTGTTGTAGCGATAATATCTAAATAAAAATATACTAAACACGGTTTTAATGTTACATATTATTCTGATGGATTATGCATAATTGCTATTATAGCAATGTCAATTGTACAGATACATAAAACTATTGATATACTTAATATAATTTATGCGTGCTGCATCGGGACGTCCCAAATCAATATATCCGCTAATCAGACGTTTTGTTAAATGATTTTACACTTCACCGCCGTTTGTGATACGCGACCATTTTTATGTACTGCCGCAAAGGAGCAGACCAGGTGGAGTTCGTGAAATGAAACAGTCGTTTTTACTGCATAAAATAAATTATAAATATCAGTTTAACTGAATATAAAATCGTGGTGGTGTGTAAATAAGTGGTTGTAAAACAATCGGCAAAAAGGCGTACGGCGTGACGAAAACTATCGTTCCGTCAATAATGTGACTATGACTGTACAGACATTTATATAACATTATAACACACTTGGAGGGTCATCAGGAGAAAGAGGAAAGAAATAAATAAAATAAAGAAAACAAAAAACCTCACCAAAGTGGTTTTTGACGGCAAAAGATTACTACAATACGACACTAGTAGCTGCTGCTGCTGCTTCTGCTGTTACTCCTGACCGAAAACTTTGTAATTTTTCCCACCCTCTCTGCACGTGGCTGGGCGAGCATGTGCGTGCGTATTTCTATATAAATATATATATATATATTTCTATATAAATATATATATATATATGAAAAACTTAAGTCGACAAACGTGACAATGATGACGGCAATAAAGGACGTGGCTCTCGAATTACATTCGGCCGGGCTATTACGTCGTATATTTCTCGGGACCCGAAGCAGAGTTTGGGCGATCTATGCCGCCGTACAATCCCGACAGTTTTTCCACCCTTTCTCCCTCCCGTTGTCCTCCGCGTTCAACGATGACGACGACGACGACGACGACGACGACCGCCAAACACTAATGAAACCTGGTACAATGATAATAACAAACTTTTCGGTCCCGGCAAGTTTTAGTATACTTTTCGACTGCACGCTCAAAACAACGACGTTCACACAGTTCGTATAGTTCGTATTATACACTTCCACACACACACACACACACACACACACACACACATTTACCTACACAAATTTATATGTCATACATACAGCGCTAGAAATAGCTGACAATATTAATGTAATCAACTAAATATGTAATACATTTTGTTCTAATCGATGTACAATTGTTTAATATATACCAGCTCATTATTATTTCCTAATTGAGAGTAACTATATATAGTATGTATATAAAATATCAAAATACGGTTAGTTAATTGGTTCTTTCTATATATTTCCATATATTATATAGTAATATAATATACACTATATACAGTGTGTCTCATGTTAGTGTCTATACTCATAATTTCGAAAAGTTTTAAGTTCTGTTTTAAATATTATTTTCACGTGATTTGACGTCATTAAAGATCAACCAGAAATACAAATACATTTCTTACATTATTATATAAAAAAAATACAAAAAATTCGAATTTTGTACGAATTGTATTTATAAGTATTTAAAATTTTGATGAATAAAATAGTAGTATAACATTTTGGGAGGTACCCCTATGTCATTTCGTACTCTACTCATCTAAACTTTCAAGGTTTTTAGGTTATAATTAACTATTCGTTTATTACATAGAAATGAAATACTCCGTAAAATACTAAAATATTCTTCCTTTGATACATGATGTTAAAAATGTATGTTTTCATTGAAAATGTAAAAACATATAGAATAATAACAATAAAAAAAAAAAAATGCGAATTTGCTAAAATGATGTTTTGCTATGGTATAATGAGTGTAGAAACTTAGATTAATCATCTCGTATAAGGTGTATACCCGGGGTCACGAACTGACATATCACTGGAAATGAAGGAATATAGGGATCCCTTTGGATTTTTTATCTATTTTTCATAATTTTATTATTAAAATAAAAATGCATCTTTTCAATGTGACCTTTTTTGTTTTAATTTTTTTTTTTAAGTTAAGTTGATTGATAACAATACAATATATGATCAAGTAATAAAAACATATTTACCATCATTACAGCATGGTTTAGGCGATAATGCTACCGATATTATTAACTTAATAATATATATGTAATATACGAATTCCCCTTAGACACGATTAATGATATATATTATTAATAATAAACTAACACCTGTGGGTAAATTCGAAAATATATACTTTTTTATATTATGGTCTGAGAATTAATCTCTCTTTTCTTCAAAACATCTGAGCATACCACTAACATGGTGACTTGTATACAAACTTTATCTACATAGTCACAAATATGAAATAAGACAATTCATTTTTGAACTATTATTTGTTGGATCACTACATCATTTAAATGTGGACTTTTTCATCACACCACCACATCTAGTAACAAAAAAATGTCAATTTATTTATTTATTGCATTGATATTTGTATACATATTGTAAAGAAATAATGTCCATATTTTTAAGTAACAAAATAAAAATAAGTGTAATATGTTTAATAGTGAATTAAGTAAGGTTTTTATTAATTCACATACATACATTTAATTTGTATGGTCTCTAAAAACTTTATGATTTCTTAAAAATGACCTACAAAAATTTCAATTTGTAATCCTTGATATACCTAACCTGTACATAACACATTTTATATGTATATTATACACAGTTTATTTGTGTATATAAACACACATTATAATTTAATGTCACGTAACGTACGTGACCCTGCATCCCTGCTGATGCAAGTCCCAAGGAAACCGAGTTTAAATAATGTTATATAATGCACATGGCTCCTGTGCAGATGTCAAACACCAACAACAACCTGCAGTTGTTACAAACGTGAATAATACTTGTGTATTTTTAATATTTTAGCGTATTTCGATAACTACAATAATACTATTTTACCGATTTTAATTTTTCAAACAATTTGAGTACCTCCCACTTAAAAATAATTTTACATTATAGAGTACCTATGATATATTATATTTTATACAGCTGCAATACTGGTAATTGTTTTAACGGCGAACACTCGTTATTTCAAAAAATGATAAGTCTATGAGTATTGAATATTTTTGATACTTCTAAAAATAATCAGTGTTAATATTTAAAATAATCGCATATAATAAATAAAAATTATAAAATGATTTATTTTATTTTATTAGTAATTATTAATATAACCTATTGTATTTCAGTTGACATAATGTTAAATTAGTACGAAATACATAAAGTACGTATATTATATTATTATAAAACGTATTATCTCGGTCAAATTATTTTTAGCAAATATAATATTATTTAAAAATCATTAAGTTGTTTTTATTGAAGGGTTGTATTATAAATGTTATCGGTTTATAGCTTTCGATTACAATCATTTATTACAAACAAAATTAACATTTAGTTCGCAGCACTACTCTAACTATATCGAGTTTAAAAATAGCATTATGGGTTAAGAGGAAGGGCGTGAACTTTATATTTATTATTACATACTATCTCTTTTCTCCACAGATAAAAATCCTAAACACAGCACATAGTATATTTTAATACTAGACATTAGATGCACCACCTACTAGAGTTATGGCAAGTAAGTACATGAATGTATGAGTAAGTACCTAAAAATATATTACAGTATTGATATATTTATAGATATTATAAATATCTAATATTTAACGACATGTATTTAGAATAGTAGCATTATAATAGAAGACAAGTAATAATAGATAATAGAAGTTTTATTTTCTCCAATAAACCTACGCCATATGAAAAAAATAAAAAAATAAAAGACATATTTTTTTGGATTGTGTAAGTATTTTTTTGTCTGTGCTTTGGATTATGAAGAAATTAACTTTCAGTTTAAAGTCGTTTACTTTGTAAGCAGCGTCTTCATTTATTTGCATCTGAGTCACCTAATTTTTATCATATTTTTTATGTATGGTATTATAATACAAGTTATTAATATAATAAACCTATTACGTACTGACGCACTGTACGGTTTCTATTCTAATATTTCTTAAATCGTATCACTAGATTTTTAATAGTATATTTCCGTCGTCGTCGATCTCTGGATTCACTGATTGCGACACTACCGTCAAAACCACACATTGCCACTGTCACCACCGCCGTCTACCTCTATGATCGCCACCGACACGTAATCACTCATATCATGGTTTTTATATCATTATTATCATTTCATATTTTTGTACTTTTTTTAAGATTATTCCTCATACTAGCCAGCACTTTTTTGTTCCCTACTGCAAACTAACATCATTCTGAATGTTTTTCGGAGTTATATTTTAATATTAGTCCGTTAATATGGTAAACATAAATAATTGAGTTGTTTTATTATATACAAAACAACTCTTACCTTATCCAATTTATATTGTCTACATAATTGAGTATCTTAAACAACTATAGTTGTGTTTTATGTAATAAAAAAAAATAATAATATAAAAAATATATAATTATATTACATATTTAATATTATATATATATAAATTATTATTATTATTAAAATTAATTATATTTAATAATTTTAAATATATAAATATAACTAAAAATATTCGAAAGTCCGGTTGTGGTGATCCGTATGCAATTTATTTACCACGATGATCACGAAATCAATCGTGAATTCGTGAATATTGAGTGAAATACAAATTTAGTACCTAACTATTAAATGTACAGTTTAAAAAAGATCATAACTTACTTAAAAATAATAATATCAATAAAAAACTTCGTAGGGCTTTGGACAATAATCTTACCTTTGAATTTTATTATAGGTCAGTTCACTCTAATATCAAAACTAACAGCACAATATTGAAACTGATGAATGAAAATGTGCTATGTCGCTCGTGTGTAAGACGGAGACAACACATGCGGGTATGTCCTCTTAAATAATACTACTTTTATAATAGGTATGATTTTATTATATTAGGAATTAGTTCAATAATTTAGATTAAACTGTACATGAGATCTGCAACTTACAAATTATGCTATTTCAAACGAAATACGTATAATATATTATTATGCAGATAGAACATCATCATTTATCAAAACTTTATTATTATAGTTTCTATAATATTAGTTTTTTTTTTAAGTCATAATTTTTTGTTTCTGTAACTGTTTATTATAATATAATGAGCCAATAAATTATTATTCAAGTTTGTAATAAATTATAACTTACTATATTACATTGATGAATTTTTAAATTTCAAAAATTATTTTACTACTAAAATATCTTTTCCTTAATATAATTAACAGCGGTGGTAACCGATGACAAAGTATTTAAGTTGTAATAAAATAAAATGTCACATTATCTGTAGCAAATATAAAAAGCATTTTCCAGGGAGAATAAATTCTAATGGATCATTTTAGAAATGTCATTGCTTTAAAATTAAAAATGATAATAGCATATAAAAGCCATTCGTATCATAAAGTTTTGTTAGCAGTGATTACAATTACATATTTAATTAAAATAACAATTATTTAATTTTTTGTTTTTTAAATATATCATATTTAATATTATAATAAAATCATTTAAATAATTATTTGTTCAATTAAATTCAACTCTGTTTAAATAATATTGTGGTTTTAATTTTTTTTTTTTTTAATTCAGAGAGGTAAATAATATATTAGTATACTATTATCATAGTTGTAGTTCTTTTCTACTTATAAACAATAATAATAATAATAGTATTATTTAAATAGCTTCTAACTTATTAAGAATAATAATTCAAATTATTATTATGTTTTTATAATAGACTATGGTCAAATTATTAAAAAAATATAAAAACGAAAAAAGACACAGATAAAAGTAATAAGTATATTAAATAATAATATAAAAAATACTTGGATAATTTTCAAAATGATATGTACTTATATAGTTACCATATAATACAAGGTAAGTACTTGTACTACAATAACAATATGAACTACTACATATTTTGTTCAATTGTATCTGCAGTTGGGAATTGTGACAGGTAATTCTAATGACTGTGCAAGTATGAACATATAGTTTGTTGAGTACGATATATTATTTCTATTATATTATAACAAAACAATGTAAATAGTCAAAGCTTTACAGTAGCTATACAATATTGTAAGAGAAAAAAAATAAAAAGTATTCCTTGTTTTTTTTTTTTTTTTTTTTTTTTTTTTTTTTAATCAAACGTCAGGTCAGTATTGAACAAAAACCAGCGTGGTCAAATGCAAAATTCGAAGAGGCTCGTCCGAGCGAATACGATAAACCGCACCGGTCGTTTATTTGAATAATCTTTTCATTTTACCACGTAAAATGTATGTAAACTATATATTTATTTATGTAAACCGATAGTACGTGCTTCGGGCCGAAAGTTACACGATGTTTCACCAAAACGAAAACTATCGTGCAGTATTATAGCTACGAGTGATAAAACATTGTAGAATAATATTGGACACTTCCGATTAAAATTCACAACTGGTGATTGGCATACTCCGTCGTCGATTGTCTGTATGTACAGACCTCCGTCACACAAGCAAACAAGTGTATCGCACCAGACAGTATAATACCGTCATGTATGATTAGTGGTTGTGCAAATTATTAAAATTATTTCATTTAAATACAGTTTAGGTAACAGCTCGCATCAGCGAAATAGTAAATTATTACATTAATATTTATAAATTACATTATTATGATAAAAACGAAAATATTGTTGACCGTTTTGTTTATTAAAATGTTTGAAGATCACTCTATTTATAATTTGGTAAATTTATTTTCACACCGACTGAAGATGTGGAATAACCGGGAATGTCCTTAGTGCGTCCCATTTTTAATTTTTAACATTTTTTATCATAGCCCGATTGAGTACGCAGTATTATCGAAAAATCATATTAAATAGCCCGAGTGCAACCTCGATTCACAGCATACCATAGATATCTATTTTATACACACCGCTTCAGATATATATATAATATATATTAATGTATATATTATATGTATATTATATACACATTATTTTAAATAAAAAAAAATGCAGTAAAATAGCAGATCGATTGGTCAAAAAAAAAAAACAAACAAGAAAACAAAAAGAAGTACATGCAAGAAAATTTCATACATCGAAAACCATCTACAAGACTTGTACATCAATTTTAAAATAATAAAATATCAAGACTAGATTTCATCAAAATAATGACATTTAAACATCAATATGAGTATATTATGGCGTATAGATTCTCTAAAATAAAAATAAAAATTATTTTCTTAAATAAAAAAAAATATTATTAAAATTACGTCTATGTGTAAGCTAAAATTAAAAATAATAACATAAATAAGAATCACAAAATATTTTTAAAGTGTAAAATCCAATTCACCTTCTCGTGGTGCACCCTGAGTAACTATTTAAATGAACTGGAATGCATTTAAGAAACGGCAAAAATATGACCTATTTTCTTGGGACACACTTTGATGATGCGATATTCTAGAATTAAAAAAGGGTAATTTCGAGATGCACTCGCGAAACCCTTAAGTAACCGGAAGAGTTTCATTAATGCGTTCCAAGAAAAAACTATCATATTATACATATTTAACGCAGTCAAAATAGTTACTTTGAACGCACCACAAGAAATTTAACTATCTTGCACCCAAAAATAATTGATTATTAATATAATAATAATTATATATTATTATTATTATTTTATTAGTATAATTTATAGTATTATTTTGGCTATTTTTATACATTTTAAGTTTTATGATTTTTATCATAAAAATAATAATCCATTATTTTAGTAAATATTTTTTTAAATTTTGAAAATTAAAAACATTTGTAATTATTAGTCTATTATTATTGCATTACTTTTATTTTGTGCATTCGTCATACTCATACTTATTTACCATAAATTAATTTTAATTAGTGGTTCTTATTTATTACTATTTATTGAAATTAAAATAAAATACACTTCACCAATCATTGGATCATTGGTATAGTTGTTGTGAAAATGATATAAATAGTTTTACATAGTTCTATAATAGCTGGTCTTCGCGGTATCTTAAAAGCTTTGGCTTCCGACCAACAAATTTGGCTTTTAAATATAATGTAAATTAGACTCTAATTATTATACTGCAGAAGAACTTGTGATATGAAAAAATATAAAGATTAAAAACTAGACGCACTTGGGACATCTCAATAAGCGGAATTTTAAATACAATTCTGCACAAAAATATTATTTTTCTCAGAATTTTTTATACTGAAGAGTATCTGTATTGTCAATAAAAATAATAATCGCCTTAGAAAGTTTTAATTTTTTTATTATTTATTAATAAGTAACTTTATGAATTCGTATTCCAAATAATTGTGATTTAATGTTTTTTTAATTGTTAATATTATTATTTATTTGTATTTTGTAGTGACTTAAATAAAGTATGTAATGAATAAAAATAAGACTATTGTCCCTTTTAATACGCCAAATTATTCAAAAAGTTTGAAAGTTTGTTAAAACTTTATTTCTTTATAGTATTTAGTGTACCCATTGACTACTTTTACATGCTAAAAATCAATAATAATTGAAGACATTTTTCATAAATTTCACTATATTAAAAAAAAAATTTAACAGAATTACCATAAGGTCCAAAAGGTCCAATATTAAGTTTAGTGACCTAAAATAATGTTGTTTAAGATTATTATAACAATACAGTGGGTATAACCTTTGAAATCCATTATAGACAGCCAGAAAGGTTTGAAGAATCAACCCGTTATCAATTCCCAACCAGGAAAAAACATTAGTTCATTAATTTATGCATTATTTATTAATTTTTATGTTTTCCATTATTTTCTGCCATAAAGAAAATCACCTATATAATATCACTGTACATAGTGATAATATAATGTTACATAGCCCACCTGTATTTAATTTTCCTTCTAAATTGTTTTTTTTTCATTATATCTGATTAATTAAAATACATAACTATGCTAATTGCATACTAGCTATAGTAATCAATATAATAATAGCTAAATATATTTGTTTTTATTAGGTTAGTAGCAATGTTAATAAACTATCAACTATCTATATAATATTATAATATTAAACTAATGAACAATTTATATTAAATTATGTTCAATTTAAGAGTAGGTACTTGTAAATTTATTATTAAAGCTATTTATTGAATTTGTTTTATCTCAACGCCATGTGCCATGTATCTATTAGTATTTTGTTTATCATTAAAGTATAGACTTATAAATTATACTCTTATTTTAGAAATTTGTAGTAAATTAAAAGTACAATATTCGAACATCCCCCAAATAACCTTAAATGCTATTATAATAACAAATATATATAATACAAATTACTGAGAGTCAACTCGGGTTTTCCGTTTTACCAAAGTGATAAGACCATAAGAGTTCCTTTTTTAGTAAAGGTGAAAGAGAACAAAGGTAAATATTATATTAAAATCAGTTGATTTATGTACACTATTATCATTTGCTACCGAAAAAAATTCTTTAAAAATCATCGATATTATCGTGTGCAAAACGACCAGCTATTGTATCACTTAATATGTTAATAATATTCTGATGCATATATAATGCGTGTTATGTATATTATATACAATTATTATCAAGCTACAATCGTATGTACGTGGTTTCAACGGTTCGGTCGTTTTCAGCGAAAATAAATAACGATGATGATAATAATAATAATAATAAAAGGAATAAATGTGAATTTCATAACGTGACAAAAAAAAAAATAAAAAAACTATTATCGTTTTTTCCCCTGAATTTATTATGAGGATAATGAATGCCACGTGTAAGCAGGTAGTTTGGTATTGTAATAATAATAATAATAATAATAATAATATTTGTTTCCGTTCGAATAACATTATTTAACGTTATTTAATGTTTCACTTTTGTATAACCGAGTAGGTACCAAGTAATAATAAGTAATAACAATAATATCTCTACAGTCTCACCCTCGGCCGCCGCCACGTTCTCCTAATAATTATACAACAGAAGAATATCATTATGCCATGTTGTATATCTATTACATTACAAGAGGTGAAAAAATAATAATAAAAAAATAAATTGTTTCCAAAAATATGATATTATAAAATTGCGTGTTGCGATTCCGCTAAGATAAAGAAGTCTCATCAATTTCAATTATGATAAAATATACTAATATTCTCGTGGTAACACGCTCCATTTAACACCAATCTGTCGCGGAATTTTTTTTTTTATTATTATTATTATTCTGCCCTTCTCCCTCATACCATCACGTCTTCGCAGACTCACTATCGCAGTTATACACTACATTGTTGTATGTATATAAGTTTATTATTATAATGTAATAATAATAATTCAGAATTTCAGAGTATGGGGTCTAGACGTTCACAAAACTATAATATATATTATATTGTAACACCGTCGCCGACAAATCTTCCAAAACGCCTTTCGATTTGGTACGTCGAGAAAAATCGATAATATTATTTTTATTTTTATTACTTTTGTTCTCGCTATATTAAAGTATCAGCTTTTTTATGTAATAAATAGTGCCTATAGGTACCTACATAATAAAAGTGTCGTACGACGAGAATAATATTTTGTCTAAGTGATAGGTGATATATATATATAATAATATAGTATATGCTATAGCTAACTTTCGACGCAGTTAGTGGATAAATTGAATAGATTTTTTTTAATAAGTACTTGATTTTTCACATTCAGATTTAAAAAATACCAAAAATCTATAGCTCTTTTCCAGAAAAAACGAAAAATATTATACGGCTCCGAAAGTATTTTTGTGAAAATATTATTTAGAAACTGTGCACAACAAAATATATAAAAAATCATGTATACAATATACATCAAAATAATAAAATGCTCTAATTATTATTTAATTGTATATCATGTATCCATTATATTGTTTGAATATTTTAAAATGTCATGAAAAATGTAATACAAGTCCAATAGTACAATAACATTATGGTTTTTAAATAATCACATAAATTATTGCAGATCATTAGATTATCATGATGAATTTCAACGATTTGGACTAATCTCCAGGTAAAATAAAAAAAAAAAAATAATAGTTGAAACTCACATTCTCACCTAATAGATATTATTCTTCTTGGTCATATAGACAACTATCTTAATGACAACTATGCAGCTCATATGTTTTTTATCTACGATTATCGTTGTATACTATACATCAGTGTATAATGTATACAGTATGTACAGTGTGTATAGTGTTGGTGATTGTTTACTAATAATAAATTTACAAAGCAGTATTCCATGTTGCATAACTGTATATTGAGTACATCACAAAAATTAAAATTCTATCACAATACTATATAAATAAGAGGGCGCCCGCGAGTGGAGGGGTCATGCCCCCCCCGCTATTTTTTGGCCAATGTTTGAATAATATGGTATAGTTTTAAAAACTATTTTAATCTTTTCAATTAAGGAAATCATTATATAGTGTGTTTACTGTTTACTAGATTTCGTGATCGTTGTGACTTGTGTTCCGTAGCATTAATGAATAGCCAAAATATGTCATATGTAACATATTATTGGTCAACATAAGAACAAGTTGTGGTCGTGGTCAATATTCTACGAGCTATAGGTCACACCTTGCTCCCCTCTCGGAGAAAATTCTTGCAGGCACCTCTGTATCAATATTCAATACTATTTTAGAGAAAACTTGTAATACTCAAATGTGAAATAACAAAACAACAATCTGTGAAATTGATGCATTAGTCGATAATAAGATTAGTTATAATTTATAAGATATTTTTAGATTCTTCGATATTCTTTATAGGAACCAAAGCCTTTGTTTTATATTTTTATAAAGCCTGTTTGGCTGCTTTTTAAACTAAATCTCTAAATGCAGCTTCGCAGTTTGCGTCTATGTATATTTACGATTTTGATTTAATGTTTCTATGCTTCCTTGTATTGATTTCTTACTTTATGATCTTTTTGAATTTCAATATTTTTTTTCTTTTTATTTTGTATTGAAATTTCAGTCTCATCTTTAATTATCTCACTAAGAAGTGATCTGTGTAACAATCAGCTCTACTTTAGAACCTGACGTCGCAAATGTTGCTCCTGTGTCTATTCTGTACTAACACATTATTAATCCGAACCCTTGTCTTACCATCTGGTGATTTTCATGCTGTGTAGTGAATATCCTGTGGAGGAAGTGCTACTACTGATTACCATTTTAAAGGAGGTTACAACCAATATTACATTTTTTTTTTTTATTTATTCTTCTGTTTTTGTCAGTTCTTTGTACAACATATAATTTGTATGTGTGCATGTGTATCGCTAATTTCAGTTGTAATTACTATACATATTGATTAGTTTTGTATTAAACTTTTTAACTTTTCTAACTGATATTCTTTCCGTCTCCTGTTTGTATTTCCGTATAGGTATATGGTGTTTGATATAGATATTATATAATATGTACATTGTACATTATAGTAAACAATATTACTATAATTATAATATACAATACTACCTACTACTACTAAATTATATAAACTATGCAATAAACTACTGTCGTCTACGACTGTGCTCAACCCAAACTATCAACCAATGGTTGAATCACTATTGTATACCTTTTGTTACAACATCATAGAATACATACATTTATTATTTATATGTAAAAATAATCGAAGTAACGCACCAGAAAATTTGATATTCTTACAGTCATAAAATTACAAACATATTATTGATAAATATATTTGTTGGTGATGCGGTACACCCCAGGGATATAAACGATACGGGTCGTGCGTGTTGTGGCCTCGTTTGCATATTTTGATATTGGCACAACAATTTCCATCATCCCGGATACAAGACTGTTTGCATATTCTACCGTGGTTTCTTGAGTCGGCTGTCGGCAAAATTATTGTTATTGTCCAATTATGTGTGTTATATTATATATTGTTTTATGATTATATTTTATACTTTTGCTAAATCATATTATATGATAAAATTTAATGTGGAATAATATAATATTATACAACATCACCTTTGGTCGCAACCTCCTCGAATATGTGTAACTTACATACATTATATAATTATCTTATGTTTTCAATAGTAATTGAAGTTCAAAATATATTTACTTACTTGCTAAATTATCCGAATATCAACTTAATTATTGTTTATTATTAGATAACGTTTCCTTGCTCCCGCAATTATTGATCTAGGGATAATTACATTACAAATGGTGGTTAAACTCTCTCTTGTAAACCACGAATACACTTATAAAAATATTTAAATTCTTCATACTACAGTAATAGATCACTAATGACTTTTGGTATTCCTATGATCAGTTAATTTCTTGTAATTTTAAGATTATTATATTATTTATACTAAGATTTTGAGTACATCTATACACAATGCATGATATATAAATTTTCATTTTAACAACCTTAAACACTTTCTATAGATATAAACAATAATCTACAATAATTTATTAATAAACATTAGTTTATAATTTAAATATTTAGAGATAGTAAATTTACATCATGTTTTATTTAAATATGTTTTTGGTTAAATTATATTGTACAAGCATAATATGTTGTATGTTAAACACATAAGTCGTTTAATGATAAATACTTTAAAATATGGTAAGCGCATACTTTAATTTAATACGCGTGATCAATAATTACGTCAATTAACAATAATACATTTATTAAAGGTGCACTAGAAAATGTTTTCTTTAGGTCCAGAATTTTTATTTTTAATTTCATGAATTCAAAAATATATATACATTTTACAAATTATACAAAAAATTATTCATACCTACTTGTACGGTAATTTTTAAATTCGTTTTAAAATTATTTAGGTAATAATAATAATAAAAATAGTTTATTTTCTTGCAGGTGTCACGTAAATTGTAAATGTATTATTTGTATTTATAAAAATGTCATCCTGCCATATTAAATATCTGTAATTATTGATAAACAAAAGTATTATCTAAGTATCTACGGGTAAAATATACTTAAATATTGTATAAAGTTAACGCAACCCCTACGGAATATTAAATTTTAGATTTTATTGTTTTTGTGTAAAGCGTTGAAATTTTAATCCGGAAACATCAGTGGTATTTTTACATTATGTCCCTTGACTTTTATCGTCATTTTCAACATAGGGGTAAGACGTATTAAAAATTCAATAAATCCCGTAAAATATTTATAATTTTTTTGTTCATTCAAATGGCAAGGTCTAGAATTTTACTATTGCAATCACCATATCAAAGTGCATACATTTTTTATATTTTTATCATAAAAGTGTATAATGCAATTTTTTTTTTATATTAGCATTATGAAAATGAAAAAATGCATTCAACAAAAGTCCCGTAATAAAGGTAGTATACTATTTTAAAACTGTGTTCAAAGAATCATATATGGAACAACGGCAGAGCTGATCAATTTGAAGTAGGTAATGAATTTTGTTGCTTATCATATATATAATATAAGGTCAAAATAAGGTTACCATATACAAAAACTATACATATTACCTTTGTGCCCCCACTACATAATTACGTAACCAGAAGCCAAAATATTATAAAATATGTAAATTTAAAAGTACATCATAATATTATAATATACCAACCAAATTCATTTTCACAGAGAAAATATAGTGCTTTGTTGTTGGTAATGACGTAAATACTAACTTAATAGTATTATCTTTGTGCATAAAATAAAAAAAATTATTGAAATGAGAAATAAAAAACAAACAACAATTTGTTTAAACTTTCTAAAAAAAATTTTATACTTCTATAATATTATATAACTATATCTTATAGAGCCTAATGGAAATGTTCAAACATAATTAAAATTGTATTATGGCTATAAAATACCAAATTAATTATCGTTGAAAACTTTAAGTCTCTAGAATTATTAAAAAATTTTGAAATACCTAATGCAAAAGTTGCGAAACTTTTAAAGCGCTAATATTATATGAAAAAATGGTTACATAATATAAAACTAAAAATAAAATAAAATAATAAGAAAAATATCCTGCGATAATAATTGTAAATCAAATATAGATTTATTTGTGTCGTGTTTCACATGAAATAATTTAAATCAATAACAACTGTACCGATGTTATCCAACTCAAAAATTATACAATTGAAATAGAAACAACTGTGAACACCTACGTAATAAAATATATATATTAATATAATATTAAATTTAGGCAATTTATTATGTATGGAAGATATATATAATATTATACTACACTATAACTACAACATGTAATATGTGCATTATAATAATATATTAATGTGCAAAATTGCGTATTAATTTATTAATACAGCAAATATTACGTCATGATGTAGAGATAGAATATTATTATGTATTATGTAATATAATCATTAACTGGGCAAATTGTATACTTAACAGAGAATTTAATATAAATGTTCGTAACGCAAATACGTGGATTCAATAATTTTCCATTGAATATCGAACTTAAAATAAACATTATATTATGTATTTATTATTTATATTAATCACGAGCCTTCATTATAACCCATGGTTCCCACCATAAATGTCCTTTGAAATGTATTTCAATAATGTTTTGATCATATTTTTATTAATAATATTGAATTAATTGTTATAAATTTAATCATCTGGTCTATTACTCTTATAAATAATAATACTTTTGGCTTCAAATAATATATTTATTACCTATTATATAGTACTCTAATAAGTCAGGTATGAATAATTAATATACATAGACATTGAATTCTACAATATTATTATGTTATAATGAATATGTTTTTATTTCTTCTCTACGCACATTGCAGAATCTTTCACGAGGAAAAACAGCTCCAAAAGTTTTATGAAGCCATCATGTGTATCACTTCGACACAAAACAAATCCAGTTACTCTGGACTATTCATGTTTAAGTTTCTTAGTAATTTCTTCGCCATTTTACTGAAATGAGAAGTTACATAAATTAAAAAATTATATATATATATATTTGAATAAATTAAAACCTATATATTTTAAAATACCGTGGTTTGAGCCATACGTAGAAGCTCCGCTTTAAATCATTTTTAAATGAAATTATTTATGGAAACTTTTAAATTGAATATCATACAACCATTCACTCAGAAGACAAATATACCTAACTCTGGTTTCGGCTTATTTTCTTAAATTTAGATACCACTAATAATTAACTTAATGAACAGTTTTGCTTACAAATCGATATTAATATACTTAATAGATATACATATTATCTGTATAATAATATATTTGATATCGTTTAAGTTTACAGTTACCAGAGATAATCTACTTATTATATTAAATTTTCCAGACACGAACTAGACACATACATACTTGGCAGCAGATAAACTTTCTATCCACTACAAACAGAATTCGGCATTTAGCCAGTAATTGTGGTCTGTCTAATACACTTATGTCATATAAAAACTTACTGGCAGGTGTTCGGATGCACTAATCGTATTTTGTGTTCGAATGCACTAATCGTCTTTTGTGTTCGAGCCACGGAACAAAAAGACAAGTTTCGACATTTCACTATATAGAATTTTAATCAATAAAATATTATCGATTTTACAACACAAATGCCATCACGCGTCAATCAGCTTAAGGATTTCGGGCGTAAAATTAAAAAAATAAATTAGATAAAATGAATGATCTCTACCAAATACTTTCTACAACTAACAACTAGTATCTAAATTTAATAATAAATATGTGCGTTAAGATATCGATCAAAATTGTACATACATAATTATACATATTTTATTGTTTAAAATAAATAATTATCTATATAATTTCATTATTATTATTTTAGTACGTAAATTAGTTTCAGACGTTTCAGTGCACCAGTGACTACATGACAAAAAATTAAGGTGTACTAAAACATTATTAAAATAAATCAATCTTTTGTCTGACATTACAAATCTATTATTCTTGGTGATAGTATGTGATGGTGATTATAATACTAACTTAAAACCAGAATCACCTATGATACTAATAAAAATTCACACATTTTTTTTAAAATATAAAGTAAATATTTGTGTTATTGTTTATAACATTGAATATATTTGAATGTATTTATCAAACATAATAAGTATGGCTGGAATATTAATGAAATATAATATTTTTCTGGTGTAATACAATTTTGCTGTTTAAGTGGAATATATTTTAATGGTAATACTGATTGTTGTAATGTAATACATTTATATCTCGATTTTTTAAACAAATTTCACAGAAATTTATATTTTAAATCATTTTTGACGTTTTAAATCATTTTTTGAGTTTTAGAGTATTTTACATATTTTTCAATGTAAAGTGTTGTACAAAATATATCGTCGTTTTATAAATAATCATATTATTATAAGTATACTTGGCGGCGATCATGTATTCGACAAGCAACAGTTGTTAACGAAGTTCCCTTTAAAAAAAATCTTTTATCAGACCAACAATTATTATTTTTGTTTGAAAATATTAAAAGCATAATCAATGATATAGAACGACAACAAATTAATATTTTTCTGGTATGAATAAAGTTTTCTGATAGTAAACATACATCATAACTTAATTAATTAAAATCAATCTCGAATAAGGAAGTCAGAATACCTAAAAAATATTTATTGAACTATTTTTAGAACATACAAACACATAAATAATTTTCTTTTACTTCTCAAGCTTTTAGAAATAAATTATTTAAGACATTAAAAATTTAAAATCCCAATTGTAGAAATAAACTAAAATAAATCATAGAACATGTAATTATTCTTATATTTTTTTATGGGATTCAAAGATATCATATTAGCGACAGGTGTGTATCACTATAACTACAAATTAAAAAGAATATTTAATTTATACGTAAAATATCACGGAGATCGCCATTTTTCGTGCTAAAAATCTAAACAAAATATATACCAATAATAAAATAATGACATTCGGTAGCATGTTCCGAATTCTCCAAGTCTTCCTCAACCTTACATTTAATGGCTGGTCGAGAAATCATGACCCGTTATGATGTTGTAATATTACATATTATTTTATTTACACCATGTACATAATCGTGTATACGAAAAGGATAATTCATATAACGTTCTCGTATATTACTGTAGTTACAGTTCCATATGGTGCATGGTCTGCGAAATACGCTTGGTTTTTAAAACGATATTTAAGAAATAATATATCAATTATTTTCCAATTTAAATAAAATAACAATAATAATAATAATACGCTCTGTAAATCGATAATAATATATTAACGGTGTCGTTTTAATACTGATTTATTGTAGAACCAGACTCTAGTTTCTATTGAAAGAAATCAGAGCTGTGCGAGTGTGTCGTTGGCAGCAGCACTAGCGGCAATGACGGCACAGTATTACCTAGTCGTCCGAGTGTAATTCGTTACATTTATTTCATATAAAGGCCTCCTCTCTCGCTAACCCACATTTTATCTCTCTCCATGTGAAGTCCATTATTTACCCAAATGCAAAGTTTCCCCATACACAAACACGCACACCAGAGTCTGCATGCCATCTTTATTCATTGTTGTTGCTCATTTACCCCTCTCAAATACCCATCACGTCATAATATCGTATAATGTGATTACCCAATTGTTACGAAATGAATAAAAAAAAACAAAGTTATCTTCTAAAACGACATAATTTTTAGTAAGATAACTAAAATAAAAACAATAATTGAAAGAGTTTTTATTAGAGATTTGCAATAAATGGACCAATTGGTCAGGGTCAGTATACCAATTGCGCTCCTTAAATTTTAAGGTCAGTGTACCAAATTCGCTTGTATATAACATATACTAAAATGCTTGAAAATTAAAACTTATTTATTGATCAATTGATTACTGGTTAAAGTAACTGGGTATAATATATTTTATAACAGTATCGGGAATTTTATGAAACGAATTATTGTAATATAATTTAACTGGTATTGAATTTTAAATAGTAATTGACGATCAAATAATATCTTGTAAAATGTGAAAAATAATTATTTATTTATTTATATTATATTATACTATGTATTAATACTCACAAAAAATCGGTTAGTGTTTTCATTTATTATATAATAATTATAACACTAACTAATAAATTTTCCTTGAATATTTTAAAATGTTTTCGACCCTAAAATGTATAGAGCGCAACTGGTGTATCGACCGTAAAATGTTTAGAGCGCAATTGGCATATAAAAAAGTAATTGTAGGCGCAATTGGTAAACTGCCATATAAAGTACAGTTATTACTCAGAATAGAAAATTCAATCGAAGAGGATTTCAGGTGAATTGACATAGCCATTTAGTAAACTATTAAGAAAAAAACGATTAATAGGTGCTCTATAGATAGCAAGAGATTGACTCTGTAACGGGTTTGAAACTATCGTATTGTCGTAAAGTGAACAAATCAAATCAAGATTGAAAACAAAAAAAAAAATGAAGTAGAGCCTGATACATTCAAGTGGTGTTCGGTGAATTTACGTACAGGGAGAGTCAATTCGTGTAATACTTCAATATTCTAAAACGTTCCGAATTAGAAAACAATAAAGCAGTTTTAGCGAACCGAGAACTTAAAGTTTGAGTAAGTTCGTTTATGAATCTAAGTAGTTTCAAAGTATGACGACGTATAAATTCAATTTTCAGGAAGCTTATAATTAACACAAATACAGCAGAGAAATGTATCGTTAGGAATGTTAGTATAAGTGCGATAACTCAGAACAAATGAGCCCAAGTGTGTTTTGCACAGAACATTCAATCTATATTATATATATATAATATTATGAAACTATATTGACGAATATTATGTACAAATAATTTTAAATATGATCCTAAGTATAATTTAAAGTTCGAAAAATCAGAATGAAAATACATTTATTAAAAAGAAAAAATCGGAATAAGCGTGCTTGATAATTCATGTTGGATATCATACCAAGGATTATTATTATTGCATTGTAAAAACCAACTATTTTTAAAAGCATACCTATTTTATTATTCAAAAAATTTAAGTTACATTCATATGTAACTTTTATGTTTGTTAGAACTCCCTTTAAAGTTTTTTTTATCGATATCTATATTAGTTAATATCATCAACTCTCAATTTTAAATCACAAACATTTTTTTTTTTAATTTCGTAATCTTAAGTAAACCACTTTCCTAAAAATGTCAATGTACAAAATATATCAAAAATATTTAAAAAAATAATTTTTATTTATTAATAATACAATTTGAAATATAAATATAATTGTTATGAAATAAAGGTAGTAATTAATATATATTAGTAGCGTGTTACGTTAAATTTCCTTCCGAATTATTGATAAAATACTCCGAATACTTTAAGTCTTTGAACTAGTTATAACTTTGAAAGTACATCATAATATGTATAACATAAAATCGTTTTTCAGTGTGCGCTTAGACGAAAGGTTTTTAATTTTTACTTTTTAATACTTAGTATTAAATATTTGATGTACACAAATCACATGTATCAGTCAGTTATATAATGAATTTTATGATTATGGCGAATGTCCATTTGTCGTCTTAACGCTTCGTTTGCGGTCAGAATATTATTAATAGATATTCTCGCGTTCTGAGTTTTCGCGTACTAAATAACATAATCAACTATAACTGCTAAAATAATGAACGAAAATAACAATACAACTATTATTAATATTGTAATAATATGAATAAGAAAAAATAAGAAAAATTATATTCAATAGCCAAAGATAGTTAAAACTCGAATAACGAGACTAAAGGTCTGAGGAATTCTTCACTACACTTATAAGTGCCGGATAATACGTATAATCTACTATCATATACAAATGTTAAATGTACACTATTATATCTTTCTCCTAATCTCCGGAGAGCTCTCGAAGTCGTATATTCGAGAAATTTATCAAGTATATCGTATAATAAAATTTTTATATAAACTGTAATATTAATTTGAAATATATAATAAACAT
Organism: Rhopalosiphum padi; assembly: GCF_020882245.1. Taxonomy (NCBI): domain Eukaryota; kingdom Metazoa; phylum Arthropoda; class Insecta; order Hemiptera; family Aphididae; genus Rhopalosiphum; species Rhopalosiphum padi. The sequence goes on from NC_083598.1 coordinate 74,191,394, forward strand.
ACACTTTACCTGGCTCGCAGCCGTACATAAATTATGCTGTAGTGTATAGTAAGGTAAAACAAATTAAGTACTCTAAACACGCGAGTCCAAGTAATTACACTGGAGTAACTCGTTAAAAAGAGTGTTCCAGGTGTCGCTAATATGGCTAGTGCACATGCACAGGTGAAAAGTACAACGCGGTCATGCCGACCAGAGAATGGCTGGCAGCTGTATCAAAGGTCTCTGCGTTTCCAAGCAACTGGCTTTCTCTTCGGTGACAGAGACCCTTATTTGACCTGACCATCCATTGTATCTGACGGCACATAAAAAAGTCACACGTCTTACGCTTCATCGTTACAAATACGTATCAGTCATCAGATAAATCTATAATATGTGACCTTACAATACGGATCGTCTCTTTCATCAGTGATGAAGATTTATATTGAGTGTAACTATTATCCGCGTACGACAAACCGACCGTTATTTATTCATTATTTTTAAACTGTTGTACAATTAGGTATATGTAAACCGTAAGCATATCACTACAATATATCAATCTAATTACTACTATGATTTTTTTTTTAGCACGATAAAGAAACATTATTTAATTATTTAATCACACTTTACATATCATTATCCAATAATTTATAGACTTATTTATTAATAGGACGTTTTCTACGTTTTTTTTTTTTTTTTTTTTTTTTTTTTTTTAGTCGACATAACAATATTATTTACTTGAACGTCTTGATAAAATATAATAATATATGCGGCGGCTATGCCGAGTGATCGCCGGCGGTCGTTTTTGGAATCTCAGTAGACTTCAAAGAGAACGGAATTCGTACGATTTTAATTTAATCGATGATCAAAAATATGTATAATATGTAAATGTATGTTATATAAAATATGTATTGTGTACCTTGTCGTCCAGAGTTTGTACTTGAAACCGGAAAAGGTAAAAACGGGAATAATGTTTTTATATTCAATAAAAAATATATATATACTTAGGTATAACTTACATCGGAACATTTATTTATTTGGGAGCCATTAAATCTTGTATTCGAAAACTGCTCTTTATAACAGCAATCTTCCGTGATATTAACAACGACCAAATTTAATGAGAGAATAAAAATCATATTATTGTCCACGCATTGTATATTATTCCAAACAACAATTTTCTTGTCAAATTCGTACTTACAAAATACATAAACACGCTGAAACTACTCTTTATCGACAATCGTGGATAGGTATGACAAGCATCGACGACAGTATTGTTATTCTAATACATTTAGGGAAATGGACGGACGTACGGGATGAGCGTAAATACATTATAATAATATCATATTATAATGCTTGTATTTCGGGTTAGCTGGTTTGGAGTATGGACATGCATATAACATAATATAATGTATGTATGTATATATATATATATATATTTATAATTAATTGCTTATGGTGGATGGGAATTTGACGAAAATGTGCGATCAATAGTTATAAATAATACACATCCTCTTATGCGGCCATAGAATAAATTAACTCCAAGCAAAAGGGTGTGATCGCTTTAATGTTTGTATATAAACATATTCAGTTATTTCAGTATTATATGCGTGTGGATAATATTTTGTGTGTGTGTGTGTGTGAAAATCCAAATTCTAAAATGTAACGTATTAGAATTACCATCTGATGTTTACCATAGGTAAAGATTACATTTGAACTTAAGCTGAACAAGGAGATTTGTTCACGACGGGTGTAGAAAAAACTATATTTTAAAAAAATCACATTATTTCACCAAGTAAGTATGTAGTGTATTTCTATTATGGGTCATAGGAAACAACAACATACCTACACATTATTCTAGTAATAAATAATACGGTATTGTAAAAACAATGCATTTTATATTTTCATTTAATAAAATTATCCACCTAATACATTTGATGTCACGTTATTATTTAATACATTATTTAACCTTAAGAATACATAGGATTTTTGGATCTATTCGACATCGAATTTTTATTAGTAATTAACATTATACATTTTCTGATTATAATTTGAAAATTATTATCTTGTAACGGATATATCCTAGTGACAACAGTTAAACAGTTTGATTCAAATGTTTTCAGGAACTTTATATCCATTTATTATAACTAAATATAAAGTTTATTATCAAATCGTATATTTATAAAATGACAATTACTATCATGACACTACTATTTTATAGTATTTTGAATTTTAATATTACACTTAATAATTATGAGTTATCTTTACAATAATTAAGATAAGTATACTTTATGCAGTATAACTATGCTAAACAGTCTGAATTTCTGAAATAAATATATAAGTACTATTGTTTACAAGAATGTGATTAATGTTTTAAAACAATGAATATTTTTGTTTTCAAATTAAAAATAAATAAATAAATAAAAATAAATAATACATTTTTTTTATTTATCAAAACTACATACAATAAATCGCAAAAAAAACATTAATCGTTAAAAATAAAGGGAAATAAAATTAGGATAAAAAACTTTGCAGTCTTTGGGGGTGAGATAAAACAAAAAAAAATACAACCGACGATTTTTCAAATACAATTATGAATAATTTTATTTATAATTTGCGAACGTTAAAATCAAAACTTTTGTGGTAACAATATTCGTGTGATCGATTACGAGTGCAATTAAATATTGTTAATATTTAATTGACAGTTGAGTTGTTATTTTTTTTCTACCTCGCCTTAATTTCATTTTAACTAAAACTTTCACATGAAAATTATTAATTACAATTATAACTTATATTTATTGTGAATTATTATTATGCTAAAAATAATTTATACTATCCTCAACACAATAATAAGTAACATTTTATCTAACGATTTAAATCCAAAGAATAATATCATGTCGGTATTTAATTTAAATATTTATCAACCGTTTATTAACATAAAAATAGTTCATTTTAGCACAATAAAATAATTAATATTGAGTAAATAGCTAGTTGAATAATTAAAATAACAAAATAAACAACTATTAACTACTTAATATGTAAATGTTGCAATTATATTCATTTACGAGTATATACCATTAACCTATATTGCAACTAAAAACATATTTACTTGCTAGTTGCTGAAAATCGTCAATGGTAATTTTGATTTATAGATTTATAGGTGTATATAATAATATAACAATTTACTTATGAGATTTATTTATTTTTTTTTTTTAATCATAAAATCTTTCCATATAGCATTTATTTTTAGGAAAACTCACTAAAAACATGTTTGGCTTTTTAACTAATTATAATATTATTTTGATTGGAAAAATATATTACTTAACAACTCATCAAAGTTTTAAGTGAATTATACTAAACTTACGTACTATTGTTTTGAGTTATCAAAATAGTATTAGTTATACATAGTATGTTCTTGAATTACTTTCAACAACATAATAATATTTCATTATAGCAGTTAACTATAGTTAACTATAAGCGTATTCATCGCTTAAACATTTAAAACATTTTTTAACAAAATGTTTAAGGGTATTGATTTTATTTTGAAAATATTTAAGTGTATAATTTGTTATGATAAGTACCTCACGAACCCCCAGTGTTTTTGATAGTCAAAATAACTACACCAATTTCTAGGTTCTATTTTCATGATATATATATTTGTTTTTATATGTAATATTATAAACATACAATGTTACACTTTTATTACAACATGCAAAAACAAAATATAAACATGCAATATACAAGCACTGTTTATTAACCGTCAAAGGCAAACTTTTTCTAGTATCTGCCGTAAGAATGTTTTTATCACATGTCAATGTGTCTGAATTGCAATTCGAAAGATCAGTTTTTGTGTTTGGTATTTAACTTTTGTGTTGTAAGAGCAATTTTGGTTCACAATATTCATATATTTAGAAAGCACGAGGGATATTGTGAAACTACAATTATAACAATTATAAGAATTAATTTTGATTTTTAAAAATTAAACAAGTAAAATATGTATTATAGATTAAATATAATATACACTTTATATTTTTGTAAAAACTGTTAAGGTCTATTGATGTTTATCTACTTAAAAATAAACAGTAAAAAGGTTGGTTCTCTTTTAAGAAAAAATAAGTTTATGTCGCCGTAAGACATTCATTAAATTAAAAAAATCTAAATATTTTAAAATATAGTCCTTAAATCACTGATCTTAAGTACACTTAAAAATTCCAAAAATGAGAATTTAAATAAATGAATTATCTAAGAAATAATTGAGAGTATGCATTCCTGTTTGCATACTGTATATATATATATGTATTGCTAAAATATCTGATGGCAGCAATATAAATTTAACGTACCATCTTTTGGTGGTTCTATAGTCTGCGAGCAGATATGGTTTTTAACTTTTGTTTTACAAAGACCAAAGTGCACGGAGCTAAAGAATAGCAATAATAAAAATAAAAAAAAAGAATAAGATAAAATAAAATAAGAGTCAGTCTTTCTTGTTCTGGTTGCGATAAAACCACTCAGTGCGATTTCTATTTCCGCATCCATTTTCTCGCAATAAACCTCCACCATCGCCGCACCTGCACCTCACCGCCGGAGAACAGCCTTTGCAGCGTTTCCATTATAACCTTGAATTTCCACCAATCTTCGTCGTCCCCGAAACATAGGCAGAGAGAATCCTACTGGGCGCCAAACAATAACTTTTTTTAACGTAGTTTCTGATATCGTGTCAAATATCGTGTTATTGTCTAATGATGCGCGCGCGAGTGTTTGTGGAATTTATTTTATTTCTCGATCGATCGGGTGTTATATTTTCGTAGCTATAGCTATTGATACAGGGTGATCCATAAAACTCGTCACGCTCGCATTTCCGGTCGATATATAGGTTTTTTTAATAAATAAAAAAATGTTTTTTATACGTTCTGAAGTACATAAAATATAACAGTGTTAGTAGTGTTACGCTATACGTTTTAATAAAAGATCATATTATTAATGTTCAGCTAAATGTTTATACACATTCTAATAATTATCATACTGGAGTATGTAGATCATCAATATTATATTATGATTACTATCGTGCGTATAAGGTTGTAGTTTGCATAAACAACGTGTCGAATATCATGACTTTTAGCGTTACAGATGGAGTACACAAGAAGTATCATGTTAAATATTATTTTAATGATTAAACAACGTACACATTTTATACGTACAACTGTTAAAATCGCGAGTATCGAATTAAAAACCTGTTGTTATATTAGCACAAATATTATGGACTTATAAAATTTACAATTATTCTAAATGGTATTTAAATAAAATTATACTTAACGGATGTTAATAAATGGTCTAATCTAGTTATACCATAATGTTATGTACACGTTTTAACACGTATATACATTTACTCATAGATCGGAGAGTTTCGGTGTACCTCGATATACTACTTTCGTTATTCTTGCTGAATCTGTATATTTTTAAAAACAATACACATTTGGTCCAATAACATACGGAGCTATAATTAGCCAAATTCTGTTTCTTATTAAAAAATGTATAGTAAAAATAAGAGTAAATTCGTACATTATACTACACATTATATATTATTTTACAAGTGTATAAATAATATATATTTAATAATATGACAAAATTATCTTTCTGAATTTATTGTTTTTATTGATCGCTCGATAATTATAATAGGTACTTACTTCAATTTTCATAAAACGTATGAAGTGTAATAGTGGTATACTCACTTCATCGGTTTAAACTATTAATGAGCCGATAGAAATATGCAGTATTATTACAAAATAATCATATTATGAAATAGTATTATATTATATAATAGGGTAAAAGCTCAATTATGCATGATCTTACTAATCTGAAACGTATTTTTGACGAACAAGGAGTAGAACCAATATGTAAACGTGTACAATTTTTTATAAACATCACTATACCTACCACATGCGTATTTTTTTTTATTATTTTAATATAAGTTTATTGAACATACATATAATAATAAGTATGTACTATGGAAATACTGTTTTTAAGTAATGTGAAATAATAATTTACAACACCGCTAAATGTAATAGAAAGTTTTTAAAAGTTTAGCCCACAAAAAAAAATAATATGAACCGTAATCTTTTAACGGCCAGTGAACAAAATTACAAAGGTTCATTATGCCATCAGTCTAAACTTAATCCCCATCGGTGTACTGTCATCGTTTGTAAAACACAATTAACTATCCCACTGAAATGACCATATTATTAATTATCCATTCATATAATGAAGACTATGTGAACTGACGGCTTAATTATACATAAAGAGTTAAGTTTCAACACGTAGTGTTGCATTCACGCCGTATAATTTCATGACACGTAATTTGCAGACAGATATTTTATCGCCGCGACTACTTTATTAGTTTTATATTTTTGACGAATTAATAACTTTTTTAACATTATTATAATACATTAATGGCTCATCAAAAGACGCGTTTACTCCGACTTTTCGTGCGACATTTTGATAATTTAAAAAAAAAATCATAATTCAATTAAAGGGTGAAATTCTTAGAACGCCTGCAAGTATAATTGTTTTTACATTTTTTCTTGATCTTATTATAAATATAATATAGTATGAATTTATAATGAAAGCTCTAATTCTTCTATTTACTGCATTTTCAAATTATTTCTTAAGACTTCGTGAATATCAACAGCACACCGAATTGTATAATAATTAAAATAAATTCCCTAGTTTTTTATTTTTACGTTTCTAATCAAAATATAATATGATCCGTGCAAATTGAAGGAGTAAATAATTTTTCTGAAACACCTGATAAATAATATTATTATATATTTACACAATAGAACAACAATTAATTTATAAATCTGATTTCAAAATTGCTTCCAATAGCGAAAAAAGTTTAGAAAAAAAAACTATAGTACGCGATATTAAATATAATATAATATAAAATGCTAGTTTTTTTTTTTAGTTTATACAGGGTATATATTTTTAAACTCAATCACTGTTAAACTTAATTTCGAAGTGTATATTATTATTTCACTTAAACCCTGTAAAATTATTGAGAACTAAAACAATAACCCATCCGGCTAAGAAGAACAAAATCATTTTTGTCTAAAAAGCAGTAAATAGGTATATATTGTGAATTTGCAGAAAACTTTAGTTTAACGCATATTTTGTAAACCGAAAATACTCGAAATATGATTTCGGTGACGCGTCCGCGATTCATATTTCAGATAAAAGACGTGCTTTCTGTGTATCATTACAATAGCACCAGTTTCGGGGTTACGTGCGACCATCACGATATAATAATACCAGTTGAATAAACTGCGATCATTATTTAAAACACTTTAAAGAATTATCTCAAAAGTGTAGGGTATTTTTATATTATGTATTTGTATTTCAAAGTAAAGTTTATCACAAAATCTGTAACTTATATATTTCGGAAACAATTCGTCAACCCATCATACAAATACAATATTATTCACATAATCAATATCATATAATTTAACATTATATCATCACTTATATGGTTCATAATTATTGGTGTATGATTTTAAAACTCTGTGCGTCATGACAACATATCTTATTAAGATAAAATTACAGTTCCGAAATAATTTCCATTCTATTTATGTATTACATCAAAATCAAAGTTAAAAAATACTTAATAATATTAAACGTTTTTGTAAATGTTTTTTTATCATTACAAAAATAAAAAAAGTATACCTTTATATATATTATATACATTTATTACATCAAAACACATTTAAACAATAAAAAAAAAATAATAATTTTACCCACGCCATTTTGTAATAACAATGAAGCATCAATACCGGAAACGAATAAATAATATAGTTTGTTCCGGGTTTTTCTCATCCGTGCGGTTATATTGAATAGTTAAATTATTAACACATTTTATTATGGGGTAAAAATATTGTCAATTTAATCACCATAACAGAGGTAACCGTGAACCCGCTGCTTCCATTTTCAAAAGTAATTTTCTGGTCAGACACGTTCGGACGACTATCGATCCCTTCCACTGAGCTTTATTATTACGATTGTGGCTACAATTCTGCATGATGTTATGTATCGATCATACAATCGCAAATAATAGCATGGAATTTTAAACCCTGGTGCCGTGTTGGTGAAAATAAATACAATATACAGTCACGTGTCATGACACGCGAAAATAATGATATTATGACCTTTTAATTTGTTATTATTGCATTATTAATAGTATTGTATTATTAACAATATTATAATAATTTTAAATAATTTACGCACAGTGCACCGTGTTGTCTGTGAATCCGTGCGTTAATTTTTTTTTTTTTTTTTTAGTTGTTTAAAACTAGGGGTTGATATTGAATGACTCGCTTACGAAGTGTTAACAAAATCGCTTCAGTCATACGTGCAACAAATAATCTCGGTAGGATAGTTATTGCTCATCCTTCCAATTATTTATTAAATTAGGAGTGAAATTATTATTAAGTGAATTCTGATTATGGTGTGTTAACAAAAATAACAAGATTACTATCATAAACTATAATACAATGATTTAATGAGTTAATATTTTTTATTGTAAATAAAATAAAGATTTATTTCTGATAATATGCATGACGCAGATAAGTGGGTGTATAAAAAAATCTGAGTACCTCGTTTAAAATTATTTACGTAGGTATTTTGACATTAGATGTACTGAAGACTATAGTATACGATACAAATAAAAACTTTATTAAAATGTTTAATAAATGCAAATACTTATGATATGCATATGAGACTTTATCAGAAATCATAAATAAATCATAAAACTTTGATTAAAACCTGTTCCGTAGTGTGCTTGTTCATTTAAGAATCACATGACGATCGGATGAATGGTTCCCGAGATCATTGGCATTTCAGATTCACACGTGTGTTATTTAAGACATACCCATGTGGCCATGTCAATATTTCCTAGAGCACAATTACAATGCCACCGCCTGGGTCCAGCCGTTTAAGAAGAGTTGGCATACATATGTAAAAAAAATATACATATATAATATTTATATTTTATATATATTATATGATAATAAACCTTGATTTCTACAAAAAAAAATAGTTAAACAAACCATACTATTGATCGAAAAATATACAACTCACTTCTATCATCATAGTAATATAAATAAATAATAAAGTTTCCTTAGAATTAAAGATTAACACACCATTTCCGGTCAGAATGATTTTTCGAACAACATCAATGTTAATATTTTAATAATACTCACTTTGGAAAATCTTTAAATTCTAAATTTTACTATTGAAACAGACCATAAAATACTGGCAGATGATAAAAATCAAATTGACCAATCAAATAATAACAAATAATATAGCACTCATTGGTCATTCAGGAATATTAAAAATATTAATCAAAAACTTGATTTCAAAAGTTATAATATTTTGTCTGAAATGGTTAAACTTAATGGTTAAATTTACTTTGCCATCATCTTATTCATTTTTTTTACATAAACAAATAACAATTGAAAACTTAGTTTTTAAATTTCAGTTTTTACTTGATTATTTTGATTAATTTTTAATAAAATATCAAAAACAATAATTAGGGTAATAAATTTAATATATCCAACAATTTTGATTTATAATAATATAATAGTTGCATTAAAAAAAAAATGTCAATAATCCAGATGTTATTAATATTTATTTGTTTATTGTTATTACTTATTACAATGTTTAATATATTGTTTTTATTGTTCAGAATTATCCTGATTGCTTTTTAGCAGTAAAATAAGTATTAACCTTATTCCTGATGGACAATTTAGTGTGTTTGTGGCCATAATTATTTTAGAATAAAAACAAAAACCTAAACAAATAAAAGAAACATAACGTCATCGCGAGTTACTTAAAGATAAGAAAAATCAACAACGTTCCTATTTTTAATAAAAACGATTTGGTGACTTTATTTTTATTTAGAAAACAATAATATTAGTTATTTCACACTATTATCGATTGTATTAAATGAAGTTGACGTGAAATAATATTGAGGTATCTTGACTAGTACTTTTGCATTTGATGAGCAATCTGCTCGATCAGATAATTTTAGAATGCAATGTTATTGCTTTCTTTATTATAATATTAATAGACTTCTATCGTGCTTTTATGTAGTTGAATCAAAATTAGTTCCAAAAAGCTGATTTTTAGTAATTGTATTGTATATTATCATTCCAAACTTCATGTATTACGGCGTAAAATATAGGCAATATAATTACCGAAATTCAATGTCACGAAAAAGCAATAATTATTAAAAATGTTCAATAATAAATTATTGATTTATGGCACTTTAAAAATTAATTTTTAATTTATTGTGTTTATGTCTTATATTTTATAGTTTTGTAAGATACTGATTTTTGTGTACAATTTTTTTAACTTTGAACTCAAATTGACACATGCGTTACAGCGAATATAATAGTAATCTACTTTATTATGACAAAATATACTCATAAGTCATAACTATAGCAGTGACTTCCAATTTCAGTAAAACTAAGTTTTTTATATTTTTACAAAAAATAATGATTGCTCGACTGCATATTTATATCGCTATAATAAATTTAATTTACATTAAACAGTCATCCGAAATATAATAAGAATGTATTAATTTTTGAATTGAATGAAACTCGTGTTAATTTATAATATTAGTAACATCGTGTATTACGACATTTTAAACATATTATAAGGAACAAGGTCTCCATGTTTATAATGTTCTGAGACAAAAATAAAGTACTACTATGGAATTAAAATAATTTTATTTATCATGGTCCAATGAACATTTAAAGTTTTAAATGGCACCTAAAGCAAATATCGTAATATTGTACGTGATTAAATTAAGTAATTTCTTTCCATTTGGTGTTTTCATCGTGTTCGAAATAAATTAACAACATAGGTGTGTATAATTTAATATAAAACTTGGTAAAAATTCAACTGAAACTTATTACAGTTAAGAAAAATAAACATTTTGAGACATTAAATGATTTACGAAATTATGGCGCGGTAGCTTTTTCGTGTGATAGTTTCTTTGGAGGCGTATTTCTGTTTTGAATTTCTATTAGATCTATAACGGCGTAAAATCTCAAAACCGGAACTGGAAGCGACCTCAGGCTTTTGTTTATGTTAGCTTCGTCGATTTTGTCGACTTGGGGTAACTATCCTAGTTAGGGTTTTTCGTTGACAACCCAAACACTGCAACAGATCTTTGTGCAAGGCCGGATGAACGTTGACTAAAGCGTAACCTGCCTGCACCAGATATAAGTTTTTTAAAAGCATGTTAAAATTTACAGCACCCATTACGTTTAATTTTATTATAAATCACTAAAATTAATCAAAACTGTAATTATTTTGTACCAAGATGGTATATTTTATTAGTAGTATAATAATAGTGAATGACAATCAAAAGCCGTTTAAATTATATAGGTAATATTCAATATGTATTGTTATACATAATTTATTATTTTTAAGTGAAATTTAGTTCATTTAGTGATTATCGTGTATGCTCATAGTAATATAAAAATTATCATTTATATTTTGAAGAGCGGAGAATTGCTGCTCCTGACTGATAAATATTTGAATCCTGCTTTTTCTATACACTACTACCTTCACCGCAATGAAAAATGAAGACCTGCCGCTTTGAAAGACGCGTAATCGATAAGATACCAGCACCTTGGTGAACTGGTATGATCGTTCATCTGGTTATTCACGCCCTCCGAAATAACGTGCTTCTTTCGACCCAGTGCTGACACGACGTGTGAAACGTCATTGGTTATTACGTTAGAAATGCACCAGTGAACAAAATCAAAAATAATGTCATCGTTTTTATGTGAAATTGTGAAATTATTATTATCTTATAGACCAATAGATCAGATTCTGCCGGCCAAAAACCCAAAAGCCGATAAAACGAAAAAACGATAATGCAATATTTTCAACGGCCTTAGGTATTGATATAACAGTCAATAAAAAAACCACCCGATGAATTTCCACCATAATTAACCCACATTCCGGTTATGAACGTATACACAATAGGGAATATAAAAAATTTGGTCAAATACACGATAATACATTTTGTTATTAATAATATAATAATAGAATAGCATATTATATCGATTGGCTGGCCTATAATGATGATTACCCGAGAAGCCATGGTACTATAAACAAACCTGGACGCACTTGGACTGTTCGACGGTACTCCGGTACCTTTTTTACTCGCAACTCCGGAACTTTAGCACTTATCCCGTACGAGTACACACATCATTTTAGCCAGGGCGGACTCGCTGCATAGTTTCCTCCGCAAAAACACGTAGTCTCGAGTCGCGACCGCGATCGTTGTATTATTATAATATATGCATGCAATGTACAATTTCAAATCAAAATCCACCATCTTTTATCGTCACTGATCGTTTTCGGTCGATTTAAATCTCTCGTTCTCGGCATTCGCGTTCAGCGGTGATATAATATGTCGAATAATATACGTATTAGCTGCTTGCTTGATATATTGAATTTAATTATTATACACGTTATGTATTCCTTGTTCTGCACCATTGTACCATATCTTGTTACACTATGCAAACACAAGCTGTCGATTAAGATGTAATATTCTGCATAAATAATAACTAGGTATATTATTACACATTTGAAATTATAATTTACAATTTGATCAGCATAAAAAAACTATAGATTTAAATTTATAATCATGTATAACGTAATGTATGAAACAAATGGAATTTCAAAACATTAGAATTCTTTTCTTTTCCAAAAGTATTTATTTTGATATGATTAATTTTAAACTGTTCAATTTTCTCATCTGTTGCAATGATTTACAAAAGAAAAAGTTTTTAAAAAAACTTTCGATTATCAAAGCTGATAAAAAAAATTATCTTTTATTCCTAATAATATTCATAAGTTGAATGTCTTATAAAAATGTAAATTAAAAAAAGAAAAAGAAAATGACAAAATATTAATTTAGGATAAATTAAATTAAATTCTCTCCACTAACAAATTGTAAAATTTGCATCGCATTATATTTTTAAACTTATTTTCATCGTCTATGGTTAAACCTAAATGTCAATTTTAAATTAAAAATGATCGCATTTAGGTACGTATTAGATATCTTTCTACTCGGGGTCGACTTTTGTTTTTCTCTGACTACTGTCGTCTACAGATTAGATTACCAATGAAATGATTAAGCGCAAAAAATTGGTAACTACAATGATAAGTGACAATGATTTAACATCAAACTATAGTTACCAATGGCAACGATTAATGTTTTCATCAAGACATTCACGTAAGTACAACGACGTAGTACAGTAGTTACACATTTCCATGATTGTTTGAAGAGCAGAAAATATTCGAGAATGGAGAATGTTTGACATGTACAAAGATATAAAGGAATGTTGTATTGAAATTTCAAATAACTATTAAACAAATTAATGTTATATTGACAATTGTCTTTGAAATTAAACATAAGATACAGATTTAAACCAAAATAATCGTATACATCTGAAAAAATGTCTTATGATTTGCAGCATACTAAACTTAAATTCGTATGATCAAATATTAATATATAGTATGTCATTTTCCACATGCTTACTTGAGTGCTAGAAACAACAAGACGTATATTATTATATAACCTTTGTTCATTCCAACACAATATTTATTATAGCGCATAATATATTCCTTTGAATGTTTTCTTTTCACATAAAAATAAAAATTATGAAAATATAAGCTTTACGATCTAAACTATATTAATACTGTTCGTATGTTGTTTTTTTTTTTATGTATCAGATCAGTACATGCAAAAATTGAATTTCTAGAAAATTAAATTGTTTGCCAATCATATAACGAAGAATATAATTTAAATTCAATAAAACACAAACCGAGCTTTTTTCCACTTGTAAAATTCAAATTGCATTAACATGCTGCACGATCCATTAGAGTATACATTTTTTTTTTATTATTATTTCTGTTTTGGTACTAGGAAATAATTGGCAAAACTAAGATGTCAATATCAAAGCACATAGACCTATTGCTGCTCAAGCTCTAATTGAATCAAAATAAATGCATCACCAATCCATAAGTTTATCAATCAATCAAGTACATCATCTTGAATATGTCTGCTCTTAGTTGCATGTAAATAGCATTTTAAACAGTCGATTTTGGCGAATAAGTACATTTAGTTCAAATAATTTATGTTATGTATTAAAACATTTACCATTTACTTTACTAATGGCTCACCCTGCAATGTTTGAACGTATACAACATAATATTATTTAAATTATATATTTCATCATACATTTTCCACCCAATTGATTGTCCTAAGTATTTAGTAATTTAAAACTTAGCTTACGAGTACATACACTTTATTCATAAAAATGAATCCTCCACTATTATTCCTGAAGTTGGAGCATTATCCTCTTTTAATTTCGACGTTACTTACTAAAGATAACTAAATTTTTTTATTAACTGTACATGGCTATTATAATTATTATGCTAGAATCTTGGAATATTATAGTTGATTAAAATCAAAACTCTCCGTCTCTTGATTTAATGAACTTAGAATTTTTAATATCTACTACACACGATGCAATAACACCAGTACAGACATAATAATATGGTAATGTTATAGATAATTTTGTGATATTTTATGCGTAGAGCCCAAAATTCGTGTGGAACACTAATTATTTGCTTGACTACTGTTAAATTCAAACTTTATTAATAAAATATTCTAATAATTATGATATATGGTACAGGCTAGACATTTCTACTACCCGAGTAACGAGACAATATATATTATTATATAGGTAGTTATATTATAGCGCGCATACACATCACATGCTTAGGCTGTGATCATAATCGTACTTATACGCAAATAATAATAAATAATTATAAATTGATAAAATGTTAATTTATATATTATATTTATATTCTCTTACGTTTTCACTGGCCATTGAATTTTAGTCGATGCGCATATATTATAATTTGCTAAAATTATCGACGCGTGCCTCACAATGCCGCAAGTATAATTATTTCTATATTCGCGGACCACCCTAAATTAGTTTGGGCTGACTAAGCATTTCTCATAAGTCATAACACTCATAAACTACACGCTGATCATAAAACGTAAATTATTATAACATGAATATATAAAAATATTACAGTATTGTGTATTTTACACTACCTACATTAAAGTTATTACCTACGAAATATAGAACGTTAAAATTCAAAATTATCATGTATTGTTTTATAATTGGATGATATTTTGGACATCGGTTGTATAACCAACAAGTTTAAAATATAATATAGGTAGGTAATGTTTTGTTTTGAAATCCACACTGAATCAATGAGAAATAATTATAATACGATAGTATATCATTAGGCACCCACACATATATATGCGAAAATAGTTATAAATTATTACAATGTAAAGGTCGGTTGTCAATTTTGTAAAATTATTTACGTGATTTTGACTTTTGATTTAAAAACAACCAACAGTTTTTTTTTTTAATTAATATCATTACGATCTAAACAAATAGTTTTAAGATACTGTATCTCTAAAATATCTATCAATATTTCAGTTCATTGAATAAGACTTTGAAGACTTATAATAAACAAATATAATACACGTTTTTATAGGTTAATTTCTTAATAAGATATCGATAAACTACGTGATTAAATGAAAAATCGTGATAGACTTGAATTTATGATATTATGATTTATGATATAGATTTCGTTAAGACTACAATAAAATATTAAAATATGTCTAAGATCCTTGATAAGAATTATAAACGAAACTAAACACATCAGGATCAAACTTAACAGTCTATTTTAACACATCAAAACCTATAAGTGAATAATATATTACACAATAATTATAAAATTATAATTACAATATCATTATATGTATAATAATATAAAAGGTATTTACTATTATTTACTCTTATTTTATTTCAACTCAACCAACCACAACATAATATTATTTAAACGTAACTGTGAACTTATAATGTTTATCGTTTATTATATATGACTATAATACCTAATTAATAATATCTATAATTAAATATATTTTTATATATATTAACGAAAATTAATAATGCTAAATATTATCAGTGGTGACTGGTGACGTTATTACATAAAAAAATAAATCATTAAATAGGGGAGGATTATTATCTAAAAAAATCAAGGATATTAAACATCCCAAAAACCAACACCCATCTGTAATGATGGTATGTGTTCATATAATATAGATATTAGATACCTATCACTTATTATAAAATTCAGCGTTCTTGTAAAATATGAAAGTATATTTAGTATTTAGTATGTTTTTAAAATTAGGGCCGCCTGTATAAGAGATTATAAATTGTAAAATATTAGCGATAAATGATAAATTTTATGTGAACGTTAGTTATGCAGCTAGCAGATGATGTATAATAACATAATGTATAAAATGTGATCTAAATATTCCTTAGGAATTTTATAATTATTATTAAGTTACCACTAGCAGATGCGTTTAGACATTTTTGAAGGAAAAACTGATGAAATAATTTTATTTTACCCTTGAATACCTGTTATATTGTTATAGGTTATAATATTCCAAAATCGTTGGGTAATAATATATATTTAATTAATCAATAATATTAGGTACTAATAATATAAAAATGTATATTTTTAAAATTTTTATAATTTACAATAATATAAGCTTAAATAATAATACATATAATAATTATAGGCTTAATATGAAGAATTAATGAGAAAATCTGCTTACTGATGATATTCCTAGCTGAGAAACTAAAATTTTAATTTATTTTTAAAATAATATTATTTAAAAGTTTAATACACATTGTGATTATTTTATTTATTTATTAAATAATTTATGATCATAAAAAGACAAAAGTACGATTTTAACTAAAATTGTTTATTATACAAATGTCAATATTTTTATATTTTTAGACTTGTATGCACTGTTTTAAAATTTCTTGCAATTTGATTTTTAACCTGTAAATATGCTATAGTGTAATTATTTAAAACCTATATAAATAGTACAAGATAAATAAAAAAAGTAAATCATGTATTATATTAATTTCTACATTATTTAATATTTAGGACACAATGTTTAACATTATTTGAACCGTTACAAGAGTTTAAGATTCGATACATGAGGTTACTTAGAACAAAATTGTTTACTCATGATTCCGTGTAGAAACAACAAAAATTGCGAATATTGCGACTTGTGGTACGCATTAAAAGATATTTTTTTTTTTTAATACATTCAGACTAATGTAGACATTAAAAGTTTTTACACAAAAATACAATAGTAAAGTTGTGTCTATATTTCAATAAATTAAACTCAACGTTGAAATTGGACGACTGGCCAAATCAATTTTGTGCGCTACCACGAGAAGGAAATATTGTTGCAATTTTTCCAATTTAATATCTATAGATTTTTAGGCCTTCTAGGGTTCCAAACAATTGATCTGGATTCGATACCAGATCGTACTAATATACATAACAAAATTGTTAAGCAATGAAAGTTATTCAATTCCAAGCAATTTCTTTTAATAAAGTCTAAATTTCTATACGGTTTTGCACAAATGGCATTTATATGCGCATTGAAAGCAATGAGATCCAATGATAATAAAATACCCAAGTTCCTAACGTTTTATACCAATTCTTATTTCTCGGAATTAATTACGGAATTCAACTATCAGTGGATTACGATAAAAAGAAATATGTTTGCATTTTACTATAGCTATACATATAAGCCATCATATGGATATCCGATTGAGGTCGCATTGTATTATAGATGTGTTTTGTCTTTTAACCATAAATAATTTTAGGTCATCTGCTAATAACAAATTTGTACAGTGACGGAGTAAAATAAAACTTATATAGTCATTTATAAAAATTAAAAACAGAATAGACGATAAATGACCTCTTAGCAGGACTCCAGAAGAAACCATATAATAGAAGCGGAAACATTATTGTTTATCTTGACCAATAAAATTGTATTCTATCACATAAATAATATGATGCTAGCCATCTCAATAATTTGATATTTAATCCAAAATGAATTAACTTAGATAATAATGATTAATGATCAAATACAATAGATGCCTAATTTCCTCTAAAAAATATCCATTGTTCATCGATTAACTGTTGTTCAATGACACCATAAAACAAAAAATATTAATGCTTAAAGTGTTAAGAGGGGGAAGAGAAGTCTTATAAATTCATAAGTTTTTGTTTATATAACAAGACACCAAGCTGCGGAAATGTTAAAGTAGTCAATGATTGATAGGAACATTTATGTAATATTACTGACATTGATGTTTAATGCATTTTTTTATTCATTGCCCTCCAGTACTGATGATGAGGTGAATACATTGTTTTGAAATCACCAGCGAGATCTCGGAATATTACTACTACTTCACAATGTTTGAATTTCAAAAGAATAATATTGTTCGTACAAACAGATGGCGCTTTAGCTATTCTAACTGAGAACGCTGGGCACGTTAAACTTCAATTTAGAAAAAAACTATAAACAATTATACATATGAATGGATAAAGTTCGTTAGAATTATATCTCTTAGTAAAATATTTTACAATTTATTGACATTTACAATATTTTAAATGTATTTTCTGTACATGTGTAGTATAGCTTTTAATAGATTAGGAATTGCTTTGGTGGAAACGTAATAGAATCGGTTATCGGTCAACATTTCATTTAGTGAAAAAGAGCAGACCACTCTTTTGAAGAAACGTTATAGATACGCTCATAATATTAAATACATATGATACATTAAATTGAAATCTATAATTCAGAACCTCTACAAACCAGAAAAGGACAATTTTCGTGATCCAATTGTTAGGTTAGTATAAATACTTTCTGTAAAACAAAAATTAAAATTATTGAAAGATAAATAACATCTAGGTAGGCACATATAGTTTGGTAACTAGATAATCTAAATTTTATCATTATCTAAAATTTCGTACAATAGTATCGCTTTAGGATTGTCGTATTGACTTATTTATTACCTTCTATAATAAGCATATAGACGTATTATAGTATAGCAAAGATTAAATATGTAATGTATCTACCTATAACAAATTTTGTAAATTTGAAACTATTCACTGTTCAAGTTATTCAGTAAACGTACAGTGCTTGTGTATGTTTAATTATTGTGATTTCGTTTGTTTTCGTACTCATTTCTCACCGCTATGCCACATTACCACGTACAGCTCTGACTTTGTCCAATAAAATTAAATTGATCAAATTAGGAGAAAGAGAAAAACTAAGTACGAAGGAACTTATTATTAAATTTTTAATGAAGAAAAACTCAACTTTCAAATTTTTTTAATACATATATGTACACTCTTGAATCTTCACCTCTCTATAACTGAAAACTCTTTATAACGGAAAAATAAGTTGGTCCCAAACGATACAGTTATAGAGAGGTTTTCCTGTACTTACCTTTTTAATTTATGCACCATGACCATGTATTTTAATTTTTTGTTCTTCTAATCCTCATACAGTTTACGACAGGTATTTTAAAACGTATTTGATTTAATATACGTGTAATATGTGAGTTATAAAGTGAATATTATTATTAGTTATTAATTGTTTATTTAATAGCTATAGTTATCGTAATTAAAATTAGATATTTTAAATATTTATGGGATTACGCATATAAATCACTATTGTTATAATTTTATAAGCAGTTGCTATTATATTTTGGAATGTAACCGATTCAATAATATCGAATCATAATCATAAAGATAATAATGAGATTTAATAAATAAATGTAAACATTTTATATCATTTTCATTCCACAGTATATTTTAATACATTATTATGTTATAAATAGTCGTATAAATTATATGTGGTAAATGTATTGTCAAACATTCATAATTTAGAATTGTATTATTTTGTTATATCTCTATATTCTATATATAGGTATATATATATTTTTTTGTTATCCATAAAATATTATACAGTGAAACCTCCGTACAACGAACTTTTATTTAACGAAATATTTTTTAGAACCATAACCAAATTATATAACATTTTATTTATAAAATTTCTCTATGGCCTATGAGTAATAAGAGTAAAATTCATGTCTATGCTCTATATGACTTATTTGTAAAGGAAAGTTTCAATATTTGAAGTATAAAACAATTATTAAGTTTTTCTAGTATAGATTTATAATCAAAACAAATAATAATAAGCAAGAAAGAATTGTTTAACAAATATACAACATTCACAATTACCTATACAGCATAATAAATAAACATATTATAATACTGCGATAAATGTATTAAAACATTACCTATATTAATTCACAGTTGTGGAGGATTTTTACTTTTTAATAATTCTTGGTATCGTTTGTTAATATGTTAGAAAAAAATATAAAATGGAAAATTTCAAACTGAATTTAGATTTACAATTAATTGACGTGCAAATCAAAGTGTGTATGAAAATTAATTAGTTAGCCTTATTTTCATATTACATTATCATTTATCATATTATAAAGTCTATGATGGTACCTTTTCATTTAATATATTTAATATATAAAATGTAATAACATTAATAACACTATGTATACAAATATAAGTGGAAAAAAATAAGTTTTACAATATTTAGAGAATTGCGATAATAATTGTATAATTATTAATTGCACTGAGATGATAATATTATAATTTTGGGCTGTATCTTTACATTTATGATATATATGATTAATTTTAAAATGAAAATTGTATATTGTCATTAAAAATAAAAAAACTTATAACATTTTAACAGAAAAAGCATATAAGGAAACAAAAATTAAAGTTATCAAAATTTAGAAATGGAATATTGTATAAAAAATTATTTAACGATTTATAAATGAAAAAATGTATGTATAATGATAATTTATTATTTTATAGAACAATTGGATTAATTGAAACATTGAAGTTAACAAGCATAGCGACAATTAATGCATTATATCTGCGACGTGCAATTTGATCGACGAAACGAAATTATACACCGTACATCGTATACCCATATATTTGATAGGTATTGAAAGTTGAAAAACAAAAAAATTTACTTTGATCAAACGTTATAGAATTTAATTTATTTTTAGACAATTGCTTTTTTATAAGTGTGATATAAATATTTTTTCGTGCATGTTTTGTCGATACAATGTTTCCTCTAAGTGAAACATTTTATGTTCAATTTCATTTGTTTTTTCCATTATAACATTAAATTTGCTTCAACAACTTTCAAAGCTTTAGCTAACACTTTTTTACATACGTTTGTAACAATTTTAGACGATCTAGTTATATGAGATAACCAACATTGGGGCAAATAAGATGGGTATTGTACGTAGTTATATTACTTATGTTCTTGTTATTTAAGAAATGAATGTGTGATAACATTAAAAACAAACGAAAACATAATATTATTAATTTTAATGTTATGAATCATTCTATATGACTATATAGTTGGTATGGTATACAATATATATTTATAATGTCATAGATTTATGATATTTGAATTATGTTTTACAAACTGTTATTCAATATTGTTTAATGTCATATTAATTATATATTTTATTTTTTAATGATTTTATTATTTCGTCGAGTACCGTTTGTAGTGTAATGTATTTGAGGTTTTTCAATTAATTATTTTTATTTTTTATTTATTGGAATAGGTTAAAATTGTATGAATCTAATAGGTATAGTTAAGTAATTGTTATCACTATTGGGTGCCAAGTATTCCAAATTAGACTATATTGTTTACATTTAACGTGTAAATTAGTGGACCTTGTGAGGACGTATATATCATAACAACTGTTAGCAAAGGATATTGTTTGTAATTTTGACGCTTTCTTTTATCGCGACGTTCCAAAAACGTAAGTGTATCATATTTTTGTTATAATAGTACCTATTACTGTATTATAATATTACTATTATTAAGTATTATTATTATTATTATTATTATTATTATTATTAAATGTTATTCTATCGTCGGCATTGGATCAAGGTCGTTTATCTAACCCACTTGTAATGACGTCATCGCCCGCGTACACATTTTACGATAGCAGCGAACGCAAAAGCGCGTACACACACACACACACACACAGCACACACGTACCACCCTTGTCCCGGCGATCGCGGCAATAAAAATAAAAAAAAAACCGTTGTCCGTATAGTAAAACGTGCGTATAAATACAGTACGTCGTCGGCGCTACGATATACAATAATAATAATAATAATAATAATAATACTATATTATTATAGTACATACACATTATTACTATTACCGTTGTAGTGATAGAGCACCCTCGGCCAGATCACCGGCACCGCCACCCCATTTTCATTCAATACGTCATATTACATTCGCTGGTGTGTGTGTTTTTAGTGTGCGTAAGCGCGTGAGTGCGCGTGTACGTAATATATGAATAATATCGTGTAGTCGCTGTATCCCCACCCGTGTGTTCGGCGAGTGAGTGCGTGTGAGTTCCCGGGACGGTCGCGCCAGATTATCGATTTGCGAGTTCAGTGTCTCAGTGACAACGCGGACGCGTACGCATCGAGACCCTTACGCCAGCGGGCGCGCTTCTCGTTCGAAAACTACGATACCCGAGTAGTGTAACGACATCATTAATATATAGTGTTGTTGTCGTTGTCGTCGTTTTCGTTGTCGTTATAATATTCACAGTTACACCGCCATCGGAGTGGTGGAGTTTTCACAAGTACGGCCGTTGTTTTAATAATTAGACGTTTCGCACGAAATCGCTGTGCACCAAACCCATTGACACCCGTCATAGTATTATTATGTACACGTTCGTACCTACTTTATCTTGTGTGTTTCGATAAAACCTTTAAGTATCGTGTTGATGCTATAGGTGCTATATAACAATGTACCTATGTATCGTTTCGTCGTCATTGTTTCACGCACAACTTACGACTATAGTTTCATTGGTTACATGTATATAAGGCTATAGGGCCTATATATACTAACAAGTAACAATAATTATTTCGTGTTTTGTGTGTACAATAATATGTCATATCCGTGGTTATTGAAGTCATAAAAGACGTTTGAATTTCGTTTTTGCTATACAGTCACTCATCGAATTTAAAATATTTTCGACAATAAACCTATGGCGTTCAGCACAATCGTTCTATTAAAAAAAACCCCCCCTAAATATTTTCGAATTACCTAACAATCAATAATTTCACTATAAATATTTGCAAATATTAATAACATAGGTACACAACAAATCGGTACTGAATTACTAAACTATGAGTTTGTTTTTTTTTAGAATGTTTTGTAAAAAAAGGCGAGACAACTCGAAAATCGTGTTCCTACATGCTATCATATTTAGTCAAACGTTTGATTAGCTTTCCAAACGCAGTTTTGATCTGTTTTTTACATGATGTAAGATTATCCTAAACACTGGAATCATGTCAGGTTAGTCTTACTATTTATAGCATTATTATGTATTAGTTAAATGTCTATACAGTTCATTACGCAATTAACGGCATGTATCTTAATTGTAACCACTTGGTTACATCCACATAACCACCTTCAAACCGATAATAATCTAAAATATTTCGTTTTATAAGTGGTTATTTACATATGTAGAAATATACTTACATACATATAATATAAGAATTATATACTTGGATTCTCAATTTTATTGTTTTATTGTCTTAGAGTACATAGGATTTGGTAGTTTACCGGACATAGTACATCGGAAAACTGTCAAAAAAGGATTTGAGTTTACTCTGATGGTAGTCGGTGAATCTGGTTTAGGAAAATCAACACTGATAAATACATTATTCCTGAGTGATTTGTACAAGGAACGAAATGAATCTAGTTATGGTATACCAATCCCAAATGTCTACACTTATTATTTATTAGAATATAACTCATATTTTAACGATTTTAGAACCCCCACAGACCGCACAAATTGAAAAGAAAACGTTGTGCATTGAGGAACAAGGAGTAAAGTTGAGATTAACCGTTGTCGACACACCTGGTAACTTTTTTGTTTCAACTTTGAGAGAGAAAAACAACAGCTATATTTTTATTTCAGGTTTTGGTTCGTCTTTAAGCAGTGGCGATTGCATTCGGTCATGCTGCGAGTATGTGGACGAACAATTTCGTGCATATTTCGCTGAAGAAAGTGGTATTATCAGAAAGAACATAGTCGACAATCGTGTACACTGTTGCCTTTATTTTATACCTAGTCATTGTCACAGGTATATTTAATGTGAAGTTGTTTTTAATATTTAATAAGTAATATATTATATTATTTTTATTCAAATTTATCTTTAAGCCTGAGACCAATAGATGTAGAATTCATGCTCAATATTCACGAAAAAGTCAACGTCATACCAATCATAAGCAAAGCGGACATGTTGACTGAAAAAGAAAAAATACAAATAAAACAACGAATAAATGATTCTATCAAGTCCCACGAAATAAAGGTAAATTTATTATTAATTTAATTAAAAAAGATTGTTATTTTAGCAGATATACATTATACGAGTATACAATATACTATATAGTATATACATATACATATAAGTAATTATTTTTTTTAATGCCTAATGATTTAAAACTCGTTAATATTATGGTGGTCCGAAACGTACATAATAGAAATATACATATTTTAGATTCTTACGATATTTTTTTATAAATTTTATTAGTTTATTAATCTTTTTAAACATATAATAATAAATTAAATATACTTTATTTACTATAGTCGTACAACAAAGTCTAAAAAACATAATATATTATATATTTATATTCAGTGAAAATAGGTGTTTTAAACTTATATCACGATTCAAATTTAATGTAGGTATCACATTTAGATACACTATATGAATTTATATTTTTTAAATTATACACTGTATAGCAAATAGATAATAATTTATTATAAAATAATAATTGTTCACCCATGACAAACGTAGAATTTAAATGACGAATATCGATAGCTGCAGATATGACTATATAATATACTATATCGAACGAATAAATAATTATTATTCAATAACAAATTAAAATCTGTGACATTGAATTATATTACCAAAATTAACTAATATGATTTTGATTATGTACGTGGTTCAGATTTATCAACTACCAGATTGCGATAGTGACGAAGATGAAGACTTCAAACAGCAGGACAAAGAGTTGAAAGCATGCTTACCGTTTGCTGTAGTTGGAAGTAATACGGTTTTGGAAGTTAACGGGAAAAAAATACGAGGAAGGCAATATGATTGGGGCATAGTAGAAGGTAGAAACATTTGGATACTTAATAAATTGTTTATATATTTACCTATACATTATTTTTAGAATAGTTAACACAGAGAAAATATATAAATATAGTTGATAACACGCGAGTGTGTACATAAGTTATTATGATGTTCATTAAACATAATGAGTGTTTATAACATTATGCTATATTTTCAGTGGATAACCCAGCACATAGCGATTTCACTAAACTTCGGAATATGCTAATATCCACACACATGCCCGATTTAAAAGAAGTCACTGAGGATGTTCATTATGAAAATTTCCGCACACAATTGATTTCAAAAATATCACAACAAGCATTTAAAGACAGAGGGTAAATATTATAAAAAACATAATATTAGTATAATATAATAAATGAATACATATTGTCGGTTTTGTGTATAGAAAACTAAAAAGAGATTCAATACCAAAACTGCTACCAGCACTCGATGAAACGGATATTTTATTGATTCAAAAAGAAGAAGAAGTAAGTAATAGTATTCATGTTTAAATTTTTGAACGGTATGTGAATAATATAAACCACCAGTTATATTATTTATTTCATCAATGACAATATTTTATTTTATAATTATTTAAAATATTGTCAATTATTATACTTATAAACAGTTAGATAATATGATTTGGTTCATTGTTAAACGAAATATAATTAATTCACAATTTAGATCCGCCGCATGCAAGATATCCTCGTCCAGATGCAAGATAAACTAAAGACCAACAACGAAAAAAGCAATCATAACCTATACTTAGCAGCTCAAAAATCACTGGAAAACGAAAACAAAAAAATTGAAAACGTTATCAACGTTTAATCTAAAATAATAAAATATTATAGTAAGATTTAATATTGTTTACAATTATATAGTAAAGTCTTGTATATTATAGGACATATTGTATTAATTTGGTGTTCAACTTGAAAAAGTATTTCTATTTCTATTTTACATTTTTTTATAATATCATAATATTATTTGGTTTATTGACTTTGAATTCGTTGTCGTTTTATATAATATAGCCGTGTAAAAGAATACACTATTATTATTGTATTATAACATTATATTATTTTTGTTTAAATTTATACTATAAATTATAGTAGACATGGTAAACAATTAACATAGGGACTAAAACAGTAGGTACTTCGTGGTTTAACTTTTAAGATTGTTTAGAAATGTATATATTATCATCACAAAATAAACTCTTGATCGGTTAAGATTGAATTATTGTTGATTTCAATGTTTACACGATGTGAACATCAGTCGTATAAACAAAATAAATTAATAAATAACGAACCCGAATTTTACAGTTTCTAGTATTTTATAAACATGTCATTTTTTTTTTAAACTAATAACAAATTTAAATATTCAGAGTTCAGACATACACTATTTACTATACTTATAACTATATTAATATCAAATCAAACTATAAACTCAAATAAATAAGTATAAATGTGTTAGTTATTCTTTTTGAAAAAAATTGTATTTTTTAGCACTTGTGTTGTAGGTAGGTATATGATAATGTTTTTTATGTTCCTCCGTTTCATGAAATTTTACGTAATTTAGCAGTCAGAGTGGAACATGACTCAACTAATATGTTATAGCTGTAAACATATTAATATAATATTATTATTTTATGAAAATAAAAAAACCGGGCACAGGTTTCTGTAATTTATTTTCTCCCGACAAACTAGATAGATAAATACAATATTACAATATAGTCTATTTATATGTCAATACGTATATTATATCGGTACCTATAGATATTGTCCAATAAACACAATGTACGACAAACTAGATGGACGTACAAACACAGGTGTACTTGTAAATGTATATTATATTATATATTATAATATATAGGTATATAATCTTATATTCTTATGCATATAAATATGGCGGCCTTTAAGCTGTCATAGCGCCACACGCTATTATTATTATAAATATGTATGTCACATGTACAATATTAATTTTAATAATTATTACGAGTGATGATAAATTTTAATAGTTGACAATAATTCATTATCGTGGAGTGCCAAGTGGAAAAAAAAACAGTCACATAAACACGCGTATGTAATCGTGTGTCATATTATAAGTATTATACATACTAATTTACTAATATAATATAAACGACTAATATTATATTAGCTTAATGTTATATACTATTTACTATATTTAGTATACACTGGTATGCTGTTACATTATGACAGTATAGTAGCAATAGTTTTAAGGTGAAAAAAACCTTTTTTATTATCTGTAATGTTTATGGAAAATTTTTCACAAAACGGTAGATATTGTATATTCACTGAGAAGTGCAATGATGCAATGATTGATTTGGTTTTTTTTTTTGTATGGTATAAAGCCATAAAGGATATCCTGCATGCACTGTTTCTAATGTTTCTATTTACTCCTTATTAATATTACCGTCGTAAGAGTTATTTTTACTTTATAGTATATATATACACGTTGTGTAATGCATAGAAATTATGGTTGTACTCTTGCAACTATATGTAGGATAAATATCTGCTATTGGCAAAAAATAGAGGAATAATATAAAAATGAAAATTTAGTAATTACGATCAATTGTATTATGTAATGGTATTATGGTATAATACAATCGGTACTGTAAGCACCGGTCGATTATTTAGATCGTTCGGAAACCCTAAATTTGTAATGGTGCTCACGTGAAATTTTATCAATATAAATGCATACAACTATGAACTAATCATTAATATTTAATTGTATTATTAATTTTTAATTGTTCTGTTTCATGTTACAATCAGTATCAACTATCAATATATTTTAAAGATTGCAGTAGATCAAATATATATAAATATCTATATATATACGAATTATACACGTATATTGTCAAAATAAAATAATAAGCAAGATACCTAATATATGACTATATTGTATTCTGTGTTGTTGCACTCGACTAAAAATAACGTTAGTTTATTATAATTATTAAAAATTAAAAGGTATATTTAAATCTACGTATAGGTAAAACAAAAGCGTGTATAAAATGATAAAATTTAACTATCTGCAGTTTGTACCTATATAATAATGTTTAAAAGTGTTATTAACATTTTATACTTTTGTAGACATGATAAAGTAAACACCGCACACCAGTTTTGTACGCGTTCAATAAATGGTAAACAATAAGACGATTCGTCATCAATCATGGTTGCAAGTAATAAAAATCGTACGATATATGAGTTCACTGCTCATACTCGTATTATTCGTATTGTCTCCTCATAAACTTTTAAATTTAACATATACAGACCAGTAGACCAGTAGACCACCCATTTTGCCTTCACTTTTATTTCTGTTAAAAATAACATTGCTTTCGTTTGAGACTTTGAGTTATATAATACATGGTATGATGTTCCAAACCGACAAAACCGTAATTTTCAATTTTCCTTTATTGAAATACATAAAACGCGATAAGGTAGGTAAATATAATAGGCAATAACATTATAAAACAATTGTTTAACTACAATTCTTATATTATGGTCCAAGCATAGAATTTTTCCTATATAGTTGACAAAAAATATAAATTTAAATTTTTCTACATTAGGTACAATATAAAATAATAAAATAAAAATAATATCATTGATTTTCTTATCTTACATTATTGTGTGTGCTTTGTATTATTTGTATTATTGGTTAAGTATTATAATAAATATTCATAAATACATATGTTATGTTATTAGTTATTACTTATTACTGTAGGTGTGGGTGTAGTCCAGTAGCTGAGTGGTGACACCCCAGAAATGTATCTAAACGTAAACAGTTATATATTATTGATTATTACGTATTTTTTTTTTCGTTTTCGGCGATAATTTTTAATTTTATCTAATGTACCAAAATATACAACAATGATATTGTATATTATATATATATTATTTTCACGTTAAAAGGTTTAATTAAATATTTTAGTTGGATGACTGATGACTTAAACATGACTATATATACCGAAGTCCTAAATAATTATTTTTAGCTATAAATTCTAAATTTCTCATCTTTTCGGTACGCACATGCGTAATACAACTTATTTTTTTTTTAAATGGCAAAACCATTTTTTTTTACAAATTCCGGTAGAGTAGGTATTTTTTTTTTTAAACTGTACAAAAAGTTTTTTTCTGATTACAAAATTGTCAACTAAAATTTAATATTTACGAAGAATTTGTTTTTGACGGAATTTTAACTATAATCAACTTATATACTCGAAAATCCAGACAGAAATATACACTTATTTATTTTAATAATTTGAGAGAAAATCAAATATATACAGCCACAATATTATAATTTTTAAAAAGTTTGGAATGTCAAAACGGAAACTGAATAATTTATTAGATAGTTGAAAATAATAATTACTAATAAATTAATTTTAATTTTAAATTCGTATTGTATTAATTTGTATTATTTTCATTATACCTACCTTCAATATTTAGCTATCTTATTTCAAAAGTATGAATGGCGAAAATAAGAGTAAATTATCGAAACAACTAAAGGTTTATTGACTTGTGAGTTTGTTAAATCTGTCTACAAACAATTATTTGACAATATCATGCATAAATAATATTATTATGATTTTCGAATATAAGTTGAACATATAGTTAACATTTCGTTAAAAACAGATTATTCGTAAATAATACATTTCAACGTTAAATTGCATTTGCTAATTTTGTAATTAGAAAAAAACGTTTGATACAAAAACTGCATTAAAAAAATGATGGTGTTACCTTTAAAAAAACCTTTCGAAAAAAACTGCGAATTGCTTAATACGATAGTGGTATCATTGTATCAAACATGTGGATTGCGTGCTCGTACATGCAGCCGGCAAACTAACCGGCCGGCTTCTTAAAACTAGAAAAATATATTAAATAACAGAAAATTAATGAAATTAAAATGTTAAACGTCCACATTTTCAGAAAAATGAACTCTTAAAAATAGCTATCTTCAATTTTTTTTTTAACTTTTTTACCAAAACATAAAATATTTGTACTGCTTATCCCTGTGAATTATGATATTTCCATTATTTCAGGAGTTATCTATTGCAATTTGCAATGGGTAAATCCTCACAGGACACTGTATATAAATATACATTAAATTAAATTGTTTTTTGTCGTCACCATATCTTATAGATATAGGTAGATACACACTATATCGTTATATCACAAGTTCCAAAACGAATCGAAGGAGCGGAGATTTGGTATTAACCTTTTATTTTTTTAATTCTAGTTCTTGGAAAATAAAAATTAAGGGTAAAATTCAGAGTTCCGGTTAAGACCAGTTATAATTGACTCAATTTTTTTTTTTTTGATTTAATTATATAATATTTATACATCAAAATTAAATATAAATATATAATTAGCCATTTGAGTATTAAGATTTTTCGAGAAATAAACTATTTTATATAAAAATAAACAATAATATTACTTAATCAAAGCATTATACTAATACATGAAAAATCATAGGTAAAAAACAAAATTAATGACCATTGTAAAACCAATATTTTTTTTCCCCATTACAATTAATATAAGTTTTCATATTATATTTTTTTATAACACTTATACAGTCAATGCATTTTTAAAATATCGACTTTGTACTTTATAATCACGTTATGTTTCTATTAAAAATATGTCATAATATATAGGTACTAAAATTGAACACTTTTTTACGATTAGAGGTATATAAGATTTATTTTCTTATAATATTTTAATATTATGTTTAATTTAAAATGTTTGTTTTTTTTTTTTGTTTATAATATTTTGATAAATATTATTTCGTGTAAACTTATTTAATAAATTTTAACTTGAACAAAGTTAATTTTTGACGTATTTTATGCAAATCAATAGTGAAAGCGAGAAATTAATATGAAATGCATTTTTTGTGTGCGGCACGCAAATATTCTACACATTTTTGAATTTCCCGCCATGTCGTTGACATTCCCGCTAACTGAAATTACTGACTGCGTTGGTACCTCTGTACTCCGTGGAAGATACGGCAGTGGCGGGCCGGTCGGACGATCGGATTGGCAGGCGGGCGACGGTGGCGTGCGTCATCGGTTTTGGTAACCACTGATTCTGATTTGCGGTATTCGACTTGTTATGCGCGACGAACGGTCACGCCACGTTTTTTCGTCCCTTCGCCTGTTTTGTTCGGCGAATTTCTCTTTCAGGTTCTGTGCGCCTGTGTCATTCGACGTGCCGAAATCATGTCTAGATACAGTCAAAGACCCGAGAACGCGTTAAAACGCGCCAATGGTAAGTAAATAACGATCATACTTGTGGAAACAACGAAGACAGTTGCCGAGTTGAACACTACTGCTTAAAACCGCCCCAGTGACTAATGTACCGGTATTATGTGATTTTTCAGAATTCTTGGAGGTCGGAAGGCCCGGCAGGGCCCTCGACACCCTGTACGAGGTGTTCAGGAACAAAAAATGGGCATATAACTGGAGTGAGAGCGTTCTGGAACCGATCATGTTCAAGTATCTGGAGTTGTGTGTCGACCTTAAGAAGTCGCATATCGCTAAAGAGGGATTGTTCCAGTACCGAAACATGTTTCAGTCTGTAAGTAACAGTTTCACTATGATGGTATATTGATAGGTACCCAATATTATTGGTGACATGGTTGTTTGTTGACGCTCAGGTCAATGTCGGATCTTTGGAGAATGTCATTCGTGGCTACTTAAGAAGTGCCGAAGAGCGGACAGAGGCTGCCAGAGAACAGTCTCAACAAGCTGTTGTTGATATTGATGACTTGGATAATTTGGCTACTCCAGAAAGTATACTTTTAAGGTAACTTTTTTCTTCAAATTTCACATATTTGTATATGTAGATGTAATAAGTATATTATGTTATATTGTTTATTTATTTGCTCATGTAAAATTTAGTGCTGTTAGCGGAGAAGATGCACAAGACCGTAGTGACAGAACAATATTAACACCATGGGTTAAATTTTTATGGGAGTCTTACTGTCAATGTTTGGAACTTTTGAGAACTAATGCCCATGTGGAAACTTTGTATCATGACATAGCTAAAATGGTATAAAATAATATTATATACTTACAAAATATTAGTTATATATTACCCCTATCTTCATTATTTTATTTTATAGGCTTATCAATTTTGTTTAAAATACAACCGTAAAACAGAATTCAGAAAGTTATGTGATAAATTACGGAAACATCTTGAAGATATTGCTAAATTACCTCCTCAAACTGTTAATGTTAGCCTTTCAAACCCAGAAACACAACAATATAATTTAGAAACTCGTTTATGTCAATTAGATTATGCTATTCAGATGGAATTGTGGCAGGTGAGCTATAAATTCATTTTTTAAGGTTTAGTTCTTTTTAATAAATGAACAATTCTTAAATTACAGGAAGCATATAAAGCAACTGAAGATATCCATAATTTAATGTCATTGGCCAAGAAGTCTCCTGTTCCAAAAACTATGGCTAATTATTACCAAAAATTAGCTATGGTTTTCTGGAAAGCTGGTTATAATTTATTCCACGCTGCAGCTCTTTTAAAACTTTTCCAACTCAGCAAAGAAATGAAGAAAAATATTACTGCTGAAGAACTTCAAAAGTAAGTTTTTACATTTTTCATGGAGAGAATTTATATTATAATTAATACCTAAGAGCAATATTTTTGCTATTTTTTTTTATTTCATTGTTTTTTAAAACATTTGGTACCTACATTTATTTATGAAAGAAAAAAAATATCCAAAAATTTAAAAAGGCTGCTAATTGAATTTATTCACAATGTGTATAGCTTGTAGTAAACTTATAGCACATTGATTTAACTGAGCTAAGTAAAGTTGTTTTTTTTATTAACTTAACTATTTTTGATGTTATATTTTTATTATGTATTATGCCATTATTATGAAAGATATTTTTATATTTATACATTTTCAAATCAGAACTGGCTGTTAGGTTACTTTAAAAATAAGAATACTTTATATTGTTATTATTTTTGAAGTTACCATAATTTATTAATTTTAAATTAATAAAAGAAATAAATATAGCAGCATCAAGTACTTATTGATTTTATGGTATTATAATTTATTTTCTTTAACAATTTGCCTAAATTTTACTATGAAATAAAAATGCAATATTAAGTGGTAGATTATACATTATTTTATTATATCAAAAAAATTAAAAATACATTAGATATAATATTAATTTATAAATATATAATAACAGTCAGATTTGTGCAATTTAGATCATTAGCAATCAAGTATAACATAAATATTATGACTGCAATATATGCAATAACATTTATTTTGGTCATTAATCATTACTCATTAATATTGTTATTGTTTTTGTCTAGAATGGCTTCTCGAGTTTTGTTGGCTACATTAGCTGTACCATTACCATCTGCCCATCCTGAATTTGATCGCTTTATTGAAACTGATAAAAGTCCTTATGAAAAAGCACAAAAACTTGCTGTTCTTCTAAGTCTTCCTGCCCCGCCTACAAGAATTTCTCTTATGAAAGAAGTTGTAAGAAATAGTTAAATTTAATTTTGATAAAATATACTCATTTTAATCTTTGATGATTATTTTATAGGTTCGTCATAATGTAGTTGCTTTAGCATCTGAGGATTTGCGTAATCTTTACATGTGGCTAGAAGTAGATTTTCAACCTTTAGAACTATGCAAACGTGTTGAAACTGTAACTGATCCACTTATTGGTAGTGGTAGTGAATTGGAAGGATATGTTGCTCCTGTACGTGAAGTAACATTGGCTCGATTAATTCGACAACTTTCTCAAATTTATGACACACTTGAATATAAACGGCTCTTAGAATTAGCATCCTACTGTAAGCCTTTCCATATGGAACGTGTGTTAGTTGATTTGGTTCGTCATAACGATATGCAGGTAATTAATTACTAATTTGATATGTCAAAACAAAAATTAAGTTTGTTACTTTTATTTTTTAATTTTCTAAAATTATTTTGGATTTTTTAGTTTTGTGCATTTACTTAATATTTTTTCAATACTTTTAAGAATTTATAAATTATTTAATATTTACTTTTAACGCTTACTGATTATTACCTAAAGTTTATTTAAATATTTTATAAATTTTTTAAAAGTATTGTTAAAATATTAAGTAAATGCACAAAACTAAGAAATAGTTGAATTAAAGTTAATTTTTTTTTTTACTTCCAAGCTTTCATTTTTTTTGGTGAAAGACTAAAAATTAGTAATAAATATAAACATAATTAATTGTTAAAACAATCTTTAAAATAAAATCTGACTTAAATCTAGTTACATGAATAACACAAAATGATTTCTGTATTTTGAATTGTAGATTCGTATTGATCATGGAAAAGGATGCATTCAATTTGGAATGGACTTGTCTGAATCACAACGGGAAGACAAACCAGAAGGACCAACTCTGCAAACAATGCCTAGTGAACAAATTCGTACATACCTAATTAATACTTTTAAAGTATTATCTAAATCTGCTAGTATTATCAATCCAGAAGCTAACAAGGTAAATAAAAAAATATTTGGACTTTGCTGTACTATAAAAACAGTTTTATTTAACTTTCGATCATACTATATAATTATAAAACTTAATATGTATCATTAATAATAAACATTTAAATTATATTAAGTTAAATGTACAAAACAAATATCCATTATATAAATAAATAAAAAGTCAATTTAGACTTATTTAATAACACAAATTACTTATAAAATAATAATTACTTATCTACATATTTAAATACTATTAGTGTAGTAAACAATAATACAAGTTGAATTAAACCACCACTACAACCAAATTAAAATGATCTTTAAATGGCATAAAGGTCATATCGATGTCACTAAAGAAATGTAGTTTAGAATTGTTAATAATATATAATATGATAATACATTTAAAACAATTTTTTTTTTTTGTCTTAATGATGAATAATAAATCTTTGCGGATATCGGAATGATTTCCATGATTATACATTTATTCTGATGACATTAGTTATGTGCTAATACTATTGTATAAAGAACTATATATTTTAAATTTGTTAATTGTGATGAATTTAATTACTGTTGCGGATACATGATTCTCATGATTTTAATAGGTAATTCTGAATTAACTGAAATATTTTTTTTGTCTTTATGATGAATATTAAATCTTTGCGGATATCGGAATGATTTCATTGATTATAATTAAATTCTGATGACATTTGTTATGTACCAATACTTTTTTTATAAGAAACTAACATTTATTTTTGTCTTAATGATGAATAATAAATCTTTGCGGATATCGGAATGATTTCCATGATTATACATTTATTCTGATGACATTAATTATGTGCTTATACTATTGTATAAAGAACTATGTATTTTAAATTTGTTAATTTTGATGAATTTAATTACTGTTGCGGATACATGATTCTCATGATTTTAATAGGTAATTCTGAATTAACTGAAATATTTTTCTTGTCTTTATGATGAATATTAAAACTTTGCGGATATCGGAATGATTTCATTGATTATAATTAAATTCTGATGACAATTGTTATGTACTAATACTATTGTATAAAGAACTATGTATTTTAATTTTGTTAATTTTGATGAATTTAATTACTGTTGCGGATACATGATTCTCATGATTTTAATAGGTAATTCTGAATTAACTGAAACATTTTTTTTGTCTTTATGATGAATATTAATTAAATCTTTGCGGATATCGGAATGATTTCATTGATTATAATTAAATTCTGATGACATTTGTTATGTACCAATACTTTTTTTATAAGAAACTAACATTTATTTTTGTCTTAATGATGAATAATAAATCTTTGCGGATATCGGAATGATTTCCATGATTATACATTTATTCTGATGACATTAATTATGTGCTTATACTATTGTATAAAGAACTATGTATTTTAAATTTGTTAATTTTGATGAATTTAATTACTGTTGCGGATACATGATTCTCATGATTTTAATAGGTAATTCTGAATTAACTGAAAAATTTTTCTTGTCTTTATGACGAATATTAAATCTTTGCGGATATCGGAATGATTTCATTGATTATAATTAAATTCTGATGACAATTGTTATGTACTAATACTATTGTATAAAGAACTATATATTTTAAATTTGTTAATTGTGATGAATTTAATTACTGTTGCGGATACATGATTCTCATGATTTTAATAGGTAATTCTGAATTAACTGAAACATTTTTTTTGTCTTTATGATGAATATTAAATCTTTGCGGATATCGGAATGATTTCCATGATTATACATTTATTCTGATGACATTAGTTATGCACTAATACTATTGTATAAGGGACTTTGTATTTTAAATTTGTTAATTGTGATGAATTTAATTACTGTTGCGGATACATGATTCTCATGATTTTAATAGGTAATTCTGAATTAACTGAAAAATTTTTCTTGTCTTTATGATGAATATTAAATCTTTGCGGATATCGGAATGATTTCCATGATTATACATTTATTCTGATGACATTAGTTATGCACTAATACTATTGTATAAGGGACTTTGTATTTTAAATTTGTTAATTTTGATGAATTTAATTACTGTTGCGGATACATGATTCTCATGATTTTAATATGGTAATTCTAAATTAATTGATACTTACTTTATACATGTTTTTGTCTAAATGATGAATAATAAATCTTTGCGGATATCGGGATGATTCTAATGATTTTACTTTTATTTTTATTACATCAATTGAAAAAAAATAATGTCAAATGTAGTGTTTTAATGAATTGTGAATTTCTTTATTGAAGATTTATTGATCTTTTTAATTGTTAAATTTATATTTAGGATGAATGCAAACAAATTCACCAATCTCTTATTAGACATCATCATGAAACCAAAGATAAAGAACATCAAAGGATATTGGCCCGCCACAAAATAATTGAAGATCGTAAAGAATACTTAGAAAGATTGAATACTGTTCGAGTAAGTATACATTTTTAATTAATTTATAAATGTAATTCAGTTAAAATCTATTAAATTGTGTAATATTTCATTCATAGTTAAATTCTATTATAATATATATCGCATTATTTTTTTAATATAGGAAGAAGAAGAGGCTCGTCGAGCTGATGAAATTGCTAAGGCTGCTGCTGCAGCCGAAGCAAGACGATTAGATGCTGAACGTGAAGAAAGAGAAAAAAGACGCCAAGAATCTGAATTACAAGCTATTAAAGATAGGAATTTCAAAGAAAAAATGCAACAAATATCTCTAACAGCTCATGGTCAAAAAGTTTTAAAAAAACTGAATGAAGATGTTAGTTTATTTTATTAAAAAACCTAATTTTTTATAGGTTTCAATTGAGGTTTATAAATCTTTTATTGACAAATCTTTAATTTTTATTATTCTGGATATTTGATTATTTTATAAAAATTTCTCGGTCAATGTTATATTTATTTTTTGAAAGAATTTATAGATCCATGGTTTTAATATCTTTATACTTCTAAATTTAAGTGGGCATTTTATAATTAAATTTTCTTAATGATTTTTCAGTGAATAGATATTGCAACCTCTTAATTAAACAATATTTGTTGTAAAATACTAAGTAATTTTAAGACTATTACTAATGTAAAAAAAATTTTAATTAGGCTCTTAAAAACATGGATGCCGATGAGATTGCTGCTAAAGAAGCTGAAGAATTGGCAAAGGAAAGAGCAGAATTGGTACAAAAATTGAAAAATCGTAGAAAACAAATGGATTATTTTGAAAGAGCAAAAAGAATAGAAGAAATCCCCTTATTAGAACAGGCATGGAAAGAAAAACAAGTTCATGATAAAAAGTTCTGGGAACTTCAAGAAGCTGAACGTATTCAGTTAGCCAATCAAGAACGGAAACTGGCAGAACAAAACCGAGAAAGATTGGCTAGAATGAAGCCAGACATGGACATATTCCTTGGAGAAATGAAGGAACGTCGCACAGCTGAGTTCCAAGTATGAATTATTATAAATTTAAACTTTAACATGGTAAATTATTATTATATGTTTATATTTTATTTTTTGTTCAGACTAAATTGGTGGTGTTTGAAGAAGAGTTAATTTTTATTCGTAAAGAAAGGTTGGCAATAAGGAAAGAAGAAAGGAGAATAGCATTGATTAAACAACGTGAAGAGGAAAAGAGACGTAAAGAAGAAGAAGAATGGTTGCGTAAGGAAGAAGAAAGAAAGAAAAAAGAAGAAGAAGAAAAAAAGAAAAAAGAAGAAGAAGAGCGTTTGGCTAATTTGTAAGTATCAACCATCTACATTTGTAGACACCTGATAAAAAATGTATAATGATTAGTGGCCAAATTTAAATACCATAAATACTATCAACTAATTCATTTTTATATTCTAAAATGGATTTTTAACGCAATAATGCATTAAAAATATGAACATATTTTTTTAGTAGTCTTGCAATATGTTTCGTTAAAGGACATCACAATATTAAAAACAAGTTTGCTAAGATTTAAAGTACGTCATTATCTAAGAGATATGGTGTGTGTCTCGCATTTTAACACTATTATTCAATGAGATACAGGCGTTTAAAAATATGCGCATGACGTCACAGAGCCGAAGTCGGAACAGTGGTGTATGTTTTACATGCAAAAGCATGTAGATTAACACAACGATTTCAATTGTTAAATATTATATTTTTAAATTCTTTTATGTAATTTTTGTTGTGTTTATGACACTGGTGTGATTATAATTTTAATATACTTTCTATTTTTTTTTATAGTAGATAAAACTATTATAGTCAATTTTGTAAAATTTGGTTTGCGCGGAAATACAACGTTAGTCGCGAACTCAATATTTTACTAATTATAATTTATAATATGTATGCAACAACATGATATATACAACTTTAAATCACACCATCGTCTTAAGCACATAAATATACTTAGGGTTATGAAAAAAAAATTCTGAAATACTATTTTAAGTTATTAAAATAATTTTTTAAATCAAACTACTTTTACACATAAAACATTGTTGCCTGCTCACACTGCTATTTATCAACTCTTATTATCTCGTTGAATAATCATTTTTTTAATTTCGGATTTTTACTAAAATGTTTTTCATTATGTTAACTACAATAATACAACAATTAACTTACAATAAAAAAATAAAAAATTTAGTGTCGTGACTTGTAATGTCCTGTCCTTTAAAGAAAACAATGTTTTAACTTTTGGTACTTTTATTACTTTATGTTATTAAACATTAACTTATTTGATCATTCAAAAACATAATGCCAAACTTTTAGATATGAATACATAATTTACAAACAATGTATATCCAACTATTTAATTTAAAAAAAAATCAAAGTTTTACCTTTGAAGTATCTGTTATATGAAACAAATTATGTATTTAAAATGCATTGTTCTAGAGAATCCAAAATTAAAGCACTTTGTATTAATGTAGTATATGATGAAAACATATAAACGTATGCACATGAATAAATAAAACTTTTAAATAATTAGTAAAAAAAATTATTGTGTATGCTAATACTTTTTTCTCCATCAGGGCCCGTCAAGAACAACTTGAACGACAAGCTGAAATTCAACGTAAAAAAGAAGAAGAAGTACAACGAAAATTGGAAGAAAAAAATAAAAGCCTTTCTTCGTCAAATTCAGCATCGTCTTCTTGGAGAAATGTGGATAAAAACAAAGATGATCAAAAATTATTTGGCCCTTCACGAGATAATAAGGATAGAAGAGAAGGAGGATTTGCGCGAAATAGGGATGATGGTCCACCATCTGAACGTCGGTCCTTGTTTAGTAGAGGCAATGAAGAACGCAAGGGAGGAGTGTTTAGTTCAAGAGACAATGACCGTGGTGGTTGGAATCGTGGTGGAGGTGCCAGTAGTGGCGGTGCTTTTGATAAAAATTTCAAAGATGGTCCTAGAGATGGAGTCCGCTCTGCTTTTGACAGGGACACACCTAGAAAGCGAGAAATACCTTCATCAAATGATCAAGTAAACTAATATTTTTTTAAATTCAGTATACTTATTAATTTCTAATTTTTCTATGTTTATGAAATTAATATTAAATGTTTAATCATTGACAGGGTGGAGGAAGTTCATGGCGTACCAGTCGCGCTCAAGACTCTGAGGACAAACGAAAGGCCAAGTGATTTTAAAATGACTGTTAATGAAATTATTCGGCATCATTTTTTTTTTCTAAATCTGATATATTCATATTTATAATTATTTTCTTATTATTTAAATGTAGAACTTTTGAGCTATGGTCATGTTTTTTTTATCTTAACATTTACAAATAATTATATATATATTAAATATAATAATAATACATTTGTTTATGTATGACATTCATATAGCTACATAAATAAACATAATATATTAGATTTAATTGTGTGTGACAATATCAATTGTATTGTATAATATATTGTGTTTATGTTACATAGAGAATGTACAACTTTTAATGTTTGATTTTATGATTTTGAATCATCAAATTTACTTACTTGTTGTACATGGTAGGCAGATTGTTTTTGTATATTTGGCTACAGCCAAGTGTGGGGAGAATACAACCCACCATTTATTACTTTGGATACAAAGGATACCTTGTGATTTGTATACTTGAGTCTCCACTATTTTTGATTTACTTTGGTATTCTCAGATGGAAATTTTTACAATATAAATATTCTGAAAAAATTATTTTCTTTTATTTTTAGATCATATACAATAATTATCTTTTTAAAATTAACACAGATTTATTATTAGCTTTCTTTTTATGCTTTCATTGCATTTTTTAAGTGTTGTCAAATATAATTGTCACGGATTGCCATTAACCTGATGTTAGTTGTGCTAGAGTTTGTAAATATAAAATAAATTCATTGATATTTCAAATAAGAACAGGGTTCGACGGCAACCAGTTAACATCGTGCGGCGATCAGACAATACCCGTTTGTCCTAACCTATCTGTATGTCTGCTGTGTTAAGCACAAGTTGCTCGCCGAAGCCTGTTCTTATTTGGACTATATACCTATTAAGAAGTTAATTAAAGTTAAATAAATAAAAACAAAAATACATAATTTAAAATCATGATATTATGGACTATGGATACTGTCAACTGATAAATAACTTATATTTGTATATTATTTACAAATTGATGAAGTGATTATTAACTTTTATGTATAAAGCTAATATTTTAATTGATCTATTTATTACTTAATTATTTTGGTTTTCTTATCCTACTTTTTTTTCTCTAAAATATCCTTAAATTGGTTTTAAGTAAATAACATTTTGTAAATTATTAGATAATAGTTAACATATTTTTTTAATATAAACTACAAAGTGTAAATGTTTTATGACATTGACTTGTGTCAATAAAAAAAATATATGAAATAACTTCTTTTATACTTGATTATTAAAATGCAGTCAAAAAGTCTGAAGTGTGATTAAAAAACATATACTATACACTAGTACGACTAATGTCTGGTTAAAATATATTGAAGTGTTATTAATGTTGGCTTAAAAACAATGATTATCTTTAAAATTGTATGCAAAATTTTTAGACCTTTATATAATACAGTGATACAGTATTGTATAAAAGTCTGTGACTCAATTGTTGAAGTCCCCAACACTTAGTTTTGTATATTTTATTATAATTTTGTAAAACAAATAAACTGCGCTATTTTTTAAACTAAAACTGTTAACTTTTTAAATTGCCACAGACGGACATACAGAATGTCAATTTGGTCAAAACTTCTTTCTTCTATAGTTCTATACAAATCTTTTCATTGTTCTCAGCTTGTATTAAGTAATAATATTTAAGACAATCAGTGAAATAAAATGAAATACATAATTATAATGTTTGAATGGTGTGCCATGACCATACAGTGAGATGTGAATCATAGACTGTGAAACTAACAATACTACGAATGATCTCTTGACTGTCTTTCGATGATAGTACATTGCAAGTGTGAAACACCGTTCCTTTGTGGTTGGAGATAATACCGAGAAGTGGACTACACGGCACGCACTGAATGGGATATATATGCCATACAAGATATAACTCCCTAGCCGTTAATAGGTAAGTATTTATAGTTAGCGCGGGGAGAAAGAAATCGAATAAACTTTTTAGAAAAAGGGAGCACAGGTAATTACACTATTTATGCACGCGTTCATTGGCCATCTCTTTTTTACGATGTTGGCATTTGGGTCACTTAAATAGTCCGGTAAAGGGAGCCTGAATTCCATGTTATAGTAGTAATATAAAATATAAATATATAATATGTGTTATGGGTGGACTGAACACTGTGGTGGGGAATACTTGCAGTTTCGAAAAATGATAGAGCTGAATAGCTGATAGAAACGGAACAGTTTGAACGAGTGGCGCAGTC
Organism: Rhopalosiphum padi; assembly: GCF_020882245.1. Taxonomy (NCBI): domain Eukaryota; kingdom Metazoa; phylum Arthropoda; class Insecta; order Hemiptera; family Aphididae; genus Rhopalosiphum; species Rhopalosiphum padi. The sequence goes on from NC_083598.1 coordinate 74,234,040, forward strand.
TGGCAGACATTATAATCGGCGTTAAACGTAGAAAGTCTAACCGCTGCTCGCCCTTGTTACGTTTGCCGTAGTGCTGCTTTATATATAAACCCAGACGAACGTCATTTATCGTCAGAGGTGCTCGAGCGCGTGTTGTATCAAATTCGCCGTATGGTGAACACACACACGTCTTCATATGCGTTCCATCGCGCATTGATCACAACTGTAAACCTTAATTTCTAATTATCAATTTCAATTTAAATTACAAACATAAAGTATCATACAAACGGCTCAAAATTCCACCTCGCACTAAATTTTTGAATTTTTTTTTCGTCCGCCTTTAAATTGGCAGGTAACCAACGATCTCGTGGACGTTTTGACATTATCAACGTTGCCGCACACGTATAACACTTATAATATAAAAATTACGAACGGGGGTGGCCGTAATATATTATTTCCACGTTTACATTTTTATAGAATAATTTTGAAATTGTTTTTAAATTATCATTACTATTATACTTAATAACTTGTATAGATAATAAGAAATCGTATAGAAAACATAATGTTATATAATATAGCAACACTGATCACCCATCAGTAGCGTACTAACGTCATTATGATCACAAATGGCAATAAGGTACATTTGCCATTTCCGTATGTATTTAAAACGATAAAATTCAATATTTTTTTAATCGGCCTGCCCGAAAAGTGGATGTTTTTTAGGCAAAATAAATGAAATCAGAACTTTGCATAAATTTAAATTTTGAAATATAGGTATGTATAATATATCTATATAATATTTGTAATATAGCTCGGTGGATTATCCTACCTCTTGACGTAGATAGTCAAGTGCTGTTTTGTTGGTTAAAATTTTAAAAAGTTTAAGTCGAATCGCGTGTTTGAATGTTAAGTAGTCGGTAATAAACGGTGAAAATCAATTTACACGCAATTAATTTTCGCTGGTAGGATCGAGGATAATGCGATGAGCGCTTATAGGTGAAATATAATATGTAATGAGCAGGGCTAGGATTTCTGTGAATTTGCTTGGTTTTTTTTTCTTAAGTCCAAATTGATTGATTGTCAGATACCTATGTCCACAATTTGACTTATTCTCGATTAAATAGAACAATTTTTTTGTATATTTAGAACATAATGCTGCATTTATATACATTTTTGAGAATCTTGTTAATTTTAAATGGTTCTAATTTAATGAACGTCTATAATTATTGTCAATTTATTGGGTTATTTGTCAAATTGTCGTAAATAGACTACCTACCTATCTAAAATGGACTTTATTGTACTAAAAAAGAATAAGGGATTCAAAACACTTCTAAAAATGTGTAGCATTATAAACGATGAATATGAAATGAAAAAAAAAAGTTAATATTACTTTAAATTCGAGTCAAATCGCGTCATTTAAATATATGCTCCAACAACATCGTGTGATGTGGAAAAGGGTTTCAGCCAATATAAATCTTTTCTTGCATGTATTCTATCTAATCGTCGGTCGTTCACATTAGAAAATTTAAAAAACATATAATAATAGCATGTAATATCAATAACTAATAAGTTATAAGTACCTAATAATATAAAATTATAAACTAATATTTAAAAAAAATGTGTACTTGCCAAACAAAAAAGATGTGTTTGTTTTAAAAGCAGTTTAAAACGTAACAGTCGTTGTCACAGTTCATTTACCTGCTCTAATAAATAAAAATTGTTTAATAATAATATTGTTAATAAATTAATATGATATACCTACTATAATAATAATATAATATATTATAAACAAGTAGGTACTTAATAAATATGAGTATACTTGAAATAACTAATAATGAATCTAATCAAACTTAACGTTTCCATTAATGTTGTATTTCAGTATATAAGTGAACGACCACATTGTGAAAAAAATTACACGATGTAAAATTGGAGTGACCATTTCGTGAAATATTTTCGAATTTCACGAAGTGTAAAAAATTGTTTCCATTTCATGAAAAGATCGATTTCACGAAGTAGCTACGACATATATGATATATTTATTGGTTTTTTATAACATACTTTATTACTGCATATGGTATGTATTTAATATCTGAAAGGTAAAACCAAAATATACCTATTATTTGGATAATGATATAATAGTACAAGAGTACAACCACGAAGACTCAAGCAGTCAATTGTTGGGAAATTTTGCAGCATGACATCACTTGAGATATACATACATTATATAAAGTGGACTTTTTGGTCATTAGTCATTACTAATTACTAATTAGTATAAAACGCAATACAAGATTAAAATGCCACCTCAATATTAAAACAATATGTTCTCTGCAGTGCCGCCACGTCAGCGTGCAGTGTATACCAATAATTATATTATGTGATGGAGTCGGTTTGGTCCCGTGAAAAGAATTATTATATTGTTTATAGTTGCATACATCATTGTACACGAACACGATAATTATATGTAATATCACTATATCCTATTGTCACTGAGTATATTTCATCATACGTAATTGATATATTGCTATTAAAGTAATGAATATATTATAGATCTATTACGGTAGGTCGATTTAATATTTACCAAAAACATTGCATTTATATTATTAAAATAGTACATAAGTATCCACTCATTATATATTCTATTATCATTTATCTTATTATATTTGTTACCTACATATATTGTTATATCATTTTTATTAAGATAAGGACGCCAATACGCCATACCCAAGGTTTAAAGATTATAATCTATAAACCTTGCGCCATACCCGCATGTGTTGTCTGATTCTCTCTGTCTTACTAACGTACATCATAAACTAAAACTAGAATTTCTATGCATTTGCATGTTTTTTCCTTAAGTCCAAATTGATTGGTTGTCAGATATGTCCACAATTTGGATTATTCTTGATTTAAAAAGTGCAATTTTTTTTTTTTTGCATATTTTTACATATTTTATTGTTGAATTTTAAATAGTATTTATCTAATAAGTAATAAACGTCTATATAATTATTGGTTTATTTGTCGAATTATCGTAAATATACTGCCTATTTTAACTAAAATGATCTAAATACTAAAGAAGAATAAGTGATTCAAAACATTTCTAAAAACGTTTAACATTATATAAACGGTAATTATAAAACGGAAGAAAAAGATGTTAATATTACTTTAAATCCGGGACAAATCACGTCATTTAAATAATATGCTCCAACAACATCGTGTGATGTGGTAAGCAGTTTCAGCCAATATAAATCTTTGATTTAATCACCTCGTTTATATTTGAAAATTTAAAAAACATAATTTAATAATAATATGCAATAATATTAACTAAACTTAAAAAATTGGTTTTTGCATATTTTGGTAAATAAAATGCATATTTTACAATTTTTTACTGCATAGAAATCATAACTAATTTTCGTTCAGCAGAAAACATTTTGTGATGTTATAGCTTTAATATTAGAGTAAATTTACATATTATCAAATTTAAAGGTAAGAATATTATCTAGACAATGACATACAATTTTATTGATATTATTTTAAAGTGAGTTATGAACATTTTAAAGTTGCAATATTTTACATAGTTGTAACTCACTTTAAAATAATAATATCAATAAAATTGTATGTCATTGTCTAGATAATATTCTTACCTTTAAATTTGATAATAGGTAAATTACTGTAATATTAAAGCTAACATCACAAAATGTATTCTGCTGAACGAAAATTAGTTATGATTATGTACGTTAGTAAGACAAAGACAACACTACATGGGCCGTAGCAAGGGTGAGGCGATTGAGGCATTTGCATCCATGAAATGGGGGCGCTAAACTTTGATACATTTTATAAATTAAAATATTATTCTACCAATATAGTATACAAGTATTTAAGGTAAGGAGCATTTAAAAATACGAGTATTTTACTTAAAAAAAATATTTAACTATTCAATTACACCACTTGTAACTGCCACCGGGAGCACTGACTACCCGACGAGGGCTCAAATAACATACTAAAGTTTGTATGGCACATAATGCATTTTAGCATTTATTCATTTTCATTTATTATATTTTATCTATTTATTATAGGAATATTAAGACATTTTTAATTCGTTTTTTTTTTCTTTTATAAATGTCGATTAAAAATTATTCGCCGGGTAGAAATGCATAAAAATGTAGTACTAATAATAAGCTTCCTATAAGTTGTTAATACTTAATTTCTTAATTGAAAAATATCGAAAATCAATAGGTAGTCACAATATTGTCAATATTTTTTTATAAGCGTTAGTGGTAGAATTTTGACAGAATATTTATTAAATTATAAATACATTATCATATGGTGATATATAGCTTGAATAAACCATTTCTGTTTAGAATCGTTTTTTGTATCCATTGGTATATATCATTGAATTCAAATTTAACAGACGTACAATAATTATCCATCGCCCACGACAACTAATGTATAGTAGAGCGGTACTCACTTATCTACTTTTTTTGTTTTCAATATGAACTGCAATTATTAGAAAATGTTAATTATACATTTTCACGTCTTAGCTTTAAAGATTGAACATTTTATAAATTATATTACCTATACAAGTCAATTTGTAAATTCTTGTGATTTGATAAAATTTGTAGAAGTTACTATTTTATTTCTATATTTTTTAATTAGAACTCATTTTAACATATAAAATATAAATCTATTCCTTCTTTTCCATTTTATATTGCCACCAACTTAAAAACTCATGCCTTTTATACACGTTATAGTGACCACTGACCAATCCTAAAAATGTATTCTGATTTCTGGTACAACCACTAATAATATACTTATTATATCTATAATATTATTACCGCTTTATAGGTAGGTATATATTTTATGAAATAAGAAATTCGAATACCGTGGGCGTTTGAGTGTCTCTATACATAATTTATTATATATAAGCAAGTATATTAACACATAATATGGCTGGTGTAATTATACGAATTATAGACATAACAGCTAGGTACTGATAAAATATTGTATACAATGTATAAATATAATATCATTTTATAATTTGTAACATTATAATTTATCATATTTTAATTATATAGCTGATAAATTGATAAAACTTTACATTTAATTTAAAATTTACATAAATATCTTATACACGTCCAACACAATTGTAATACGAAAAAGAAAATAATGACAATTAACATCTTATGCAGCCAGAACAACCTGAAAATTTTAAACAATAAATAAATCGATGTATTTATGTGTACAATTTAAATATAGCAAAATGTTATTCTTTTGTCATTTTGCACTTTTTAATAATTAATTGATACCCTACATAATTTAACCAAAAAGCGTTAATACGAGTATAAGCTTAAAAAGATTCATGCATTATTGATATTTAAACTATTAAATTAAACTATTTAGGACTATTTGATTTATAGTGAGTTAGAAATATTTTCCCAGGCATTATGAAAAAGATATCAAAAATATATTGTGCATATTTTTGCATATTTACTATCAATATTATCTGTGTGTAATAAATATATTATTTCTAAATCATCTAAAATCGAACACGTTTAAAAGAAGAAAAAATATTTTTCAATATTTCATTGATACCTATATTTTAAGAGAAGAGTGAAATTTAGAACCCTGTATATGGTACCGCACTACCGTGTATATAATGTATCAAAATGTGTAGGTATGATATAAGTGTAAAATATCAATGGTGTAGTAGCGATATAAAACAATATTATACAGAAATGATATCAAGTCATGTAAAAAAATATATTTTGAAACAATAAGTTAAAACTTTTTGAAATATAAACATTTCAAAATGAAATCAATCATCTGGTAATTTATAATATACTATAGGTATTAGTTAAGCGTTTGATTATAAAAATAATAATTTAAATAGAAAATTCATATAAAAAAGTGCTAAAATGTGTGTATATAATTTACTATTTGAGTATTACTAAGTAGTAAACAGTACCTGTACTTATAAATAATCGTCAATAGTTAACAACAAAACAAACATAATACATTTGTTGATAGGCGTTTGGAGCTTTTGAACGATTTTGTTCTAAATTTAATATTTAGAATTTAATACTCAGATACACCGTTGTTGAAACATATGGAATCTTAGTACATTTAGGTACCTATAACGATTTTATAAATGTCTGATTGATATATGATTTTTTTTTAAACAATTATTTGCAAGTATAAGTTATAATTTGATGAATGTATCTACGTATATTGGTGCCTACTATAACAACGAATATTTGTACTATAAACTAATGGATTTTTTTTTTTTAATCTGACTTATTTATTTATACAATAATATTTTGTTATATATATATGCAATTAAATGATAAGAATGTTGGTTTATTGCATTGTGAACGTAAAATACCATATCCAACCACCTCCCAGAATCCCAGATTACAGTTAAATGTTTATCATCTTATAATAATATACAAGGAATAAGGATAGGTACCAATATTCTTATATAATAATATAATAAGTAAAATATGTACTTTCGGTTTCTAGATTTCGCTTCGACCACGTTACTCAAGTCTTCGTGTAATATGTGTTTTCTAATCCCGTAATAATAGCTTGTTGTGTATTGTTTCCAGTTAAAATTTTCCATGCTGAACTCGAATTTATCGCGGTCTTCTTTACTTAGAGACGACAATAATTCGATGGTATTGCTGTTGTCAAATTTCCATTGTTTAGAAGTAAACATTTTAAGTAAATCTGTCATAGCTTCTGTCTTCGAATACATTTTCAGCATTCTGTATAAAAAAAAAAAAAAACATTTTTCAATTAGGTTTAATAATATTATAGATTTCCAAATTACTTATGCAATATATATAATACACGTTTGCAGTGTTTCTGTTAATATGGTTATTATTTTGTGAAATTGGCGTTAAATCAGGAATATCAATTAACAAAATTACACATAGCATAATATTCAATTTACTAAGTGTTCCAAAATGATTCATCTGATTTAAAAATAATCATATTGTTATATAATAGTTATATAATTTGAGTAATTAATAGTAAGAATATGGTTTAGGTTTTAGGTTGGTTGGTAATTAGTAATTACACTAGGTTTTTATTCAAATGTTCAACGAACCCCTTTTGTGTACGCGCCATGATGGCACACAATATCTAAATGATATTAATATTTCAGATTCTGAGCGGAGCGATAAGTGTTTTACAATTTTGTGTGTATTTTGTGTGTGGTTATACAGAATAATAAGTAATTGAAAAAGTAGTTAAGGGTGATTTCGAATAGCAAATTGGATTTATACTTGTTTTAGATAGTTTCAATTTTTTTAGTTGCTTTTTTTCGTAAATTTCGATAAACAAATTTTCAAAATGCTTTACAAGTCTCATGAGGAGTTGTTTATTTAAAAACTAAAAAATATCAAAAATACATATATAGTATTATAGTCATAGAACATTTTTATAAGCGATTAAAATTAAAATTTTGACGAAGTTCGTTTTGTTTCAAATGTTGTTGATAAAAAAAGTTTGAAAATTAATTACGATGTTAATTATTTTGTTATAATTTATTAAAAAAAAAACCATTCGTTTGATCCTTAAAATGTTTAATCATAGGTACCATGAATTTTATGTTAGCAATGTCGTTTTCAAAATAATATGTAGATTTATTTAGATTTTTATTCACACTGTTTTCGTTAAAATACTTTAAAGTGGTATTGAGTCATAACAGTAACTTATAAAGTTAATAACACTAAATATAATGAGATATCTAAAATAAAAAAAATAATAAAAATGAATAAATACTCATAATAATATATATTTTATAATAATTTTAGATTAATAATATATAATAAATTCAATGTTTTTGGCAAAAATTAATAATTAATAACCTTCTGTAACACTAATAGTAAGATAATTTATTTTTATACTTAGACTATTTCCGCTCAGAGTTCTTTTCATATAATATACAATATGATGTATTATATTGAATTATAAATTAACACATCCGTTATATCGATGTTTTCGATACCTACTGCATAGCAGAGTGACTCAATGGGCAATAAGGGGCAAGGGCCCACCGCCCACCCTTATTTTTAACCTAACTTAAACAGTTCAAAATATTTATTTATTACAGGTCCGGTATAATAAATCTTTTACTTGGGACTTTTTCCGGTTATGATTAAAAATAAGTCCATAAATGCTGCCGGTATTCGATGTAGAAAAAATTTCAATAATACTCCAATCCACACGTTTGTGTACAAAATATAAAATGTATACCACATTGATTTCAAAGGAGGAGACGCGTAGTAGTTATCGTGCAATCCTTCCATATATTCAGACCATTTCAACGGGCTATCAATACTTGAAACGTAATTATAGATTTTAGGTTGTTCGTTTATTTGATTACAGTCTTGATGTCTGAAAATGATCATTTTATTATGCTGAAATGCGTGTACAAAAAGTATGAAATAATATTGTTGTACATCATTATCATAGTTGTGCACTATGTACACGATGAGTTCACTCACTCCGATCGGGGCAAATGTGATTTTTCTACATCGACCCCTTAAAATCCGAGGTAAAATAATAATAATAATATATATATAAATGAATAATTAAAATGACAACAGTCATTGAATAATACATTTTGTTATTTTCTTATATTATAATATAGTTAATTTCGTTTATATTTATACAATAAATCAGTGGCGGCTCGTGGTGTTCGAAGTAGGTGGTGTGCAATTATTTCAAAAGTTAATTAAACAAAAAAAATAATCAGTTCAAAATATAAAAACGGTGGTTTACAAAATCGCTGGATGCGCTGCTGTGATATCTTTCACCGTGTGTGTGTTTATCGCGTTCGACCGCTTGACGAGTGTGCAGAAGGAGCTGCACACCAAAGTCACATATAATTGCCGATTCCCCCACTCGACAACCAAACGTATTTTACACGGCCGGGCGGTGTTCAGACTGAGCTGCACACCAATTGATGTTTATTTGTTACATAACTCAAATAAATTTTAGGAGTATAATAATAATAAATTGTTGATTTTGTTTTTAAAATTTAATTTTTTTATATATAATAAATACCTAAAGTTTAACAGATATTGTATTAAAACCAATAAATTAGTATACATTATTATTATACATTTTTACTATTATATCTATATTAATCTATGTGGTGTGCGCACACCTGCACACCTAGGCACGAGCCGCCGCTGCAATAAATACACAATACAAATATATTGGATCTAATTTTATCTAGAAATCATAAGTCATGATATTATTATTGCCATATTATATTATGTACCTTTTAACGGTATCCCACATAACACTGATCAGTGCATTGGCGGTATAATCCACTGGGATTATATCAGTTATTTTGTCCCTGGAAAGTTGTAGCGTTCTTAAAAACCCGACCATTACACCGGTAAGTATTCCTGTCGGTCCATTCAAATTGTTCAACCACCCTGGTTCAGGTTCGGAGTTCGTGCATCCGACTATATTATAATATTATACAAATTAGTAATGAGTAATAAATAACTAATAACTAACACATGATTAACAAGTGTATGGCGTGTGCATGGTGCAGTTTTAGTTATCATTCATATTTTATTAATATATATTTGAAATACGCGGTGGTGTAGAGATCTTCTATACTTGGTGAGTAGTATATTCCGTTATTATACGTTTACGTACAGTGCTACTTATTAGTTATTACTATAATATAGTTATAATATTTTAGTATTTTTACAAATAATTTCAACATCGTCTTTGTCATTATAGTGATTATGATTTGAATAGCAGTGATATATATTTTGTTTCATGGGTAATCATCAATGGAGTTTCATATAACACTAAAATATGTCTGTAATTATTAAAGTATGTGATGAAAATAATGATTTACGTATTACCTTTATTTGGTTTGATTAAATGTATTTTTATGATAAAAGATGAACCATTTATTATATATAATTTGTTTAATACTATTAACTATGATGAACACATTGGTGCGTTTAGAGTAAAGTTTTCTTCAAAATTAAGTCATATAAAAATTAATGAATTAGAAAATCTTTTTCCAGTTCACCATAAAAGTATTTCTAATGGAAAAATATTTATAAAAATGTTATTACAATCATAATTATACTTGTAATTATATATAATTATATAAAAAATGTTGTATCATATTAATATATTACACGCCCAGACATCCCGTATTATAAATGTATTATTTTTATTTTAAAGTTTAAACCTTATGCCTATTACCTACTTAAGAAGATGTCAGCGTAGTATTAGTTATCTCTCTCTAACCCACGCGCAATATAGCAAATTTTACGTTCACAAAAATGACTATAACCATATTAATTTCTCAAATTAGAGTGAAATGACCTATTATAGAATTTAAAGCTAAGAAAATTATCGAGGGCATCTCATAAGCGTTTTATTATGTTTTTATTTTAAAGCGAGTTATGAGTATTTTAAAATTGTATATTGTTTATACATCTTAAAAAACTCATAACTCGCTTCAATATAAAAATATAATAAAACGTTTATGAGATGCCCTCGATAATGTTTTTAGCTTTAAATTCTATAATAGGTTATTTCACTCTAATTTGAGAAATTAATATGGTTATAGTCATTTTTGTGAACGTAAAATTGTCTATGTTGCGCGTGGGTTAGAGAGAGATAACTATAATAGTATAATACTACGCTGGCATCCTCTTAATGTTTTTAAGTGAAACTATGTCATTTTAATATAGGTACTTATCTACACAATTTTCATGTATAAAATATATTTAAATTGATTATCAATAAAAAAATTTAAATGCGTATTAAAGCCGTATTTTTATATATATATTTTGTATCTCACTCGTTCTCAATCCTCCAATTGGTATGAAATTGATTTAAGTTCTGTATTATAATAATTAATATACATATAAAGGTAAAAAAATTAACTAATTTGAATGGGTATTACCTCATGGTAGTAATGGTTACTATAAATAATAGTAAATAGATATTATTAAAAAAAATATCAATTAGGAATGAGTACTACGATTTATAGTTGTAGTTATTTCAAATTGTAGTTCAGTCAACTGTTTTTAATAGTAAACTCTTATTTATTTCTAGTAATTGTCTCTAAATTTATAGTAAAGATAACTATAAGTTTTAGTTAACATAACTATGAGTCTTGGTTAACATAACTATAAATATTGTTTAAACAGACTAAATTAAAAAGTATTCAGCACAACAAAAATATAGTAAAAATTAGTGCGTATTTCAGTTCGAATAACTATAATAACTTTACTATAATATTTTAGTAAATCTGTCTAATCTTATAGCTATCCCTATAGCAACTATAAAATACAGTGAATCCTACTAATTTTATAGTACAAATAACTGTTTTGTTTTTTCATACACATTACACATGCATACTTATATACTATACAATTAATCACTAATCATTATACTGTGTATGATCAAAACAAAAAACTTACTAATCGATGGACGAAAAATAGAAATAGGCAAACGGTTTTCGTTTGTTGATATCAAATTCTCCGTGATCGCTTTTGTAAAAGAGTACGTGTTCGGCCACTTTCCTAAAATTCTGTTATTCGCGTGTATAAATTATATAGGACTGAAAAAATTATCCATCGACAAAGCCGTTACAATCTATTAAATATTTACTTAGATTCAGTACATTCGTCTACGCCCAACATATTTTCTAGCTCCATGGCCGTAATCGGAGTTGGATAGTATTGTTCTCTGATCTCAGTTCTAGGACAGTGCGAATAAGCGGTCGACACGTGTACGAAACCCTGCGAAATGCAATATGTGACATATAGTGTTCTTTAAATGTTACATTTTATACAATCATAATATATTTCTATTCGGACTGTTCGTAGTTTGTATAATAGATATTTTATATGAAACAAACGGGTTTTATACATACGATAGTAGGTAGGTACAGTATTGCAGTATATTATAGCCACATCGTATTTACGTCACAGTCGTGTAACCATATTATATACAACAAACAGACTTGTATTCATATACCTTAAGGTTTCTCATCTGTGACGCTAATGTCAATAGGTTGACGGTTCCTTGAATGTTTATTTTTGCCGCCGACTCTAGCGCTTCGTTGAATTTGATCGTAGCTGCACAATGAAAAACAAAATTCACATTTTCTATAATCCAGTTACGATCAGCTGTCGATAAACCCAAAGATTCTTCTGCTATGTTTCCATTAATGACTTTTATGTTGTTCATAAAATTAGGTTTTTCATTACGAAGTCGGTCGAAAAGCTATTAAAATTATAAAATAATATTATGTATTATAAAAATAATCTAACACCTCATAACTATATACATCAGTATTCTGAATACACAAGTTTGTACATTTTTTTTGAAAATCATTTATTTATATTAAATTATAATATTATTACAATATGTACCCATATTAAAATAAATTGCCATGTTTTATACCTAGAAGACTTTGAGCTTATATACATCACCATTAATAGTAGGAAACTGTAATAATTGATATGTGTTTAATTTTAATTCGATAATACTTTTTAGGATGTATTAATTATATTAAATAATAAGTAATATTTATATTTAATAATAAGTCAATAATTCTGAACTGTTGTGTGTGGTGTATGATAATTAATAACCTATAATTTTACCAAGAATATTTTATAATTTATTAAAGTGTTTTATTATTTAATTACATTTTTTATAAAAATTATAGTATAATGTTGAACAAATTTACACCAAAACCATGGTTATGCATAAATATTTTACGACTTAATTTTTCCGTAAGTTTTTTTTAGTTTTCAACTAATTATTCTTGCACATATATATGTATTAACATATTCCATTTTTAAAATAACATAAAAAGTTGTAACGAATAAATTATAAAATATTTAACAACAGATTAATTATGTCAATATATTATGTAATATACAAGAATGAATAACGGATTATTGGCTATTGCACTGTATTATGTTTATATTATGATATATTTATTCCATAAATATGAAAATATATATTTTAAAGCAGTACAAAAATAAATGTACAACGCTACAATAACGGCTTATTAATTTGTAAATATTAAACATGTACATCTGATTAACATTTGAATTACAAAGAAGTTTATTTCATTTCGCGACAATACTATATTATGTAATACTTAGATTTTCATAATATTAATTTTAGAAATGTACCTATTGTTCACAATGGAACATATAATAACTTATGTAAAACAACTCAAATAACATTATTATACTTTGTATTGTTAAATATCATATTGAATCGATTTTGATGAAACCATCATTCATTTTTTAATGCATTTTTTAATAACCTGCAGTTATCAAAATCCACACATTTAAAAAAAAAAATATTATTTATTAAATTCTTTTTTTTTAACTGAACATATTAAAACTATAATAACTATAAACAAGTGAGCTCAATTTAGAAGTTGAAATTTAATATTCTATAAACGCCTTTTGATATTATAAATTATAATTAATATAATATAATTATAATTATTATAGTATCATATTTATTGGAATAAACGTAATCAAAACACATATAGTAAAAACAAACTCGTTATTTCATATAATATGCAAATTATTTAATAACAAAAAAACGTTTACGTATACTTACAGATTCTCTGTAGATGTCTGCAACCCTCTGACTGGCATCAAATCCTTTTTTACTCCTCACCAGGATCGCGATATTTTTCACGGTACAAGACCTGAGTAATTTTTCAACGAGTATTTTTCCCAAAAATCCCGTACTCCCGGTAATTATGAACGTCCCATTTTTAAATGTTTCGGCTATACTACCGGCCGTTTCCATTGCGCTTATCGGTTTGAGCGGTGCACTATACGAATTACTAACAAAAAAAAAAAATGATTAGGTACGGATTATTATAGTACGGCTACGTTATATTGGAAACGACGATCTATAGTATTCTAGAATATATACCTGCAGCGAAGTCTCCTCCGTGGATTACCAACTCAATGGGCGTTATAGTGATAATATTTCTTTATACTTATATATCATATATGTGTGTACGCTATACGTACCTACTCATAGCCGGACATACTAAGGCGGATACAACAGTTGCGGTCCCTACTATGTTTCCGGGCGTTCATCAACAACTAAAAACCATAAAAAAAAAAAACCCATTTATTAATGATAATATCATAATGTGCGCACTCACCCTGAAAAATCAGTTTGGAAACTATAGCCGATGGATGTGTTGGTAAATATATAAATACCTACTATATATATATAAGTTGTTATGTTGTGATATAAACTTATGGTGTACCTACGTGATGACGAGGCGCTACTGTACGCACTTTTATTGTTAGCGTCTTACACTTTACCCGCACACTGTACTTTATTCATTGTAATTTTATATTGAACCACCTTTAACCTTGAGTGTTCATAATATATTATACTAAACGAATTTTAAGTATTTTTTAAGTGTTTATGTATATCATGTATATCTATAACTCGGTTCAAAATTTAAATATAAAAAGCGACACGATAGTATTGCATAGATAATTTTATTTTATTTAAGTTTGATAATATTTAAATTATAAGTACACGAAGAGTCGCCCCGTCAACACAATTTATTTAAAGATTACGTAGGTAGTCCTTTAATAAATAATTTGAAAATATTGGCAAATTAGTTTTCAGAATTTATAAATAAGTTTTCAGGCCGATATAAAAATAAATAAGATTGGCGAATAGGGTGGGAGATATAAAGTATGGACTTTACACATTGTAACAACATTCAACAAATTGATTTTCAATATTTGGATATTTGAAAATTATTTACGTTCGTTTTAAAATGGTAGACTTACCGCTCTACCAGTGGCGTATTAAGGATTTGTTTAAGAGAGGAGATATGACTAAAATTGTCGATACCAAACGTTCCAGGGTTTTATTAACTATATACTGATCATTTTTTTGTTTATGTTTTAGAGTTATCCTATAGCTACCTAGCTAGAGTAATATATTATTATTATTAATTTACTATTATGTTATATATATTTCCTAATAATTTAGGTATAATAACAATTATAGAGAATAATATTTTTGAGAGTAAACATATCGATTTGTCTAAATATTGTTTCAAAACATTTTAATTATACAATATTTTTTTTTTTTTTTTTTAATCGGATATAAAATCATATAATAAAAAAATTTAAAACCAATTTTACTCTAAGGTTACTTAAAAATAATTAAAAATGATTTTATGCGAATATGTTGCATGTAGATGAGATTGAAAACAATTATTGTGCTGACATTCTTTTATGTGAAATAAAAAATTTTAATTGGAGTACTAAAGCCTAAAGGTGTGTGTACGAATTTTTAATGGTTTTTATTTAATCATACATGTCTTTGAATTATTTTCCCCATTTTATCAATATAAAATACTTCATGAAAATCTACTATATTCCGATATTCGGTACCTATATTATAGTATTATGTCAGATAACATTAGAATCACCTACACGATATTTGTAAATAATTAAGAACTATTATAGTGCAATTTAAATTTGAAAAATAATCATTATTTTTGATAAGTACTTACATAACGTAATCAACGTTTATTATAAAATATATAATAAAATAGGTAATTAATTTTTTCTGGTTTGGATATAAGTTTTCTGGGATGTAAACAAAAAAAGATTATTGTGTAAAATGCCAATCACCATAAGATATAACTAATTGAAAAGTGGTTAAAAAAACAACTACATTATGTTGTACATTTCACTTTAGCGAAACTGCTGGAATTTCAAAATGATGCTTTAAGGAGCGTGTAAATTACTTTAACCTTCCAGCGGCCGTTACTTTTGGTAACTGAATAAGGACGCGCAAAGAAATCACATGATGTAATTTATACGTATTTGTTAAAAAATAATATTTAAACAAACGAAATCCAACTCAGAATCTTATACTAATATATAGTTATATTATTATATTAGACGCACGCATGATACATTTATGCACATAACGATAACATAATATACATAATATACCATGAGGTATACTAAGTGTACAACACGGAAACATTGAACGAGTTACACAAGTTACATATTAAACATAAAGAATTATAGTTTACCAATTGACCCTCAAATATTAAACAGCAGTATTCTATGAATACTATGTATTTTATAATTGGGAAACATTGGTAGGTATAGGTAAGAATAACGAAACAACAATTATTTTCAAGTAAGTTGTATATTTTTTAAAATTTTAAAATTTTATTTTATTTACAACAAAAAATGAAAAGTATGAACTTACTATATGTACAATATTTATAATATAATATGATATACTAATCAGTACGAAAAATTCTTTTCTAACAATCTGGTACTTGTATACCTATCGTATATGATTAGGAATAAATATTCATGTATTCAATTATATTTATTATCTAATACGGGGCCAATAAGGATATAAAATACACAAAATACCGTTTACAATAACCTAATTGAAATAACAATAGCTTATAACCATTTTGATTTGATTTCTTATCGATTTGAAGCCAATAGGTCGGGGTTATGGCGTTATGCGAATGTGAGATCAATATTTATAGTGAGTAGTGACGAAATATTATGGTAGTCAACGATAATTTTATAATAAAAATCAAATATGTACCGTTTATTTATTATTTATTTTATCAAGGCATCTCATTTTCATAATTTATTCGAATTTTAACAATGATTAGTTTTACTTATTCCCCATTGGCTTTAATATACTTATTATGTAAGACAAACGATAACAAGTCAAGTGTTCGAAAATAGATTCTCCAACGATAATCAAATCTCATAAAAAGCATTTATTATAAAAGTTATCTTTTATATTTATTTTATAAAACGTATTTTGTTATAAAAGTTGCATATTATAAAAGTATTTCTTACCTACCATAACGTTATGACAACAAGACGAATAGGCTAAACTATAGTCTATAACAGTGTATAGGTTAGGTATACACAAAAATTATTATTTTAATTAAAATAATATACACTATTATAAAAATAAAAACACATGTTGTCTTTTATATATATTTTTTATTATTAATCGTAAAATTCAATTTAACATCAGTAACAAAGACCATTAGTTACACAGTTATATTACATATTGATTAATTAAACAACTAGATGAATACGATTTTTTTTTTAAATATTACGATTATATAACTTTGTTTGAATTAATCATCAAATGGGTTCAAGTGCAGTGTCAAGGTTTGTGCTCAATCCGGTCATGATTATACTTTAAAGTTTAAACAGTCGTCTATTATGTGATTAATGGATATTTCAGTTTTGCATGTTTGATGTGTTTATGTGTGTGTGTGTGTGTGTTCAACTGTAATAAGACGCGCGATTTTCGAACACATAACCCAGGTTCATGCCAATTGTACATCTATATATTATTTAAATAATAATATCTAAATAAATACCCCATAAATAATTATGTTTATAGAAGTGTATAAGGTCTATATTATAATATTATTGTGTATAGGTATATCATTGTTTGAAAGCAACGAGTTCGTGGATGCGCGTTCATCGCGTTCACGTATAATATGTATTTATAATGAACGACGTCATGTGAATGTCACTAATTTATATAAAAAATAATATTAACGAAATTCATAATCTTAAGGAACTATTTTTTTTAGAACAAATACGATTTATTTTAAAATATATTATCATTAAAAAGAATTTTAACTTATCATGATAAATCATATTGGATACGAAAATCGATTCTAGGCATTTTCCAAACGGGTTTGGCAAGATACACCAAACATATATATATATATAATCAATCTGTTGTCGCTGCAGCGGGAGACTTAAACGCTTGGTTTTAAGGTTATACGTATCGAACACTTAAATTTTACACGATTAAAACTATTGTGCTGTTTTGGTTTCTAGAAAGCTTCCTCTAAAGTATTATTTATTTTATCTCTTATACACAAACACACTACAAGCACACTCAATGTTACAGATATACTACTACTTCATATCTCTCAGCTAAAAAATGTATACAAAATAACCAGGTTCATTATTTCTAAATACAAAAAAAGAAATTTGGAACTAAGACCGATCATGTTCAATTGAAGTCGCTGATATTTTTGTACAAATATAAGTTTAAGGATGAAGTTTTACCATATTTTACTAACAATAATGCCGTATTCATTTTTTTGTTATAGATGTAACAAAATGTTATATTATTGAATCAGGAATTTAGATCATTTTTTTTGCAGTCAGTGAAATTAATTAAGCCTTCTTCAAATCCCAATAGTGATTAACTCAGTTCCCCTGGTTGCTAAACCATAAGTATTTTATTAAGGTTGAGTGAGTAGTATAATATTATCTTAAATCGTGGATAGAATGGTGTTGTACACTTATTGAAAACGTCTCAAAAATAGTTCGGTTGTATCTTTTATTATACTCCGTTCGTAAAAAAAAACACAAATTGATCGCGTATCTAAAAATTAAATTTCATCCACCTTGCAGTAGTTACTATGACTGATGTTGGGTGATGCGAAGACTATGAAGGATTTTGGTTGTTGTCTAGTTGTATTCTCTTGGTGAACGGAGTATAGTCGAATAATTTTACTAAAAATGTAAAAATAATTAATTTTAACAAATTTGTTAATTATGTATGTCATCTATAGTAAATTTGATTTTCAATAATTCAAATTTTAAATTTTAAATTCATCATTAAATATTGAACGATTAAAATGATAAATTAAAAATTAAATACACAAAAGCATCTTCTACATCTTCCGAGGGTAAAAGTCCAAGGCAAAAAATTGTTTTAACCAAACACTTAGTTCAGATTTTGAATTATAGTTTTTTAATAAATTATTGTCACTGAATTTTTCTGAACCAAGATTGGCCTAAATGAAATCTGCAGGCCAAAATTTTGCAGTTTGAGAAAAAATGTTTATATTTAAAAATGTTTGTGTTTGCTCAAAGAAAAAAGGTAAAAGGTTCGCAATCTTGTTGTATTTTCTCAAATATATAAAAAGGTAAAAAGTGCGCAATCGTGTTGTGTATTTTTCAGGTAAAAAGGTAAATATAGTGCCCAATTGTGTTGCACTGGTGATGTGTATACGACCTATCTGCATACGACCGCAGCATTGTATACCCCACCATAGTCAAAACTGGTTTTTCTATCACGGCCACGAATGGTAATTATTAATGAAATATCTATTATCAGCATTTAGTATTAACTTAATTTTTTTTTAAATTTTATTTTCAAAAAATTGAATGAGATTATAATCTTTAATGTAATTTTTCAATATAATTTTTTATTTAATCAATGAAAAGTTAGATAAATACGACTGCTTTTCGAAGAATAGTCATGGCATTATCTGGAATAACTGATTCATATTTACAGTACAGTAGAACCTCATTAATTCGGACCTCATTAGTCCGGACTTTGCTTAATCCGGACAGCCATTTATAATACGTAAATTACGCTAGTTTATGTCATAGATTAAAATAAACGAGAAAACGAATTCTAAAAATATCCTATATGTATTATGTATCATGTATTTTTAGGTTAAATATTGTAAGACATACATATGTATTTATATTTAGTTTGAATAATAAATTAATATCCAATATATTTTTTTTTAAATTTATAATTTACGATTTTTGGTTATTTTGTTTAATCCGGACTTTCAATAATTCGGACAACCTAGAGCCCCATATAGTCCGGATTAATGAGGTTCTACTGTAATGTCGTGATAATCCGAACATACGAATATAGGCTAATATGAAAGACACGGTAATCCTAATGGCTTTGAGTGTATATCGTTACCGTTCTATTATTGTACTCATATATTATTTAAAATAATAATATAATAATAATTTTAAATAATTTAAAGAAAAAATGTAATCAACTATTATATATTTATTGTTCTCAAATGGTTTATACACAAATTAATAAAAAAAATTGAAATTTGAAATGCAACACATTTTGTTTATAAATTTTGTAACAAAGTTCATAGGTAATCCGAATGATTAGTTATGGATTCGGTAATCCTGACGACCCTTTTAACCAATTCACTTCGGATTAACGTGACCCGTGACGCTACTGTACATACAAATCAAAGACAATTGGCTAATAATTTAAAAATGAGGAATTTAATATATTATGTGAACAAATGTAAAAAAAATTATCCAACGATTTATCTAGATAGCATTATTATAGTTTATATTAAATTTTATCTTGATAAAATTGTATTTATGTGGGCTCAACACTGAGTCTACACTCCGTCCAGCGAGAGAACACGCCGCAGGCCGACAAAAATCAGTTTTTCTGCGCATTCCCAAATGATAACTAGCTAAAGGCGAATCAGTTTTGATAGCATGGTGACGCGAGGGGTTGCGCAGAATCGGCGCGTTCTCTCGTTGGACAGAATATAGTTGACATTCGACGACGACGTCCACACTCCAGTTGCAACATTATTCAATAGCCACCGACCAACGGTTGACACCTGAACACTGCAGGTGACCGGATCAGCGGTAATGTAGATCACCGAATACTATAGCAGTATAGCAATATCAGCAACCCCACAAAAACGGCCCTTTTCGGGGCCATCACCAAAAGCCCGTTTATTTGAGCTTTACCGACCAGGGTGCAGCTCACAATCTAGTATCCGCCTACTTAAGTCACGTGCTAACGGTGGTTCACCCATCTCGATTGTAGATAAAGCCGTTGCCAGATAGATTGACACGGCGGTGGCGGTGCTATAACAAAAAATCAGGGGTTCTCCGTACTTGAATGTTATTACCGAAAATATAATATTATCAATAAATCAACAATTTAAAATCAAATATTTTTGTAATATTCTTTTATTTTAATACAAAAAATATAAATTGTATTAATTAATAAAAATAATAATGGCATCTAAATATACGCACTGCGACTAGTTTGGCCTACACCTACAGAAAAACGCCGCCGCTGCCGCTGTGTCAATCTATCTGACGTCGACTGTAGTCACGTCTCTGCCCGACTACCACAAGCATTACCGCCTGTACCGGCTCGATTTTCTAAGACTGACCGCCATAGTCTCGACGCTTTACTTTGCCCCAATTACCTGTACATTATGAATAGAAATGAGTAAAATGTAGTGGAGACTTGATATCAGAATACAGAATGTTGTTATTTAAGCAGACGGCTGCCGCTCACCCGGTACCCCATAACGTCTTTAAATGCTAAAATCCGAAATATTTTTCATACTATAAAATGTAAAATAAGCCATGGTTCATAATAATATTGTCTAATTTTCTACAATTCTGCATAGTTTCAGCTACAAAATCTGAAAGCGCGGTGACAACGTTGATTGTCGATATACAGTGTCCTCATAGGCGTGCGCAGACCTGAATTTCGGAGGGTGCCTACAATTTTTTCGGGCTCTTTTCTCAATTCGGGCCGTCTCTTAACAATACATGTACATATTTTAATAAATTATAATGCACGAATATGCATTACTTACATTATATCACATATTAATCAGTGGTATTACTAGTACCAAATTATATAATATTTCATTAGATAGTTGAATCTAAAATCTATTTTCAAGATAATTGCAATATTTATTTATTATTTTTACTTTTGTAGTCAATAATATCTAGCTGTTATAATCATAAGTTTTACCACGCAAATTTAAAATATTTTACGTTGTATTATTTTATTTATCCCGAAACATAATTTTTTTTTACCACATATTTTAGAAAAAATACCGTTTTTGTTCTAGTAACATTAGTTAAAATACGGACCCATATATATGCTATAGGACTTAAATTTTAGGACCCAGTTACATGTCGGGGTGCCCATGCACACCCGGAACCCCCGGTGCACACACCTAAGAGTGTCCTGTAACGATTTACCCATTCTGATATCTCTTGAAATAATGGAGATATCATAATATTGTTTTTTTAAGAAACTCACGGGGTCAAGGATTACAAGTATTACATATTTTAATTTAATTTAATGTTTCTGAAAATTTTATTTTCATTTATCTCATGATTTTTAATATTTTTTCTAGTTTTGAGAAAAATTGTGAATCATTTATATTTTATTACCATTTAAGTTCCAGTGTTATCAAACATGTGGTCCGCGAGCTTGTGTCCGTATAATAATACAAAAATATTCTCAAAACTAAAAAAATATTAAAAACCACGGTGCCAATGAAAATAAAATGTCGAATCGTCAACATTTTCAGAAAAATAAACTTTATGGTTATCATCAATTATTTTGGAAATAATTATTAATTAAAAATTATTGAAGTGAAACTTCTTTACAGAGGGTACAAAAAAAAAGGCGACGGTCGGGCACGGTCGAAATCACGGTTGGACCATCACTGACCGCCATCACAGAACGCCCCTTTTGTATATAGTAAATAAATAAATAAATAAAATATATAAATAATAAAATTAAAAAAATACAGTTCTATTGAAAATAAAATTGTAAATTGTGTTATTTTATTTTATTCCAATACACACCTAATATCAGTTGCGTGATTGAAAGAAGTTTCACTTCATTCGGATGTAATTGTTACACGCACATTTTTTTTAAAACTTTTTTATCGAAATATTAAACTAAATTAAAATATGAAATACTTGTAGTTTTTGTCCTTGTGAGTCTTAAGAAAATTATGATATCTTCTTTATTTCAGGAGGTATCGCAATGGGTAAATCCTCGTGGGACAACCTGTATAAAGGCATTCGGCTAGTTTTTTTTTTTAAATTGAATAGGTTTTATACGTTTATTGTGTTATATAATAAATCAAGATGTACAATTATTTAAACGTCAGGTGTGTTTTTCAAAGTATTACCATTATTTATATTGTATTTCAGAATTATACTCTGTTCAAGCTAAGAAACATGGTCAGCTGCTAACACAGATATAAATATATAATATACTAATACTAGATACGCCGTCTTTGAATATACCATCACAAAATAAGCTGAAACACGACGCCATATGCAAAAAAGACAACTCGATAAACAAACGTTATAAATATTAGACTATTTATTAATATTTCGATGATATATTATATTGTTGTTTATTATAACTTTATGCAACAAAAATAAATTACATTTGACTATATTATATTGGTAACTAATAACAATAATATTTACTGACTTATTTATAAAATAAATAATTTATTTTTACTAAAGCATGGGGGATATATACATATATATATATATATATATATATGTATATATATATATATATATATCCTCCTTGATTCTTGGCATAATTATGGTGGCGTGTTTTACTGATAACGAGAAGAAGGCTATCTAGTATTAGTATAAATCTGAGGCTGCTGATTAATGCGAAGGGGCGTGGCCCATTCGGCGTAGAAGACAAGCCAGTGTTACCTGAGTACTTGACCACCGGCTGACGAAAACTGGTCGTCGCTAACTATGTATCATTACTTGGCCTGTAAACTCAGTCTAGACCAGATGAGATTACCATTCACTTATTACGAATTCGATTATTATATTTATACTACAACCACATAATAGTTAATATGACCATAATATAACGTAAAAGTATATGTAATAAAATGTTCAATGCAGTTCTTGTTTGTTTTGATAATAATATATTGGCAGTCGAAACGTACAAGAAAATATTGAAATACAAGTGTATTTCAAAATTTATGGATAGAAAAGTTCTTTGAAATTGCTTTATAATATGGTTAGTATTGTAATCGAACAGGTGTTGCCTACTAATTTTTTTTATAGTTTCAATTTAAAGGCTCCGCAGTAAATTAAGGAAAAACAAAAAAAGCTTAGCAAAAATTTTGGCGAGGTGAAATGTCCCGGCCGACAAGCACGATGGGGGTGGTTATCTTATGTCTATTTGGTACATTATAACTAACTATTCTAATTGCAAATTCAGTCATCAACAGAGATCGCTTTCAATTAAATTAGGTTTATTAATTTGGGATAAACGACCAGGTTGCTCACCATATGGCGTGTTTGATGCTGTCGTCCGGATGCACCTCTGAAATAATAATACCGGTTTCTGTATTATATATGTAGAAACCAGACTACTGGTGTAACAAGGTAGAGCGCGATTCCAGTTATTCTAGATTTAGCGTCCGCTATAATATCGTTTCTCGCGTGACCGTTAGATAGCACCACGTTAGAGAGTAGAATTACCTCGTTACAACCCTACTTATAAGTCTAAACTCTACGTAGTAAATTTTGTAAAACACAAGCTCATCAGGTTTTTTTTTAATGAATTTGTTTATTTTAAACAAATATAGGTACATTTTGGTAAATTACGAGACTTTTTAGGTTTGTGTCTCGTTAGGATAATAGGTATTAATCACTTCTTATTATGAGTTCTTTCAAGTTTAAAAAAAATGCATCATATACGTAGCCGGAATTTAAGACTAGATTAGGTATTTTTTAGTATTGTTAAGTACATCAGTACATGTTCTCACACCTCGTTTGTTTATATTTTATTTAAAATGTGCTATGTTGCATTTTGACATTTTGTAATTCTTTATAGTGTTATACTAACATAATTATCTATTACATGTTATCTTGGGCCTTTGGTCAACATTGCCGCACAATGCATGTATGCTTTCCGGACACGGACTGACTGCGTCTTAACATGTTGATCGTCGCGAATGAACGCTACACGAGTACGTTTGACGTCAGCATAAGTACAATCGGTGTAATATACTTCAGCCGACTGTGCGAATGGAACTATATATTATGTGGAGCGCGAGTCTGGCCTGAGTATGTGCCAAATAAGGCACAGTACGTGCAAACCTTCCCAATTGATCTATAATTATAGTGACCATATTCGAATTTCGGCAATAACGATTAGTGATTGTTATATCACGATGTCGTTGTACACGTAACGAAATCGAGTGTCGGAATAACCTAAAACTGTACATATATTAGGTTATACTAATGCAAACTAGGTGATTAAAAATCACGTTCCTGACATCCTCTGCGGGGCAATCTTCGAGGACCTCCCTGTAGACCAACAGGAGAGGTGTTTCTCACTAAGGGAAGCAGAAGAGACGTTCAGGATCTTCTACGAGATGACGGTGGAGATCCTGATGCTCAAGGAGCAGGGGGAAAGGGTGCGGAAAGCCGCAGAGGCCAACGGAGCTGAAGATTTAGAACGGGCATCGAGGGTGGCGGGCTCATGCCGACCAGAGAAGAGGTGCTCAGGACGAGATGTCTAGGTCGGCTGGTGGTATCATGTCTTTACGCCGACGGTATTAACGCCGACGGTATCTACGCCGACAGAAAAAATGCCGACGAGTATCTAAGCCGATAGTAAATACGCCGATGGTATGTTTTTTTATAAAACGAATGTTTTTCTATGGGACTAATATAAGAATAAAAATTAACTAATATGAAACTGAAAATTATGGAAAATTAATTATGTTATTAAATAATTAAAAATAAAATACCTAACTCGTTGTTGCCTAGTTTTTTTTTAATAATAAATATTTTTTGGCACTGAAAAGAGCCTTTTATGCCCTAAAATGGGCATTTTTTTAAACGACGAGTGCCCTCTAAACTTGGCTATTTAGCAAGATTGGAATTAAAAATTATGAGCAATTCCCTGCAAATAATCGGAGGGGTCGCGATTCCCATAGTCTTCAACGATTTCTTTAATCCGCAATGCTGTGTCTCAATAACACCGTCATCCCTGATAAATGCTTTTTCCCATAATTTTCCAGACATCAGGAACAGAGGTTGTTTTTTTCACTTCAGTCAGTGCATTTGGAGAAAAATTCAGACAATCGCTGATATTCGATCCAAATTCGAGGATAAGGATGATCCGGATTTTGCATTGAACGTGCCAAAGTTGGCCGCTTTTGCATTTGTTCCGGAGCCCGACGTAATTGATTGGTTTGAAAGACTCCTTTGGACAAAATTTTATACGGTTAATGAAGAGCTGATGTCAAATTTGGTAGATTATTTTGAGTCCACGTGGATTGGAAAGCCCCGACGAACCGGCCTTGTAAGAATGCTTCCTAAATTTAAGCTGAGCCTTTGGAATTGTTACGAGGCATCGTTGAATGACCTGCCCAAAACTAACAACGCTGTTGAAGGCTGGCATCGAGGATTCAGCTCTCTTTTAGGTGCAAATCATCCATCTATTTGGAAATTCATTGAGGGTCTACAAAATCAGCAGAGCCTAAATGAATTCCAAATCAACCAATACATTGCTGGATTACCACCAGCACAGGGACGACGGTGTTATCGAGACACAGCATTGCGGATTAAAGAAATTGTTGAAGACTATGGGAATCGCGACACCTCCGATTATTTGCAGGGAATTTCCCATAATTTTCAATTCCAATCTTGCTAAATAGCAAAGTTTAGGGGGCACTCGTCGTTTTAAAAAATGCCCTTTTTAGGGCACAAAAAGGCTTTTTTCAGAGCCAAAAAATATTTATTATTAAAAAAAAACTAGGCAACAACGAGTTAGGTATTTTATTATACCATCGGCGTATTTACTATCGGCGTAGATACTTGTCGGCATTTTTTCCGTCGGCGTAGATACCGTCGGCGTTGATACCATCGGCGTAAAGACATGGAACCCGGCTGGCATAGACCGGTCCGAGAAGACCACGCAGCTTTACACATATATATATATATATATATATTAGGTAAGAGGATAATGCGGGGTATGTCTCGTGTATCCCCATTTAAGGTGTAATTACCCGTTAGCCCTCTCGGGCTCGTGTTCTAAATATACGTAACAGCGTTCGCTGAGGAAGGTAGTTCACGGACCCTTGAGGGCTCATCAAATTGTATAAATTGTATGATTATTTGTATATTCAATAAACGATGCTGCATGGGGGCTAAGCAATTTGAAAACAGTTCAGCCCTCATGTAGTGATTTACAGGGAAAGAAAAAATAAAAAAAAAGGTGATTTAAAATCACGATCAATCAAGAAAGCATTAGCAGAATCAGAAGATATAATTATTTTTGAAGAATGACTACTGCGTTGCGATAGTTATCGACGACGCCAGACGTCTCTGCTCGACGATGGGGTTCTCGGAACGTGGTGTTAGGTTTTACCAAGTTCCGTTAAACGTCTCACAGGCCACGGGACGGCTCCGTGAAATTATGGATTTTTTGAATCGTCGCCGGACGACTACACATTTGGGTATGAAGCACAACCTCAGTCAGTACACGCACAGTTCTAAAAAGCCTAACAGCAGTTACTGTTGACGGAAAATTAATGAACGCAACAGAACTAAATTACAGTCTACTCAGAATCAAGGACTTGCCGGATTAGTGTATGTACCAGTAATATATTAACAACAAATTAAAAAATAACTTTAGACAAGAGTAAGGGGGGGGGGGGAGGGGGTCAAACCCAGTTACAACAGCAAACCACTAATACAATTGCAAATTTATGTTAGGTTCGATTATTGCGTGGTCTCAAAAAAGGAAAGTAAATTTAAATTTTAAACTTAATTTACATTTGTCTACATCCACTCAACTTAATAATAATACTAACGACGATATAATTTATCGGAATTACGAGATATACTTTGCATGCACTGTAAAGAAGAACTGTTACTTACTCTCACTCATTTTATGAATAAATTAATATATTCTATTAGTATATGTATGTTTTTAAAATTCTTTAAATTTATTAAGTTATCACTGTTGAAAAAAAATTGAATTAACCAATGTTACTTCATCATAGAAACTTCAACATAGGAATTGGTAACCGGATCAAAATAAAGAATACGCGTTGGTTCCCAATAAAATTTTTTAATCAATATCTGATTATCGTGTAACTGTTTAAATTGGTTCCCAATGTTTCTATATGTAGGTACAAATAGGTAATGTTATTAAGATCTGATAACTATGATTTGAAGAATGTGGGAAGAATTTTTATCTACTTAATAACCAATTTCATATTGTTTATGAATTGTCTAATGGAAAACTTAATCCAAAATTTTATTTTTGTAGAAATATTTTTTATAAATTAAATAAGAGATCTAATGTGAACATTTTTTTTATTAAATTGGAGCATACCTAAAGTCAAGAAAAACAGTTGCAAAGAAAATGTTGGATGTCCAACAAAATAAATAAATAAATAAATAAATATTGTGGCTACCAAAATTTTGAATTTACATTACATAAATAATAAATTTAATATTGTATATTGTAAATATACATCATGCTTATATTATTATATAAGCGGTTGATTAGCAATACTGTAAAGTTTTAATCTGTAAGACAATTGTTAGTTTTTAATACAATAATGACTATATAAGAACTAATAATTCGTATGTTACCTGTAGACTACCGGAAACAAATTTGTAATGAATAGGTTATAGACTATCTAGGAACAAATTTTTCTAACTCAATGGTGTTCCATCCACTAAATTTAATTTAATTCACGCTATTAGAAAAATACTAATGATTTAAATTAAAGATTACGTGCTCGTGAACATCCAACGGAGCCGATATAAGTAACTAAGATTTGCTTATTTATTATTATACTGCCATAAAGAAATACTATTACTAGAATCATAACATATCAAATTAAAAACGACTTCCTCCTTTGTCTGTATCATAAATACCAATAAATATAGTTATTAAAGGTTCGTAGTATTGAAAAACATAAGATAGTGAATATTTGAGCCATTTTGTATAAATAACTCTGTACAAAACTACAAAATGACAAAAATAAAGACTTGATGTTAACAGATTTTTGGAATACCTATAAATCTATAAATCACAATCGGATAGTGAATAATATTGTAAAAAAATATGAAAGTTTAAAAATCCCGTTATTAAAAAATGATCTCATACAAGTTAAAATTATATTCGGAACCTCATGAAGAAAACAAACGATAGTTAATAAATAAATTATCAGGCGTGTTTAATTTATTTTTTTCATTGGACATTTTAATAATATATTGGACGTTATCACATTATATTGAACCTTATTTATAATACTGCATATTTTAATATTGAACAATATAACTCTTAAAAACGAACTAAGAATACAACTAAATAATAATAATATAATATGTACTACAATATCTTAGTCCGTGGTTTTAGGTTACTTTCACCTGATGAGGACCTATACGTGGTACCATATAATATTGTAATTATATAATATGTGGTGTATAACTTAAAAATACTTGATGTAAGTAGGCATGTTATAAATGTATTGCAATACATAATGTACTTAATGTATTGAATGAATGAATCGTATAATTATACAATGTAATTATCGCCAATATAAAATATAACAAGGATAAATAAAACAAAAATGTTAATTTATTCTTATACAAAATGTATTATATTTTAACTAGATAAACAAATAATCATAATAATAATCATCCTTTTAACAAATTACGACTATGAGCTATACAAATATTGCATTTTTACATTATAGATAAGGATAATATAAATATCATATATGAAGTAATGGATAAATCTTATAAACTCTAATAGGTATCAAATATACTCTCGAGGAACGCCAATGTTTTACAATAAAAATCTGTGGTCTAATATTGTGTAACAAATAAAACTAATAACAAACTTTTTAACGTTACACAAAATAAAATTTAAATTGTTTTAGTATATTATTATTTATTATACACACTTACACGGTAAACATGATGGGTATGGTGTGTTATTTTGGTCAACATTTTCTCCGTGAATCATTTAGAATCAATAATATCGATTTTATACACGAAAAGCGTTACGAAAATTTGAAAATTGTATACTGAGATCGTTAAAAATCAAAACCTTTAATATGTTATAAATTTATAACACATTTTCCATCATATTTTTGTGACTTACTTACTATTCGTATTATTATGATTAATTGTTTTCGTTTAAATTATGACATTTTCATAATCCAAACATAATAAATTTCAAAATATTACTTGGACAGTTGGTACTTATTAAAAAAAGTGTTTAATTTAAGTAATTAATACGAATAATAGCAAATAATATTCAATTTATTTGTAAATGAGCTAAAATAATAATTAATTTTGTTAATTAAATTAGATAGGTAGTGTACAATATTATAATATTTACATATACCGAATTATGCAAATAACATATTATTTCGATATAATTTTTTTATGGTGACGTATATAATGATAATATTTGATAATTTTGTTCCTTTACTTTTATGATTTTAACATGATATTAAAATTTTAAAATTATATAATGGAGAGATAAATGTATAAATATATATTTTAATTGATTGAATTACCTATTTTCACCGTTGACAAATGTACGAGTTTGATGGACTGCTACAGTGGACAAATATGCACCAACTACTATAGGTCAGCTATACCTATTATAAGTTATTACGTTACGTTTGGTGCTCATCAATATGCATGTAAATTCAGTACATTGGTGGTGTAATGTATACTTACGTAAGTAATAATCGATTCCGTATTAAGACAGCGACTACAACTATTATTATTCTATTATAAATCTACTATAACTGCTCGTACACTAATTTACTTAGGTGCGTATTACTTAGGTAATTATATAATCTACATACATATAATATTATACAGGCAATTAAGATTTAAACTCGTATTTGAGCACTAAAAATTTAAACACAAAAACGGTTATAATAAGTTGTTGAATCAAATATTTTAAGTATTTATGGCAATCGTTATTCTGATTTTGTTAAAGGGTGTACTATGTAAATTTCATCGGTATAATTATTGATTTGTAAAAATATATGTAAGACTCTACCGGTGGATACTGAACTGGCATAAAATAACCAATATTATAAAAAAGAAAGAAAATCCAATTTTGTATGCATAATATGTATAAAATATTTGTATAATAAAATAAATAAATTTAAACTCAATCTAAAGAAACATTTAAGCAATACAAAATAATAGTTTAAGACATTTAATACGTCATGCAATTAATTTTTCCTTAAAATGGGGAGGAAAATGTATCGTTGTATTAATTAAGTCTTACCTTGCCTAAAATTTAAAAATTAAAATTAAATTGACCAATAATATTGAAAGAAAGGTGCACTAATTTATCAGCTATAATAAGTGATCTCTCTTCTATACTCGAGCTAAATTAATCATGTCTGAAATAAAACTAATTAAAACAATTGGCTAAAGGCTCAATTTATTAGTTATATTTAATTGTTATAACTTTATCAGTATAGCAATACTATAAAATACGTGTCTGTTCTGTTGAAATAAATGCAAATTTATCAATTGTGTATAAAATGACCCTTTATATATACCAATTGCGCTAGTTTTGATTTTAGCTCGATAGACCAATTGCACTTTTTTAAATCAGATCGATTGGTTAAATATAGCAACTATTGATAATAATAACTATATTAAATTAAATAAGGAAAATTTATTAATTAGTTATAAATATAATAAATGTAGTTTTTTTCACATTTATTCAATTATTGATTTTCGTGAATTATTTTACATAATTAATATATCATTAAAACATAACAACTGCTTATTCGTTTTACTAAGAACTCGTTTAAAATGATCCATATTTTAACATTAAATAATTCAATCTAATACTTGATACACAACTAACAAAATAAAAGTATCAGCTATCATTAATGTGTTATTCAATTTATATAGTATTATTTTAATTTATAAATTAATATATATATATATAATTTATAATCAATGAAACAATAGGTATTAGGTAGCCTAATAAATATCTGATCAATGATGAAAACTTGTTTTTGTTTATTATTCAAATTAGTCAAATACATACTTGTGTACTTAAATATGCGTAATAATAATGTTTCATAAAATTCTGGATAGTAGGTATACTTTAACGATAAACCAATAATTAATTGATCGAAAAATACATTTTTAATTTTCAAATATATTTTTAGTAAATATCAAGTTGGATTATCATTATTTAATGTCGATTGAATAAGATTAAACAACAATATTTTCATACTTAAAAGTAAACAAATTTAAATGCAAAGCGATTAGTATATTGACTATAAAAATAAGTAGCACAATTGGTACACTGGCCCTAAACTAAAATTTTGTTTCGGATACAAATGTGCAATTGGTCCATTCCCAAATAAAATTAAGGTATAGTGACCATAAATGAAATGCATTTATAAAATTGTTAAAGCAGGGCAACATAAAATATTATTTTCACAAATCATTTAAATAATACCATATTATCTAGGCCTATTATTGAGAATATTTCCAATTTCCATAGTCATATGAAAGTTTATTTTTACATAAGTCACCCAAATATAGGTACATAATGTGTTTACTTGAGTTCTATCGAAATTCAAAGACAAAATTATATAAAATTAATGTAATGTCTAATTCAAAGTAAGATAATAAAATTAAAAAAAAAATGATAGTGCTAGAGATTGATATAAATATAATTTATTATAATACATAATGATTTTAAGTCTATTAGATTTAAAATATTTGCAAATTTTAGTAAATTGTTTAAAATAATATACCAAGCAATTTAAACACATGTAGCAACCTACATCTTTTATTATTATTACCAGTTCTAAAAATGTAATATTAAAAATATATTTTGATTTAATACAACATTATAATATTACGCGTGTTTAATACTTAATTTGTTTGGAAAATTATTATTACACTTACCTTTCTTATATTATTTCTTTTATTATAGTACATTATTTATATTTTCCCTGATTTATTTATTTTGTATTGTTTATACTAAAATAGGTGCTTGTGTTGGAGCTTACATGCGCATATCAATACGATCGAAATTGAAGAAAAAATATGTATAAAAGAAATATTCAAAATAAAATTAAGTATACTTTACATGGAATTTATGTATTTTTACAATACTGACATTTAGAATGTTTATTGTGTAAAATCGTTATGTTACCAAACCTATGACTAATAACAACAATAAATATAATAAATATATAGTATGCATTATGTACATACAATGTGTCTTCAATTATATCAATACTATTATGTCTAATATCTATGCATGTTTGAACATTTCTAAACAATTGTTGAAAAAGAGTTTATAATTAATGCAAATGCTAAAAATAAATTTGAAGAATATCATATAATTTTATATTCTAAAACAAATAGGCATAAACAGAGTTAAAAAGAGGATAGATCGATCAACGTGGTTTCAAAAAAAAAAAAAAAAATTCACTTCCATATCGTGTAGTTTAAAATAAAATAAAAATCATAGACAAAAAAAAAAAAAAAAATAAAAAATCTGATTCTATTTTCCGCAATACTACAGTATTATAACAATAATATCATAGCCAATATTAACGAACGACATTAAACGACAACTGGACGAAAAACGTGAAAAAAAATAGGATTTGTGGAAAGTTACGAGCGTAACGCGTCCCACCTTTTCTTATATGCCGCGCAGAAGATGGTTGTTGTTTTCAGGGGTTAAATCGTCTCCGTGTTATTGACAATTTCGCGAGACCAGCATCGCGAAAACCGAAATGCATCTCCGCGACAGTTGTTTTCACCCCAAAACGGCCAAGCAATATGATTATAGCGAATCGTTCGTCGATTAACACACGGACGCGCGTCATTCGGAGACCGTCGTTGACGTGGGACACTCGTCGATGACGTTTATGGAACACTCACTGCCGGCGTCGGACGTGTCCTGCAGCTCGTCCGTCGTGGTCGTGGACGACACCCGACTTCCGGGTTCCTGTTGGAGGTACGCCGCCACTACCGGACCGTACTCGTAACAGTAGTACGGAGCAGCGCCGGCGCCGGGAGGGAAATGATGTAACCCGTTGCCGAATGTCGATTGAGGGTGAAGGTAAGTGACGGAAGCGTGTTCGTCGTCGCCGCGGTGGAGGCGCTGATGGTGCACTTGGCTTCGGTGGTGTTGGTGCAGTTGCTGTTGCAACAGTTGCTGCATTCGGTAATCGCCACTAGCTGCAGCCGCAGCTGCCGCCGCCGCCGCAGCAGCCGCCGCCACCGCCACTGCGCCCTGGGACCCGTGTCTGGACGACTGGCGGTGATAGGCTTCTGATGACGTCTGGTGTACGGCGTCTTTGGGACACTCGTCGTCGCGGACCAGTACTTTGACCGCCACTCTTTTGGCCGGCGGACTGCCTCCGCCACCTCCACCGCTCCCGGACGGCACTTGCAACTGCTTGCGCTTGGTCTTGTACCGTCTGTTCTGGAACCATATCTTCACTTGAGTCTCAGTCAACTTAAGCGAGTGGGCTAGGTCGGCACGTTCCGGGCCCGATAGGTAACGCTGCTGGTTGAACCGCCGTTCCAACTCGAACACCTTCGACAGAGAATAAAAACTATACCGTTAGACGTTGAATTATATAATAATTATTTAGGTACATACACAGATTAACATATTGCGATTCATCAAACTTTTTACTATTTTTATAGTTTTATACTATTTATATTTTATTAATATGTATATTTCAGTTAATTGATTTAAAATTTATTAGGGATATAATACTGACCTGTGTGTGCGAGAAAGCGGCCCTAGACCGTTTTTTACGTTGTTGTATGTGCAGTGGTCTCTCACTGTGAGTCCGTAGAAATCGTGATAGTGCACTTCGGTGGTCTCCTGTCCGATTAAATATAAAATCACCATTACCTAAAAGTTCGATTCTCCTTCGGTATTCGATATCATGGAACTTAAGATCATCTGAAACATGTAGTAAATAAACTATAAATATATTATGTTTAAAGAATCACTAACAAACGTATCGATGGTCCCTAATCCTAACCAATCTATCTTAACAATCAAAGTTTGGAGTCAGGGGATGTGATTGGTTAGGGTAGACTTGTAACCTTATCTAACCCAAACCTACATAAACTATATCTACAACCCCACTATTTATCCACTTTACCCCTATAAAAATAATAATAAGTGAATATAATTTCTGCTTAAATATTTTACTTACTGAGAACTTTAGACGTATGATATACAATTATGGCTTAATGAAATATTATAATATGTAGCTAACAGGCGTGAACGCAGGAAAAAATTTCGGGGGGAGGGGGGGGGGTTGAAAAAATGTACATAAATATCACACTATTCATTTGTTGGTGAGGTAATTTATTTTTTGTTCTTGATATTTCGGAGGGGGTTTAAACACCCAAAACTCCCCCCTGCGTTCGCGACTGGTAGCTATAGCTGCAAATTGTCTTTAAGTTCAAAGTAAAAACATAGAAATATTGTTTAAATCGTACCGAGATCAATGTCTAACCTAAATAGAATCACAAAAGTATTTAATTGAAAATAGGTTTCTAGACCAAGATTTATACACGTTTATAATTGAGCTTGAAAAATTATCACGAAAACTGTAGTATGCTTCAATAATTTGGTAGGTTGGCTATTTTGTTTTTCATTATCTGCTTTTTGAACACATATGACCGTATGGGATCGGTGTAGCAAAAACAGAAATACTAATATATTATTGTGTTCAAACGTAATATTTATTATTTTCAACAAAATAAATGAAAAATTCTATATTTGTTGATTACGTTTCAAATTTCAACCCACGTATCTTCGATAAACAAAACAATGAGTTTAAATAATACTGTAATAAACCTAAGTCAATGTAAAATGTTTACACTAATAAATACAAAAATATTTCATGTAACGATATAACAGTTACTTTTTCATGAAATTGTCTCTCCAATACAACATCGTGTAATTTTTTTTCACAAATAAATAAAATATTTACTACACGCAAATATTATTATCATTATTTTAAGATATTATATCGTATTAATTATAATAGTAAGGTTCAAAGAATCTT
This sequence comes from Rhopalosiphum padi, assembly GCF_020882245.1. NCBI lineage: Eukaryota > Metazoa > Arthropoda > Insecta > Hemiptera > Aphididae > Rhopalosiphum > Rhopalosiphum padi. Next base: position 74,269,819 of record NC_083598.1, read on the forward strand.
GCATTTACTGTTTTTTTTTGAGTAGATTGTAATTAATTTTATTATTTTAAGTAAAATAAAATATTTGTTCTTTGAAAATTTTCTACAGCATCTCTCTATAGTAGACATTTAGTAATATTTCTCGGAAATGTCTACTATGTAGAGGTTTTCTCAACAGTGGACAACCCGCACTATAGTGGACATTTTATAATTCCCCATGGCTGTCCACTATACAGAGGTTTCACTATAGTATGTCAGTATGTGCAATTATGGGCGTGTGGCGATATAATAGGTAGCGCCGTAGCGGTATTTAATATTATAGAAATATAGACCTACATAATATGAATGGGTGGTAAAAAAAGTATGTGTTATTGACTGAGACGTAAAAAAACACTCCGTATGCAGGATATGATATTATCACAAGTAAAATATGTATTCGGGCGCGTATTCTTATAAATTATAGTACCTATTGTAGTAATGCATTTTCGCGGCGAGGACTGTCGGGTGGTACGCGGAAAAAGAGTCGCCGGCCTCTCGTCGGGTGTTGGCTACATACACACCAATATAACAACGACGATAGTGTAAAACGATTTGTGTACCCAACTTATGCACATTGCACGTATAATAGGTATCATAACTGCGGTAACGGTCGCAACGGCGGCGGCCGTACAAGCCCGTGCCCAGCGTCGGCTAATAGCGTTAAAAGGTTTTTATTATTTTTTGCCGCTTCCCCGGTATGAAATAATAAGAAATGACAATAATAATATAATATGGGTAATGTAAACGACGTGACGTGACACTTGCACCACTTGTACAGGACCCGTGCTTTTACCTTGACACGCGCACAGCACGCGCTGTTTTTCTTTTTCTTTCTCTGTTATAATATACGCCATCGTGTCGTTTATAACTCGGCTAATGGACGGTATGGGTGCCTATATAATCCATACACATCCGAAAACTACTACAATACTATTATAATATATTTTATTGTATTAGTCGGTTTTTTTAACGCACTACACCGAATGATAATAATACAACCATTAAGTTGCGTTTAAATTTATCATGATGTATACATATACTACTATTATAATAGTGCCCATACATTATACTATATATGTATACGCGTGATGTTTTATTTTTTTTTTTATTAATTGTTTACGGAACTCAAAAACATCGGCCTTACTTAATAGCTATAGGTATACGTACAACGTGTGCAACTGCAGCTATAATAGCAATATAATAAACACGTTCAGAGGGGAATCGGTTTTGTTGTCGTGCTCGACGATTTTCACTTATACCATATTTCCCGCCACTGTATACTGTGCGGTCTCGCATCGACGAACGTATAGATATTTAACAGAAATAAACGCGCTATTATTTTAGTTAATTTAGTTATAATGGTAAAATTTATAGAAAAAAACATTGTTTGTCGAGCCAATCATTACTATATATTATTAGAACGAGATGATTTATTATTTGAGATATTTTGAATGAGCGATATTGTCAAATTGTTAAGATATTCATCCAACAAAGGCAATATAGAAATATATTATACCTATACCAATAGTGTTTTGATTTATTTCTTAATTCCGTTCAATGTGGATTTCGATGTTTCTGTTCATTTACGAACAACTATAATATTAATGCCGATTTGAAACACACCCAAAAAAATATAATATATATAAATAAATTATCAAATAATTTACACGAAACGCGCGATTATTTATATTATAATATACACATAGGTCACTTATTCCAGCTCCCTCGCGTATAGTCCCGTTATTATATACTTATTATTTTCTAATTGATTTGAGCTGTCACTGTGGACGGTAATCAGATAGTTATATATATATATATGATATATAATATATTATATTATACGACGCGTGTATATAATACTTCAGTGGCGGCGGCGGTAAGGAGGTGGCGTGGCTGGAGTGTGTGGGGTGTCGGAAGAGCACTCACCGCGAGGCTTCTGTTAATGCATCGCACTTGACTTCCAAACAAAATGCGCGTATATATAGTCTGGTCCGTATATATATATATATATATTATATATATGTATAATAATAATAGTACTACGTGATCCGTTTGTTTGCTCGCCTTGTGAACGGGCTCTCCCGCAGCCGTCACCGTATGTTTACCTATACGGGACATAAAATAATAATAATATATTATATTATCAATTGACCCCGCACGCCACTGCCACCACTGTATTATATACAGCCACCGCGAGAACCACTGCAACCATATCGTTCGAGGGGTGAGCGCGCGCGCGTTCAAGTGGATAATCACGGATCGAAAGAGTTTCCACAGATCGGTCCGAATAAGAGAGAGAAATGCGGCGTAGTAGAGAACTAGTGATTTTACCGCGGGAAAGAGTGTGTGAGAGAGAGAGAGAGAGAGAGAAAACTAAACTATATAATATTATCATTATACCGATATGTCTATACTATTATCTATTAATAATTAATACATTACACACGTTGTCGCGCGCAACAGCAATCATCCAGTCGGACACGACGGATAACATTGTACCTACAACAGAACCACATTATTATAATATTGTCATGCATAAAATAGTCATCGGTTTCGTAATGAGTGATGATTTAACCCCCTTTGAGCAACTGCGATCGTGCAGGTTTACATGGTATTCTCGTGGTTAATTTTCTATTCTCAATTATATATTGTACGTAATATTATATATTATCATGTCCGTGTATGATATTATTATATCGTCCGCTATTTCTGTTGCTGCCACTACTGCTGCAACGTCACTATATATTTTATGTTATTATCGTTTTAGAATGCGTACCTATACTTAAAAACCTCTATAGTTCGTTATTATGGTTTTTGACCGTCCGCGTAACACGGAAACTTAAAAGCAATGAAGTAATTGAAATTAAACGTTATAATATCTTGAGTATATAAACATTCACATAGATATGTTGTATTTTATTATGTAAAATTTTAATCATTGTATACTATACGTATAGTATTATATTATAATATATCTACACACAGAATCGATAACCTAATCTACATATAAAACACCTAGCTGAAAACGAGTTGTGTCCGGTAGATATAAAGAAACTGAACGCAAATCAAGAAATATTTTTTCCATATAAATATTACGTTCTTATACATTTATCACAGAGGAATAAATGTTCTTTTGTTGCATTTAAAACTAATAAAAATAAAAAAATTTTAAAAATTTTACACAGGGAAAAAAGATTAAAATAAAATAAATTTTTATACGATAATAATAAAAGTAGGAATTAACTTTTAAGTAAAAGTCTTGTAAAATATATGTAGCTGGTAATCATATAATAACATTTAAAATTATAACAAATGAAATAGTATAAAAATTAAGGAATACAATTTTACAAATATAATATAATATATTTATTATTTTTATTATTTGAACACCCCTAATACCTAATAAAATTGATATGGCATATATCTATATCTATATATATAATTATTAATATATCGATATATATAATAGCCAACTCACATAACCATTGCGATCAAATGGAACTTTGGATATGTGACGAAATTTATGATGAATTGATGAGTATCTGGTGCATTGATAAGGTCGATGAATTCACCTCCAGTAAGTGTATGACCAACAAGTGTGAGGAAACACTTAACGACTTAACGATGACAAAATTATGCGTATAGAAGTGCACGTGTATTTCAGTGTTTTGTATAATACATAATAATACAAGTTACTTTATAAAGTTCATATTATGCGTATGAAAGCACAAACGTATCTTAACATGGTACACAGCAAGAACATAAAAAAAAATTGTGTGCTCTATATTATATCGATACACGCGCGGGCCGATGCTATCGGTGGATCGCTGTCTGCTATATCATAATAATTACCATAATATAATCAAACGACAATGTTCAATATTATATAATAATATTGCCATCGTCATCGTTACTAAACGTTTATGGAATAGCGTTTTTTATAATATTATTTTATAATTCGTAGATAATCAGAAAATATCCTCTAAATTATGACCGATATAATCTCATAGATATATAATTTTTACTTACTATAGTCACGGAGAGTGAAACAAACAAAAGGCAAACCCCTTAGTGGTACATAAAACAAATTAATAAATATGTATTGTATATATGCACTTTATTTTGGGAAAACATTTTTTAAGCTTATTGTATTATAAACATAAAAATTAATTAGAAATATAAGTCAACATTTAATAAATTGATGAGTTTTTAGTTTATAATATAGCAATTAATCTATAAAGCAAAAAAATAATATTTTGAATGTTTTTTGCAACATCAATATATCACAATATCACAATTTAGTGGTTTACACTTTACAATTACCTCAGAAATGCCTATTTGTTATGTAACAATAATTAAATTACACAAGTACATACATCATACATGTTTATTATAATTAATATTTACTTAAACTTGAACACGCAATTGTTTACACAAATGCATAAAAAAATAGGCAAAATATAATATGTCAAAATGAAAAATAGTTTTGTTTTTATTTAACGTAAATACGTAATAATATGAATAAAAAAATAATATATAACGGGTTAAAAATCATAAACCAATATTATAAAGTCCTAAATACGCATACTTAACTGTACAATAAAGAAACAAAGTTGTAAATATTATTGTTTGAAATAAAACTGTTAGGTATATACATTATAAATAAAACATAAATAATAATATTATATTTAATTTGGCAGATCCACCAATAAAAAACCAAAATAAATATGTTTTACAAATAATTAATTTTTGATTACAATTTTTAGTAGACAGTAGAAACCTCATATATTATACCGACCACGGAGGTGAAATATTTAATTCAAGTATTAATTGACAGTAAATGTACACATTTCACTGTATTAAATATTGATTTTAGATTATAAAACTATGTATTCGATACTACTCGTATTTATTTATTCAATACTGTCATATTTATACGTGGCTATAAATTGAAAGCGGCAGAGGGATAAATATTATAATCAAATAACATATTTTAATATCTAACTCTTAAATGTGACATGATTCAGCTTACAACATTTGAAATTCAAATATGACGCGACTAGGAAATTCATTAAGAATAAAAATAAAATAAACTACAAATGATAGATGCGATGGAGTAATAATTTAATATTGATTCGACAATACATAATATGATGGTATAAGTATACTTATTATATAATAATTTATCGACCTAAGTAAATGAATAACATAAAAATAATACTATAGATTAATTGTATAAAATAATTGAATAATTGAATAATAGTAATATAATTTAGGTAATTTTTTTTATCGACAAATAAATTTTCGAGGAACCGGTGATAATTAAAAAAAAATAATTACTCGTCGGGAGGGTCACTTTTAAACTCTTTTATTATATTCGATGTATTACCTATCATGATACAATGACGGTTTTGCGGTGTTGCTATCGTGTATCCTACGTCACTCCCGCAGAATATACATAAGAACGGTTGACAAAAAGTCAGTGAAGCGGCTATTATTATGGAAAAATATTGTATGGCCTAAAACTGCGATATTAAAATCATCGTGGCGATGTATATAGATACAAATGATACATTATATATACCGTGGTGTGTTCAATTTTAAAGGTAACAGGAAATATTTCGAACGCATGACCTTTAATTTGATTTGGGTTTTTTTTTACAGGGTACAGGACATATAAATACATATTATGTTTTTCATAAATTTTAATTTTTAACTTTTTTTATCTGCGCAAAAATTTCTTAAATAGGAACCACCATTTTTGACACTGGATTTGGATTGCTATATTTTTTTTGAGCAACTTTGATCTTTACAGTTTTTTGATATCTTCAAAATTGACATTTTTAAGACAGTCGAAAGTTTTAAATTAGGTGATTTGTAATTATCGCAATTTCAGCGCTCTATCTTAATCACATATTTTTAGGTATAATTTATCGATAAATTCCAATGATATTTTTTTATAAATTTTATGTAATAATAAATACACCTTGTAGTTTTAATCAAAATAAATTATTATAATAATAACTATAATTACAAATCACCTAATTTAAAACTTTCGACTGTCTTAAAAATGTCAATTTTGAAGATATCAAAAAACTGTAAAGATCAAAATTGCTAAAAAAAAATAGAGCAATCCAAATCCAGTGTCAAAAATGGTGGTTCTTATTTAAGAAATTTTTATTTTACTGCGCATGCGCAGATAAAAAAAGTTAAAAATTAAAATTTATGAAAAACATATGTATGTATATGTCCTGTACCCTGCAAAAAAAACCCGAATCAAATTAAAGGTCATGCGTTCGAAATATTTCCTGTTACCTTTAAAATTGAACACACGGTATATAATAGGTATTACTTTTTTAAAAACTAAACTCATAGTTACAAAATATTATGATGCTGTAGCACAATCAATACATTATTAATATTAGTACGGAGTTAGATTACACTTTTGGTCGCAAATCTTGTCGGGCATATCGCATTTATACCCAGACGTGTCGGTTAACTTATCCGCGCACACGTAACACGGGCCGTTGCATTTACAACTAGAACCAGCGTCTTTACAGTTTCTAACGCAATTAGATTGATGGAAGTACTTATAGTTGCCGTTATCGTCTATGCCACAATTGAAACACATATACTTCTTTGTTGAACTTTTGTACGTGCAATCAAGTCCAAGTGTGTGGCATGCCGAACCCATGCACTCCGTACACGACGTGTAAGTATGGTAAGAAGAGTCTTCCAATTGCTTCGTGTTCCCTGAGTGGACAGGATTCAAGTAAAAGAAATTCAATAGTACCGTGAAAATAAACACAGACGCGACGTTGTTCGACGGAAGAAACATTGTTTTTCGGATATCTTCAAGTTTTTTTTACAATACAATATTTATTATTTTGAAATGTGTTAAATTGTTACTCTGCGGTGGAACGAGGTTGCGCACTTGCGACTTCACTCGGAGTTAATTTGCTGATTTTATTATTTTTATTACTGCGAGAAAAAAACATTAGCGAACGGTGAATATAACGAACGAAATTATTACAATTATTATTTGTATGTGTGATAACGGTCGATGGGTTGACACTAAATTTTAAATCTGTAAATTTCTCGTATCCAAACTCCTGCGGTGAACGCGATCGTGGCTTAATTTAATTGGTTGGATCTAAACGTGGTAGGGTTATATGGGCGGTCGAATGATCATCCGAAACCATCATAATATAAATCCACATCATTAAAATCACATCATTCACATCACATTCTAATCACAAGAATCTATATTATAGAGGGTGATTAATCAAGCACACTCATCACTTTTTTATTCTTCAATAATGTAGTTGTTCAAAACATGAACTTTTAAAAAATTTTAAATTTACTTAAAGATGATATTTTCAAACAATTAAGATGTTTGTACTAATTAATTGAAATAAAGTAATTCGTTCAATTTTTTTCTCGCGATGGATGAAAATATAGCCATATTATGTGATACAGTGTAACTTTTAATTTTTATTCAATGATAATTTTAATGTTTACTGTTAAAAAGATTGCCAACTTCTGCTGTAATACAATGAATATTATATTATGTGCTTATTATTTTATCTCTTTTGTCAAGAATTATATAAAAAAAAAACTGAGCCGTCGCGGGACGCCTGGCAGATGTGGAACATCAATAATTTTTTTTTTGTAATAATATTGAAAATTATTATTATTTAATTATTATATTTTTTTAAAATTATTATTATTATTAATTTTTTGTCGAGCTTCGGCGAATTGAGCCGACGAGCCACGAGTGGGGCGTCGCCACGCCACAGTCGGTCTCACTACCGTACCGCGCCATTAGATGTTTCACATCAATATTTAGTTTATTCTGCTGATTGATTTTTTTCTTTGCATTTTGTCAAAATGTGTAATCAATTAAAGCTAATAAATTTTGATCACTAATAGTGAAAAATATATAAGTAGCATTTATGATGGAAAATACAATCAGTATGGCATAATAAATTTGCTAATCATAAAACCTACCATACTACATAAATAATCATATTATACAATTATAAAAATATAATAGACAACCCAATATTCACGTTGATAATGTTAAAGTCTTTGAAATAAGTACAAATATTTTTGTGAATTATTATTTTTCTAAATATTTTTAAGTATCATTTGTCAAGTGTGGCCATAGAACTTTTGTTTTAAAATGTTAATTTATTATTAAAATAAACTATTTATACACTTACGTCTTATACAAAACGCATTATTAATGGTGCATATTTATCGATATGTTTATGAATACCATTAAATGGACAAACGTTTTAATTTTGTTTATTTATTCTTAAATTAAGAAGTATGTTTACATTAAAACTCGAACGTTTTAATTTTGCTTCTCTTTTAGTAAAACGTTAAAATTCTACAGTCAGAATGCACAATAATCTGATAAATTAGTTATATTAAAAATCTCTAACATATACATTAAATACAATCAGTTAATCAACAGTAATATGGGTATTAAATAAATTATGGCAAACAGGAATATTTAAATAAAATCATGTGGTTAACATTAAATTAGGGTGAAGATAATAGCAATAAAATCATTATAGAATATATCACATTTTACGTTGAATTAAGAATTTTGATATTATGACATGTAGTATTATTTAAAAAAAACTAATTACACGTTATGTCTATAATATGGCTATTTAATATTTAAAATTTATTTTATAAAAATTCAGTCACCCGATATTGACTTCTTATATACAGAATATAAAATAATAAATTAAGAGATACAAATTTAACACAAATTAAATAAATACAGTTGTCAGAATAACTCGAAGTTAAAGGGAGATAAAAATTTGTTTCGAGATGTGTATTATTTGAGATATCTAACTCAAATTTATATTTCTAAGGGAATAGAAAAAAATTCAAGTTTTCAAGTTTTTCGAGTTATTGTGACTCAACTAATTACTAATTACTTAGAAAAGTCAATAAAAATTTTTAATATTTTATCAAAGACATAATTGTATATATTATTTATATAACCTGATTAATATTCAAAATTTTACTTTGTACAATATTACTAAAGACTTATATATTTTTAAATATAATAGTATAACAACTATACCTAACATTCGTTTAAATTAAAAATTAAGATTAAAATTGTTTACAGCATACAAAATATATTCTATTATTATCATATTTTCCATTTGGTAAGTGTTATAAAATTTTCATTATTTAATTTATAGTGTCAAAATAAAAATGTAATTACACATAGCAATATTGGTGTTCGAACGAATATGTAAATTGTACCGTGCTACCATGCACTACAATTTTTTAAGTTTTGGATAGTAAGAATAAAACTAATAATTAAACTATATCTAGATACACCAGGAATTAATTAACATGATCTTCAATAATAATAATAATAATAGTAAATATTAATATCATTATTATTTAATTGTTATTATTACCCATAATACCCTTTATGAATAATACATTTTGGATTTAATGTGGATTTTTAAATTTTTTTTTTTTTTTAATTGGAGTGACCCATTACTTCCTACATGTTAAACTATTTTTCTTAAAGTTTTTTTTTGGGATGAAAGATGAATTTTTAATGATATGCTCACCAAAATATATAATAATACATTATAATTTATAATTGACAAATTTTAATTATTCTAACGATTTCTAAAGCTATAAAATAATAATTTAGCTAAAAGATCTTTTGCTTTAGATTCAATATTACTTGAAAAAGTCTTTTAAAATTTTCCAAAAATTGAAAATAAAAATAACTGAAGTCTAGAAATGGTTCTTGTAAAATTGCTTGTCCTGGTTGTTAACTTAACTGATTTTTATTGCTCACCGTATTCACGTTTACGAGACGACAAACTCGACAAAACTGATAAATATACGATATCGTAATCATTAGAACAAGCACAATTAATATTTTATAAATTATAATATATATGATAAGTAGTATAATATTATAAGTTGTAATAATACTGCAGTTATGAGATTTTATGAATCAAATAAAAATATTTTGTTTGAACCATTAATAAGTATAAGTATTAAAATATTAAAATTAAAATTTTACATCTCTTTAATTAAAAATAAAGAAATTATTATTTGAGCACGATTCGTTTAGGAATACGCAATCGGACCAAACCCGTTAGTAGAAAATTAATTAAAGATAATAACTAGTTATATATTAATAACTCATTGTTCATCAGTATAAAAATAAACACTAAGTTTACAAATTAAGCTACAACGATTCTATATCATTCGAATTGTGTTTAAATCTTAATTTATCAAAAACGGTAACTTACCGTATAACGAATAATATAGAATGATTCATCGAGCGTGCTTAACTCCATTTCCTTTTCTTTATGAATAAATTAAAATTCTGATTTATTGAATTTTGGAGAATACTCAAAGATATTATTTTTAAAAATCCAAATTGGGATGAATTTTTTAAAAGTAAATTGTCTTTTTTTTATTTAGATACATCTAAATCTAAATTCAATTAAATGTTTTCTGAGTTATTTACTCGTGTTTGGAAATTGTAATAATTTTACATCGTGTATAAAAATTACATAATATTTAGTCTAGTTATTTTAAACCACATTATACCTAAAAAATGTTCACAGTTGTAAAATAGTAAATACTTATAAGTTAATTGTAAGAAGATGTCAGCGCAATATTTAATTTCTCTATCAAACCGACGAGTACGTAGACAAAACGCATTCATGTAAACTCGTTTTATATACATTTTGAGTAATCTTAGAATAAAGTCACTTATTAATTATTATACAAAATATAGAGAATAATATATTTAAGTGTTTTGTATTTTTTTTTTTATTGAACTTTATAATTGACTTAAAAAATTTTTTTTTTTTGTATTTGTCAACTTGAATAGATTTTAAATTGCTATACAACAATATTTAGATAAATAAATGTCATAATTATTTCAAAAATATTATTTTCTATAATTTTCGTATTGGTAGCCGTATTTTAAAAAATACTTAAAAATATAAAAGAAAATGATTTTGTGTGAATGTGTTTTGTCCATGTTTTAGGTGGGAAATAGAGAAAATACATAATACACTGTTGACGTTTACTTAATATTAATTATTATAATTCTTAATTCATCATAACCCCCATACCTTTGAAATATATTACTAATTCTAAAACTATAAAGTTTAGTTATTCAAAAACTACTCGTTCGAATTTTAATGTACATTTATCGAAATGTTTAAATCAATAATCTGCTTATAAATTAAAAATAAAAGAATGGTTCTTTCTATATTTAAACTAATATACTTATAAATAGGGCTACAGGGATTTTTATGCAAATGCATCTTTCTTTCTGGTGTTTTGAAACGTTGGTCTGTAAGTACAAAATGTGTTTTTGGTAATACTGATTATTTTAAAGTATTTTTTTTTGCATTTTTTGACGTTTTTAGCGGTGATACTCGTTTTTGCACAGTACACAATTTTTTACCTGTAAACTGACAACTGGTTTGCGTACAACGAAAAATTTGAAAATCTGCTAATACACATTTTGACCTGTAAAATGACGGTCCGTTTGTGTACTTAATTTAGACTTATATTGTAACTTAGTACATAGTTCAAGATAGTAGATATCATTTATCATTTATCGATAAGATACACGTACTAATTGAATTGAGTATAATCAAGTTACAATTTTAGCCGGTGATAATTCGGCTACGTTTTGAGTTATTATAATATATACCATTATACCTATTACTATTATGCGTATGGTATAGTTGAACGTGTGATGTTAACGATACTAAACAGACAGTCTTAGGCTTGGATTACACTATGCGTTTTGTCGGTTACCGAGAAGCCTGTAAAAGTGAGCAGGAAAATGTTTTTTTGAATTTTGGTAGACTTTTGCAGTTTTGCTATAGTTGATGTTCGCAAACGGGTATCACCCGTTTTTAGAGTATTTTCTTAGTTTTTAGAGCATTTTTCACAATTTCTTCATAAAATGAACGAAAATTGTTGCGATTTACAAGAGACTTTCGGCAAATTGCCGACGGTACGAATATTAAATTATATATGTATAGTATCGTCGATAACAATTTTATCATATATTATAAAAAAAAATTAAAACAAAAATTTTTAAGCTATGATAAATATAATTTAAATGCATTTTTTTAGTGCAGTCTTTGAGTTTTTTAAGTCGTTTTTTGAGATTTTTTAGGGCATTAAAATCCTAGCTCTAATTATAAATATCCCAACAAAACATATGCATTGGGGTGGGGGGGGGGAGGGACGCATTATCATACCAAAGAATAACCGAACAAATAAATAAACAAATATTATACGATAAAAAAATCAATAATATAGAGGTGCTACTATATTTTATAGCTACTCAACCGTATATATACACGGACGGACTTGCCTTTTTTGCCGGCGCATTTACTGTTGGTCATGTCCAGCGCTCCGTCGGTACAGTTTTTGGCGCGACGTGCAGCAGGTGCCGCCGCGTCGCCTTCTCCGTCCCGGCCCACCCGGTGGTCATCGCTCTTCAGAATGTCCGCTATGGAAAACGGAGTGAGATTCTTGTCTTCGGTCATCCGTGCGTAGTTTGTACAATTCACACACCGAAATCGTCGGACCGCAGCGATTCGCAACTGTTATATTGCCTCGCCCGTGTGTTCGTCGTCTGCTGCAGAGTTTCTCGGTTTCGGCCCAATCGCCGCCGATTGTTATAATATGACGGGCGTGTGCCGAGCGCGGCGGAACGGCCGAAAAATCGCGTCGGGTCCGACGGACGGCGGTGGTGAGTGTCGTGTGGCGTGCGGACGGGGCGTACGACAAGCGGATGACGTCCGGACGCGATGTCGCGTCGTATGTAATATCTCATGCGCGCGCGTGTATATATCGTACACTGTCGGGTGGCGGCGCGGTACTGCGTGCCGGCAAAGGGTCGTCGTATATTATCTCTGTCGCGGCGTGGTCGAGAAAGGGACCGGCCGCCCGGCGACGGGCCAATGGCGAACGCGGCCGCGGGACGCGCGCTCTAGACGCCCTCCGACCGCGAAACCGCCCGCCCAAAGTTTCGACTTACGCGGTGTGCGCGCGTGTACGATAAGTGCTGGACGCGCAACGGTGTCGGCCCCGAAATCGGTCGTCGCCGTAAGCAGATATACGAGACGATGCCGCCGTGTGGTATATATTGGTGTGTGTATATATATATAATATACGTAATATTATATTAAATCGCTTTGTCCGCGATTAAATAGCTTTAGCGTATATTTATAATATTATGTGCACTGTAAACAAGACGATATATTATATTATACACCTGCGACCCGCCTAATATATCGTATTTTTTTGTTATAACGCACGAACTATGTGTAGTAGAGCTGAAGGGTTGTTATTTTTGTTTAACGTAAGTCCATATGACTATGCTATATATTATTATAATACTCAAACCGATTAAACTGCACATGCATAGGAAGTAACTACGTATATATATATAATAGTATAGTACTTGTTATAGATTCTCATACATAAACGTTTAAAAGGTTTAAACATTTTAAGATTTGAGACTTGACGATACGTGACGATGAAACCTATTATACGATTAATCGTTTGTTGTTATACATTATATTATGATAAACTAATATTTTTTAGTATATAGTTTAGTTTAGTTTATATTAATACAATTTATTTACTGTATTATTTTATTCTATTCTGTTATAGAATCATTACTATTCTGTGTCAAAAAACTTCTAAGTTGGCGTATATTATAGAATATTGTTGCATTTTGAATTCATGCATATATATACTCGTGCACTGGAAAGTTTTAGTACATATCGTCAGTTATTAGGTACTTATTATATCCAAAACAATATCCGGCCATAGATTTTTTGTATTAATTTGTATGTATAACATAATAGTATAATACACTATATATGTTTATATACTAATAATATATATATATACTCATCTACTATTTATACTAAAATAAAAATATATAAGTATATAGCAAATTCATTGTATCATATAATTTTAAATGAAACGGTCGTTTTCTAAAAAACAATTGTACATTATCTACACTTGAGTAAGAAATCCAATATACGCACAAAGAGTACAACACGCAACACTAAATAAACAAATTCTTACATACATATATACATATTCCATTTATATTGTAAATATGTGATACGTACTATATTTATATATTATATATTTTCACGGAAGAAGGCTGCGTGCGGGTTTCATTTTTTTTCATTTATAAATATAATACTGAATATTATTTGAATTTCGGGGGTTTTTTTTTATCAGTTCAACACAACAATATTTTAAAGATTTTTATATTCTGTACGTCAACATATTATTTTTAAAAAAAATAGACAAATTAATAATATTTATGACCATTCCTCCTCCGTAAAAGTACACACTAATAATCATTATTATTATTATACTTAATAGTTATTAAGTACAGACCATGATATAATTAAAACATATTTATATTATCGTAATTGTACAATGTTTCGAATTTTATGTTATTCGTGTATCAAACATATTTCTGTATCTCCAATAAACTTTTTAATCGCTGATATTAATGGTTAATAACTAATAATACGAGTACTATGAATATTGTAAATTTTCATAAAAATAAGTCTTTTTCTCTGAAGCTTGAAACAAATTTAAATACAAACACTAAAGATGTAGGTAGCAATAATATATTATTTATACCTGTAAGTAACTAAGACTAATATAACATTTACGATTAAACATATTAATTAAATAATGCGTCGATGAAAATCTAATCTCATGCCCTATAATATTAACAAATAATAGTATGGTTATAATATTAAACTTTACTTTCTTAGAAATATACAATTAAAAAAAAAAAAAAAAATTTGTATATTTATAGTATAAAAATCATTTACTTGACTACCGTGTGTTTATCGTTTGATATAAAGGAGAACGATTTAGTCGAAGGGTACTTTCTATGTTCTACGGTTTCGATGAATATATGTTTACGTAAACAGTATACTATTTCCCGCATAAACATAACATATAATATAGAGGCACCGAAGTTACACAAACCATGTACTTTTACTATAACAATTTTTTCGTCTATAAAAATATCTATATCCCTACTTAAGTATTCAATATTTCTTTTGAAATTTGTTAAAATCAGAACTATACGAGTTATCAAATTCGTTGATCTACGTATTTTTTTATCTCACTTCATATAATTATATGTACAAGTAATGTTTAAGTATAATTTATAAGGATTAGCGGTTTTAAATGTTCCTGAGATCATTGATTTTAGGGCTATATTATAGTAATATATAGTGTACATGGCTTATTAATTAATAATTATATTATTAGTATTTAGTGTATGATGGTAATGGAACAAGTATAGTATAGTTAAAAATGATAAGATAAATTGCCATGTTCCATATGTGATTTATATGTATTTCTTTAAAAGTACTTGAAAACTTTACAGGATTCTTAGAGATGTGTTTAAGAGAATAAATTGATGTACATATCGATGTATTAAACATCTCTTATGATGGTGCCTAATTGCAGTGGTTAAGAAAACAACAACAATGATCAACAGTCAAAGTGTTTTGAACACACTAAAAAATCGCCAGCTGTACATTTTTAACCGGACGCACTTGTGGGGGGTTAGGACATTCCGTCTTAAACAAAAATAAACACTCGAGTGTTAATATATATAGTACAGTATAATATATTATCAGTGGACCATACGATGTATTTAACAAAAAGCAGTAGGCGTAATTGGTAAATTGGCATTATATATATATTTTTTCTTTTGGGATCCTCTCGTGAACATTATAATAACATTATGTAGTTCAAGTCATCAATAAAATTGAATGGGGAAAAAAAAGTATAGAGCGTATAATATACATAACATTTTTATATACGTTGGTGAACCGGGCGCGAGCGCGTGATTACAAGGTGACGTGCAATTATGCGGAAAATTTATTGGCCGAATTTGGCGGGACACGAGAAAAGAAATGACAACTTTTCGATTTCGTTTAATTAAAGCCCTTTTGATCGAAGAAAGTTTAGCGGAACGAACGGGAAAATAGAAATAAAAAAAAAAGCAAAAAATGTAGTTATACGCGGAGAAGAGGGCAAAAACATTTTTCTCGATCGTCGAGTTTCTCTCGCCCCCGAACCCTCCGCCACCAATCGTTACGACCATCTTCGACTGGTAATCGTCCTCGCCTAACACACACACACACACACACACACATATATATATATACAGGATAATATAAATCCGAGAAATCGTATTCCCTTTGAACGCCCGCGCACGGAAACGTGACAATCATGTCTAATGACGTAATTAATTCGACGACCTGAAGAATCGGTTTTACCCTCTCCACATTGTCGCTGCTCTCATCCGCCAACGTTCGATGATTCGACAAACTTTTCATCGGCTAATTTTTCATTTATTTCCGTCTCAACCGCCTCTTCGGGCCCGGCCCTCTGACGACGAGGCGAACACGTCCGCCCCCCTCTTTTTTCCCGCTCTATAATACATCTTTATTTCTCTCTTTTTTTTTCAGCTACCCTTCTATTTTAACGACAACGATTTAGTCGATCGTCACTAATTGGTTGAGGTTGAAATAAGATAAAAAAAATAATAATAATAATAAACCGCGCAGCGTTTCACAGTTAATTTGCCATCGAACTGTATTGTATATACGCACCGAGAGTTCGACTGATTGTTATACGCTGTACGCGCGAGATTGACTTCCGACCACACAGATCCATTATATATTTATACAATACGTATTACATCGCCGCTTCAGTATAACATAATAATATAATATGATCTGTTATATGGGAAATAACATGTACAGGAGAGCCACGTGTGACATCCTCAAGTTTATATCCTCGTTAAAAATGTTATTTTACAGGCTAACGAGAGGAAACACCCTGTACACCCAATAAAATATTTTTGTTTATACAATGCCCGGGAGGTGCAAATGGAAAATGGGGTATATACAATATTAATGTACGTACATATTGCACTCATTTATAGTATTTTATTAAGCGTCAAACGACCTATAATATATATTTAACACGTATACGCGTTACGTACACTCACACCCACCCCACCCCGAGAATACACAACACATATTGTACTTATAATATATTATAAGACCACACAAATATTATGTTTTGTCATATAAATGAAAACGGTAAATCGGCGTTCAAGAGATCGATATTTTTTAAATTATATATTATACTCCATCAGTTATTTAAAATGTGTGAACGGCATTTCGTGTATAATGATACAGTAAAGATTTGGCTATTAAACTATACATGATATCATATAATTAATAATAATAATAATATTGTACAAAGTGATTTACTGAGCATGTCAATCCCCATTCTTTCGTAACACAGTTATAAAAAAATCTAATTTTTTTGTATTTTTAAATTCGTGAGGTTTTATCATTTTTTGTAATATAATATAATGAGTTTTCTTTGGAGATACAAATTGTTTTTGAAATGACACGGAAAAATCTAGATTGAGCTTGCTTGGAAAATCATCTAGTATAAGGTTAATTTGACCGTAAACATATTAAATACATCATTCATAGGTATTAAATAATAATGATGACGGATAAAAAGCGTATTAATTTAAAATCAAGTATAAATAAAATATTTCGTAGATTACACTGGTAGAACGACCTAATAAATTTTTTTAATCTTACTAATTAATTAATCAATGTTTATCGACAAAAATCACTATAGGTACTAATATAATATAATATTATATTATTTGGTATAAAACGTATTATAATAACGGTGTTAAAGGATAACTTACGAATACCTATAGAGTTAAGAAGGGTATTTTGTAACGATGGACCAAATTTAAAAAATATACATAATACCTAATAATTCAACTTTAAATCGTAACTGGCAGGACTAAAATAAGAAATTCGAGTAGAATTAAAAAAATTCTCAATTCTCAATTCCAGCTATACGTTGTACCTATTCATGTATATATATAATAATAATAATATATTATATATATATATGAATATATAAAAAATTACTGTATAATAATATAATATTCTATTCCGAACGTCAATTGAAACCGGGAAAACGGTGTTTCTCGCAATAGGTACAATAGGCAACAATTTTGACAAGTAATTTTCGGCATCCCCTTTTTTTCGACTTCGCCAAAACATGACTTATTTCTGAAAAAGTTTACTACGACGACATTGCATTGAGATTTTTCTGAGGACGAATTACTGAAGGTAATATTTACCCTCTTTCAAGACCACAGTTTGGGTACGTACATTTTTATTTTTTTGACATTGCACCTAATTGAATGGGTTTCGTGACGAGCACGTGACATATATTATTTATCATCATGTCTATCACATATTTTTTTTCATAGGTCCTTATTGAACTACGTGCGCTGTCATATACAATCACGGATTTCGATCGGTCATCCTCAAGCGAATTTGTTGTACCGATATATCGTCGACATTCGCTATTATAGAATACTATACGAGAAGACCTTTTTTTCTAAATTTTTCTGTATAAAATAAAAAAAATCAATTTTACTTGATTTTATATAATTTATAATATTATAATACGTAAATAATTATTTTCTTATACATTATAAATGTTGTTACACAGTGCATAATTTCTTGTTTAATTCAAACAAGTCATACGGAAATTGCGCGATTAGTGTGAAAACTCAATTTCGATAAGAAAAAATAAAAATAATGTCAATGCCTATATTAATTGAACGCGCCTGCCTTATTGTAACAATAAAAGTAAAAGACCTACTTGAGGAAAAAACCGCGTTATTAGTCTATAGTTTTACCACCGCCCGCCGGTGGTTAAGTGCTTGCGAATCACACCGGTGCCTACCTATACATATATACATAGAATATATACGCGCGTAGTTTTTCGTCGTATTAGGCCCATTGTGCGGCCGATGAATAGAGCTCAGATTGGAGGACGGAAAATATTATGATAATATTATAACGCGTGTGCGACTTGCGTGCACGGCGAGCGACTGTGCTCGGCGCGTCGGCCGCGTGCGCTCGAGGCGCGGCCACGTGAGTTTAGCTCAGTCCACGGAGCACGGACAATGCTTCGCTAAAGAGACGGAGACGAGTGCCCTTTGCGACCGAACATAATACACACAATATGTATATGGTGTATGAATATATATATATATATATATATAGTAAAGTAAGTACGGCCGCGACGACACGAATTCGCCACATCCGCAAGCACCCCCCGCACCGATACCCACAGTAATCTAACGCCCTCGCGGGGGGGGGGAGAGGGATCGGCCGCGTATTGTTTTTTCGGTCATCGGACACGATAATGATTCCCGCGTAAATGGGACGGCGAAAAGGGGTAGTTGAACGTATGTGTGCGTCCGTACAACGAGTATATTATATAAATATAATATGTGTAATGTGTATATAATAATATACCGTTTGCGATGTCGATTATTGTATGTATGTATATATAACAATATTATAATAAAGGCATATGGCCGAACAAACGTTTGGACCGCGTCGTTATTCCGACGGGCTTTTAACGAATTTTGTCGCCATATATTATATTATTGTATTGTATAATATTATGGTAATACTTTAATTAATAATTAATTTCGAAACTTACTGCAGCACGTTTATATAGTATTATACGAATTGAGTTTAATAATAAACGATGATATATTACGTTAAAAATAGTTTTAAAATAATCGGGAAAAACTAAAAAACAATTTCTGGAAAAATGGAATACTTACGCAATACACCGGTTTTTGACAAAAATCGAATTTAATAATTTGATTTTGATGTTAAATTTGACAAGACACTTAAGTTTTACCGTTGATTTTATAATGAAAATATGATAATACTATTACTGTTACGTAAAAATTCCAATATTACACTTGCATTTTCCACGAAATTCGATAAGATAGTAATACAATATTATACGATCAGTTGCTATTTAAACATTATCCGTTCAATGTTGAGTAAATTACAATCGAAATGCTATTGGTAATTAATGATTACACATTTTGTTTTCATTAATTATTAAATTGTTATTTGCAGAGATGGAGATGTACTAAAACTGCATGTAAATCTGTTATAAAAATTAAATATAAATTATCTTACTGAAATCAAACGCAAAAATCAATCATAATCATGATAACCATGAACCACCTATTCTTAATAAATAGAAAATTAATAATATTTTAAACTACGATAATATGCATTCGTGTTTGATTTGATGTCTTATGACATTTCAAACAATTTTTAACTTCTAAATTTTACAATTTACTTAATAAATAACTATTAACTATGTTATGAATTTTGTCTTATTTACTTCCTATCTTATTTATTATTAATTTATTGAAGTCATAAAAATTTTCTGATGTGATGTTAATATTAATATTTAAAACAATTGATAATTGTTAAAAATTATACGCAAAAAATATTTCTTTTTTAATTAAAAATTAAATGTTAATATGGATAAATCTCACGAATTGACTTAATATAATAATATATAATGTATAATATTATTAAAATTATTTTTATATATAAAATTTTTATTTTATTTTATTATTTTTATTTATATTAATTGGGTGAAACAATATTTATTATTGGTAGGTTAGGTTAACTGTTGTATTTAAAACCATAAAATAGCGTTTAATTATTTTTATTTTTATTTATTAGTTCAATAATATTATTTATTTTCATTTTTCGATTAAAATATTAATATATAATATTAAAATAGACACATTTCTCGTCTTCTCAATTTTAATACATAAAAGCTGTTTTATTTATAAATGTCTACAGTTATCATTTTTTTTAATTTTGCTATAAATATAACGAAATAACGTTTTTCTTGTGTATGTAGTATATATTATAACATTTTAATAGAAACATTAGAAACATTTTTCAATTTGACTATTTGAATTTAATAACTTTAAAATCTACCTAACAGCCTAACAAGTATACCAAAAACAAGTACACAACTCGTGTAACCAGAAAAAAAACTTTAAGGACACAACTCCGTATTTCGGACACAACTTGTTTGCAGCTTTTTATGACTCTCACATGTGTACGCTGCATCGAATAATGTTCATTGTACAATATGTACATTGTATATATTAAAGTTCTACTATTAATATTGACTTTAAATGTTTATATTTTTTTTCGAGTATTACTAAAATAAATATTGTTTTTTGCTAGTTATTTTATTTTACTTTTTTAGTTTGAAATGATGATTATTTTTAGTATAATGACAATATAGATAATTAAAACATAGAACAAAACAAATAAATAATGGTAAGGGAAGAAAT
This sequence comes from Rhopalosiphum padi, assembly GCF_020882245.1. Taxonomy (NCBI): domain Eukaryota; kingdom Metazoa; phylum Arthropoda; class Insecta; order Hemiptera; family Aphididae; genus Rhopalosiphum; species Rhopalosiphum padi. Next base: position 74,291,198 of record NC_083598.1, read on the forward strand.
AATATGACTAGAAGCAAAGATTTATTTATTTACGGTAAAATATAATGATAAACACATACACAATTCCCTTTAACTGATCATTAGTTTATAGTTTATACCGTAATTGTATTCCATTATAAAAAATAAGATGAACCAGTATTTTAACCAGTTATAATAATTATTCAATTTGAAAATTTATACATAAACTCAATTAAAATATCACACTGCTTAATCTTCAAAATGTTAATATTAAATATTTATTGTATTTATAAAACTAAAATAAATAATAATAAATAATTGTTAACCTTCTATCGGTCGCGCGGGGTAAATAATCTCCCAGTCTAAATATAAACATCAGTAAAACTTTCCCACGATAACGTGCCTACGTTATATCTTGTATAGCTGTTGATAACATGTTTATCTGAATTTATGATTCGACCAAAGCTTATTTTAGTGAATCAGTTAGTTTTAACCGTTGATTGTGTCGTTTTTGGAAATTATTTACCCCGTGCGACCAATTATTATTTTTTTTATACAACATGGACGAATTCCAACGGCGACGTATTCAACAAATGTTAGATGATGCTAGTGATGAGGAAATCTGGGGTGATATTTCTAGTGATGAAAATGAAGATGCTGAACAATCACAAGTTTCGAATCACGATACAGACACGGAACAGTCGGGATACTCGGATGAAGATAATGGTATTACACGCGATACTATTGATGTTTGTGATGAAAAAAGTTATCATGAATCTGATGACGACTTACCTTTGGCTATGCGGTTGGTCGATTCGTATTATGGTAAAGATGGTACTAAATGGAACCGTGAAAAACCACTTCAGATAAGACGAGCCTATGCACAGAATGTTCTTACCGAGAAATCAGGTGTAAAAGAAACTTCGAGACAAGCGAAAACTATAGTAGATTCGTGGTATATTTTTTTTCCAAAATCTATGTTGGAAATTATAGTCAAATATACGAACGTATACATCCAAAAGGTACGACCAAATTTTACGAGGGAACGAGATGCTTCTGACACAAATATTGCAGAAATAAAAGCTGTCATTGGAATTCTTTATATGATAGGTAAATATAATAAATATATATAATATATAATTATAATATATTTATATTATATATATTATTATAAAATATTATAATTATATCATATTATATTTGCCATATTATTTTTATTTCAATTTTTTTGTGTATGTATACTTAGGTGCTATAAAATGTGGACACCGAAGTTCGGAAGATTTATGGAAAAAGGATGGAACAGGGGCAGAACTATTTTCGTGCGTAATGTCAGAACGAAGATTCCGGTTTATACTCCGTTGCATTAGATTTGATGACGTTCGAGGTCGAAGTGAACGACATAAAATTGATAAAATAACACATATACGGACAATATTTGAAATGTTTGTGAGCAGTTGTAAAACGGCCTACTCCATGTCTGAATATACCTGCATCGACGAAAAATTACAAGCGTTCCGTGGAAAATGTTCATTTCGTCAATACATACCGAGTAAGCCAGCAAAATATGGAATAAAAATATTTGCCCTCTGCGACAATTTAAATTTTTACACAGGAAATCTTGAAATTTATGCTGGTACACAACCTGATGGGCCGTTCAAAGTTGATAATGGTGCCGCTAGTGTTGTCAAACGGTTAATTCAACCGATTTCAAAAACTGGTAGAAATGTAACTACTGACAACTGGTTTACCAGTGTTGAGTTAGCTAACGATTTACAAAAAACACATAAACTTTCACTACTAGGTACTTTACGGAAAAATAAAAGACAGATCCCCCCCGAGTTTACTCAAACAAAACACCGAATTATAACATCTTCGTACTTTGCATTTAGTAAAAATCAAACGTTGGTTTCATACATGCCGAAAAAAAATAAAATTGTTTTAGTTCTTTCAACAATGCATTTTGATAAAGCAATTGATACAAATACGAATGAAGCAAGAAAGCCGGAAATAATTACTTTATATAATGCCACCAAAGGCGCCGTCGATAACATGGATCGCATGACGGAAAATTATACAGTAGCTAGGAAAAGTTTCCGATGGCCATTGACAGTATTTTATTCTATGCTAAACATCGGAGGTGTCAATGCTCAAATAATATATCAAGAAAACTGCCCAAATAACAAAAAGACACGTCTTGATTTTTTGAAATGTTTATCTCGAGAATTGATGAAGGAGCATATGGAATATCGCTGCACTATCATATCATTACCAAAGGAAATAAAAAATAAAATTGTAAAATATGGATTTCATGTAAATGCTACAGAGGAAATTCAACGAATTCGACAATCAGGGAGATGTTCTTTTTGTGACAGAAATAAGGATCGAAAGACAACAAAAGTATGCACAAATTGTGCAAGACTTATTTGCCGTGATCATCTCATAGAAATGTGTCCAAGCTGCTGTGAAGAAATGTAAATAAAACAAGAATATATATAAAATTAATATTATAATTTAATTTAATTTGAAAAAAAAAACACAATTTTGGATTTAAATATTAAAATGTACTTAATGTATAATTTTAAATAAATAAATACGGTTGTTCATCAAAATACATACATTTTGGAAAATTTTTACCCCGCGCGACCAAATATGAAAAAAAAAACCGCGCGACCGATAGAAGGTTAAACTAATAAAATAAGACATAATTTCATTTAACAAAATAATTTCTTTATTAGCTTCATCTGATTAGGTACATTTAAGTATTTTTACCTTAAAGTAAGATTATTATCTATTTCAGAAGTAGACTGTAAAAATATTTATTACTTTTTACGTATACCATTTAACAAGAATTTTAAGATAGCAGCGAATACAACAAAGAATGTCTTAAAAATATCAACTATAATTTATTATAATATTATGTAACTGTGGTATCAACAAAATAGTGAATAAAATTCGTCTTAACTGTTAGTTTGCTTGCCAAAGGTTAGGTTAAGTTAAGTTATCCCTAATGAAATACCGATGAGAATAAGCAAACGCGATATTCTAGACCAGTATTTATCGACCTATATATATTACAGTGACATAAAATATTCATAAAAAATAATGATAAATGTAAATAATAGATAACTTATTTTTAATCATCTTAGAAATTATAGAATGATTTGAATTAAAATTTAACACGCCCATATAACAGTGATACACTTGAGACTAAATATATAACAGAGCAGTGTATCTACTTGCCTACTTTTTTTTCGTTTTTATTTTACTAATTACATTACATAGAAACTATTTTTATACTATTATTATAACATAATATCTGTATGACTCTTATCTGTTTCATCACAATTACAAAACGTATTTTAAAAATAAAGAATTTCACCAATTAAAACATAAAGTATATTTGAATGCGTTTTTATAAGATTTGGTAACGATAATAAATTAATAATTTATTAGCCTCTGTGTATATATAACACATATATAAATATGTTTTACATAAATCGTTTATTTTATTCGTCACCACGAGAACAAACAAATTCTGTTTAAATACCTATAAAAATAGCTAAACCACTTGTATTGGCGTCGTCGATAAAAGAGATGAGCGTGTAATAGATTTACTCTAGAGAGGTGAATGTCGCTGAAGCCAACTGTAGAAAGAGGCATTTACTAATCTAGGTAAATATTGAGAACCGAGGGATCTCTTTTTTCAAATTTATTATCTATATGTTTTAGACAAATAATGGTTATTTAAACCCGTTTTATATCAAATTAATTGATTTTAATCAACCGATAATTAAATGTTACGGTTCGATCCTCGCCTAATGACAAAAGGTTTTTTTTTTTTATGGACAAAATATTTTGATAATAAATAATATAATATTAATTAATGTGCTATTTTTGACCCGTACAAAATGCACCCGTGTTAAGTTTGGTTCCCTATAAATTATAATGCTAACATTTAGTGTAAGGATTAAAAATAATTTTTGGTTTTCTGATTTGGTGTATAGATGATATCTCTGACATATCAATTTTACAAAACTGTCTCGCCTAGTTGACTTTTTTTTTCAATCGATTAACCGATTACGTATCATTCGTTAAAAATAATCTATTATTCGAATAATCGATTAAATAATCGCACAGCCTTTAAACATAATAAAGAGGTAGGTAACTATTATAATTATTGAGTTAGTCGGTTTTTTACGCCTCAGAACAATTCCTATCTAAACGCCAATAAAATACACATACAAAAAAAGTCAAGTTACAGGTCTCTGGAAACCCTTGAGCCGCCGTTCAGTACTGTATTTTCCGTTATCGTCAGACTGCTATTGTTATTATTATATGAACATAGATATACAAATAACACGTAAAAATTAATTTTTACTAATTTCAACCCTTTAAAATCAAAATTTTGAAAAATTCTTTCTTAGTGCACGGTGAAATTATAATATTAATCTACCTCAAAATTTCAATTCGATAACTTAAATAGGTACGGTTCTGCGTTGATTATTATAAAGAACACTTTCCTTTATATAATATAGAGATAAGTTAACAACTAAAAAATCATAATTTTTCTGTGGAATTTTTTTCAAATATTAGCACTTTTTAGATATAATATAATTTAAAACATATTTGAATTAATTTTTATTAGTCGAAAATTATGAAAATTAAGTACAAAATTCCTCATAGGTTTTTAATAATGTACGTTATTCATATAAAAAGTATTAAATATTGAAAACAAATTTCCCCAATTTTTTAATGGATATCTATAAAGTTTAAATTTTGACGAAATTGAATATTTGCCTCTTATGATTTCAGTTACAATTTTATTATTAAAAAAATATTATTCGTAAAGACTTGAAAGAACTTGTGGATTTTACTGTTAAGCATATATCTTAAAACCGTATCTTCAATTAAACATATATGTTATTTACTTCTTAAATAAAACTAAATTACACAACTTAATGTATTGTTAACATTGTATGATTTGTATGTACATTATGAATACGATTTTAATAAAATGGCATAAAATTCCGTTGTTATTTGAATCATTATAAAAAAAAATAAAACTATAAAATACCATTAAAAATAATAGTTGACGTTGACCTATCGTTTCCGCTCAAAATCGTTTTCGGTATGCAATGATTTATCATTGAATTTTAATTTAACACATTCGTGACCTTATCAATAATTATGTTTAGTCAAAACTTATTAAGAATAAAAGCAGAACGGCCTCTCGAATTTTCCCTGTGTTATTAAATGCTATATATTAACATATTATATGTTACTGAACGCCTAAAAAAAATCGATGAATATATTTATTAAACTTTGTCCTGATTGAAGATCAATAAACGTAAATATTTATAAACTACAAAAGATATAGTCATTTTGACAGTACTTTGGTTTCATAGTTTAAAAAAAGATTAAGAAAATTCGCATTTTAATTCTCCTCATATGACGTTTGGTTAGCTCGTGAAAAACGATAATTATTTTGTTTATTTAAAGGTTCCATTGGTTATATATAATAAGATAGTTATTATAGTTGGATAAGTCAGAGACTTTTTTTTTATGTTTGGTTAAAATTACACTTTTTACGTCGCGCTCAACGAGTATTTGTACATCTACATTGCCTATAATATCGCTTTTTGTTTTGTTTGATTAAAGTTGGGGTTTTTAGATATTTTAACATAGTATTTTATGAAATTATTTGCCAACGCCTTAATATTTAACGCTGTTAACGGTGTCCATCTCAACAATAAAGTCGCAATCGTTAAATATTATTAAATTTATTTAGAATACCATGTGCTTTTAATGGTCTAATTAAGTTCTGTTTATCACAAGGCCAAAACATGATTTGACTGGTAACATCAATTTGTATTCAATTATTTTGAACGAAATCCATAGAAAACAAATGCGATTAAAATATGTCGACAAAAACGCGTTTAAAAATGAGTTTTCTAGAAAATAGTTGAGAATGGTACATACCGATATTTTATTATCTTCCGTAATATATTATTATTATTATTATTATTATCATCATCAATATATTATATTGTATATAATTGAGTCACGCAGCCGCTGTTGCTGGTGCTGTGTCATAAAAAAACATACCTTCTGCGAGCACATTTTTGGTGTAATAATAATAATAATAATAAGTATAATATATCATGGTAGTATAGATTATTATTATAACGAGGTGTTGAAACCGTTTTTCGTGATAAATGTCAGACGGCGGCAAAACGACGGACGACGACCACCACCACCACAACGTTTGGTTTAGGTTCGTCTCGTCGGAAAATATCTCGCGGCTATCCCGTCGTCCACCAACCACCCACCCCGAAAACTACAGCTATTTTATGTAATATATTAACGTGCGACAGCAGCAGCTGTTGACTGTCACCGCATTATACATAAAAACCGTCATTATTAAGTGTTTTAAGGGACCCACGTTTAATTGTTTGCTGAAGGATCCGTACAATATTGTGTTGAACTTGTATCTGTTTCTATTGACAGTTATTATCCATATTAGACCTAGTAATATATACAAAGTCAAAAATAATACTCCGGGTAGGGCGGCATTTCGAGGGCAGCCTCTTTTTACTTATACATAATAGTAACTTGTATAATTTAAATTAATCTATATTATAATATAATATTGTTGTGACTTGTGGTCATACATACAAATTTAGCTATATGTATAAATAGATGTACCTACTGTACAGTATATTCATTTTCCAAGAAGATTTTTGTAATTTTGGAAAAACAAACACTTTTTTATACTAATTACATTCTTATACAGGTATTTATAATGTTTTTACAATTTTTACTACAATAGTTTTTTAGTGAGTAGTGTTTTGAATTTTATAATCGGAAGCGGAATACTAACTATATGTTCAAAAATTTGTAAAAAAAGATATAAAAACTAAACACATACAAAAAAACTTTATGTAATAAATAACTCAAACTGTATGTTTGTACTTATATTTTTCTTTGAATTACAATAAAATAATGCACTCGGAAAACTAGTGTAGACAGTCAAATACATCGCATTTAATATTACATAATATATATTAAACACACTACACTTATATAGGTATATAAAATTATCATTATTACTTATAAATAATACAAAGGGCCTTATAAAATATTTTATACATAATAATAATAATAATAAATATTCTAACGCGTATATTTAAATTGTAAGATCAATTACTGTTTTTAGGTTTTTATTGCGGTTGTTAGAATGTCGTGAAGCGAGACGTATGTAGCAAATAGTGTGATGTATGAATAATATGGGGAGATTTCTAAGTGTTTGTCCTCATATGATTCCTTCCATAGTCCCATCTACTATTCAATATGTATTATAATCCCCAACACGTGAAATTCAAAGAGGTGGAATCTAATCCTGACAAGTGACAATAGTATATTATATTATAACTTTTTTTTCGATTATTCAGACCGTTCATAATTTAATTAATTCGTATTTTTACATTCAATAATGATGAAAATCAATAAAAAATAATGCCCTCAGAATAAAATATTACATAGTTCTTGATAAAAAAAATCACTCCTCACTTATACCTTTTTATGCATTTGATTTTATAATTTAATTTTTAAAATGTACAGGGTGATTTACCAAGTATGCACACCACCATTTTTTTTATTTGATGATGAATTAATTCAAACTTCGATTTTTAAATATACTAGAAGACCATGATTTTAAATCCTTGAGATTTTTTTGTATTACTAAAGATGTCTTTAAAATATAAAATGGGTGTAATATTTGATTTAATATCTCTTGTATATTTATTATACTTGTCCCATTTTTTATAAATTATAAATTGTACTAACATTTTAAAACTACTATTATTATAACCCATATATATATATATATATATCTAAACCCATATTATAACGAAAATTTGCCTACATTCCTTAGTACACTAAGTTAAATAATTAAATAATTCAAAAACTACTCGTTCGAATTTTGATGATACGTCAAAAATTATCTTCTAAAGTTACACTATAGAAAAGGTAGTGGTTGTTATTTGATTAACAGAAGTCAGTACCTCTACAGAATACTCCTTATAGTACAAAAAATCTCAAGAATTTGTTTCAAATATGACCTTTAAGTAAATTTCTAAAAATTCTTATTTTGAGTAACTACATTATCGAAGAAGAACAAAAGTGGTGAGTATTCTTGATTAATCACCCTTTATAATATAGATTCGAATGATCAAAATATGATATAATATATTATTATGTTATTTACATGTTTGTATAATAGGTGTATGACCGACATGCAACCCTAACATATTTAGATCCGACCAACTAAATAAAAAATAAATATACTGTCCAAATATTCTATTAGAAGGTACCTATGTAACTATGCCCAGAACTGGAAATATGTGATAAATTATGTTAAATACAGAAGATTTATAATTTATATAGTATAAGTGTAAAGCTATCATATATTTATTTTTGTTCTGTTCAGAATCATGTCAAAAGATACTGAAACTACTTTTTTATTTTTTCAGCCATCTTCATGAAAAACAATTTTGATTTTTTTTTCTGGTATTTGTAAGTTAATTTTAATTTTTTCTCTTTACCTAAAAAAATTAAAATACTTTAAATTTCAATTAATTAACTACAGTCCATAATTATTAATACAATTCCTATACCTACAAAACAATTATAATAAAGTCTTATAGGTTAATTATTGAATAATACGAGTAGTATTGAATACAGTCTGTAGTCTAAAATCAGTACCTAATACAGTAGTAGGTACGTATACATTTCCTATATCTACCAAATGTAATATAACATTATTGATGTTTGATATACCTATAATTAATATAACAAACAGTTTTATTTCACACAATAATATTTACAACTTTGCTTGTTTATTGTACAGCTAAGCACACAATAGTTGGTATTTAATATTTTAATATTGATTTAAGGTTTTTTAACCCATTATAACTTAGTTTTTTTATTCATATTACGTTACGTAATTATATACGAGGCGAATATTTCATTTACGCCTCGTTAATGTGTTAACAGTTTCGTTTATGCTAGGATAGTATGCATTCCCAGGAAATTTCTTGTTATCTCAATAAGTTTTCAACATGAGATTTATATCGCGTTGTCTCTAAGTGTGGATAAATCACCTGATTTATCATCGAATCTAAAAAATGTTTAACATTATCAGCAAAAATGTCACACTTTTCTCTTTTTGAAATAAACGAGCAATATAACGTGGCTATAAAAGCGTTGACAGTTAGATTATATACCACGCTAAATGCTGCACAGCGTTCCTTGTACATATGGATGCTAATGATTTCTAAGTTATTTATTTTTAATTTAGTACATTGATAATGATGTGTGACTTTACATGCGGTTCCGCGCTCATTTATTGGCCAATATTTTAAGCATACCTTTACTAGAATAGCTCCGGCGAATGCTGGACATTCAATGATACTTTGTGTTTGCGTTAAAAAATTAACTAATCCAAATAACACTCGTATGGAATTTAAATAGGCTATTAATGATTGCTATTTAAATTTGCCTCAGGTGATGACCACCGCCCCTACGTAATAATCAAACTCCGCACTTATATATTATGTACAACGCACGTGTCGAAACTATAGTGTTATAGATTAATACAGAATATCAATTTTTATTTTCAACACTTTTTAATTATAAATGAAAATAATTTTATTTGACTTTTGTTTGGTACCTAATCTATTTCAATTAAAATTGTAGTGTAACTAATAATAAGTATTGCAGTTGAGTTCCAGTATGATCTAAATTTACACGGGCCGAGAAATGATCTATTACCTATTTGTGTTCAGCAAATAACCTAATTAAATCCAAAAAATATAAAAACACAGTTATATTATGTATAAACGCATATGGTATCAAATACTTAAGAAATAATATACTAATTAAGAAATAAGATTATATTATATTGCATTTATTTTTTTATTACAATTGAATTTTCCTAATTTCTTCTTCTTCTTATTATTATTATTATTATTGTTAAATATTGCTACCGATTAACGAAATTTGACAATACTACCGATTTATTATATTTGTTTACAAATTATAATCTCATTCTTCGTTGCAGTACTTTTTCGTATCGATCACATTGATAAGATAAATAGAAAAATGCAATAATTATAATTCTTAATCTTAATCTTTGACTAAACAATGTAACTACCAATAAACTATATATTTGTAGAATGCATATTTTGAACACCAAAAATATATTTATATATATTTACATTATATAATGTCATTAGGTATATCGTATACCATAAATGTGTGAAAAACTAATAATAATTTGAGTATAATCATTTTAACTTTAGACTAAATGGTTAGTTAGAAATCACATTTATTTTTCCGATTAATTACCGATCTATTACAAATGTCAAATATTATGCGTGGCAATAACACGGCAAAATGTCATTAATAATAGCAGCTAAGATGTGAATAACTCAGATCAAAAATACAAATCGGATGGCGATGGATATAATATACAAATTATCCGTCAAGACTTTTTTATTATAAATAAAATATATATTTTTTGTTTGAAATTTATCTAAAATATAGTAATAATAATATATTTAAAATATATTCAATGATAATAGGTATAAATATTAGATAAGAAACTCCTATTCTTTATAATTACCTACCTATGTACACATTATTCTCTACGGTAGTCGCATATTATACAAACATAAGGTCAATTGTGTAATGTTTTGATCAATACAATTTTAGAATTAAACAGAAAAACCTCACGACTATTGTATCTAATGAAACTAACAAAACAATTACTAATAATTGTAATTATTTGAAAATCAACATTCCGTAATAAAAATCAGTCATCGTTAGGAATCTTGTTTTTCATCACTAAGACGAACACTGGAAAGGTGGGAATCAAAGATACGAATACGAGTTAGACCGCCATCTATACGAATTTTTAACGCGTCATTGTTATATATCGTTGTATATATTACTAAAATAGTATATATTTAAATTAAATTAATTTTAACTAAACTTAATATTGGCTATTTGTGTAAATGTTTTGTAAATAGTTTATTTTTAATTTAAATTAAGTTAGATACCTAGCTATAACTTTATTTTTATTATTTAATAATTTATAAATATTTATTATTATTTTAATGTATAAAAATAGGAAAAAAGTTTTTGTTCGACCTTTTATTTAGCTCTAATCAATTAAATGTATTCTAATTATTTAAATTAAAACTAATAATACATTTATTCAATTTTAAAGAGTCGTAATCAATAAAGTAGCGAACCAAAATGGAAATTGATAAAGAAACATGCCTTTTTTTATTTTTAAATTTAATATTACCAATCCATAGTGAACATAAAATGACAAGTGTAAAATACGCCGTATGAGCATCAATAATGAATAAAACAAGAATATTAATTGTTTTATTTATTTATTTAATTTAAAGTCATATATATATGAATTACTGGGCCCCACTGAGAAGACTCGTCTGGGGGCCCGGGTTTTATTTGATAAAGCATTTTCATTCATTATTTTATAAAAATAAAATGTTTAAAACAGCTACGATAAACATAAAATTAACTCTCTATCAGTAGAAACTGACATAGAAATGTTAAATATTAATAATTATGTGAATGCAATCATCATCGTGTGCTACACTCTATAGTGGAATTTTGAAATATTACAGCGCAGTTATGAACACATAGATAGCGTTCTTTATTACACCAATTGTTAAGAAATCTCAAGTATTTATTATTTATTAAAAAGTTAATCGATTAAATTTAGTACCATTCAATTTGTAAATAAAATCAGTTTAGTATAGAAATTTAAATCTAATATTATCTATAAAAATGAATTTTAAATGTACAATTGACGTGGAAAATCCGATGAAATACCAAAATGAAAATCTTTAACGATTATGTTAACAATAACCGGGTAAATTATTTTATATTTCAAAAACAATTATTATAAAAATATAATCTACATTGATTTAAAATCGAAAGCTTTAAATGTTACAACAATGCAACAACAAATAATTCCGTTGAAGGTTAGCATAACTGTTTTTGTCGATCTTAAATGGGAAACATCAATCGATGTGGCGTTTTATTGAAGTTTCAAAGAAAGTAGAAAGAATAAATTGACTCAAAGTTGAGCAGTATATATCTGGAAATGAATTTCCAAAAAAAAATATCAAGATAGAGTTAAGAGAATAAAAAAAAATTGCTCTGTTGATTCTCAACATTATTAATTATTTACATAAAAAAATCCTATAATTTTCAACTGCAAATTTTTATTTTTAATTATACGCGTATTTTGTAGTTTTTTTTAGCAATTAAAGTTGACTTTATTTTTTAAATGTAATTTAAATTTTGTATTGTGTCACAAGAAATGCTATCCATCGACTATATCAAACGTATACTTTTATTATTGGTGTTACGTCATGTTGTGTATAACTTACATGCATTACGAACAACTCGATAATACGTATATCAAATTAATTTATGTATTTAGAATAGAACTCTGACTTCATCTGGGTTTGTTGGCTATTGAATCAACTTAAAACCAATTAAATGAGTCGAAGACATCATAACTTAGGTGTTCCACGATGATAAAATAGTAATACGTATTTACTATTTACTGGATGATCCATTTAACGCGATATGCAGTAAAGTCGTTTTCTTCTTAAATGTATTCGAAAATATCAGCTAATTTTTTGATTTACTTTGTAAGTTAAACTTAGTTTACCTCAAAGAAGTAATGTGTAATACTATATAGTATTGTAATAGGAATAATAATAATATTCACTAGGTCATTATAATTTATAAGTAGTACATATATTATGTTATTGTAAAACCTATAAAGTTTACTAGTTAAACCTTAAACATAGGTTTTACCAATTTCCCTCTGTAAATGTCCAAATTTCTGATTTTTAACAAATTATCTTATTATGGTTATCAGGTTTAATCTTGTTTATAAAACGGACTCTAAAAAATACGGTTTCACGACATTTTAAACTATGATAAAAAATGATCATTGTTTTTATATTTCGATATATGGTTGCGCATATAATATTATACCTAAGATTTGCAATATCTCGTTTGTAAAAACTTAAACTATAAAATAATTATCCTAGAATAGTATTTATTAAGATTAACCGGTAAGGGTACAAAATAATTGGATACTTACCAAGCGGGCAGTCAATAAGGTTAGATTTGGCCAGTAAATCTTAGGTTTTAATATTTGTACTTTTACAGTCACGTATATTATTATTATATATTAATATGTATATTGTACATAATAAACTAATACCAATTGCCTTGACGAATAGAAAAATATAGTAAATATTAAATACGATTTTTCCGTTAAGACGTGTATAGTGTGTTAAATACTACAGATCACTGTACGCAATAACATAAATACATAATAATATACCAAAATGGAAATGGAACAATTAATTTACGCGTATATATTATATTACCTATATATATTATATATGTAGGTACGTGTTTCGCGCGCGTACGCAAAACGTATACTAATTAAGTTATAATGACGTCGTCGTGTAACACAGAATTATGTACATAATAAAATATTATAATATTATATTATATATTGTACAGGTAAGTACACGTGTTGTAGTGGTGTATCTACAACGGGCACTGGCTCGGCTAGAGCGGAGAGATGTGTGTAGAGAAATACCGGCGCGCCGAAATTATAATAATATTATACATATTATAATACATATATATATATATAGGTAATGTAATGATAATATAAAGAGTGAATATTATTATTACGATATAGAAGCGAATAAAATAAATACCGACACCTCGGCGGCCGCATATCAAAACCCTATATACATATGATATATAATAATAATATTATTATTGCAGCCGGAGGCCGGTGCATAATTTGAATCAGACTCGCGGCGGCGGCGGACAAGAAGATAATAATATTATATCGAGACCGAGATCGACGAGAACGAGAAAAACACAGTATACGCGTATCGGAGCGAACAGAAAAACACGAAATCGTGTAAACGGGTGCTCGCGCATAAACGGGCTCCTCTTTGACGGGGACGCACGCAGCGCGAGCCCAGTTCCGCGGCGGTACCGTATATTTCGTATGCATAATTTCACGAGCGCCGACCGTTTCCGTCCAAACGATATCTGTTCGCACGCTCATCGATCGCCACATCGTTGACGGCGGCACAACTTCTTTCCACGTTGTTATACTATACACATAAGATAAAATAAAACTGTACAGGGTGTCTAGCACAGCGTGTCCGCCTCTCGTCGCATACGCGTTATATCATGTAAGCATAATTGGGTATAAATAATAATAATAATTATTATTATTATTTTTATTTTTTCCTTTTAAACTACATTATATAACTTGGTATTTTTTTAGGAATTGTTTTGATTGTTTTCAGGCATGAGGGTTGTATATAGTGTTGCATGTATAGTTGAGTGTTATAGGTATTCTTCGAGCTTCTCTATTTGCACTTCAAATATTCTGTCAAAATAGGGGTTTTATAGCAAGTGTTAGGTACTGCACAGATCTCGCATAATATTATACAGGCATTATCTATAATACTTGACAGTAGAAAACCGTGTGTTACATGATTATTATACTGTGTACTCGACGGGAAATGGCGATGTAATTCTATTAATTTTCTCAATATTTAGATGGACCTACTATCTGCAGAGGGGAACTAGCTTGGGAGAGCTAGTATATTATACATTATTCTGTAGCACACTGGACCGATTAATTGTGCTGACCACTACAAGGACCGCCGAACATTGTTTTACAATGTTATTACTTTATTTACTATTAGTTATTAGTTTATCATTATATAATACTGTGAGCTATTTCAGCTATTATACATGTCTTTCAGTTCACCCCAGCATTTCTTCTTAAATTTCTGAGTAAATCGAAAATAAATAGCATTTTAGTAACCTGGCCAAAAATGAGTATAATATACTTTAAAAATTCCTCTAAAGGTCTCTAAAGTAGTGATCATTTTTTTTTTCAAAATTATTCTCTTCAGAAATAAAGTGGTCGACAGAAACAAACACGATCAGACACCCTGTAAATATACACTAGTACAGACATTGCGTGCGTTTCATGTCTATACTATAATATTATCTGCTCTGTGTAATATTATATTAATTATATTTTTAACATATTAACATATTATGTATAAGTGGTGCTACGCGGACGAGAGCAGAGGTGTTCACATATCGCAATCAAACATTTTCTAATATGCGTGTGCATAAATAAATATATAAATATATGTTAAGGTACATAATAATTATTAATATGTGTTATTATTGCTAACTATTGTAGCGACATTTTAAGTGATGAACTGTGACAACGAAAGAAATTCAAAACACGTTGATAAAATGTACAAAAATAAGCTAACATCGATATTAGAAACATTAAATAAGGAGCTGACTCGTGTAGAGGTCCTGGAAATAGCACTTAAGCAGGTAGGTACATATTATTTGTGAACCAGTTATAATAGTACGAATACAGTACATCATATGACTATAATACTAAATACTTATATATATAACTGTATAAGTATATAGCTAATAATATATTATATGTAGTTTAATAATAATAATTACAACTTGTCCAAAACAGAAAAAAAAATGGTAATCGTATCGATCAGCCCAAACGTTCTACTTTGACTAAATGTTTTCATTATAGTTAAAATATTACTATTATTTTTTTTTTTTATTGCAGTAACAAATTATATATTTTGGTAATTGGTTCAAATTATATTGTAACGGCCAACGTGTTCCTATAGTTGTATTTAAAATAGTTATGTCCGATATAATTGATCAAAAATAATTTATTAGTAAGTGAGAATTTTATCCATCGCAGTAATTCATGACGTAGGTGGCCGAGAGAAGAAGCGGGTTTTCAACTATAATAAAATAAAAAAAAACTTTTTAATCACAATTTTATTAATTAATAATTTATATATTTTAGTTAATTAAAACTAAGCCGTTGTGTTTGCGTGGTAGGTGATGGCATTTTAAGTATGTCTATATTATTGCGTAAAAACTGTGTTCATGAATTTAAATAACTAAATAATTTTATGAAGAATAAATATGGTGAATTTAATACCGAATACCTTTTGTTGTGAGTGTGAGATTTTTAATGTGTGACTAAATTTAAATTTTTTGAAATATTTTTTTCATGACTCGAAAAAGTAATTTTTAATTTCATAATTTTCCCGGTATTAAAAACAAACATTTTATGATCAAAATATCTAATAGGTCTATAAGACCCATTCAACGCCCAATTTATAGCAGATTGGTACTCATTTGCTTACATTTTTAATATAGATATTATATATTATTTATATAAATGTATATAATACTATGCTAATATAACAAGGCTAATATTTTTGTAATAATAATAAAAACATTTTTCATAATTCTAAATATTAATAAACATATTGTGTTAATTATTATCATTATTCTTATAATAATTTTAGTATTAAGTTAATGTAATATCTATTATATTATAGGTAATTAATAATTTTTATAATTTTAACACATTTGTATTAGTATACTTACATACATTCATATATTCACGTGGTGTATTAAATAGTGAAGTTTATGAACCACTACTTAATTCTATACGGGTGGCAACTATAGTACGGCCAGCGAAAAGTGAGTTGCTATATCACGCATCTACTGGCCGTTTTTTTCATATTCAGTGGTTCTACGCGTTTGCAAGCCAACAAACAACAACTGAAAGTGATGTAACGTATTTTAAAGTTTGGTAGGTTTTTGAGAATACAATTTTTATTTAAATGCAGCTACTTTTTACAATCCACAATCCAACATTCCGTAAACATTTGACGTTTTACGCGGGAAATCGATTGGAGTAACTCTAATAAAAAAAACGACCATTAGCTGCGTGACGATCGAGACTCAATTTTTGTTGGTCGTACTATATTTTGAATATTCTTGGCAGGCAACTCACTAATTATTATGAATTACCTGATCATTAGAGACAATTAGTGTGTTTATTATTCTTTGTATTTACTTTACGATAAGGATAGGTATAAGGCAATTCGTATATTTTGCGATGCATTCCAAACGGCTCAGTAGAAAAAAAATTAAGAAGAGGTAAATTTCCAAACGGCCGACGGTTATATTTTTTTATTAAAATATAATTAATTTTAAACCTGATCTTTGTACAACATGATTGCACGTTTTTCATTTTTTTAAACTGATATAATAGCTCCAATTAGTAAGATACGCTTAAAATCCAATAACTTAATCACTAATTTACTAACGGTGAATAAAATATTTTGTTTTTATTAATATAAACAACATAAACTGCTTAATTGATATTTTTAACGATAGCAATATTAATACAATTATATTACCAGTTCTTTGAAAATATTAATTTTTAAAAAATATCATTATATATAATTTACGTATGAATATTACGTTTGAATTTACTTTGAAATTCATTTATAATATAAAAAATAATTGGTTATTTGCGTATGTATAAAATATACCCGGTCCGTAATATTAAAAAAAAAAAAATTAAAATGGAACGATTTGTTGCGCAAATAATAAGTTATGATTTTATTGGGTAAAATGGGATTGAATCGGGCTATATAAAAATAATGTGCGCAATTGGCCTGTACCCAAATTTTTCTACATTTACTTCAAAACTATAAAACTACCTATTAGAACGCAACAAGTCTAATTTCAACCCTAACAAGTGGTGTTTAATTATACTTAACTTAACTCTCTACAATTACATTTTCAAAGTATAAATATATATTTCGTATAGAACGTTTTGAGCTTTTTTACAGTCTCAGTGTATGCACATGTCTTTGGTTTTACTGAAACCAACATAATAAACCTACAGAGGAAAAATAACTCGATCGGTGAAATGGGAAAATCAAATTACTTTTATTTGTTTATTTTAAACGAAGAATAAAAACGTAATGAGCGATTCTAAAAACTATAGAGTTTTAAAGAAATGCTTTTTTTTTTAAAAATATTTTATTATTTTTAACTAATTAGTAATCAGATATCATATTATTCATATTAAAGTATAATGATATAATATAAAAACAAATATCGTCACTATGTAATCCATTCATAAACGTTTTATGCATTGTACGATATAATATGTTATACTATATAGTATTATATTTACAACTGTAATCCATCTTAGTCACGAGATATTATGTACGGATTCGTTGATTGATGGCTTTATTTCCACCGGGAAAATTAGTCGTGGCCTTTCTAAGTAATTTAAAATCTTACGTCAAAAGTCTCTTGATGTTCTCGAAATCCGTTGTACGCAGCGTGAAATTTATCTACCTACTAATGTATACAATATGAAACGCTCTCGCCGGAACGTATAAATGATTGCATTCGTTAATTCGATTACGGGACACCGACTCGGTGGTAACTGTCGTTTATTATCAGCTAATGAAACAATACGACTCTTTAAATTTAATGATGGTGCCTTAAACACTCGTAATTGTAATTTGTATTAAATAGCAATATAACGCAAGTACTATATGCGTGTTTATTACAGATTAAAGTGTTGAAGTCGAAACAGTAGTGGAGATACATTATATTACAGTGATACTAAAAATGTATTTAATATTTTATTGTTACGGAATATGCGTGTCATATGATGGTCTTCTTTCACGATTTTTTAATCTACTATAAAATAATATATATTTGACTCAGGCACACGGGTAGTATTTGATATGGATATAAAATATTACGGTGTTATTTAATAAATTATTATAAAACTTCTATCTATATGAATATAAAAACTATAGATACCATACATGGGAAAATATCTGTTCCTACAAAAATCCTGTGAATTATATTATTTTTAGGGTCTACTAATTCATATGCGCAATGCGCTACTCTGACATATCACTCTTAACAGTCTTAACGCGTTATCTTCCGATAACGAGAAACGCGTTTCAACGGTCTGGAAGTGATGACAAAGTTCACAAAAATTACGTATTATAATTGACAAAGGTCGTAGGAATTTCTTTGTAATACAAAGTACCATAATTATTGATTATATGCGCTCATATAAAAAACCAAAACTAAAAATATATTTTATAAAGCGTCATATGGAAATCGGATCAAACCGAATTTTACAGCTTGATCAAACGATCAGTTGAGCGAGAAAACGTTTAGCTTTTAATAGAATAAAATATAATTTTATTGTTGCGTAATAATAACATTTTGGACGAAATCGAATTACACACACACACACACACACGTTGTACGGAGTAATACTTCACAACAGACACCGACGTAGGTCTGTCGCGGCGTTTCCTTTACCAGTGATTATACCGCGTTCACGGTCATTTTAGTTTATCCATGATTGCGTTCATTCATTCAAGAGAAATGTGTAAGAGGTGACGAAGATGACACGATTAGACCATTTATTTCTTCCATTATTATTAGTTTACGAGTCTCAAATACTGACTATATCTATATTATGTTAATATAGATTCAATTTTTCGAATCGTTAATTCAAGTAAAATATTCATTTACCTTGCTTAATTTTGACTTTTAAACAGTAGATCGTGAAAATATAATGCAATACATGGCGTTTTAAAAAAAAGAAACAAATGTGGATACTATTATACATTATTCGAACATTTGATCAAATATTATACAAAACTAAACATTTATATTATGTTCAAGTATATATGTATAATATAAATATGTGACAAATTAATATGTCAAACAGATTTAAGCAAAAATACAATATGATTACAAAGTTGTCTCACGTTATTGACTATTGTTATTATAATGATATTATATAAAGCGATTAATCAAGATTATTGCGTAGCAATTTCCCCAAATTTGCATAGAATAAATTATTTGACTACATACCTATGTAGCTATGTAACATAATAATATGTCATAGTAACTATGACGTATTAACTTTCATAATAAACACAACAGCTAAGTTCTTTTTAGGTTTAACGTTAATTTAAAAATCAAACTGTGCTAATTATATTGTATACATATTACTGTTACCAAAGAATAAATTAAAATACTAGTTTAATATATTATTGAACACGGTGTCAATATATACAATAAACCAATTCAATAGTTCAACGAATTGAAAAAAATAGTGATTAAATAAAAAAAAATCAATTTTTAAAATAATATATTATATCATAACGTATTATATGAAATATATTTATAGTAAATATGACCTAATCGAATATTTTCAAGGGACAACAGTATATATACGTTTTTGCGGGTTTACATTATATACGGATATTCCGTCAGACCAGGTGTGTTTATTATGCACAAGTATTTTAGTTTTTTTTGAGCTATTTATAGATATTTAAAATTCTCAACTTATTCTTTGAATTTTGTTGATAAAATGTTTCAAATATTGACAACATTTATCAAAATCGTGAAAAATTGCAATTTTTTTTGCAGTAGCTAAAAATTCATTATATTTTTAAATTTAATAAATGAGCTTTAAACAATTAATGAAAGGTTCTTTATTAATATATAATGTATAAATTTTCAATAATATAATTTCGTGAATAAAAGCGACTGGCGGACGATGAGCGTTTAGACAAAATGTCATAAAACTCGAAAAAAATTTATAACGAATAATGTTCTTGTGAGATTATTGATTTCTTGTAAGACTGGTTCTTTTTGGTTTGGTTTCAGACCCTCCAAGTCAAACACACTGCAGAGTCGACGCTAGAAAAAAAGTTATTACCTCTAACCACACGCCGAAACGGACGGACGCTGCTGCGATGCGTAATGCATAATATTCGTATACATAATATTATACACAAGACGGTTTGTTTACGCGCTCAAATCGACACAAATACATATTGTATAAATTGAGTCCGTTTATCATTTTTATTATCTAACGAGAGTAGTATCTGTTCCCGTGTGTGTATATATCATTTACCAGCGCCTACGTGTGTATAATAATAATATGATCAAAGCCGGCATCGACATAACATTGTATAAGTCGAGGCCGCGGGGGCGCCTTGGAAGAAAAAACCGGAGGGAAAAAAATCGGGTTTTTATTGCGTTTTAGGCCGGAATAAGACCGCCTCGGTTAAATTAATTTAGAACTTTTTTTTCGCCGGTGCCTGGAAAGAAAGAAAAAAAATCAACCAAGACCACCCCGACATTGTATACGTTATAATAATAATAAAAACTTAGTAAAAGGATCTGGTTTTTAGTGACATTATACAATACCCGCCGGGCAATAAGCGCATCACTGACGGATTGTTTGTCGGACAAGCGGCCGTTTCCTGTCCTTGTGGCTATCATCAACCGCCGCGCGCGCGCCCGTTGAAGAGCGGTGTACCCATTATACAAAGATATAATATACTTATATTATACATGTATTATACACGTATATAGCAACGGACATTTACGACTACTAAATCTACGTTAAACGCAATCGAACGCCGATGGTGAAAAAAAAAACAAAAACGGGCATATATATATAGTGTAACGAAATGTGGCGGCGGCAATATGTGTATAATAATATAACGTACATGTATAGGATATTATTATTATTATATGCATATTACGTTTGTGCTTGTTCGTAATAGTCATATCATAAAATACACGATCTATATTTTATTTAAGACACGTGTAATATTATTATATATCATCTAGAGTAAATTCACCAAACATGCTTACCCCTTTTTTTTCATTTAAATAAAGAATTAATTTGAACGTTTAAGTATAATAAAATAAGTCGTAATTTAAAATATTTAAATTTTTGACAATATTTAAAGAATAACAAACTTGCAATACAAACTTTTTTTAAATGTGAACCTATTGTTTTGACTGTAAATTGTTAAACAGTTGATTTTTTTTAAGATGTTGTTAGATCTAAATCTAAATTTTAACGAATAGTTTCAGCAGTGTTTTAAAATGTAGTATATTATAATATTATTATTATAATTATAATACTATATGGATAATGGTCCTTAAAACTAATTTTAATTGTATTATAAAACTATAAAATAGACGTAATATATTTTAACCTAATATACTTATTAAAATGAAAAAATATTATTACAAAATGTAAAATGTTGATAAATCAATATTAATTTACAAATTAACATAGTCCCTAAATCTTAAAACCCTATTATCATAAAGTAGAAATCTTCGGTTTATGTAGACTAAAAAGTAACACGTATACCTAATATAGTTGGATTTTGAAAGTTCAATTTCAGCTGCTTGTAAAATGAATTTGCAAACAAATTCAACTTACTAAACTATTTTAATTTCTTGTTCATTAAAATTGCACTAATATAGTAATATAATGCGTGCTTTTTATAAAATATTATATTTATTATGTTGCCATTTAATGTAATAAACCTTTCTTTGGATTAACTATTACACACGAGGATTTATATACATCTTATAGCGCACATTCGAGTATTCGATTCAAAGTTGCATTTTAGTGGAGTGTTTACGAATATAGTAGGTTAAAACAGAATTAGCTGTATATGAATCGTTTTATATGGTACAAGTTATTAAGCGCAACCAGTGTGACTTTTCATCACTCACCATGATCTGTACAAAATATTGCATTTACTGTAATTATTTAGTCTATAAAATAATATATTGTTATATTATAGAGTTATAAACTATTAACGATTTTATGTTAATTTCGCATTATGAAAAAAAAAAAAAATGATAACTGAGCTATGAAGACTGTTTCGTAACGTATTGCACCGACATATCAAACCAAGTATGGACCCCCACCATTGGAGAAATAGTCATTTTACGGGTCAATATCCAATATCGTAAAAGTTTGAACTTGAGATGACGCTCATAAAAAATTAATGTGGCTTTCCGGTTAACTTTTTTTATTATAGGTAAAAACTTATGAGGAATTTTGAATTAAAATTTCAAAACTTTGATAAAAAAAAAATGAGTTTTTTAACTTCTAACTAGAAAATAATTTGCAAATTCATTTTTGTAATTTTGACAAAAATTGTCAAAATTCTAATAATAAACGCTTATAAAAAAAATAGTGACTAGAATATTTGAAATTTTTAGTTGGCATTTAAACAATTTATGAAGTCTTACATGCAATTGTCTTAATGTTTTATAAAAGAAAACTTTTTATCGACAAAAATTGAAAACATTTTTTCTAAAAATGAGTAAAAAGAGTCAAAATATTTCGAAAATGTCATTCAAATGTATTTTAAACGCTGAATTAAACATTTGGTTTAAATTTCATGTATGTATCTATATTATAGTCGTGTGTTAATCAGTTGCGTCAAAAAACAATATCGATTTTATGAAAAACTTTCCGTCGTTTTTTAGTATTGTTTTCCGATTTTACTGTGAATGTATTGGACATTTTTTATTTTTTATTTGATCTCTCAAAAGTACAAACTAGATCCAATTTTCTATCAGAAACTGCCCTAAGAGTTGAAGATCTAAGTATTTTTTAAATACCTACTTATAATGTATACACAAAAGAATTAAAATATAAAAAAAAATACACACATTGGTCACATTGTAAAATTAATTAATTAATCGCTCTATTCAGAATGTAAAATTGGGGTGAGCATTCTTGGTGAATCACTTTTTGTATACAATGTCTGTAACAGCTTTATAGACCATATTTTATTACGTTTGGGACTATAACTGAAAAGGGAGGTGTGACACAGGCGTTGATTCCCGCCCTTTGTGCTCCTTAGAAATGAGTTTTTATACCTACGTATGTTTTTATATCTTCATAGTTCATGCATTCTGTTGTAATTAATATAAAAATTCCGTTTTTTTTTTAAACGATTAATAAAGTTTCAACTCCTCCCCAACCCTTGCCATAACTCTTAGAAAATCCTGGGCACGCAACTACAGTTCGGAAAGTATAATAATATTATTATAAATTATGCCGTTGATGCAAGTACTGCTGCCTCTTAATTTGAACTCGTTAGAGTCTAACGGTTAGACCAAACTGCGTATACACTTTCAATAAGAAGTTAACAAAATAAATGGCATTTTTTGTTTATTGTTTAATATTACATTATACATTGTGACAATTCAAAGCTAAAGTACGTTTATTGCATGAGCAATATCAATTGATAAGTGAAGAAAAATTGATTTTAATCTTGAAAATATATTATAATAGTCTCTTATATATTATTAAATATATTTATAAATTATAAGATGAATTCAGTAAATGACTGATATTTCTCTATGTGAATAAGTGAATAAATCAATAAAATGATTATATTTTATTTCATACTAATAAAAATAATTAATTAAAAAATCTATTTTAATGACTTGGTAAAAATACACACACACTTTTGTTAGCACACATAATATGTGAAGGCTTTGTATTATTGCCTATACTAAACCCCTTAAAACATATATGTCGCCAATACGTACAAGACGATGAAAAAACCAATGAACATTAAGCATACTCATCGGCGAAATCCACCAAAACGCATTTATAGAAACGATTTTTAAATTAAAGCGTACTATACTAATACTACTATTCCAACGATGGATCGAATAAATGTTGCAATTTATAATATTTTTACAATAGCGTTGAGAATATAAAACAAAAGGAAATTGAAGATAAAAATAAAAATTTGTCACTAAAAATCGTCTCTAATCTATTTGATAATAATAATTACCACATACACATAAGTATTTAACATTGTGCTACTACTCTAAAGATTTTTCGCACCTGCCCATTCCTATACCGAACGATTGCTACACCTTTTAAAATATGTCAAAGTGAGTGGGTGGCGAGTAGACAGTATTATATTAATATACGTGTTCTTAATTAATCAACATAATATATTACGCCGGTAACCATTAAAGATTGCTTACGATTCACAGACATATAGCAGGTATAATAAGCATAATATTATCAGACATCAGTTTATTAATATTATACTGTTTGCTAATAATTGTGGACAGCCGATGTACCCAATAATATTATACTGCAGTGAGCACATACGAACAAATCGTGTCGATCCATCAGTTGTGCACTTGTGCTCTGCACGTACCAACAGTAACTGTCTAACCACTATTACCTGCAGTATTACCACATAATGTTATATAAACGGACGTACGAAATAATAATAATATTATCATTGAACGATAAACGATCGCGTCGACGTATATTATCTTTGCACGTCCACCGTTCCGCGGTGTACACGACGGTGGTTGGCCCGGACTCGGTGCGAATAATATATTCGTGCGCGCGTGGTTCACGGAAACTGTGTAGGTACGCGCGATTAATATATTAAAACGCCGCGGGTAGATGAAAAGGTTCGCGATGCGCGTCCAACTGCAAACTCTGTGTGTGTGTGTGTATTAAAAATGTGTGTTATATTATTATTATATTTATATTGCACGGCGTACCGCGTACATACCTGTTATATACGGCTGTATAATATAATATTATATAGTGCCTATACATTATAAAGAAACGCGGTTAACCGCAATCGAATTCGTCGGCGGGCGGCGTGCGCGCGCGTTTACGCGATATTACTATAATGCATTATCATTTTAATATTATTATAGAGATGCGCGTGTAGAGAATATAACACTGGTAGGTACTAGATAGTAATAATATAATGACCACCGTTTTCCGACCACCGCGGTTAGGTTAGGTTCTTTGTATCTCTCTCGGTGGCGTAATGATATTACGGATGGAAGGATAACGGTATAAGTGTTTGCAGTGAGTGTCACGACGAGTTGTTCATATACGATAATATGCCGTTGGGAATTTTCCTCAAATATTTAATTATATTAAAGTATATGTACTTATAATACATTAATATATATTATAATGTAGTTTGTAATATTAATACAATAACACACCATAAAAAGTAAATGACCTACAAAAGTCTATAATTGAGAAAAAAAATGATGTTATTATGAAATATTTTATTTTGGTCATAAGCAGGGCTCGGGACTTAAAGCATTTGCTTATTTTTATGGATTGACTTAAAATGTAGCAGAGTGCTATGGAAGTGTATGTCATGTTAAAACACGTTTTTTTTGTTTTTATTAAAAATATGCTTGTTTCCCGTTTTTACGGCTGTTTCAGAAAATCTAATAAACAATAAGGCAAAATGTCTCGAAAGTGACATATTAAGTAGGTATTTATTAAGTATATAAAGATTTATTTTGATTTTTTTGATTTTTTAGTTAGAAACTTCTAATCATTTTGTTTCAATATTTTTTGTAGTCTTTAATTATATATTATTTTTAGCACAGTTACAAATTATGCCTAGCACCTACTTTATCATGTAAAAAGAAAGTTTTTTTTTTTTTTTTGATTAAATATTTTTGCTTAAATTTAAGTTTTTTAAATGCTTATTTGAATGCTTTTTTAAGCGCTTATTTTAAAGACTTTAAATGCTATAAGTCCCGAGCACTGGTCATAAGCAATGAGAACATTGTATTGTATAATTTTTAGTATTTGAACACCTCCATTTCAGGACACCGCCTATTTTATGATATCCAACAAATCTATACCTATATAAATAGACTAATGCTTATTATTTTTCTCACTCTGTACTTAGTGTTTATATTAGTATATTGTATATTATGTGAACCGTATATTTTAAAAAAAGAACTCAATGATGTTTGAAATATTGAAGTTTGTTACGAAATAAATTAATTTCATCTGTAAATGTTAAGATTAGTGAAAATATTGGAAACAAAATAATGTTATTTCAGTGCAGTAGAGTATTATAATTTTTGAAGGTTTTGGTAAAATATATTGTATAACGTAATTGACATTATTTATCTTGTACATATTACTTTATCTGCAAAATTAAATCAATGCACTTTTCAAAATTGTTGTTTGATAATATTGATGTTATTAAAAAAAAAAAAAACCTGAGTTTTTAAAATAATTAACTATAAGTCCAAATAGTTACAATATAAAATACGATAATCTAACAAATCTATAACAATGTGTAAAATGTAAACTAAAATCATATTTTCTAAAAGTTTTGTTTTAAAAAGAGCAGAATTGTTTAAAACGTAAAACAATTTGTGATATATTATGTTACAATAATAATGTATTATATTTTGCTTATATACCTTTTCGGAATGGCCACATTGAATTTAATATTATTCTTAGGATTTCCAACTTTTATAATTTAAAAAACTGGACACACCTATTGAAAACCTTTTTTTTTAATCAAAAGCAACGGATATAATTTTTCGTCCAGTTGAAAGGTATAACTGTACACTGGACAGGTATTAGAACATCTGAACTGTACAGGTAAGACCTGGACGGTTGGTAACCTTAACAATTATGCAGAATCGTATATTATATTATACGTATCATATCAATAGCTATTAAAATCTATACGATTCCGCAAATTTGCGGAATCGTACTCCATCAAAATATATAATACAATATACCATCGAGTTATGTACACATTTAGCTATATTTAACTTCGTATTAATATAAATGTGATTATTTTTAAAGTTTTTTTCATGTAAAAAGTAGAAAGGGTGCAATCGTACGGCAGAAAATGTCCCCCTATTCGGTTAGTATCGGTAGGTTGTTTTTAGACTACTTATAATAGCAGAATCGATATTGGCAATATCTATTAGGGGAATAGACATATCTTTTCGGCTGCATCTGAGTTAGATCCCGAATTAAAAATTTCTATACTAGTTGGGTCCCTGTTTTTTTTATAAATCGAATATAAAATAGATTTTGTGTATTATATAAAAAATAAAATATTGTTTTCATACATGATTCTGCATTTTTTTTTTAATATCCATTAAAGAAATGTTAATTGTTTTTTTCAATATGGAATTACAGCTAATTTTTTTGTTGAGTTTTGGTAATTTTTTGCTATGATTTTTGTGCCCAAATTAGTTCTACGTTTAGGTCATTCAAATGCAAGTATTACAAATTCGTGTACGCGATCAAGTTGCGCGTTGTGCGCAAATGAGTCGTAAAAAAGTATAAATGTATACGCAAACGGCCAAACGAGTATCGTCCGTAAATCCTAGGTTCTTAGTAAAGGATACTTACATACCAGGAAATCTGTTTAACGTGATGCTCTTATATTATTTCAAAAATTACTAACATTTTTGAAAATATTTTTTTAAATAATTGTAAATCATTAAAAACGTCATTTTCCATAAATATCTATATAGTTAAGAGTTATAGGTACTATTTGTGTTATTAATATTACCAACTATTATTATACTACTTTCCAAAATTTAATTTGTATACATAAAAATACTTCAAATAATATTTT
Organism: Rhopalosiphum padi; assembly: GCF_020882245.1. Taxonomy (NCBI): domain Eukaryota; kingdom Metazoa; phylum Arthropoda; class Insecta; order Hemiptera; family Aphididae; genus Rhopalosiphum; species Rhopalosiphum padi. Next base: position 74,319,487 of record NC_083598.1, read on the forward strand.
GCTTTGGAATATTAAATTTAAAATGTATGCTATCGTTCAAAAGAATAAACAATTCAACCAGTAATTGTTTTCCCAAAAATATTGTTTTTTTACAACTTTAGATTATGTAAAAAATTATATTCCAAGATCATTAGGGCTTTTTGAAATTATGGGTGTTACACTAAATGGATCATTCCGCATATAATCGTCATTATTGTACGCTGTGAGTATCCTTATATATTATAAGCTATAACTTATAACAAATAATATTTTTGTCGGCCAAACGGACCGTCTAATAACTATACACGCACACACATACACACACATTGTATTCTTACACAATTCTCTTTACCGGGTCGGGTCACCGCCACCGTCGCGTGGAAGCAAAACAAAATTCCCACACTATTCGGCGGCAGCGGCGGCGACGGTCTATCCATTAACCATATATATAAATATATATATATATATATCCCTCTAATTACTTCTATACGTGGCTTATTATATTGTTACTTTATTAGTGTGTGTTATATATATATATATATATGAGCTAAGTACAGACACCCCAAAACTCGCCACAGACAATAAACTAGTTGCAATTACATTTGTGTACGCGTACAGCATCGCACCCTCCCGCACGAGGCGTGTTTGTCCTGATTTTGACGAAACTTAACGCACAGACACTTATTTAAGAGAAGCGATCTACTTTTTTTATATGAACATTATTATTCGCGTTTATATTTGGCTATTATATACAATATTGACATCTTCTTAACACTGAACTTATTTATAGTTGATTGTTATTTTTGTCTATACTTTCTTAATTGCGTTTGGGCTGCTATTAGTGCTATACTGCTGTCTGCTATTGCTCATTGAAATAATGAAATGTAATAAAATATAGCTGCTTATTTTTCTCAAATAGTATTCACTGTCAAAAATTGAAAATTCTAAGGAAAAAGTGGCACAAGAATTGACACTATGCTGTGAAAAATCTGAATATGTATCTGAGTAATTGGCTATTTAGTGCACCACCGAGATGCAAATTATATAACATATAGCATTGAAAATTAGTGTTTACTCTCGGGTGGTTTTCCATTAAATATGATAATATCGATTATTATATTATGGTATACATTTCCGTTGTTGCTAAAAACAATAAGTAGTAATAATTGTGCACTGTTGTCATTAACACAGACCCGTATTAAGGAAGGGGGCGGGTAATCCCCCTCTATGGGTTAAACTTTCAGAGTGCTACATCTTTACGATCATTTTTTTTTATTTATAGAATTTTATGTCTATAATTAATTATAGAATAGTATTGTCAAAGTTTAGATGAATTTTTAATAAGTTTATAAGCGCTTATATTCTTCAATTTGTTGTCAGTGATGAAATATAAACAAAGTTTAGATGAATATTATGATATAATGTATAATTTAATTTATAATTAATATTTTATCAATTAAGAAAAATAAATATAAATAAAATACTAGTAACATGTACGAACACATTAAATATATATGCGTGTATTTTTTGTATTGATTTGTTTAACACTGGTTCTCCTCTCCTAACCACTAAAAGGGGCTGACTTTTTATATAAATGCACCGAACATCAGAATTTTAAATAGATTAATCAGAACGTTACATCCATAAATTACGTTCTCATTAATTTTTATATAATACTTATATTATTTATTGTTAATAGTCTCTCGAAATCGGCATTATTATATGTACGAAAACTCTCGCAGTGCGTTTTAAACGAATATAATATTCGATCGATACGTTAAGCCGTCAAGTATAGCAAGCTGCAAGTTGTTTAAATAAAAATAATAAAACCCGTTAATGTTGTTGCACTATGTTATTATTATGTTATACATTAAATGCTGTTCATATTTATCGCGGTTAGATATATATTTATTTATAGGTATACATAATACATATACGTCGTCTAGTCGTTGCATAATATTCACGTTGATACATAATACGTGTATCATAATAATATAACAATTTATTATTAACGTTGTACAAAAAATAATATTTTCTAATCGACGTCTTGACCTAGTATTTTTCATCGACCTTCTCTTTCGTCTCTACGCCGAACCCTCAGCCACACGCTGTAGATTCTGAAGCCATTATTAGCCACTATATTATATTAACGGATTTCCGATCAAATCGAATTACCTATTTCTTACAGTAATGCCGAATTAACATAGTATTATAAAAAAACCGTTGACTGTACATAATATATCGTAAT